>NC_141135.1:156263886-157463886 GCF_053477565.2 Lygodium microphyllum | reverse complement strand
CATAAGAAGACTAGACTGGAGGTCTTGAGATGTTATCAAGGAAGAGTTTCATCTTATTATCAAAGAAATGGGGTGATGGTCAGCAAATTTTGTCCTTTGTAGCTAAGAATGGGAATATGTTTGATTGCTTGGCTTTGCGTGAGAAATGCAAGATTGCTAAGATGAGGAGCAAGGTTTGTTTAAAGTGATGCCCTCAAACTAGGTTAATATGCTGCTATGAAAAGCCATGTTTTAGAGACTTACTACAAAGAATTATGTAATCCTTTTTGTGCATTCTGTGGTAGAAAAGAGAAAGATGTTTTCCACCTTTTTTGGGAGTGCCATGCACGTGAGAAGTATGTCGAGGAAGCTTGAGAAACTTATATTCAAGGTAGTTTTTCACTGCACTATTGAGTGCGAGCAACCTCTTCTTGGAGGCTTGGGAGATACAAATGAAGATTCTCAGGGACTATGGGCTGTTTATATCGAGGAGTTATCAAGATTGTGGTGGATTAGAAACCGTAAGAGCACATGATGTTCACTAGAGATGATATTGACAATGCTTTCAAGAAGGTAAGGTAAGAACTATGTACTTGTCAATGTGACTTTGAATATGGCTTACAACAGTATTTCATGGAAGTTTTTAAATAATATCATGCAATGTTGCAATGTGGTGAAACATTTTAATCAAGAATGGGCTCTTTGGATCCAATCTACAACTTGGATTGAGTTTATTTGACAAGCTCTTTAGTACTAAGATCAAACTGGTCGTACTAAACTTTAATACAATTTGATCAATTGTTAGGTGTTGGAGGGTGATAGTGGATAAAGGAGACTGAAGTAGCGAAATCAAAGGGGGATTCCTCTTGACCATAGCCACTGTGGATATAACATGCTACTTTTGAGCTTGGTTTTCTGTTAGCATTAAAGAAAGCAAGAATCGCATCTAAAATAGTAGCAAGGGTGTGAAATGTTGGTTGGACCTATGGGACATAAGAAGACTAGACTGGAGGTCTTGAGATGTTATCAAGGAAGAGTTTCATCTTATTATCAAAGAAATGGGGTGATGGTCAGCAAATTTTGTCCTTTGTAGCTAAGAATGGGAATATGTTTGATTGCTTGGCTTTGCGTGAGAAATGCAAGATTGCTAAGATGAGGAGCAAGGTTTGTTTAAAGTGATGCCCTCAAACTAGGTTAATATGCTGCTATGAAAAGCCATGTTTTAGAGACTTACTACAAAGAATTATGTAATCCTTTTTGTGCATTCTGTGGTAGAAAAGAGAAAGATGTTTTCCACCTTTTTTGGGAGTGCCATGCACGTGAGAAGTATGTCGAGGAAGCTTGAGAAACTTATATTCAAGGTAGTTTTTCACTGCACTATTGAGTGCGAGCAACCTCTTCTTGGAGGCTTGGGAGATACAAATGAAGATTCTGAGGGACTATGGGCTGTTTATATCGAGGAGTTATCAAGATTGTGGTGGATTAGAAACCGTAAGAGCACATGATGTTCACTAGAGATGATATTGACAATGCTTTCAAGAAGGTAAGGTAAGAACTATGTACTTGTCAATGTGACTTTGAATATGGCTTACAACAGTATTTCATGGAAGTTTTTAAATAATATCATGCAATGTTGCAATGTGGTGAAACATTTTAATCAAGAATGGGCTCTTTGGATCCAATCTACAACTTGGATTGAGTTTATTTGACAAGCTCTTTAGTACTAAGATCAAACTGGTCGTACTAAACTTTAATACAATTTGATCAATTGTTAGGTGTTGGAGGGTGATAGTGGATAAAGGAGACTAAAGTAGCGAAATCAAAGGGGGATTCCTCTTGACCATAGCCACTATGGATATAACATGCTACTTTTGAGCTTGGTTTTCTGTTAGCATTAAAGAAAGCAAGAATCGCATCTAAAATAGTAGCAAGGGTGTGAAATGTTGGTTGGACCTATGGGACATAAGAAGACTAGACTGGAGGTCTTGAGATGTTATCAAGGAAGAGTTTCATCTTATTATCAAAGAAATGGGGTGATGGTCAGCAAATTTTGTCCTTTGTAGCTAAGAATGGGAATATGTTTGATTGCTTGGCTTTGCGTGAGAAATGCAAGATTGCTAAGATGAGGAGCAAGGTTTGTTTAAAGTGATGCCCTCAAACTAGGTTAATATGCTGCTATGAAAAGCCATGTTTTAGAGACTTACTACAAAGAATTATGTAATCCTTTTTGTGCATTCTGTGGTAGAAAAGAGAAAGATGTTTTCCACCTTTTTTGGGAGTGCCATGCACGTGAGAAGTATGTCGAGGAAGCTTGAGAAACTTATATTCAAGGTAGTTTTTCACTGCACTATTGAGTGCGAGCAACCTCTTCTTGGAGGCTTGGGAGATACAAATGAAGATTCTCAGGGACTATGGGCTGTTTATATCGAGGAGTTATCAAGATTGTGGTGGATTAGAAACCGTAAGAGCACATGATGTTCACTAGAGATGATATTGACAATGCTTTCAAGAAGGTAAGGTAAGAACTATGTACTTGTCAATGTGACTTTGAATATGGCTTACAACAGTATTTCATGGAAGTTTTTAAATAATATCATGCAATGTTGCAATGTGGTGAAACATTTTAATCAAGAATGGGCTCTTTGGATCCAATCTACAACTTGGATTGAGTTTATTTGACAAGCTCTTTAGTACTAAGATCAAACTGGTCGTACTAAACTTTAATACAATTTGATCAATTGTTAGGTGTTGGAGGGTGATAGTGGATAAAGGAGACTAAAGTAGCGAAATCAAAGGGGGATTCCTCTTGACCATAGCCACTATGGATATAACATGCTACTTTTGAGCTTGGTTTTCTGTTAGCATTAAAGAAAGCAAGAATCGCATCTAAAATAGTAGCAAGGGTGTGAAATGTTGGTTGGACCTATGGGACATAAGAAGACTAGACTGGAGGTCTTGAGATGTTATCAAGGAAGAGTTTCATCTTATTATCAAAGAAATGGGGTGATGGTCAGCAAATTTTGTCCTTTGTAGCTAAGAATGGGAATATGTTTGATTGCTTGGCTTTGCGTGAGAAATGCAAGATTGCTAAGATGAGGAGCAAGGTTTGTTTAAAGTGATGCCCTCAAACTAGGTTAATATGCTGCTATGAAAAGCCATGTTTTAGAGACTTACTACAAAGAATTATGTAATCCTTTTTGTGCATTCTGTGGTAGAAAAGAGAAAGATGT
The DNA here is from genome assembly GCF_053477565.2 of Lygodium microphyllum. NCBI lineage: Eukaryota > Viridiplantae > Streptophyta > Polypodiopsida > Schizaeales > Lygodiaceae > Lygodium > Lygodium microphyllum. The sequence goes on along the minus strand of NC_141135.1, from coordinate 157,460,677 downwards.
TTTCCACCTTTTTTGGGAGTGCCATGCACGTGAGAAGTATGTCGAGGAAGCTTGAGAAACTTATATTCAAGGTAGTTTTTCACTGCACTATTGAGTGCGAGCAACCTCTTCTTGGAGGCTTGGGCGATACAAATGAAGATTCTCAGGGACTATGGGCTGTTTATATCGAGGAGTTATCAAGATTGTGGTGGATTAGAAACCGTAAGAGCACATGATGTTCACTAGAGATGATATTGACAATGCTTTCAAGAAGGTAAGGTAAGAACTATGTACTTGTCAATGTGACTTTGAATATGGCTTACAACAGTATTTCATGGAAGTTTTTAAATAATATCATGCAATGTTGCAATGTGGTGAAACATTTTAATCAAGAATGGGCTCTTTGGATCCAATCTACAACTTGGATTGAGTTTATTTGACAAGCTCTTTAGTACTAAGATCAAACTGGTCATACTAAACTTTAATACAATTTGATCAATTGTTAGGTGTTGGAGGGTGATAGTGGATAAAGGAGACTAAAGTAGGGAAATCAAAGGGGGATTCCTCTTGACCATAGCCACTATGGATATAACATGCTACTTTTGAGCTTGGTTTTCTGTTAGCATTAAAGAAAGCAAGAATTGCTGCTAAAAGAGTAGCAAGGGTGTGAAATATTGGTTGGACCTCTCGGACATAAGAAGACTAGACTGGAGGTCTTGAGATGTTATCAAGGAAGAGTTTCATCTTATTATCAAAGAAATGGGGTGCTGGTCAGTAAAATTTTTCCTATGTAGCAAAGAATGGGAATATTTTCGATTGCTTGGATTTGCATGAGAAATGCAAGCTTGCTAGGAGGAGGAGCAAGGTTTGTTTAAAGTGATGCACTTGTTGGGGGTAAAGGTGCCTCTGCCTAGCCGCCCGTGTATTACTACACTGTCAATACCTGCCATTGCACACTGCAGGTGGTGCTTGCTTATCACAGTCACTTATTCTTTATTCTTTTAGTGACAATTTGAATAAAGGAAGGCCTGGCTAGACATTGTGGTTGTTGGAGTTGCCATTTGTGTCTTTCTCTTTTGTTGTTCTTGCGCTCCGCCATAGCTCACTTCCAAGCAAGCTTCGATCCTTCTCACCTTTCAGGTGGTATCAAAGCGAGGCTTCCCAACTTCCTAAGCTTGGTTCATGGAATTCTTAGCTTCCATTCAAATACCTATCACATTGGGTCTCCTCCTCGGCAGCCATAACCGAGCTTCCTGAGCTCCCGTCACTCCTTGGCTTCCTGAGCACCTTCCCGGCCTATTGAGGCACCCTCAGGGCATTGCTACAGAGATATTGAAATGTTCTTTTAGTGTTTTTCTTCAGTTCTCAAGTTGCAGTCAAACAAGGCAGCCATAGCTCAAACCCTTGGAGCTTGGATATTGCTCTCTCTTGCATTTGGGCACTTGAGGCTTGTTGTGGGCCTCCCTAGGCAACCACCGGAGCCTCCAACCACTACCATTGAGGCCACGTGTATGCACAAGAGCAGAAGAAAGGATCAGCAAATTTGTGCCATTTTTTAGCTGTTCTGGACAGCACACTATAGCAGCTCACCTACTCCTCATTGATGGCTATGTCATGCTTCTTCGAGCTTGGCAATGCCTTTCGCAATGCACTTGGCAATGGTCTCTAACTTTGGTTGAAGCCTCCTTGATCATTGGCATCAATTTTGGGTCTGATCTATACATTCCCAAGACTATTTACATCAGTTCCACAGTCATGTTATGCAGAAGTAACATTGGCATCTAATGATGTGCTTGTTTGGGCACTTCTACTTAATCAATTTGGTACCTATTGATGCGTGATTGTTTGGGGGATGCAAGGCACATGTTATGCCATCATTTTGGACTGATTTTCTTGCTAAAAATACTCTGTTTTGAACAGTGAAACATTGTTGTACCACAGTGGATTGAAGCCTATTATCTCATGTTTGGTTATGCCTATTGGTTTCGGGCTATGTCTTTGGGATATGCAATGAAGTATTGACCTTCGGGGTACGACATCAAGCTTGTATTTGGTTCTAGAATGCTTTTGAGCTTGTATTAAGCTCCAACTTGGTTTTTCTTCATTGGCATTTGGCTTCAGTTGGCATGCTTTGGACCGGTCTATGCCTATTGTCACTGCTTGACATTTAGGCCTCTTGCATTTATGCTTTGGTCAGATATGGATGCCATTTGGTTTGCCCATGCTTGACAGCTACTTGGAGCTTCATCTTCAGATGTATTTGAGAATTTTGGACCTACTGGGCATTACATTTGGTTGTCAGTTACATGCTCTTTGAATGCTTTCAGGCTTATGCTTTACGAGTCTAAGGTAGCTTGGGATTATGCTCCGGATGTACCCTACTGGGATTTGGCATGTCCGATGCTATGTATTCGATGTATTAGAGCGTTGCTTGCTCTCTTTGCATCTGACTTTACTTCCAGTGGGATCCTCTTGGTATATTCGGATGTACACAGAGTCTTATTTACACTTGAGCTTGAGCTTGTGGGACAGTTACATGCATTTGCTCTCTTGAGAGTTTTATGTCTACAATTTGTCTATAGTGGGCTGATTTGATACGCCTATTGGGCTAGGCACCTATCTCTATCACAGGTTTGTCAGTTTTGTATGCATCTTGGATGGTTATGTATTGAGCTTCTTGCTCTATTAGTTGTGCTTGTGCTTGGTCTCTTCTCTTACCCCGACGGGTTATTGGTTTGACAGTTCTTGGTACCTTCTTGCCCTTGGAAACACACTGTTGGATGTATCTTGTTACCTGGCAGTTGTAGTGACATATGTATCATTTCATTTTGGGACAGTTTTACATACTGCTGTCATTTATTACAACAAGTTGAAATCAGCAGATTTTGAGCACTTCTTGAGGGTAATGATTACTATTTGATGTTATCTTGGTCATATTTGGTGGACAGGTGCTTCTCTTGGTGGAATCTACCCTTTCAGTCAGTTTTAGCAGTGGTTTTAGTGCATTTTCTGCTAATTACAGCAACCTCCAATTTTACTTTTTTGCTTTGATTTGGGACAATATAACTGGTCATTTGAAAGATACAACTCTCTTTAACATTGCCAAGTTGGATGGTACCAACTATGGGTATTGGAAGTCCCAAATATGGCAGATTATGGCGCAGAAGTTGCAGACTAAACCCTTGTGTTTCAAGGGTGTCAAACCTAATGATATGGATGATGCTGTTTGGATGGGAGTTGATGAGCTATGCAGGTCTACCATTATTTTGTCACTCTCAAAAGAGGTCCATCATAATGTTGTTGAAGATGAGAATCAGAGTGCATGGGATTTATGGGAGAAGATTCAAGAGCTTTATACGCAGCGGAGTCTTGCGTCACAGATGTATTGGCTGAAGTAGTTAATGGACCTTCGCATGAAGGAGGGAACCTCCCTTTCATTTCATTTCAGTCAGTTTCATGCTATCATGAAGAGTATGTTGTCATAGGGGATTGAGTTCAAAGACAACTTGCACCCGTTGTTTTTGCTTGGCACTTTGCATGAATCATGGGATGTATTCTATATTGCCATATACACGAACAAGCTTGATGGGCTGAAAATCAAAGATGTTGAGAGTGCTTTATTGACTGAGGAAATCAACAGGAGAAACAATGATGCTTCCTGATCTTCACATGCATTGACCATTAGAGGTGGTAGAAATGGTAGGCATGTTAATGATCATAAGGGTGTTCAAAGATGGGAGAGAGAGACAGGGAATACTTCACATCCATGAGCCTTCAGGCTCTCATTGTGTTTTCTTCATTATTCAAGAACTAACTGAGAAGCACACAATACAATGTAAAAGTAAACTAGACTAGGTGTAGACCTAACTGATTAACTCTAGTCAGGTCACTGACTAACACACACCCAACTTATTCAATGTAGTCACATGGAGACAGCTGTACACACACACTAGCTGTCACAGATGTCGGTCACTCATAAAGACGAATTGAAGTGAGCTTGACTTCTAACACTCCCCCTCAAGCTCAAAACAAAACTCAAATCATCTGCATCACTCCAAGTAGCTGTCTAAAGTGAATGAACTTATCTTTACCAAGTGATTTGGTAAAGATGTCTGCTACCTGGTCTTCAGTCTTCACATGCTCCAAGTCAATCTGATCTGCTAAAACCATTTCCCTGATGAAATGGTAGTGAACCTCAATGTGTTTTGATCTTGCATGATAAATAGGATTGCTTGCTAACATGACACTCCTTAAATTGCCACAGTACATCCTTACTTTGTTGTCCAAGTGTACTCCCAAGTCATTCAGCAACTTCTGTAACCACATAGCTTCACAGGTCGCTAAGGCCGCACCACGATACTCTACTTCCGTACTGGACAGTGTAACTATAGGCTGTTTCTTACTCTGCCAACTGATCATGCTATTACCCAATCCAAATGCATAGCCGCTGGTTGAGCTCCTGTCATAAGTGCAACCAGCCCAGTCAGCATCGGTATACCCCATCAAGTCAAGGGGTTTTCCATATGCATAAAACAGCCCATGATCTGTGGTACTCTTTACATATCTTAGAATTCTCCTGACTGCATCCAAGTGTGGTTTGCGAGGCTTCTGCATGAACTGACCGATTAGTCCCACATCATAACTCAAGTCAGGTCTAGTGATCGTGAGATAGATCAAGCTGCCTACCATCTATTTGTACATAGTAACATTCTCAATCTCTGTCCCAACATCAATCTAAATCCCATGTGCCATTTTCAGCCAAAGCTGAATATTCCTCATCCATAGCAGCACGCCAATCCTCATCTGCAATTGCCTCATCAAACTTACTTGGTTCTCTAAAACCTATTACTTTCATCATATAAGCATAATGACGGGCTGAATATCCAGTGTAAGTGCATCTATCAACAGGTCGTCTGACCCTCTCTGATCTCCTGAGCTGTGGCTCACTGTGAGCTTGCCTCTCATGAGGCGACACATAACGACTCTGCCTAGCACCAGATGGAATCCCCAATTCACTGTCTAAGCTGACACTGCTAGATGACTCATAACCTGCAGTGAGTGGACCTGTTACATCTTCAAAAACCCTTTCTTTTCCCTTATCTGTTCTCCCCCTCACTGACATATCCATGTCAATGGATACAGTAGTATGACTGCGCAATCATCCTGTCCAAGGACTCACTGTAGATGATACATCACCTGTTTGACCACTCATGGAAGTACTCTCTATAGGAGTATTTTCAGCACGACTCACACTAGGTGAGCCATCAGTAGGCACTGCAATAGGATTCCCATACTAGGATGCTAACTCATCAAATACCACATCTCTGCTTATGAGTGTCTCATGCATAGAAGGTACATAACACTTATAAGCTTTCCGTTCGTGTGCATATCCCACAAACACACTCTTCACTGCCTTAGGGTCTAGTTTCTTCCTCTTCTCATCTGGTATATGCACATATGCAATGCTGCCAAATACCTTCAAGTGCGAAATATCAGGTTTATGACCATACAGCCTCTCATATGGAGTGACATTGTAAGAAGATGAGAATAAGGAATTAGTGTAAATAACATTGATATTAAGCCATGTCACACTGACATTGGTATAAAAGGAGAGGACATGTAATTTTACATATCTTTTTGACACATTAATACAATTACAGACTTTCTCTCCCTTCTTGCTCACAGCTTCTATGGCTTCCCCTTCTTTCTTGTCTTTCTCTCTCTAAATCTAGTCTTTCTCTCTCCTCGTCACTCTTATTCTCTCTCTTCCTGCAGTCTTTCTCTCTCCTCTACAGTCTTCTCTCTTCTCTTTCTCTCTCCCTGGTTCTCTCTCTGACAAGTGGTATCAGAGCCTAGGTTCTTGGTCCCAGTTAGTCCCTCATTTTTACCTAGTTACAACTTTCTAGTCACATGGAATTTTGAGTCACAGGTACACAAGTATGGGAACAGTAGGGGAGTTTCCAAAGCATCTCTGGACCACAAGGATTGCATGGAGGAGCATTAATGGCAGCTTTCATGAAGACCACATAGACCATGGCAGCCTTTTTTGGAGTCTTAAATGGAGTTTCGACCAAAAATGGAGGCAGACAGACAAATATGGTAGCTCGTTTTGCATCTCATGCCAATTTTGAAGGTATTCTCTTAAGAGACAGTGGTAAATGGAGTAGAAGGGGGGAAAGTTCTGGTTACTTTTTAGAAGCAGTCTTTCTCTCTCTTTCTTTTAGTATTTCTTTCAAGATTTCATGGAGGAGATCAGTCCATTCTCTCCGTGTGCCACCATCTGCAACAACAGTTAGAAGAAGGATCATCCTTCATCTTTGTCATCATCAACAGAAGAAGAACACAAGGAGCTGCTGACAGAAAGTGCGTGGAGTTCAACTTCTGTTGAGATATCGAGCTCCACTCGTGATACGCCAGGGTGACCGTTGTATATTTATGTCACCGACTTGTCAGTTGCAGACGCGGTTGGTACACCGCCCATGAATAATAGCTACATGATAGCTATCCTTATCTACTCTAGTTCGTGGCTCAGTTAGTATGCCACCTTAGTTAGTTGAGTTTGGTTTGAGACCCATATATAGGGTTCTTCTATTTCTTTGTACTTGAGTTCTTTTGGCTTACACAACTAAGAAGAGGAAAATTGTTTTTCAGCCTCCACCCTTGTGTGTCTTCCCCCATTGTGCAAGCAAGAAAGCTTCAAGCGAGACTCCTTCCTTCTCTCCCACAATCTTGACAACTTCTAGTTGAATCCTTTTGCGCTCAAGGGTATCAATTTCCTCGGGTTGGCTATCAAGTTGAACCCTCACGTTAGCACAGGCTTCATCCACAAGATCTATTGCTTTGTCTGGGAGATATTGTTTCATGGATGTCCAGGGTGTAGAAATTCATGGCTCTTTCTATGTTATATGGCACGTTATATAGCTACACCTGGCAAGAGGCATTGGGATGTATGAACGGTATCATGTGGTACCTGAAGGGCACTGCTGATATGTGCATATATTATGGCAGCGAGGATACAGGAGTCGTGGGACTGCTGACTTTGACTATACAGGACATGCACATGGTAGGAAGTCCACCTCTTGCATGTTATATGGCTACACCTGGCAAGAGGCATTGGGATGTTGTGAAGGGTATCATGAGGTACCTGAAGGGCACTACTGATATGTGCATATGTTATAGCAATTAGGATATAGGAGAGGACACCTAGTGTGCAAACTAAAGAAGAGTCTATATGGCTTGAAGTAGGCACCTAGGGAATGGTACCATAAGTTTGATGCATTCATGCAGTCACATGGCTACAGCCGCAATGCTCTGGATCCGTGCTTGTACATGAAGAAAGCCCGTGACTGTTCTTTACTGATTTTGGTACTCTATGTAGATGACATGCTTTTAGCAGGGACAGCTCATGAGGAGCTAGATGCTCTTAAGGATCAGCTCAAGAAGAGCTTTGAGATGAAAGATCTGGGACAAGCCTCTCATATACTTGGTCTGTGCATTACGCGCGATAGATCTCAGGGACTACTCTATCTGTCACAGAGGGAGTATATTCATAAAGTCCTTGAGTGCTTCTGCATGCATGATATTAATCCTATTGGCTGTCCATTACCTTCTCATGTGAAGGTTTCACAGGCCGATTGTCCGCAGACAGATGAGCAGAGGGCCGAGATGGCAAAGATTCCCTATGTATCAGTCATGGGTAGTCTTATGTATGCCATGAAAGCCACCCGTCCAGATATAGCTTTTGTAGTTGGGGTTGTGACACCTTATATAGCTACACCTGGCAAGAAACATTGGGATGCCGTAAAGGGTATCATGAGGTACCTGAAGGGCATAGCAGACATGTGCCTTTGCTATGGCAGACATGATACAGGAGTCGTGGGATACACTGACTTTGATTATGCAGGACATGCAGATAGTAGGACGTCCACTTCTGGCTATGTGTTCACTTATGTTGGAGGGGCTATCTCTTGGATGTCGAGGGCGTAGAAGTGTACGGCTCTTTCTACTACAGAGGCTGAGTATATTGCAGCCACAGAGGCTTGCAAGGAGGCTATATGGTTAGGCCGATTGATTGCAGGCCTTGGTATGACAGATGATATGCCTACACTGCATTCGGATTCTATGGGTGCCATTCAGTTGGCTAAGAATCCGATCTTCCATGCGAAGACGAAACATATTGAGGTGAGGTATCACTTCATTTGCGAGGTTGTTGAGGATAGGTCTGTTGACCTTGTCAAGATTCCGACTGAGCAGAATCCTGTAGACTTGCTCACGAAAAGCCTCACTACCAAGCACTTTGCCTTCCTTAGGAGATTGATGGGCATTGGATGAGATGACGTCTTTTTCCTCATCCTATCGTACATGTGTACATGTTGTACTGTCTTTTTTTTTTCTCTCTCACTGGGGCAGATTCGCCTTAAAGTGGGAGATTGTTGGGGGGTAAAGGCGCCTCCGTCTAGCCGTTCGTGTATTACTACATTGACAGTACACGCCACTGCACACTGCAAGATGCAGGCGCCTGTCATAGTCACTTATTCTTTATTCTTTTAGTGATAGTTTGAATAAAGGAAGGCTTGGCCACACATTGTGGTTGTTGGAGTTCCCATTTGTGTCTCTCTCTCTTCTTACTCTTGCTCTCCACCATGGCTCACTTCCAAGCAAGCTTCGATCCTTCTCACCTTTCAGCTCTCAAACTAGGTTAATATGCTGCTATGAAAAGTCCTATTTTAGAGACTTACTACCAAGAATTATGTAATCCTTTTTGTGCCTTCTATGGTAGAAAAGAGAAAGATGTTTTCCACCTTTTTTGGGAGTGCGATGCATGTGAGAAGCATGTCGAGGAAGCTTGAGAAACTTATATTCGAGGTAGTTTTTGAGTGCACTATTGAGTGCAAGCAACCTCTTCTTGGAGGCTTGGGAGATACAAATGAAGACTATTAGGGACTATGGGCTGTTGTTTGAGGAGTTATCAAGATTGTGGTGGATTAGAAACCGTTAGAGCACATGATGTTCACTAGAGATGATATTGACAATGCTTTCGAGAAGTGTTTTAGGAAAGTGAGGATTTTGTTTAAAGCCTTGAAAAGCTGTAGATCTACCTCCACAGTAGCTAGTATAGCTCTCAACAAGTTTTGATCTACGAAAGATGCTGTAAATACTTTACTTTTAATCTTATGATATAATTGGTCACATCGGGAAAAAAGAAGGATGAATTATACCATACATGCCAATCTGTATTGAAAGACGTCCGACCAGATAACAGGTGCGCACTGAGTCCGACAGTACACGAGAGAGAGACAGAGGCGGGTGGGTGGGTGTGTGTGTGTGTGCTGAGCTGACAGTTCGCGTGTAAGCCCGCGGTTTTCCACAGGGTGGCCTCAGCCAGCCATGCGCATGCCTCCTCCATCGCCTTTAACCCTCTTCCTCTACCCCCTTATAAGAATTGCTGCCTTCGTCTTAAGATGTACTGCCTCTCCTAGCCAGCTAACTATATACAAACTCTGCATCAACGTCGTTCTGTCTGCAGGCGCTTCCACTTCGAGCTGCTGTGATCATTCATCGGTAGTGATGTATTATCAGATTAATGGGCGCATCATATCGTCTCTATCAGCATCAGCATGCAGCCAGTATGATTACTATATTCATCATGATCGGTGTTGTGATAGAATCATCGATTCGCAGCTAGTGATGAAGTCTCGGCGCCAGGGCGACGGGGATGATGACGATGGCGGATCTCCTGACCTTGCTCCCGCCGCTGCCAGACCGCAAGCACTGCTCGTCTAATGACTAGTGATTATCGACTCTAATGTACTGTTAGTGAATTAAGGTAACACACGGAGCTTCCGGATCCGATTGTGGACGAGTGTCATAGGAATCGGAATGATTTGATAGATATTTAATTATGCATCACTATCTCTGTCTCATATAAAAAATTAATGTATAGTACAAAAGCCACCCAGCACATCTCGAAGGTATTGTATTTATTTACATACATATTGGTTTAAATTGCCACACATCTATACTACTTTAGAATCAAAAGACATATCAAACATCACTTCAATCCTGTGTGGCCAAAATCATGTGTTGCAAACCAACAAGGAGAAAAAAAAAGTTTTCGATTTGCAAAATTTTTATTAATTTGATATGGAAAGTAATTGGAAAAGTGCACTAGAAATAGAAAAACTAATTTTAGTATGGAATAGACATAGTAACGAATTATATATAAGTGGTTGGAGTTCACAAAAAATAGTAATGTCAAAGGTAAACACTCACTTAAACAAGTAAAGATTTGCCATCCACCTCCAATTTTGGAGGGTTAGCAATGACCAAAACATGAATATAGTTGCAATTGTGTTATGTTTTTTAATAGTTTAGATTAATATTTAAGCATATTGGTTAATTTTCAACTGTGCATTGATAGTTTAATTACACACACACACACACACACACACACACAAATCTCTCTGTGTGTGTATGTGTATATACACGCACACACATACTCGAGTAATTTACTATATGTATATCCTCTATATCATGTATGTTCAAGACCTATTTATAAATATCCTTATCTGTAAACTTTTCCTTAATAAAACACAATAATTTTCTATTCAATATGCAAGTAACCCCTTTATATGGGATCCTTCTGTATGTAAAAAAATGCAAAAATGATATTTTAAAAATCCCTTATGTCAAACCCATGTCACACACACACACACACACACACACACACACACACATGATTGACCTCTTCGGGTACACATACACATATATGAATGTCATGTCATTAACTTTATATGTAGATATCTACATGTACAAATTGGTCTCCAATTGGTATGACATGGTTACATGTAACTTACGAATGTGTATGGATGTGTGCATGTTTCATTTGTTGTGAGATATTTGCATGTAACTCATGAGTGACTACATACATACATACATATATGAAACCATCAATACAATTGTTAGATGCGATTTTACAGGCATGTCTAATCGTATATGCACAATTCTGTGTAAAAGCGTAGCCCATATGAATATCCTTGTACTCATATAAACATGCAAATAAGTACTTAAAAATTGCATACACTTTCACATATATATGAGACTTTAACACACCCCCATTTTAAAACTACAATCACACTATTTTGGCTTTGCTTTGCTTTGCTATAAAAATAGAAATTAAGATAAATATATGAGTAAAAGTGTAATGAAGGAGACCTAGGAGAGAGAAGGAGAGAAGGAAGAAGATTGCAAAAGAGAGAGAAGAAGAGAGTAGAGGAGAGAGAAATACTAGGAGAAGAGAGAGAAAGACATGAAAAGAGAGAGAAAGAGAGAGAAAGAGGGGGGAAGCCATGGGAGCTGAGGGTGAAGGTGAGGAGACAGTTTTGTATTTTTCAAATGGTGTCCTAATCAGGTCCTTGTACACCTTAAATATCCCATCAGTGTAACTAGGTATTCGCATGTGCTAACCCCGTGTAAGACCCTATAATCCCATTCTTTACATTCCATCCCGACCCGAAAGGTTTTTGCCCTAAAAAACAAAAAGAGGATGTATTGGTATGGCTGGGTGGGGGGAGGGGGGGAGTGAAATTTTGTGGAATGGTGGCCTATGAGCATGTATGTAGTGTGAGCATGAGGGAAGAAGGTAACTTAGTACAAGGATAGGCACCAATTCCAAACAAGAAGGGCTGGACAACACTGGACAGCATGCTGTCCCGAACACGCATGCAGTGGAAAACTGATCATAACTTGCCATGGGCAACTCCAAACGAGACGTTCCGCCCGTCAAAATGGAGCTCGTTGAGCGCACTTTCAGCCCAGGTAGGAGATGCATGGGTGCAATTAATGCAGGCCCAAAACTGTTCGAAAACATATGGCTGTCTACTACAAAACAGATCCAAATCAAGTTGTCCTATGGCCAAGGTTGCCGGCTCAAGGTGAGGGGACTGCTGATGTAGATAGAGCATTTTTCAACCCTCAGGATCAAATGGATAACCTGCATGGTAAGCATCACCAGCATACAGGTCATCCATGCAAGCGTGGGTCTCTGCACTACCACTGGGGTCAAATGGAAAGTGGTTATCCTTTCCATGCATTGGGTTACCATCCATAAGTAAAACTAGAATGGTCAGTACCATTAGCTGTTGCATCGAGTCTTCCATAAGCATCATATTATTAAGCTCAATCTGCGCTTGGATGTTGACAATAACACATGGGGTTGCATAAGTTGAAAAGTGTACTGCATCAACCCTTATATGTGACATGTGCACAGACTGAAGGGTCTCCTAAAAGGACATGTTTTCTTGATCCGTAATATGAGCATAATCTTTAAGATCTACATAATCTTCTTTCTTGAATGAAAGTTCTTCTTGCTTTGGATCCACATCAAAATGGTCTTCAGCAAGATCTGTCCTATCCTTGGCATAATGATATTCGAATACAAATAGGAGTTTTGCATTCTGTGCTCTACATTTGTCTGGATGATCACAAGATATCGGCTTAGCACATCGATAGCATAAGCCCGCAGCACACAGTTCCCATATCGTATCACCAGTAAGATGTCTAATGTGTTTAGCCTTAGATAGCAATCTACACACATGCTCATCACCACTGGTCAGCTCAGTAGTAGTTCTGACATGCTGCTCATAGTCATCTTGTTGCTCATGTACAATAGATGGCTGCCCATGACCATAATGCTCATGGTGTTCATATGGAGGGTCATACCAATGTGGCTGCTGTTCATAATGATACTCATGTTGTCCATACTACATATGGTGATTATAGCCCTGCTGCTCATGTACATCTATTTGCTACTGGATATTACCAAAACTTTGGCCATATTGTTGCCCATAAACATGCTGCCCAAGATTGCATGATGACTGTCCAACATGACTACAATGGTGTCCTTGCATCCTAGGCTGACCATAAATATGATGAGTGGCAAGTCCATGAGCATAGGTATCGGCATGATGCTGGTCATAATCACTGGCTTGCTGCTCTTGCATTGCATAAGAATCTCCATATGCATGCTGCTAACTATTACCAAAACTTTGGCTATATTTTTGCCCATAAACATATATGTGAACCAAACTGAACATTGGGGCCTTGCTGCCCAAAACTGCCATGTGCATGCTGCCCATGTGCACCCTGTATACTATGCTGCCCAAAATTTGCATTTTGCCCTTGCATATAGCTTCCACTACGGGGGAGCTGGTGTCCCAAGGATGGGATGGAAGGGTTCATCATGAGTGAGGGGAGGATGGGCTCATCATGTCACATAGAGGGCTCGCCCAGGTCATAGGTGCTATGGAAAAAACCATGGGTGCTACCAAAACCTTGTTGGCCACGTCCCGTCTCCAAGGGGGGAAGGCGGTTGGTCTCATGGGGAGGACCATGCTCCTTGGGTTGAGCTGAGGAGGATGAGAGGGTGGAGATGAGGGTGCCCATGTGCTCTATGAGCAAGTCCATCTTAGCCATCATCTCACTATGACACTGAACTTGGTGGTTTTCCATCTCCCTATGGTGGTGTTCCAGCTCTCGACGCCGCCGCTCAACATGATGGGTCTCATGTTGGCATAGTGTGTCGTTAAGCATAGCAAAACGGTCCGCCATCTTCAGGGCACCTTCTTCAAGCATGTCTTCATGATCCTTTTGGGCAGAGCTAGGATCATTCATAGATGCACGGGAATCTTTGATCTCACTCTGGAAGTCCTCTTGGGCCTTTGCTTTTCCCTTGTGGCCTGCCATCCTAAGTGTAGTCCACTAGACCCCCCATGTTACAGAAATGGCAATATCTTGAGCTAGGAAGATCCGATTTCCAAAATTTCTGATTCAAATTAAAGCTCTTGATCCCCTCTACGAGGTTATGTAAAAATATCTTTGACAATAAATAATCGGGGCTTTTTTGTAATTGAATTTTGTGGGCTGATTGTGTAGGACTATTGCCTGTCCCACAGTATCTCTGAGCACAAAATTGGGTGTAACTCCCAAACCATAGCACGGAATGGGGAGATTTGTGGCTCAGATAGAAGGGTACTAAGCCCTCTTCACAATGAGATATGGGGTTCAAGCTCAATAAATTAAAAGGGTTTTTCTGTAATCACTTTTGTCAGTAGTTCCCTGAGTTTGCATCCCTATAATACTTCGCAACTTCCATGCATCACTGTGCATGGGAACCATTACAACCAAATCCTTGCTGATTAGGGCTAATACATTGCCAACAAGAGCATAATCTTACCAGACATGACTTCTCAAGACCAATCATAAGAATCATTACCAAGATTGCCAATCCTAGGCATAGGCATACGCCATGAGTACCATTGCCACTTGCATTAACATCTTCATACCAACATGAGCATATAAGTGCCACTATCAAGAGAATCAAAGTGCCAAGCCTTAGCTTTGTAACTAAATCATTGCACTTTAGGCATACACCCCATGATTCCCCACACATCCAATGCATTCCATTGCTTCAAAACCCCCTGAATCTAAAGCTGGTAGCAGTTTTCCAATTTCCTTTTCGTTGGGCAGATCAATAAGCTGATGTGAAGCTTTGGTTTTTAGAGAGGCTCAAAAGATTGTTGGGAATGCTTCTAAAGAATACAGATTTCTTCAGAAAACAAAAGTTCTGTGATCCAGAATTGCCCAGCTAAACACATTTGTGATGATATCCTCAATACATGTCATTGAGGGCATATGTCAAAGAATATGATGATACCCTTAATAAACCAATCCTGGTGCCATTGCCACAAACACAACCAGTGCAACAACAACCATCCACAAGGGCAACCTTAACCATAGCAGCTTCTTTACGGAACTAGGTTGTTTGTGTGGTATTGTGTGCCGCCATCTTTGTGCATACTTTTGGAGTGAGAAATGCAATGGACCTTGTATTGCCGTATGGGCAACATCTTCAGGAAGTAGTAATTCAATGCATAGCAAAGTGCACTTGACAACCCTAGTGCATGTACAAAAGCATTACTAATCATGTCATGATATTACGTCATAGACTTAAGAGTTCTTAGTGTAATATATCAAGTAAATGTGACACTTAGGAATATCAAGTTTTCTCATCTAATGGACTCCTCTTTTTATAATATCCTTTGAATGTTGAATGCAGTTCCTTCTTAAGGAATAACAGACTTGGTAATTGGGCTTCATGGGGTCTTTTCACAAGATTTAAGTGATCCTCAATGAAAGTATGGAAGATCTAGGTCTTGTGAGGATAAGAATTAAAGATAGGGACCTGAACCTACATTTTCTCAAATCCATGAAAATTTTGAGGGTGACGAGCTTATAGATGGATCTTTTGACTTCATTGAGGATAACTATCTAGTTAAGAAACGACAAGAGGAGCGATGGACTCTTGGTAACCATCATCAAGTTCATATCAGGAGGAGTGATGCTATCATAAATGAACTTCCTTCTTCAAATAAGCGACAATGTTAAGAACATGTTGATGAGGAACAAAATGACACTCCAAGACATCTCACATCAAAGCTAGGAAGTAAATTGCTAAGTCCAAGCATTCTTGAGACTTGGAAACAAGAATGCACTAGAGTAAGGATAAAATTAAAATAATCCACAATCTCAAGGGATGATAGGTTTGAATTACACAGTGAAGATGTTGATGGAGAACCTCAAGTTTGAATACTGTGTAATGAATGTAAATCATTTTATGGAAAGGGCACACTAGGAGGGAAGAATGCCGCATATGCTTGTTTATCTAACTTCATGAGAGCACACATTTTGGATGGTAAACGGCATGAAAAAAATCTCTTATGTTTCGAGAGCTTAAAAAGGTGAATATAGAATTTACAACAATGATCAAGCAAGAATCAGACGTAGGAAAGAGATAGAGGCTTCGATAGAGAAGTTGCATGAGTACATGGAGAAACGTGAAGGTATTATTTGTTTTCTTTCTTTGAGTTTATAGATGTGAATTTTTTTCTCTTATAAGAATGGGATTGTAGACTAGATGACGCTCTATAATGCTAAACTTGTTACATAATAAGAGTTTTCTTTTTATATAGGTTGGAATTTTGAGGTGATTGTAGCTACATTGCAAGACTTTAAAGACAAAAGTTTTGCTCGTGTAAGGTGCAAGTATGATGATACATGGTTGCATCTATGCCCTCCAAGGTCTGATTTATATACTATTTTGATTGAACACACAAAGTCAATTTTACACACAAAGGCTTTTTCAAAGGAGGTGGAAAAATCCAAGCCATTACTTACATGCTCATGTAGACATCCTCAAAAGGGACTAGTACATGATCCAAAACAAACATCTCTCAGCAAACTTGCGTTCTCTACAAAGGTGGGAAGCCCACCATTGAACTCTCTTAATAACCATGAAGACAATGGCAATCCATTAATAAGTTTAAACTTGTTATGTTGGGATTTATAGAGTCTAGTTATTGTAGTGAACTCAAGGAAGTTACTATATGTATATCCTCTACATCACATGCGTTCAAGACCTATTTATAAATATCATTATCTGTGAATTTTTCTTGAGTCTCTTGCATAGTAGCTCCTTCTTTATAAATAAACAAAGTGTCTAGAAAAGCCAAAAATTTGACATCCACCAACAACTCAATCCCATTGGGATCAAAGAACTCTAAGGCTTTAGGGATTTGCTTCTTTCTATCCTAGAGTATGCAAACCTTTTTTTTAGCTCTAAGTAATCCATTGGGGCATGAGGTTGAAGGCAAATTAAGCAGCTAAACATAACCCTTTTCTATTCAATCTATAGATAATCCCTTTATATTACACCCTTCTATATGTAAAACATGTATAAGAATGGTATTTTAAAAATACCTTATTTTGAACCTACATGATGCACACATATATTCATTAGTAACTTACCCGACGTAGTGAACAAGAAGAAAATGAATGTGAAACCTTTATTAGATGATCAATGTGGTGGTAAGCTTTGGTTTTCAGGGCCTTTTACTAGGGAAAATCTAGAGGATGAAAAAACATGCTTCCAAATAGACAGTTGCTTTCGGCATATTAATTGTCAACGTGTTTCAACTAATGGGAAACCATTTACAAACTTCTCTTGTAGCCATTGCAAATGTATATCTAGGCTTAGTGTCTTAGGATGAGAGTATACATGGAGAATCTAGTATAGGAGAAGAGAGAAAATAGGGGAACAAGATTTGGTAGAAGATTAGACTATCTCACTAGACAAGAGCTTAGAAATACAACAATTGATGCTAAAAAACATATAAAAGAACTTACTCTAAAGTTATGGATGAGTAAGTCTCAACTTGTAGTTCTTTTAGTGAGAATGAGAAGCTTATATGAAGCCAATGTGGAGTCTCTAAATTCAAAAGATGTCCAAAGATTTTGTAACAATATAATAGAAGCCCATAGATTAGGAAAATTTGGTGGAAATACTACTTTGTGGGACTTTTTATAAGATATATCTACAAACATGGTACAATCAAAGGAAGGTCAACAATATAGTGCAAATACAAAGGCTTTTTTTGAGGTTACAAAGATGTGGGGTGGACCAAAGTTGCATGAGTTCCTTCGTAATAACCTAAATGGCCCTTCTCTCCTCAACAACAAAGAGGGGCCATAGACAAGCCACCCACTTTATACCAAGGATACATGGATATATATTTGATGCAATTGCTAAAATATATCAAAATGAGAAAGAAAAACATGGCATCATAGAAAGTATTCCTTTTAATCTAGTGGAAGACAAGACAATCATAAAGAAGCGAATAAGGTAAATGTATAATATTCGTTCTTTTGGCACGTAAAAAGTATTATGGATTAACCTTTAGATTTTATAACATTTACTCTTTTCATTGTAGGTGGAACCCTAAAGATTATACTCTTATTGGGTTTGATGGATACAAGTCTTCAAACCACGAATGTGGGACTTCATCCATGATAAAAGTTAGAGAAGGAAAAGCAGGATATGATGTGATTGCTAAAGCACTTGAGACTTGTATCATTGGTGGTTATGCAAGAGTCTTTGTTGCAAATCCACTTCATGAAAAACTTTCATTCTTAGTTGCGGTTGCTCATTGCACTTGTAATCGATTTGATGCAAGTTTTGTTCACAAACAATGGATTGAAATTCTGGCATTATGGAATGAGAAGCTCAAACGGATAGCAGGTCTGATTATCTGATATGCATTAGATGGAGATAGTCGACGAAGAAAATTAATGTTGTATGATTATGTAAATAAACATGGTACTAGATACAAGATCAAATGGGATGGATGGCCTCTTTCAACTAGCTTGTCAAATGGAGAGGTCTCAGGCATGCATGATCAAGATTTCATACATAATGGAAAAAAGCTAGTCAACATTCTTGACAAACCAAAGCGGCAATTGGCTCTTGATGATTTCTGGGTTACTTTGAATCATATTACCATTGTTTATGGTTCTTTTTCTGTTGGATATATCAAACGAGATGATCGTCAAAATTGGGCTACATCACAAAGGATGTGTAGTAGGCAAGTCGAATGGTATTTGGGAGAGTTAGCAAACAATGGAAAACATAGAAAAGAGTGGGGCATGATAGGAACACAAGCTTATCTTGAAATTGCTAGAGGCTACATTGATATTTTCTTGTCCCTGCACTTGAGAGCTTGGTGGAGAGAGTCCATTTAGTAGCAAAAGTGGCATTCTTCTTTCAAATCTGGAGATCTTGGATTATAAAACATGCCTCCTATACACTATCAAAGAATTTTATTAGTAAGGAGGCATTCTTAGATGTGTAGCTCTCATGTCACTTCATTGTATTGCTCATAAAATATTTTAGAGACTTTCATCCAAATAATATGCTTCCAATACATCTCACAGGATTTGATGCAGTTGAAATCTTTTTCAACAAGGTTGGTAGCATGGTTGGGCAAGAGCGTACTTATGACTTCATAGACATGTTGCACAATATAGGGATCTTAAATAGGCTTTCACATTTTGAATGCAAGGAGGATGGTGCAAAATTTGGACAAGCACATAAAAAGCAAGAACATGTATGGAGAGAGTTAAATCTTAAAGAGACCATGAAGAAAGCATATTTAGGTGATTACAAATGTGTTTCAAGTGATTGATGAGAAGTTCATCGATGCCTTGAAAATGGGACTACAAAGTGCTCAACAGATTTGTGAAGATTTGCAAATGAAACCAAAAAGGTGAAGAGGATAAGAAATGGTTGCTAGAGCCTTGATCTGAAGGCTTATGTGAGGCTTAGGCGAATTCAAATCTACAAGATTCTGATACAGAAAATGAATCTTTAGTTCTTGTCAATGATGGAGTGGATCAGAGGAGGAGGTATCTATAAGTGAGATAAGACATGTGGTAGATTCTATGTTGGATGAAACAAATGAAGTGAGCCTAGTAGTGGAGCTTGAGAATAGTAGGTTTCTTTTTAAGTCTACATTGGTAAGCCAACTCAATGGAAATCCCACATTGTCCAAGGATAGGCTTACAAGGGTGCGACAAGGAGTATACTATAGTAAGGAGGAGAAGTATCAAACTCAAACAAATGATAATTTGTTTGGTATTGGCTCAGATTGTGTTGTGTTCTTCCAAGAGGATAATACCAATGGAAAGATCACAATGTCATCAAAGGCAAGCTCTTCAAGAAGTATGAGACCATACAAAAGCCAAAGTGTATGGTACTCAAGACGAGTTCAAAAGATGAGAAGAAAAGTTGGATATGCTTGTGTAGAGTATAAGAGAGGGTTTATGATATGGTAGATATTGAAAGTATCATTGCCCTTGCAAATCTCACATATGATTGCAATAATAACAAATATGAACTTGACAAACATGATTGGAAGATCTTCAATGAATTTGTAAAGGACCATTGAGAATAGATAAATAAAATTTATTTTTTCTCTTCTTCAATATTTCTTGCTATGTAAAATAACTTTGAAAAATGTATTGTCAATGTCTTTTTTGGCATTTTCCTTGATGTTAGTTGCTTGTATTTTTATATTTGCTTCAGGAACATGACTAGTGGACTATGGTGATGCATCTACAAATGTGAGAATGAGGATGGAGTCTAGATCATTGATAATATTGGGGTGCTAAGTAGAACACATTTATGGGCTAGATGAAAATTTTGTATATTCACATTTTTTGTATAGTTGTATCTACTTCATAAAAGAAAACTAGGTAAGTTTTACAAATATGTGAACATAAAAAATCATGCTTTTAATTACATCATCATGCAAATAATTTTGGAATTTAGTCATGTGCCATAGAAAGGCAATACGTTTTTTCATTTGATATAGCTACCTTCTCTGACTACAAATCAAGCTCATATTCATTGTGTCTTATTTTATGGCTTGATAATATTGCAATTAGGTAGAATTTTAGAGTATTTGTTTCTTGTTATCTATAAAATCTATGTGTATGTGTGTATGTATTACATGCACATGATATGCTTTGTAGGAATGATGGAGAAAATAATTTAAGATGAATTAGATGCAAAAGTTGTAATGATAGCCCGTTGCTATCACAATAGGACAGCGCCAAGATAAATATTGCAATTAAGAGAGCCCTAAGATAGTACCAGGATGGTCAAGATGTGTATTCTGACACTTCTATTTCAATTTTTGTGATTAAAGACCACAAGACTCACTCTACGATAGAGTTGAGCAACTAGCTTACTAGCATGTGTGCATTGTACATCTAGTGCCTCTATTTGAATTTTTTTTCAAATTCCTAGCTTTATTCATAAAATTCTAAATTTTACCATTGGATGTTGTATATCATGAAGATATTTTGCAAAGCTTCATCATTACTAAAGAGCTAAACTCTTTTATGAACCCTTAAGAGCTAGTTGTGATCAATTCTGTGATAAAAATAGTATTTTGTATTTATTATATAAGGATTTGCTAAATTCATTTCTTAAAAAAATAAATTTACAGTAAGGGATTTATAAATTATGGTGAGAATTTATAGAAGGGTCAAAAAAGAATCACAAAAAATTTTACATAGGGATATATAAAACATGCCATGAACAGACGTCATATATAAGAATTATACATAGTGACCCCCGCGAGACTGCTCTCGCATAGAGATGCTGCCCCACATGCACCAAGGCGGCTCGATTTATCACCTTTTCATGGCTCGATCCAACACATAAACTATACAAGAAATCTATGGGGACCCACTTAAGAGAAGAGTCCAAAATAGAGCGAGTGAGAGGGTTTGCCGCATCACAAAATGATGCCACTATACTATGGTATATATGTTCTCCTATGTCTACCTAGCATGTGGAGCTAATCCATACGGCGAAGGCAAGAGTGGTAGCCATGGCACACAAAAAGAGAAGAAAGGAGAGCACAATTGTAGGGAAGTAGAGAATGAAAGTGAAAATGAGTTTGGAGTTATAGCTTTTATGTATCTAGGGTTTTAAATAAAAGTTCTTTTTTAATCCTAAAATTTCAAATTAAAAAATCTTGTCTTAGTTTCTTTATTTCAATACTTTAAAGTCATCACTCAAATTACTCATACAAACAAACACTTCATTCTACATTATTATATCCTCGAATATACTTGGATCGTTGAGTATATTCAAATCTAACTAGAGAAAAAATAGAATTTTGTAAAGAAAATAAATCTTAAAAACCTTCAAAATCTCTTTGGATCCAATTTAATATTCAAATTTAAGAAATTAATAGAAGAGATAAGCTACAATATATCATTATGCAAAGACAATATTGCATAGATTATAGAACGCTAGCTTGCAATTTAATTATGATTTTAACCAACATGATTAACTAATTACAGTATGTATTATCGCATGCTTGGATCACAATAAACTAAGATTATCAAAATTGAAAGTACTTAGAAGTTTCAAAAAAAAATTGTATTCGTTCTTTATTTAAAAAAATTTACAAGGGTTCCACTATCTCAAGGATATGTGGAGAAGCACATTGTTTACATGTCATGGATTGCTCACTACGAATCTTGAATTTTCTATTATCTAACTTGAAATAGAAGTTGCAGAGGGGCTCATTGTACATTAATTGGATTTCTTGTCGCAGAAAAGAAATGGGCCAATGACTCTCTACGCTGACCACAAAAGGATTATGACAATTCCACAAGATAATCACATCTATGAGAGCTGTATGTGTCTCATCTCGAGTATCTTGATCCAAGCTTATCCACTTCCCTCGCAAAAGTTGCCATCTACTATATTGAAACTGAATGCACAGATTTTGTCTAGCGATGAAATACATGTAATAAAAACAAAAATAATGGTAAGTAAATGTGACTAACACAAGAATTCATCTAAGCAAGACCTATGTCAATTAAATCAAGGCATGCAAAGTAGTAAAAAAGATTTACTTGAATGTGAGATCAGATTGGTTGACCGTGCACTCAATCATCTCATTAAAATGCGTTCTTTTGACTTACCAAGACTCACCCAATAGCAGTTGACTCATCCATTCCTCGGATGGATACTTAAAGATAAGTAATCTTTGTTTTCTTCAGAACATCACATGAACCAAAAAAGTGTGCAAACAATGAGAATGGAATAAACCAACTAATATGCACATCTTTGGAGCATGTGGTGGGTTTCATAACACTATTGATGTTAGATTTTATATTGGACTTACATGCTCCTAACAACTCCAACCTAC
Organism: Lygodium microphyllum; assembly: GCF_053477565.2. Lineage (NCBI taxonomy): Eukaryota > Viridiplantae > Streptophyta > Polypodiopsida > Schizaeales > Lygodiaceae > Lygodium > Lygodium microphyllum. Next base: position 157,438,073 of record NC_141135.1, on the reverse strand, counting down.
CAATCAACCATTCGTCACTAGATAGTGGTCGCAATGGAACATGCTACAATCTCTGGCTTTCTACTACATACAATGAATTATCAAAAAATATATTTTGAGTTGCAAGTTGACTTGCACAATTATTATCATAGATCAAAGAACCTATGTCTACATGCCAAACATGTATCTTGCCGCTTAAACATTCCACATTCTGCCATTCATGCAAAGTTGATAAAATTAGATTGAATTAGAACACTGCAAAGATATTTCAAATCAACTCTAATGCAAAAGAATAAAAAATGATAAAATTTAAAAAATTACTATTTTTTATAATTTGAAATGTAGTTATCATCGTGTACAAAGATTTGTTTGTGCATATAAACATATTGGATCAACACTTCTGTTACTGTACTTGTTCCATTAAACACTTTTCTGAACTCTAGAATTCTACATTTCCAATGTTTGATAGGTTTTGCAACATTCTTATGCCTAACCTTGAAACTCCCCTGAGTACTTCGGTGTATCAAAATCCAATCCAACTTATAGTACTTATCACAAATCCAATTGCCGCCACTATCTTTCTTATTGAAGACCTCCACTGCAAGTATGTTACTAATATTTTTCCTCTGTGAAGACATCTATAATAACCAAATAGAAAAGTTACCTATCAGCATGTGTATAATTTGCAAATGTTCTCTCCAAATGAAATGAAATTTAAATGGAGCAATTTAAAAAAACCATTGTACATGTAATTCTTTTCACAAAAAAGCCCAAAGATGTTGAATAAGAAGTTGACTTACAAGAATACCATTGTTCCTTCACTGGCCAATTCCTAGAGTACAAAAACAAAAGAAACATTAGGTCAAAGCATACATATAACTTACATAGGCTTTGTCCAAATGAGTTGAAACTTAACCATGGAGCAACAGGAAAAAAATGACAATATACATGTATCTCTCTTTGCAAAGAAGCCCAAATATGTTGAAGAAGTTGAGTTTTTAAAATATTATTGTTCTCCACCCTCTCTAAGATTCTTGGAGTTTTTTAAAAAAAAGGAAAGCTCAGTATGCATATAACTTGCATATATTTTTTCCAAACAAGATAAAATTTAACCATGGAGCAACAAAAAAACAAGACAACATACCTATAACTTTGTTTATAGATAAACCGTAAGATGTTAAAGAAGAAGTTGAGTGTTCAAAAGATCATTGTTCTTAACTATAAGAGACTCCTACAGTATCAAAACAAAAGAAATTACATGTCAGAGAATGCACATAACTTGCGTAGGTTTTGTCCAAACGAGATACAACTTTACCATAAAACATCCATGGGAGAGAGAAATATACATGTAAAGTTTTGCGAAGAAAATCTTAGGGCTTTGGCAGAACAAGCTTTGCTTATGAAGAAAATCATAAAACATGTGAAACTCACTCTGTGTTTGTGTAGAGAAAATGAAATTTCACAGGGTTACAGATAGGGCAAACAAAAATGAGGTTGTAAAATTTCGTCAGGAAAGAAGAAGCATGGAAAGAGATATGATAAATTTGAGTTCCACCTAAGAAAGAGGGGGAAACTGAAAAGGGGAGAAATGAAAAGTCAAACATAAAAAATTAAGAAAATAAAAATTCAAGTCATAAGCTTTCAGGAAGTGATAGGATTGTATTCCCCACATTTTTTCTTATTTTATTGTTGAGGGAAGTTTTAGGCCAAGATATGGTTAGAAGATTCATGTTACATGAATTTGAAATCCCAGCTCTCTCATTGGTTAGGCCTATATTTGTTTATTTACTCCTTAAGGGATCAAAAAGAGAGTCCATATCTCTCCTAATGGTATGTATAAACTACGTAAATTTGGTATTTGAAAACTTTGTGATACTAGACTCATGTGATACACATCCATATTTATGAGTGACCTCCCCAAGCTCCAAGTACCAAAGAAGAGAAATCCAATTCCAATCCTAAACCCTAAATCCATAACAAATTTTACATATACATATAAAAGATTTTGAGATAAAAGTAGAAATTAAAATATTTTTGAGAGCAATTCAAAAATTAAAAATTAAAAACAATAAAAAACTATAATATAATAAAAATACCAAACTTAAAACAGTGGATAGATTACATATAAAGACCCTTGAAAAGTTCAAAGACTTCAAAAAAATGCATGCATTGATTGCACCATAGATCTTTGAATCCTAAATCACTCTCAAGTTAACAAAAGCATGAACCTTTCCATGCTTTCACCACCTTACACTTGAGGGTAATGTGATTCAAAATGAAATATGAAAGTTAAATAGAGATGTCCCCTTCATTGGTTTACAATTAGATAAGCAACAAACTAAAGCACAAAGAGGAAATTTATTTGAAGTAGATACTAAAGATAATATCTTTATAAAAACTATAAAGTAAAGATTAAAAATTTAAAAACCAAAAATCAAAATTTAAACATTAAAAACATGTAACAAAATCAATAGGCCACATTTAAAATCATGAGTACATTATAAATAGAGCACATTTAGCTACATCCATAAACCTAGGGTTACAATTTTGGTAGAATGTGTTTATCTACACATGTAAATTTGCATTTAGTTTGAAAAATTCTTTCATAGTTACATGTAAACTTGTGGCTATGTATGCATTTCACTCCACCATAAAAACAACAAAAAAAAGAATAGAAGTACTCAATAGAAAAGAAGAGAAACTCTATACCTTTGAGGTTGAAGAAAATGGCTCCTCCTTCTTCTCCGAGTACTTCGCAACATAACAACTCTTGAAGAGCTTTGAGTCTCTCTCTCTCTCTCTCTCTCTCTCTCTCTCTCTCTCTCTCTCTCTCTCTCTCTCTCTCTCTCTCTCTCTCTCTCTCTCTCTCTAGCTTTTTGTAAAGAATGGGATTAGAGGGTCTTACACGGGATTAGCACATGTGAATACCCGGTTACACTGATGGGGTATTTAAGGTATAAAAGGACATGATTAGGGTACCATTTGAAAAATAAAAATCTGTCTCCTCACCTTCACCCTCAGCTCCCATGGCTTCCCCCCTCTCTCTCCCCTCTTTCTCTCTCTTTCTCTCTCCTCTGCTCTCTTCTTCTCTCTCTTCTATAGTCCTTCTCTCTTCTAGGTCTCCTTCATTACAGTTGGTATCAGAGCATAGGTATTTGGTCCTTTGTTCTTTCTCTTTTCTCACATCCAGTTCTATTTTACAAAAAAAAACACTAGTCAAACAGGTACAACAGGGACAGGAGCTGTAAGAAGCACTGATGGAGCATCACATGGTGCTAGCAGCCTTTCTTGGAAATCTCATAGGAGCCACACGACTTGGAGAGAATTTTGACCACCGTTAATTTTCAAAGGAGAGTTTTCTTCTTCATTCTTGAGGAGCTCCCATGGATTCTCAATCCAACGAAAGAAGGGAGAAATCTTCTTTGTTTATGCATCACCCATAATAGGAGTTAAGGAAACTTTCGAGCAGCAACATCATAGGCTTGGACCGCTTCTTTAGCTGTGTCAAATGTACCTAGTCAAACTCTTGATCCTTTCTTTGTATCTCAAATTTTTGCCATCCATTTACTCCATGGCCACTGGTTGATGTCTCTAAAGAGCTGTTGCTTTCTCCTAGAGTTCATGTTCTCAATAGGTGTTCCTGCTATGATAGATGAAGGCATAAATTAGGGTGGAAAACATTCCTACAGGGGTTCCTAGTGCACTTAAAATCATCTCGCAAGAGCTTGATCATTGCATCTTTGCTGACCAAGAGCGAGGGAGCTCTTCTTCTGCCCTGTCATCCCAGGTACAAAGGAGTGCAAGACAGGAGAAAGGGAGCTCAAAAAGGCCCCCAGGCGGAGATCGCAGAAAAGAAGGACCCCTCCAGTCGCCCTACAGAAGTAATTTATAGTCCCACAAGCAAAACGCCTTCAAAATTCATGTCTCTGGGTTTCTAAAGGTTATGGATTTGTTCAATTTGAACACAAGGAAGCGACTTAGACTGCAATAGAGAAAGTGAATGGAATGCTTATCAATGACAAACAAGTTTATGTTGGCCCCTTCATGCGACAGTAGGAACAAGATTTGGCAACTGCAGAATCTAACTTCAACAATGTCTACATTTTATTAAAAAAATCTCACAAAATCTACTTCTGAGATGAAAACTTAAAGAAAGTTTTTGGTGCATTTGGACCTATTGGGGGAAACCTGTTTGGCTATGTGGAGCTTAGTAGGAGGCACATTACAACCGAAATCCTTGATTACCAGATCTTGTAGCAAGGTTTGCTTCTGAGTGAATCACTGGTTCTATTCCTGAATCGCCTTTCGTGGAGTCGCCATAAATCAGGACGTTGGAGGTGCACTGGCTTGGGGGGGTTCTAGGCAGTGGCATACTCGCCGAGCCCAGCCCAGCCATTGGGCTCATTGAATGTAATCTAGTTCTTTACTCAGCTTCCAAACAGGGCAAAGCAGGTGTTGGCATAGTTCACAAAATCAATTATGAATGTCCTATTCAACACCCGAGAGTACTGTATCTCAAGGACGTAAGGGTGATCCTCGGTCTAGTGTTGAGATATCGAGCTCCACTCGTGATACGCCAGGGTGACCGTTGAGTACTTATGTCACCGACTTGTCAGTTGCAGACGCGGTTGGTACACCGCCGATGAATAATAGCTACATGATAGCTATCCTTATCTACTCTAGTTCATGGCTCAGTTAGTATGCCACCTTAGTTAGTTGAGTTTGGTTTTGAGACCCATATAGGGTTCTTCTATTTCTTTGTAAGAGTGTTCTTTTGGCTTACACAACTAAGAAGAGGAAAACTGTTTTCAGCCTCCACCCTTGTGTGTCTTCCCCCATTGTGCAATCAAGAAAGCTACAAGTGAGACTCCTTCCTTCTCTCCCACAATCTTGACATGGTATCAAAGCCTTGTTCGTGGTAAGGAGCTCAAGAAAGCAAGCCAAGCTCGCGGTGATCTGGTTGAGACGCCCTTCGCGTTGAAGCAAGAGGGCAGTATATGCTGCGGGAGAGAGCTTTAGCTCCTGGCGACCCTGTTTTTTTTATTTGAGGCCATTTCGGGGCCTGTTTTGAAGGCGGAAGTTTTCTGCACGCACTCAGGAAAAGCCCCTGTTTTATGCTGTGCGACCACTGTTCTACAGGTCGGTGAAAAGTTACCATAGAGATTGCATCGTATGCTTGTGTGCAGAGACATTGGGAGTTACAGAATCATCCCTGTTGCCTGTTGATGCAAAATCGTCACTAGGAAGTGACTGTGTGGTCAAATACCACTTTCGCCAGTTTTGTAGATTTGCCCTTGTGAGGGTGAAGCTGTGTTTTTTGCAGTGACAGAATTTTTTGCAGTATTCTGTAATGGCATTTGATTCTCTCTCACAGATTGTCACTGAAAAGCTTGACAAGAACAACTTCCAAGCATGGAAGTTTAGAATGACGAATTTCCTTATGGGAAAAGGATATTGGGAATTTGTTGCAGGAAATGAAGAAGAACTAGTTCTTCCTGATGTTCCCAATCAACAGCAAATGCAGGCATTTAAAGCATGGCATGAGAGAGCCAGGAAAGTTATGTACTGGCTGTCTATCAGTATTTCAGACTCTATGATTGTGCATATTCAGGATGCAAGTACGCCAAAGGAGGCATGGGATACTTTGTCAAAAATGTATAGTACAAATACTCAAGCCACGAAAATACAGCTCAAGCAAGAGTTGCATAATGTGCAAAGAGAAAATATGAGCATCAATGACTACCACATGAAGGTGAAGAAGATTGCAGATGCACTTGCTTCCATTGGGTCGCCAGTGGAAGATGATGATTTAGTTTCTGTGACCTTGAATGGTCTAGGAAAGGATTATGCACAGTTTCGAACATCCATTTCTGTCCGTGAAAGATTTCCTGATTTTGAGGAGTTGATTGCTCTTCTAATTTCAGAGGAGCAGAGAAATGGTGGTGCATCTTCTTCAGGAGGAACTTCAAAAGAAGCTGTCTTCTACTCAAATGCTGGAAGAGATAGAGGCAGAGGTAGAGGAGGCCGATTTGGAGGCCGTGGTAGAAATCAGAATATGCAGCAAACTCAAGAAAACCAGTCCTATGGAGGAGGATGTGGTAACTCTAGAGGCAGGGGGAGCCAAAGAGGTCGTGGTGGATGGCAAAGAGGTCAAAATGCAAACAGTAATGTTGAATGCTACTACTGTGGTAAAATGGATCATATGGCTAAAGACTGCTATAAAAAGCAGAATGACATCATGAATGGAAAACTGCAACAAGGAAATTATGCATCTTCTAGTAGATAGGGTGATGACAGAAATGACCATTTGTTCATGGTACAGCACATGAACAATTCTGTGACAAGTGCAGAAGAAAGCAATGATGTATGGTATGTTGACTCAGGTGCATCAAACCACATGACAGGTCATGCAGAATGGATGGAGGATGCAAGGAAAATGGAAAAACCAGGATTTGTGGAGACTGGTGATGATACTGCACATCCTATTGTGCAGATTGGAAAAATTCCCTTGTCTATGCAGGATGGGAAAAAGAAATACCTGTCCGATGTATTTCACGTCCTGAATATCACCAAGAATCTGGTTTCTGTTGGTCAAATGGTTGAGCAGGGCTTGCAGGTCAGATTTAATCCTCATGGATGCTTTGTTGAGGATATGAAAAATAAAGGTTGCTTGATAGCAAAAGGAAAGAAGAAGGGCAGAATGTTTACATTGGATGCAGACATGCCTGAATTGAGTGCAGCAATGTTTGCACATGGGACCGGTGTAGTTGCAGATATTGATATCTGGCATAAACGCATTGGTCATGTTAATGTACAGTGACTTAAATCAATGCAGGCCCAAAACATTGTTGCAGGATTGCCTAAATTCAAGGTTGCAGAAATGCATAAGGTATGTGAAGCCTGTCAGTTTGGAAAACAGGTAAGAAAACCATTTCCTAGACATGTTCAAGAGAGTAAGAAGCCATTGGAATTAATCCACTCTGATGTGTGGACTACTAAAGCTACATCTCTTGGAGGCTGTCATTATTTTGTCAGTTTTATTGATGACTATAGCAGAAAAGTTTGGGTGTATTTTATGAAAAAGAAAAGTGAAGTTTTTGAGCATTTCAAAACTCTTAAAGCTATGGTTGAAAAAGAAACAGGCCTGCAAATAAAATGCCTAAGGTCAGATGGAGGGGGAGAGTACCTCTCAAATGAGTTTGCAAGGTTCCTGCAGGAGCATGGCATAAAGCAGCAATATTCATGCAGTCATACCCCACAACAAAATGGAATTGCAGAAAGGAAAAACAAGCATATTGGAGAGGTATCTCGTGCCATGCTCAATGAAAAAGACCTGCCAGATTTTTATTGGGCTGAAGCAGTTGCTACAGCAGTCTATATAATGAAGAGGACTCCCATTGCAGCAATACATGGGGTGACTCCAGAGGAGAGGTATACTGGTAGGAAACCACATATTTCTCATTTGAAAATTTTTGGTTGCATTGCCTATGTACATGTGCTAGATGAGTTGAGATCCAAGTTGGATCCAAAAGCTGAGAAGTGCATCTTTATTGGTTACTCTCTGCAGCAAAAAGGGTATAGATGCTATAACCCTTCTACTCGTAAGTTTACAGTGAGCAGAGATGTTGTTTTTGATGAGATGAGTAGCTGGTATAAACCAGTAAATGTGATTGATGATGTAGATGCACAAAATGGTAATGCTGCATAGAATTCACAACAGCAGTCACAAAATATTAGTGGACCTGGAGCACCCTCTAGCAGTGGTTCACATTCTTCACCATGGACAGGTAGATTGAGATCAGGAGAATCTTCTCAAAGCAATGCAGATAGTGGTATGCAGGTATCACGAAAAGGAAAAGAGAAGGTTGATCAGCCCATGTTTGATGTGAATGCAGGTCACTCTTATGTGGATGGTGAATCCAGTGGCTCAGAATAGAGCATTGATGATGAGTTGGGCATTCCTTCTATTGTTACACCTGGAGTAAGGAAAACCAGGGATGTTTTGAGAGCACCTGGGAGTGAACCTACTTTGCGTAGGTCTACGAGAGCTAGGTATCCTGTGGATAGGCTGAAATATGATGGATTTACAGCCATTCACTATGCATATATGGTCAAAGTGATACATGAACCAGAACCCACTTCTTTTGAGCAAGCCATGGGAAAAGAAAAATGGGAGAAAGCCATGGATGAAGAAATGGATGCCTTGGAAGCAAATGCTACATGGGAATTGGTACCTTTGCCTAAAGGTAAGAATGCAATTGGTTGTAAGTGGGTTTATAAAGTGAAGCACAATGCAGATAGTTCTGTGAACAGATACAAGGCAAGATTAGTAGTCAAGGGGTATGCACAAACATATGGCATTGACTATGAAGAAACATTTAGTCCGGTTGCAAGGATGGCAACCGTAAGAGCAGTCATTGCTATGGCTGCATCAAAGGAATGGTCTTTACATCAAATGGATGTAAAGAATGCCTTCTTGCATGGTGACTTGCAAGAAGAGGTCTATATGGAGCAGCCACCAGGTTATGTGCATGATGTTCATCCTGAGTTTGTTTGCAGGTTGAAGAAAGCCTTGTATGGCTTGAAGCAAGCACCTAGAGCATGGTCTGACAAGATAGGACAGTATCTTGTCACTATTGGCTTTCAGATTTCCAAGGCAGAATTCTCACTTTATGTGAGAAAAACAGAGAAAGGTATTATGCTACTTGTCATTTATGTTGATGATTTGATTATGACAGGTGACAATGATGAAGATATCCTTAATGTGAAAATGCTATTGAAGCAGAAGTTTGAGATGAAGGATTTGGGAGAGCTGCGTTATTTCTTGGGCATTGAGGTGATTAGATCACCAAGTGGGATACAGCTCTTGCAGAGGCAGTATGGATTGGACATGCTGTCCAAATATGGGATGACAGGCTGTAAGCCTATTTCAGTTCCTTTGGAGCAGAATGTGAAGCTGAGCGCAGATGCAGGTGAGCTTCTGGAAGACCCTACTATGTACAGATGCATAGTAGGAAGTTTGATTTATATGACTATTACCAGGCCAGATTTGAGCTATGCTGTTGGATTGGTAAGTCAGTTTATGCAGGCTCCAAGGAAACCGCATTTGGATGCGGCTAGATGCATACTCAGGTATGTGAAGTCCACATTGCAGTATGGACTATTTTATGAGACTGGGGTTCAGATATAGTTGCATGGATACACTGATGCTGATTGGGCTGATAGTATTTCTGATAGACGATCTACTAGTGGATATGCGTTCTCTTTCGGGAGTGGTGCAGTCACTTGGAGCAGCAAGAAACAGCCTACAGTTGCCTTGTCGAGCACAGAGGCCGAGTATAGGGGTGCAGCAATGGCTGCATGTGAGGTAGCTTGGTTGCATAAGCTACTTTATGATATGCATTAGCCTACAGATGGGCCGGTTGTCATTTATTGTGACAACATGAGCAGTATACATTTGGCAAATAACCCAATCTATCATGCTAGAACAAAGCACATTGAGGTGCATTATCACTATGTGCGGGAGAGGGTTTTACTAGGTCTTATTGATCTAGTTTATGTCAGCACAGAGGATTAGGTAGCTGACATATTCACGAAGGCATTGGGTGCAGAGAAGCTGCGCAAGTTCAGAGACCTGCTTGGTGTGAAGGAATTGGGATTGAGCTTGAGGGGGAGTGTTGAGATATCGAGCTCCACTCGTGATACGCCAGGGTGACCGTTGAGTACTTATGTCACCGACTTGTCAGTTGCAGACGCGGTTGGTACACCGCCGATGAATAATAGCTACATGATAGCTATCCTTATCTACTCTAGTTCGTGGCTCAGTTAGTATGCCACCTTAGTTAGTTGAGTTTGGTTTTGAGACCCATATAGGTTTCTTCTATTTCTTTGTAAGAGTGTTCTTTTGGCTTCCACAACTAAGAAGAGGAAAACTGTTTTCAGCCTCCACCCTTGTGTGTCTTCCCCCATTGTGCAATCAAGAAAGCTACAAGTGAGACTCCTTCCTTCTCTCCCACAATCTTGACATCTAGAGGGTGACAAAGAGCTCGAATCCTTGCTCCAGGACATCATTAATTATCTCATTGTAGTGGTCAATAGCCACTTGGTTCAACTCACCATTGCCAACAAGATAAATTCTGAACCAAGCAATGGACATCCTGTAAGCATCACAGGGGCGTACTACTAGGACAACCAACTACGATTCAATCTGCTTGCTCAAGCTATACTTGAGGCCACTCAATTTTCAGTTTGGTACACTCTCATAGGAAGTAGTGGTTGATATGTCAACATTGAGAGCAACCCCTTGTTCTGTAGCCCTTAGGCTTTGATTGTTAGTGGTCATTTTGGTTAAGTGCTTGAGGCTTAGTCCAAGATGGTGTCCAACCACCACTTACCTCCATATGGTATCATGAAAATGAGATGGTTACCACCAAACAGTTTTGGTCATCATATCACCACTCCATGTGACTAGATCCACAATAATCTTGTCATAGCAACTAGTAAACAAAGAGACAATGATGATGTATGTGAAGCTAATTTCATGAGAGATTTGTGCCATTTGAACCGTTACTTTTAGTGTGTTACATTTTCTAGGATGAAAGGTCCAACAGTAGTACATCTAAGGTCTCTTGATTAATAGCACTGGATAAGAAAGTTTGGACACTGCATAAGGTAATGCATCTAATGTCTCTTGATTAATAGCACTACATAAGAAAGTTTGGTCACAAAGCTTTTGCATGACAAAATAGCATGTATATTGTGCTTGCTTCAAAACCATTTTAGTGACTTCCACTCGACTTCCATTAGACCATGGATGATGAAATTTGGATGCAATGTGTAAAAAAAAATAACTTTCTATACATTAACATAATTGGGGTAGTAAGAGCACATCAACACATCAACATTCTATATGTTTTACACTCTTTGAGGCTACATTTACTTGTTGGAAGGTATCTTAGTATTGGCCCTCACTAGTGTAACTTATTTTTGTCAATACTAGTCCCTGTGATGCTATTAACCCTTCATTTAAGATATTCAACTCTTGTTTGAACAAAGTTACGAACAAAAATAGATGCATGAGAATCATTGGCTTGTAATTGATTAGAAGGAGAATTGCTTTCATGTGGCTTCCTCAAAAGAGTTCCCCCCTTGTCTTGAGATATCTCCACTTTTTTGACAAGTTTGTTAATGTCATACTCATTAGAAAGTTTTGAATGTTTACAAAACCCTTGTTTTTGATCCAAGAGCTATTTTCAAACTATTTTTTATTACGTTATGTGAAGTAACTTCTCTTTGTGTGTGTGTGTGTGTGTGTGTGTGTGTGTGTGTGTGCACATGCATACATGCATGTATGGATGTACATATGTGTATAGATGTATATATATGTACATATATAAAGAAAGCGCATTTATGTATATATACATGTATATGTATATGTATGTACATGTATGAAGAAAGTACATGTTATGTTAAAGATAAAGAAAAAACATAAGATTTTTACAATAGTTATTATTAGGAAGCTTAACTTGTGCCTTATGATAATAGGGTAATAGCACTTTTGAAGGCATGTGTTACAAAATCTTGTCATTCCTTACTTACATAGCTACTTGCTAATTATGTGTCCCTTCCATCTTAAATTGGAGTGTTCTCAAAATTACTCTTTTATACCTCCTAATAAGAGAAAAGAATGCCATCAACTGTTCATTGTCATACTCCTTTGAGCCTAATTTCTCATATATATATATATATATATATATATATATATATATATATATATATATATATATATATATAATTAAAGAAGTATAAACAATCTTGATAGTTGCCTTCAGAGAATACTTTAGTCCCGAATGTGTTTGTTGCTTTTGATTAACTTCTGATAGAAGAAGGAAGATTCCTTTCATCTTTTTCACATCTTTGAGATATATATATATATATATATATATAGAGAGAGAGAGAGAGAGAGAGAGTGTGTGTGTGTGTGTGTGTGTAGGCATAATACCCTAAAGATTAGGAGTACTATGTTTACTTGTTGAGGTTCATCATACCCTTTTGTTAAAGATCCATGCCAATTTTATGACTTAATAATACCCTTTTGTAAAAACTTTACATGTTCAATATAAAAACCCCTTTTGAGAATAGATTTATTGCTTTTAAAATATTGCCTTCTGTAAATGTACATATGTAAGCCTATATATTTTTATATTCCCTTTCTTTGAACTCACGTTACACACATTTTTATACATAGTGACCCCCCCATGAGAGTAGTGCCCACCGCATCCCAGGACCACACCACGATGGATACCATCGAGTGCGATGCAACATTTGCCATATATGTTTTGTGCACCTAAGGTGCAAGAGGAGAGTGAGTGACGAAGACATCGATGCACCCTCTTGACCATAGCTAGAGTATTTTGTTTGAGAGGGAGCCTAAGGAGATCGCACTCGATCCAAGCGTAGAGGCAGCATAGAGCAGCTTAGCCATTGTGCACCCATCTCCCTGCCTCCTCCCTGCCCTCATGAGACACCGAAAAGCGATGAGCCATCCCTCACTTCTCTCCATGCATTCACCATCGAGGGGGTGGAATATCTACTCATGCAAGATGTATTAGAAATTTTAGAGCTAGAGAAGAACAACTATAATGTATCATGGTGCATGATGCACCTGATGATCTTATAGATTTTGATATACATGATACCCCAACACATGTTGATGAGGTGGCTTGATATGATGGCATGAGTGTCGATGACATCTATACCATTGTGAGCATCCAAGAGCAGATTGAGGATGTGGAGCCATAGTATGAGATCTCAGATGAGAAGTTAGAGCAATTACAACAAGAAAGCCTTTTTGATCCTCAATCCGACTACATTGTATCTTCATAGGAGAGAGAAGAGGGTGGCTCTACTGTATAGAAGCAGATCTGGATGCTCCATTACAATAGCAGATAGATGATGCAAAGAAGGTAATATTATCAGATTTGCATGCAAATTCACCAATAGGGCCTCTAGGGCATCGGGACCCTTGGGGTAATTTTTTGTCAGGATGGCTAGAGGCTTGCATCTAGGGGCATGAATTTGTAGATTCATACCCCTAGACACTACAGATTCAAGCCTCCAAACACGAGCCTCTTGCCAAGCCTGCTTTGGGGGCCCACTGATCCTAACAAAAATTGTAGATTTAGGCTCCAAGACATGAGCCTCTGGCCAGGGCTCCTCTAGGGGACTTGATCTCGACAAAAATTTATCCCAAGGGTCCCAATGCCCTAGAGACCCTACTGGTGAATTTGCACGTGAATCCGATGTATATATCTTTAGCACACTCCATGCATAGTGAGTCTGACACAATCAGTATGCTGACACTAAACTTGTGTGATGTAGGACATTGTCTATATAGATGAGTTTTCATCTAGATAAGGTGGTTGATCTAGTAGCCAAGGAAGGGTGCACAACTTGGCATTGAAGGAGTATATTGGCTAGCTTGTGAGAAACATTATTGTATTTCACAAGACATGCTCTCTCATTTTTGTTGAGAACTTCTTGAAGTTGAGGGCACTAACGAAGGCTAGGCCCTTCAAGACCACCATCTTGACAAACTCTAGCTTGGAGAAAGTAGTGTTTCTTTGACATTCAAAGATCCTCTACTTATTCTCTAGTACTAGGTCTGGGCCACTGTTTTCCATGGTGGCCCGTGGCATGGTTGCTGGTGTTCAAGATCTCCATGTCATTAGGCAGTAGGAACTACTAGGGCAAAATTTGTTGCTGCCTATGATCAAGAATAGCTCTAACCATGGGGAGTGTAGCTCGAAGAAGCTTAGGAGAGAGTAGATGTACTTATTGCCAAATGATATCTCATCACCAATGTAATGCACTTTGTAATCTTCTCTTGAAATAATGAAAACCGATGTTTGTTTGATTTATGTGCAATGTAGTTTGTCATACGTATCGTTATTATTATTATTTACTCGAATGTTATGCTTATTTGTTAGATTTATACACAACACAATTCGTACCCTAAATTTAATATGCATTGCTTTATTGAATTCGTGCGCAACATATATTCATTTGAATGCATGTAATGATAACTCAAAGATGTAAATAAAACAAATAACGAGTGAATAAACAAAAATAAGATATGCCAAAAAATGTGTATTCATATTCATAACATTTTACATGGGATCCATTACAACCAGGTTTTACAAAATCTCTTTGAAAGCTACATTCAGTATATGTTTAAGTAGTATAGCCCTATCATTGTTGATCTCGGCGAGGACTATCCTTCCATCGTGGGAAGAATCTCACTATCTACAAATTCTTGTCAGTGAAGTGACTCTCCTTGAATGCACACTGTTGCATAGACCGAGTCTTCAAACAAGTTGATGGGTAAGCTTTGACAGCTTCTTGTAGTGCAAGGAGGGCCTGGGCACAATCCATCAATTGGGTTGTTGCAAGCGTGATCCATCTGGAAAGTGCCTCTTATTGTTCTTAATCAATATGCTATCCATAATCTCCCTCACGAGCTTCTGGAATGGAGCCTTTGGTATCAGGAGGTGCATGGTCTTCTGGTAATGGTGGATCTCGCAAAGAGCCAATGTGCCTGGCCTTCATCGATGCTTGTGATGTTGGCGTGGTGGTGGTGTTGGGGGAGGTGGCTTATGCATGGAATTTCTAAGGGGTGTTTCTAGGCCGCTTTTGCTTGATGCATGCTATATTTTCTAAGAGAGAAAACTCAAAACTCAAATGTGAAATGTGTAAAATGAGGTGAAACTTTAAACTTATAGCCAAACTTTTAAGAAACCCTTAAACTTGAATTAATGTATCCAGGCTTTGGAAAAATATGACTAATGATCTGATTGACGTGAAATTTTACTTGGTCCCCAGATGCAAGCCTCCGGATAGGTGTCCTAGAGGCTTTTGATGGGGCCAACTTATTAATATCCATGAGTTTTTATGATGTTCGGCATGTGGGTGAAGTTTCACCATATTTTGATTTATAAAATTGATGGTTCAATCATTTTTTGAAAATCCATTAGTTGGATTATACTTCACTGCTAATAGAAAAACTCACCACACTGAGTGTGTGCAACTGCATATTAAATGTATTGTTAATCAAACTAGGTGAAACATTGGAAACTTAAAAATTCACAAAAAATAAGTCATGGGAAAAATGGAAAATTGCATTTAAGATGTAGTGTTACCAATCCACTAAATACAATAAAGATATAGTGCATCGACCCATGTACAACTGATCATCACTAACGTGTGTGTGATTGTGCATTGACCTCAACAAAACTGCTTATGAAATTGAAAACTTGAAAATACACACAATGCAAATCATGGTCAAAATAGAATATCACATATCGGATTTGACATTAGGAAACCATGAAATACATGGTAGATAGTGCATCGTACCAAGCACAACTACAGCTAGGCAAAATTTAGCTCCATTTTTTAGGCCACTACTATCAAATACTTGAAGGTCTACTAGAAAGATAACCCAAAACTAAGGTCCAAACCTGAGCTAAAAACAAAGATCCAATTACAAGGTAGCTTCTTAAAGCATTGAATCCCCAAGAGGAACACCAAGGAAAAGGGGATTCTACTACAAGAAAATCTATCTTGTAACATCAACAAGCTTTTATTTCATTCTTTTGATGACCAAAACAAAGAAAACAGCAAATCTTCACGCAGCATCATAGTAGATATCTCCCACGGATTTGATAGAATCAACCATAATCTTCAACATCTTCATAGAATCCATCAATAGAACAAGGAACATAAAAGAATACACCATTTTTGAATGGAAATCAATCACATAGTATTCATCTTCAATGTCTTCATAAATTTCTCTCTCAATCTCTCATATACAGATACACTGTTTTGATAGAATTGGCTATCTCTAACTCTCTTTCTCTCTCTCTCTCTCTCTCTCTCTCTCTCTCTCTCTCTCTCTCTCTCTCTCTCTCTCTCTCTCTCTCTCTCTCTCTCTCTCTCTCTCTCTCTCTCTCTCAATAGTACATCATCTCCTCACTACAATGCTCAATAATGACTCTCAATAATTCTTCTTAGGTCGTGGATACACCTCCCAAGAGGTAAGTCCGATGCGAAGAGGCACCAGAGCCACTATAGCATGTCTTCATAGCTCACTACTGTCACTATCTCTCCAGTCTTCTATTCAGTCTTCAGCAGGTGCTTCTTCCATTTGTTTTAGCTCTTTTAAACTTAGATTCATCATTTTCAAAAGTTAAAAAACTTTTCCAAAGTCACACATACATTCTACAAAACACTTACAGAAGATCTGCATAACAGAACAAAACAGGAACAGAGCATATACAGGGGCTCTACAGAAGGTTTACATAGGGTTACAGAAGGTCATCAGAGAACAACAAATCCTCATAACTCATACTAAAACCATTTCAATTTATAAAAAAATATTCAATAAGATTTCAAAATATTTCAACCTTCATCAATCATCAATCATCAATCATCAATCCATGCTTCATACAGAAGAAAATCAGAACAAAACAAAAGCTATACAGAAGGTATCAGAACAAATCAGAACCTCAACAGAACCTATCAAAACATCACAAAGCTTTATATTTATACTAAGAATCATCATGAGCTTCCAAAACATAATAAGTATCATCCAAAACACTCTCAAACACTTCCATTAACAACTATACATCACTCTAAATCCATCAAAAATCAATCATTTAGACCTCAAAAACAACAAAAATCAGTCAAAAATTCAGTCTTTTTCCACTCTCAATATATCCCCACACTTAGAAAGGAAGCATCTTCGCGATCTAAGGAAAAGAAGAATGTAAGTTTACTAAAGAGCTCAATTTAATATTCTTCAGTATCTTCAACAATCACTCCAAACCGCGACCCCAACTTATCACCTGTATCTCTAGAAAAGAATAATACTAAAGGAAAACTGCGTTATTCATTAATATGTCTGATAAACAATAAAAATTCATAACAAATTTGTAAAGGATATAAGAGGTTCTTCATCTTTACATCGTAGGCATTCCATCCACCATCACCATCAATAGTTGAAAAGAGAGCTCTCAAACAAATTATTCAACCAGCACGAACTCATCACATACAAATTATTACAACACACACACAAACACAACCATCTGAATGGCACCTCTAAAAAGATGTCTCATTAAGAAGCACAAAAGATACATCCAGGGGTATCAATGAAGATGATCCCTCTTAAAATCTTGATGATTTTGAAAGCGATCCAGGGATAAAGACTCATCTACAAAAGATTTTGGAGGATTCTGAAAGAATTGAAGGCAGCACATTCGTTCTAGCAAAACAAGGTATCTGCTAGGTAGATAAATGGCATGAAAATATAGGACATCCAACTATTGGGAATCAATATTCACATTGACATTCATACAAAGCTTTGGAATGGCCTTTTGATTGTTATGGGAATTCCTATGCATATGTGCTAAGTACCAAGCAAAATGGCCTGTCAATCTCACTGAAGGATCTAGAGATTATGAATATTGTTGAGAAAAATGGAGGTAATTTTGGTATGCTTGACTAATAGTTGTCTAGTCCCCTCGAATTAATGGCCAATTAATTTGTGGTCCTGTGAGAGAATCAGTTGAGCTCCATCCTCTTCTTCTCGGAATCTACTGATCAAATCCTTCATATCCACTAACCAACTGAGAGGGTTGAGAAATAGAAGTGGCAGGAGATGGAAGTGGAATAAGTAAAAGAGGATGAAGAGATGGGTAGGTAAAATCATAAAATGAGGAATAAGCTAAAGGAGGAGTGGCTGAAAGTTTAAGGGAATCAGTTAGGAAAAGTGTCAATTGATAAGCAGGAAAAGTAGAAGGTATATGGATAGATGGAGAAGGGCATGGCGGAGAAGGGGAAAAGACTAGATATTCAATGAAAGAACAATAGGTAAAGATTGGAATTTGAAGAAAACCCTGAGGTTGGAAAAGGAGAGGTAAGATAGCTATTGAGTTGGATTTATAAAGGGAAAAATAAGCATCATAGCAATGGGCCATTTGTTGGTAGTACAATAAGCTAGGAACAGAGGGACCTAAAATAGATCGTCGATGGTAGGAATCAAAGAAGGATGAATCAAATGGATGGTTCTTAGAAAGATAGCTAGGAGATCCACCCTCAGTTGGTTAGTGCTCTATACATAAGTAGAAGCTATATTCTGGCATTGGTTCAAGACTACAGAATCAATCATTGAATGCCATGAAGTGTTAGGACAAGTAGCCACTTTAGAAGAATAGCACTGGAACATGTCATGTATCCTCAACTCTAAATGGTTGATATATAAGACAGCTTGTAAGTCCATATCCCCCACATACCAAGCCAGATCTACATCATTTGAAATTAACAGATCACCTCATAGATACATATAAGACAACAGCATGGTATCCGTCATCACGGAATCTTCAAAGACCATGCGTACAACTTTTGTCAGCAAATCAAAAGACCAAGCCCCACTCCAACCATCCTTTGGAAGAGGGAGATCCATCGTTGAGAGCTTAATATAGAAGGCCAACTTCTGCAACTGATAGTGGACAAGGAGGTACATACTCCTGAAATTTCTCAAATGTAGACCATAATAAATCCATCCTGGACTGCAATCTTTCCACTTTATCTTGAAACAACGGACATAATGTGGCATGTCTCTGGAGAACTGCCAAGTCCTGCTGAGATATAGAAGGAATCATAGGAACATTGGGGCTTGGAGGAATGGACCGTGGCTGCACCAGTTGGTCCTGCAACTACTTAATCTGGAAAGCTTGGGATTCCAATGTATTGTGAGTAGTTTGCAAAGCTGGCAGTTTCGTATCTAAAAGAGTCTTAAACTCTTGAGCTTCTTTGGACATTTTCTCTTTCTCTTCCGAAACTCTAGTGACCTCTGATTGAGTCTCTGCTAACTGAATTTTCAAAGAAGATATTTCTTCTCTCTGGGTCTCAATCATTTATGTCTGTTGCTCCATCTGCTTAAACAGATTGGCAAGAGTGTCTTTAGCAATAGAGGCTAACTCTGTGGTTGCCTTATGCATCTAGTCTTTGGATTGCATCAATTCTTCATGGACACAAGACAACATGAGAAAGAGCAAAATGCCACAGAAGAGCAGGTAGATAAATGGAGGGAGTATAAAAGAAAGAAGGAAGAAGAAAAGAAAGCAGAACAACTCCCGTATTTTGAAGAGTTATCTACCCTTTTTGAAAGGATTGACCCTAAGGACTTCAATGTTTGTTGCTTTTTACCTAGTGATATTAACAAAAGATCTAATATGGTATTTTTGGACTCTGATTGTGTTCAAACTATCAAGAATAAAGTGAGATTGTAACTGTTGAACACAGGCTGTCACTGAGAGTTCAATAGAACTCTGGATGTTGTTACAAAGGAAAGGAATGGCATCCCCTGACACTAAACTGTTCAGCGAAGGAACTGATATTTCCAAAGAACCCTCTCGATGTGCCCTGAATAAATTGTTGCATGTGAGGTAGGTAGGGAGATCACTTCCAGAGGTAGCATGAACTGTTACTGAAGGAATGACTGGGAGAATTTTCTCTGCTACACGCTTCAAGCGCTTCTGCTAAATGACCAATGGAGGAGGGGAATCAAGATCCTCTATGTCAATGAGTTTTGAATCTTCTGAAGGTGGAGGGGGAGGAACTAGATCAGATGGAGGGAGGGGGGGGAAGCACACCCTTCTTAAGGCTTGAGTATGTCAAGAAAGCAAATAAATATGAACCATAAGTTACATTGGTAACATTCCCTCTGGTCATTTTGACAAAATGTTGATCCATCTTCGTAAGAAGGTAAGTACTCCAGTCAATGGCAACCCCTTTTAACACCATCTTGGAAGCTGTGAAGAGCTCCATGGACAAATAGTGGGATGGTGTCTTGGCAGGCATGAACTTGTCTTGGAGAAATTGGCAGACTAGCTTCCAGAGAGGATCAGTGATCATTGAAAAAGACACTCCTGAAGTGTTAATCACCTTCTTGACATCAAGGACCTCTTTAGTCTGCTTCTGTAACAGTTTGAGAATCTCTCATTTGAGAATAATTGTCTAGCTGTAACAAAGGGTTCTCCTTTGTAGGGAAGAGACAAAGCCTTCCCTAACCCTCTGGGTGTCAAAACCATGGAAGTACTACGAACCAGGCCCGATTTCTTACTGTATGACGCAAGGAACTCATCACATAGGGCTAGATCTTCTGGAATGAAAGGGAGTGAATCATGCACAAAAGTTGCAAGGCCTGCTTTTGTGATAGGCTCAAAAGTCAGTAGGGAAGAATAATCCCTGCTGACCAATGGGACGTACTGAACAGGAGGAGGAGCTTGAGATGCCATTCAAATGGAATATACACACACACCACAATCACAGACAATCACAGAGAATGCCTCGAAAACAACAAAATAGCTATAAAAAAGAAATCGATCAAAATAAGCACACACAGACGTAACTAACCAATTGACCATCCCAAACAACCCATATCCTAGAAAAATTTGGCATGACTCCTACACATATGTGACCGAAAGCTTCATGTTATGCAACAAGTAGGCACCAAAGACCTTGTATCAGACAAAAAAGAGAAAACTACAGACCGCACCCGTAATCATATCACATAATCAAACCATAATACCTCAAAAACCTAATCATGAGATAACCAGAACTTTGATAAACAATGCCAACTTAAAGGACTATATGTGCCTATTCCACGAAGCGTATTTATTGAAAAGGAAAAAAAGTGCAGTGAGGGAAATGATTTTAGTGAAGGGTTCATTTTAAGAAATTATTAACAGTGGTTGAAATTTTATTAGGTTGTAAACCTTAATAAAAAAACATCGTTTCATTTTTAAATTGTTAATTACAATTTATTAATGTAAAACGATGCTTTTAACAAAACCCGAACTGTGATCCCTAGACTCAAGTCTCTAAATGCATATTCATTGATTAAAAATTTAATGTATCTGAAGCGCTCTTCTTTTTCAGTGCGTGCATTTTTGTGACAGCTGGTTCGTTTTTATTTAAAATTAAAGTGCCTCTGGAGCACACGTAGCGCATGCAAAGTGAACGGCGGGTTGATTTTTAAGTTATTAGAAAAATGTGTGTTTAGCGCGAGCACGCGTGGAAAAAGTGGGTGAATAAAGTTCATTTTAACAATTAACTGTGGTTAAGGGATGACCAAAATAAATAAAGCACGAAAAATAAATACTTGGTAGGGGTGTGTATACAAGAGACTGAGGACGCACGGAGTAGTCCCAAATGCAAGGAATCCAACCAAAAAAGCAAAAACCACTGACTGGAAAAAATAAAGCACCTTAGTTTTTTTATTTTTTTTAAATTAAAAGACAAAATAAATATCAAGGCGATGTTAGTGGGATCAAATTTGGTTTAATTAATGTTGATTAGTGTTTGGGTGAAATTGTTATTAGTATTTTTTAATTTTATTGTAGGTGTTTTTTGATTTTGTATTTTATGTTTTTCTCTCTTTTTTGGTCTATTTTTTATTTTAAAATATTCCAAAAGCAATCTAATGCATTGATGGATTTTTTTGTGATTTTTTTGAATTTATTTTTGATTTTAAGGGATTTTTAATGATTTTTTATCAAATTTTAATAAATTTTAAAATGATTTTAAATATTATTACTTTTTGGAAATTAATTTTTTGTATTATAATCAGCAAGATCAACCAAAAAATTTCCCAATTTAGTAAGGAAATTTTCAATAATTTTTTTGTTTTTAAATTGAATTTTTATGAATTTTGTAATGTTTTTAAGTGTATTTAGGTATTTTTAAAGTATTTTTCTCAGGTCTGTGGAAAATCAAAAGAGATACACGGGTTGCGTGTGAATAGCTGTGTGTGCTCCGAGACAGTACGCACCACCGCACGGAGAAGACCAAACCCGCGTCCTCGCGTGAACACCCACTGGCAAATCCCGTACGCACGGACACACCTGGACGCCCATGCTACATGTGGAGGGTGGGGGTAGAGTGGGATAGGGCTAGGAAAGGGGGCTAGAAGGGGGGTAACGGGGGTTAGGTTAGGTTAGGTCAATTAATCAGGTAGGTTAACTAAGTACAGTTAGGTAAGTTACTTAGGTGAGTTAAGTGAATTAGGGTAAGTAAGTTAATTAGGTGAGTTAAGTAAATTAGGTTAATTAAGTGAATTAAGTGAGTTAGGTTAATTAGGTGAATTAAGTTAGTTAGGTGAATTAGGTTGATTAAGTTAGTTAGGTTAGTTAGGTTGATTAAGTTAGTTAGGTTAGACATGTGAGTTAACTTAAGTAAGTTAGCTTAATGAAGGTAAGTAACTTAATTAAGTTAGGTTAATAAAGGTAATTAACTTAATTAAGTTAGGTTACTAACTAAGTTAGGAACTAACCTAAGGGGAGGCAGGCGGCGGAAGCGAAGAGGGAGGAAGAGGGGAGGTTGACGGGCGGCGGCGGCAGAGTAAGGGGAGGAGGAGGTGAGGAAGGCGACGGCCGTCGGCGGGGGAGAGGAGGAAAAGGAAAGCTATTGGAGGACGAAGAAGGGGTGAAGGGAGAGGAGGTTGGAGGATGAAGAGGAGGGTGGCACGGGCATGGTGGAGGGAGAGGATGAGAAGGCGAAGGGAGTGTGGTGTGGGCAGAGACAGGGGGAGAAGGAGGAGGGGCGAGGCGCAGCAGTGGGAGGAAGGAGGGAGGGGAGGTGGGCTAAGTGGAGAGACGGGAAGGAGGAAAAGGAGGAGGGCATGGTAGGCGCAGGGCCGAGGGGAGGAGACGAGGGAGTGGAATGCTGGCGTAGGAGGCGAGGGAGACGAAGGAGGTGGTGTGGCATTGGGAGGGTGTGGAGAAGGAGAAAGCAGGCGAGGGGAGGAAGACCCATGACGTTCGACAGGTAAATGATTTTTTTTTTCTTTCTTTCTTTCTTCTTCTTTTTGGTTTCGTTTTTTTTTTTTCATTTTTTGTGTTTTTTTTGGGTTCTCTTGGGGTTTTTTTTGGGTAATTTTTTTAAAAATTATTTGTTTTATGTTTTTAAATTTATGTATGTTAGGTGATTTGTGGTTGGGTTGTGTGTTGGTTGTGCATTGTTTTGTTTTGTTTTTTTTTTAGTTGTTTATTTTTTTTCTTATATTTTAGTTTGTTGTTTACTTAAAAATCTGCTGTAATTTAGGTGTTTTGTTGTTTTTTTTTTGTTATTTAGTTTGTTTTTATTTGTTAGTTTGTTACTTTTGAATGATTGGTGGGTGGTGCGGTTTTGGGTTTTTTTTTTTGTTTTTTTGTGTCGTGTTGTCTTTTGTGTTTCCATTAAAAAGTGAGCGCGCCCCCGTCCTGCGCGCATGCGCGGGGCGAGAGTAAAAAAATTTGCATCGGTGGGACCAGACAGGGCGGGGACGGCGACACACGAGGCATCGAGGCCACACGGGCGTCCCGAGGCACATAAAACCAAAAACAAGTGCGTTCACGCGCGACACGAGAGACGCGGCCACACGGCAAAAGGAAGAAAAATTAATAAAACCCAAACCATAAACCGGATTGAAAAACCATAAAAAGGAAAAATGTGCCAGGAGATGAGGAGAAGATGATAGAAAAATGCAACACGGGGTCTGGGGAAAAATCAGGGTGTTCACATGAGAAAAACACGAAAAACGACTCCAAAAATACATACGAGGATTAATATGGAAAAATCTGCTTGTCGAAACGCAGGGCGGAAATAAGGAAAAATGTGCCAAATAATGTGCGCGACAAACTTATCATGTCAACACACGGTTTCGACCGAGAGAGGATGCGTTCACATGGAAAAAACCTAGAAATCGTACTTGAAAAGGGATTTGGAAATGAATATGGAATGATCCGTACACCGGAATAGAGGACAGTAAAAATGAAAAATGTCCAAAGGAAGGGAATTCACAGGAATGTCACGTCAAATCTCAGTTCGGATGGGATTAAAAGACGTTCGCATGGGAAAAACAAGAAAATGGCACTAAAAAACACCAATGAAAATTAATAACAAAAAATCTAGATAGTAAAACAGGGTAGAGAAAGAAGAGAAAGTGTGCAAGAAGGGTGGACGGACAAGGTGATCCAGTTAGAATGGAATTCCGAAAAGAACAGGGCAGGTTCACATGGAAAAATGTTAAAATTATGCACGAAAAAGACCCGAAAACGCGCAAAAGTTAATATCGGATAAACCGTGCATCGAAAGGACAAGGAGCAAAAAAAAAAAAACAGGAAAAGATGAAGGACAGGGCTATCATGTTAGATTGTTGTTTGGAAGCAATAAAGGTGCATTCACATGGAAAACCATCCAATTTACGGGAAATGCTTAAAATTTTTATAACTCAAGAACCATCGGTCGGAACAGGGGTTGGTAAAAAGGAAAAATGGGCAACTCAAAGGGACGAACAGGACTGTAAGGTTGGATTTGGATTCTGGTGAACGTAGGACGTGTTCACATGCAAAACGTCAAAACAAGGGAGAAAGGGAAATAGGGAAGAAACGGCCCAAAGGGGTGGGGTAAAGTTAGAGAGGTGGGTGGGAAAGGGACCCCATGAGGGCAAAAAGAGGTCATGGCATATATGCATGATCAACTTGAGGCATATGTAGGGGGTATGCATATCAGACGTGTAGGGATGTATCCCCACACTTAAAACCTTAATGGACAGATTAGATTGATCGACATGGCCACAGACTTTTCAACCGACTGGATGTTGGCGTCCCCACACTTAAGACATCACATACATGTGCAAATAGAAAAGTAAAGTTAGGAACACTTGGCCCGTTTCGCATATGGTCGAAGGAACCGTCACTGCTATAGAAGGGTTGGAGTTGGCTGCAAGAGAGGTACCACGGCTCACTCCAGCATTCGACCAGTATGGCAGGGACCATGCAACATCACCCAGGGAGGTAGCTGGTTGATGAAGCCCGTCGGGGAAGGTGTCGTTGATGAAGGATACTCACTCAACTCACTGGCACTCAAATGGAATGAGAGAACATTCACTCGTCCCATAACTGACATCACTCGAGTTAATATTGATGGAAACCCATATCTCACACCCGGTTTAGGAATTGACAAGGGGGTGGTGTAGGGGGAGTATGCTAGGGTGCACAATTGATGGTGCATTAGTGCGTCCAACCCGTCTGGCATAGGTGCAAGCAGGAAGGACAGGGAGCCTTGTAGTGCAATGTACAGAACAGAGTGACATGTTATGTGCTGATAGCAGAGACCCGTCCCGTGGGTGCATAGGGAAACAGAAACGTACCTGACTCCAATGGTCCTAACGTCCCTCAATCCTCACCTCTCAATACTTGATTGAAGAAACATCCGTCACACTCAGTCCACCCTCTATCTCACGCTCTATTGAAAGATACAAAGGGTAGCCCACTCCTCAAACCCATTAATGTAATCCTCACTGTCACTTGTGCAGAGCTTGTATGCCTTGTGTGCTTTTGATGGTGCAACAGTACATCCCGCCCTGTGCCGGCATAGAGTGCAAGAAGGAAGGCCAAGGAGCCTTATGGTGCAATGCACATGAACAGATCATGTGTTGTGTATTAAGAGGCCCATCTCGTGCGTGCAACACTCCATTCACACATCTCACCTCTCATTTGATTTGAAGGGAAAGATTGGTCACTTATCTACCCTCTGTCTCACTCGCTGATAGATACAGAGGGCAGCCCATACTCACGTCCCTATCCTGTTAGGATGAAAGCTCACATCATTCAAGGGGTTGGTGATGAAGATCACGTCGGCTATTGTTGTCATCAGGATATTGAAGATGAGGCATACTCAGGGAGGCAGCCAACAAGTCTCGGACTTCAATGAATTGTAAGAAAGGTCGTTTGTTAAGAAGGACAGGCAGACTAATATTGCAGAGACAGCGCACCAAGGGAGGTGGCTTCAAATTACTTGCTGAAAAGGTGCGGCTAATGAGTTAGCTACCCTGAATTGCAGGGCGTTACCACCTTTTCCACAGTCAACTTCTCGCCCAAGGGTGTTGCCACCTTTTCTTGGAACAAGGTCTGTTATGACAGGGAATTTCTTCCTTTTCTCCCATAACAGTTTGTTTGGTTTTTTTTTTGTTTTCTTTTTTTTTCCATTAAGAAAGAGAATGGAAGAAATACCATGTGTTAGGACCAACCTTGCCACTGTTGTTGGATCGGACGAGAAGAGAACAAGGTCGGATTGAGAGGTATCTGTGAGGGGCTAACAGAACGAGACCGTCTCATGAGGAGAATCATAAGGGCTATCAGAAGCATGAAGAGAAAGACGGTGCGACGCCCAAAAAGGAAAGGGTAGGTCGACTGTGATTGTCAAGATCCCCAGGGAGGGAAGTACTTCTTCATACGATAGCCATTGATCAGGAAAGGATCATTAGAGGCATCAATGGTATGCACCTAAACGGAGCCATTAGGATTGACAGCAAGTACCTTGTATGGGCCCATCCACCTTTGTTGAAGCTTGCCAGGAAATTTGCCAAATCTCAAATGATAGGCTAGGACAAGATCACCTTCTTTGAACTCCTTGTGCTTGATGAAACTGTCATAATAGGCCTTGCGTCGCACTTGAGTGGTTTCCATACATTGTAGGGCCATCTGTCGTATCTCATCCAAGCATTCCAAGTGTAGGAGGCAGCGTTGCAGTGACTCATCATCTCCCAAGCATTCTTTAACTGCCACTCGCAAAGTGAGCAATTCTAGTTCAACAAGAAAGACGGCTTCTGTACCATACACTAGAGCTGGAAAGGGGTTTGTCCTCATGTAGTTGCCTTATGGGAGGTTCTCTACGCCCAGAGGGCCTCTGTAAGTCAATCGTCCCAGTCGCGACGATGTCTGGCAATTGTTCTTGTTAGAATCGAGCAGAGGATGCGATTGGTGACTTCAACTTGGCCATTGACTCTGGGATAATAGGGAGTGGAATTGCAATGGCGGATCTTATACAGCTCTGTTAGCTCCTCCATGATTTTGTTAAGGAAATGAGTACCTCTGTCACTTACCAGCTTGAGAGGACTGCCAAAAAAAACGGGTGATAATATTCTCGTACATGACCAGGGCTACGCTGTTACCATCATCCTGCTTCAGAGCTTTAGCTTCACACCACTTTGTGACATAATCCGTACATACTAAGATGTATCTGTTCTGCTTCCGTTTGGTGGGTGGATCAATGGGACCCACAAAATCAATCCCCCACTTCTTGAACGGCTTTAGGGGAAGAATTGGTTGCAGTGGCATGGCACTTGTTTTGGTGGGTTTTCCCATTCGCTGACACGTATCACATCTTTTACAGTAGTCATGTGCATCCTTGTGGAGGGTCGGCCACCAGTATCCTGCTAACAGAGCCTTCCTGGCTATCGCTTCTCCTATGAAGTTTCTACCACATGGTTCGTCATGGCATGCTTTCAATACTATGCCGATTTCATCCCCTGCAACACATCTTCGCAGCACTTCATCTTTGCCTCTTTTGTACAGTGCACCGCCTAGCAAGGTATAGGGGGGCTGATTCTAACAAAAGCTTCTTCCTCTCACGGCTTGAGATGCCAGGAGGATACTGTTGAGTTGCTAGGAGGTTGGCTATGTCTGCATACCAAGGAGTAACTATTTCTATTAGAAACAAGGAAGCATCAGGAAGGTCTGGGTCATCCTGTTCCTCTTCTGCAGTTTGAGGGATCCGTGATAGATGATCGGCTAGGACTTGGGAATGGTCAGGCTTAGTGACCACTTCAAAATCAAACTCTTGGAATAGGAGCAACCATCTCATCATCCGTCCTTTAACATCTGCTTTGTTCATTAGGAAGGACAGGGCTTCATGATCCACGTAGAACTTGAAATGTGTTGACAGTAGATAGTGTCTAAACTTCTCTAGTGCAAACACCATTGCCAAGCACTCAAGATTTGTCACTGTATAGTTCCGTTCTCTATCAATGACCTTTTGGCTTGCATAATATATTAGTTGATCTAGTTTAGAGGGGCCCTTTTGACATACGACAACACCTAGCCCTTTGACAGATGCATCTGTATGCACATGAAACTCCTTCGTCCAATTAGGAGGCTGTAAGATAGGTGCTTTGATAAGGTACTGTTTTAGGGCATTAAAGGCTTCTTTGCAGTTATCAGTCCAAAGAAAATCTGCATCTTTCCTTAGGAGCTTGTGCAAAGGGGCTGCCTTGGTTGCAAAATGTGCAATAAATCTTGTGTAGTAGCCCACATGGCCAAGAAATCCTCTCAATTTCTTGAGGTTTGTTGGTGCTATCAAGGCGGCAATCTTCTCAATCTTCATCGGGTCTGTTGCAATCGCCTGTGTAGAGACAATATGGCCCAAAAGAACTCCCAAGGAGATGCCAAAGACACATTTATCAGGGTTGAGAGAAATCCCATACTCTCGGCATCTGTCAAAACATTGCTCTAGGTGTCCCCACCAGTGCTCATGGATTAAGCTATAGACACAAAAGTCATCAAGATACACCTCAAGGAAATCATGCAAATGATTCTGGAAAGCAGCCATCATTACTCATTGGAAGGTGGCAGGAGCATTATAGAGCCCAAATGGCATCACTCTATAGGCATAGGTCTCCTATTCTGTGGTGAAGGTTGTTTTGGATTGGTCCTCTTCTGCAATTTGGGCTTGGTTATATCCGCTGAATCCATCCAAGAGGAAATAGAGCTCATGGCCTGCCATTGTGTTCAATTGTTGGTTTGTAAAAGGGATAGGGAAATGATCCTTCTTCGTCTTCAAATTGAGCTTTCGAAAGTCCACACATATTCGAAGTTTCCTGTTCTTCTTGGGTACAAGCACAATGGGCGAAACCCATTCACTGTTAGCCACGGGATAAATGAACTCGTCTTCAAGAAGTTTCAATAATTTAGCCTTCACCAGAGTAGAATAATTAGGATTCCTACGCCTTTGTCTTTGCCTTACAGGTTTGGCATCGGGCTCTAGGTCAATGTAATGTTGGCATACTATGGGATCAATCTCTTTTAAATCTTTATATGACCAAGCAAACACGTCTAAGTTCTCTTTGAGTAGGTCTTACAGGACCGCTAGTTCCTCTTCGGGAAGATTGAGACCCACTTTCAGGTGACGTTCAGTACCGTCAGTATCGAAGAACATTACTTGTCTTTCACCTTCCACTTCGTGGATGAATGTCCAACGGATTGCTTCTGGATAGAGGTCTGACTCTTTCAAGGAAGTAGTATCATCGTTTGATGTTCCACTAGAACTAGTGTCCTCCTTCTAAATAGGAGATTCATTTGCTTATTTAGATTGTTGGAAGGGTATCAGAGCTTTGTTTGCTTCTGTGTGAGTGGTGATTTCTTCTGTGTTTAGATTGTTGGAAGGGTATCAGAGCTTTGTTTGCTTCTGTGTGAGCGGTGATTTCTTCTAGACTTAGGGATTCATCTTCAGAGAATGTGTCCAGGAATATCATATAACACGGATCTTCTAAAAGCCGTGGCTCTAATGGCTTAGGCTTTTGTTGACAAGGGGCATCATCATCATCTTTTTTCTAGACTAAACGGTTAGGGCAACAGGAGCCACTGGTGAACTTAATTTTTATGCCTTTGATCCATTGCTTATGCAGATTCTACATACTTTGTGGTCCATTGGTCAACCCAAATGGAACCATGGTCGTTCCCTTCAACACCCCGAGATCTTCGGTCTCTGAGGTCTCTGTAGGGCCATCAAAAAGATAATCCACTATCAAAGGATCTTCTTCAACTGCACTTTCATAACCTGCTTTGTTTTCTTCCTCATCATGTCCATCCTCTTCCTCTGGAGGCTTTGTAGGAGAAGAACAGATCTTCTATCTCTGTGTCTGCTTCTGTTTCTGCCTCTAGCTCTGTCTCTGCTATTGTCTCTGCGAATGCCATGTAACAGGGAGAACAATACATTCATGCTTCTATTTCACTGTCAGAGGTGATTTCAGAAGTCAATTCTATTTGAGGCAGGAGGTATTCTCCCATGGACAAGGACTTTGCTTCCCTTGGTAGTTGGCTTACAGTGCCCACTGTTAGGGATCGTGCCTCTGTTTTCTTGGGAAAGATCTATTTAATAGCCTCTTTGTCTCCTAATGTACCATCTGTTGCTTCATTGGAGGAGTTTGTTTTTTATGACTTCGATAGATGTGGATGTATTGCCTTTTTGCGATTCATACAATTTCAACACCACTTTGTTGGGTCCTCTCCTTAGGGTTAGGGTTCCTTTGAACCAGTCTATCTTGGCTCTCACTTTAAAAAGCCAAGGTATTCCCAACAGCAGAGGGTATGAGGTCCCATAAGATTTTAGTTTGACCATCAAATATGTCAGCCAATAATCTCTCCCTGCAAGGGTTGTTTTTATGTATGGGAGGATGCCCAACGATTTAATTTTGCTTTGGTCTGCTAATCTGATAAGTCACTATGTAGGTTGAATTCCTTGCAACCCTAAGTTCTTCATTGTCACATCCATCATTATGTTTACCGATGAGCCTCCATTAATCAATGCATTTGAAATAAAGCATGCTTCTATCCATACACTAATCTCTGGGGTTCCAGGATCTAGGGAGGCGTTAGCCACATCTACTTCCTTTGCAGGTTTTGAGGCTCTGTTGGACTTTGTTGTTGTTGGGGAAGCAATCCTTAGGCCACATCTTCGAGTCAATATGCTTTTGAATTTCTTTTGGCAGCTGAGAGACAACATCAGCAACTGTCGAAATGTTAGGTTTGGTTTAAAAGTGTCTAGGTCTTTTACCAAGTCATAATCTTTGATAGGATCCACAGGCTTCTCCAGCCTGTTGGAGAATGGGGCTACACCCATTTTCATCTTTCCTTTTTCTTCTAGCAATTGCAGCATCGGCACTTCTTCTGTTTCTGGAGGTGCTTTTGCATCGTCTATCTCCTAGACCTCTGGTCCTGTTTCTGGGACTGTCTCTGTGACTCTCTCTATGGCACTACAGTGCTTTGTACTGCACTATTCTATCCTGTACTGCTCTGACCCTCTGTTGGCAGGTTGAACTTCATAGTCTTAGCATGAGAATTATTTCCATTCTGAACAACTGGTTCCTTATTCTTGGTGCGCGTGATAGCGGCAACTTCCGACTCTACCAAATTGGAGGCAGACTCTTGTACCTTTTGTTGGCTATCAATGCCATTGGCCTTTACAGGAGCTGGACTTGGACAGTCCTTTGCAGTGTGGCCTTCTCCTTTGCATTGGCTGCATAAGGGCTTGTAATCCACAGATCGTCTAGTGTTTGGACAATTCGGGGAGATATGATCCTTTTCTCCACACCCATTCCACCTCTGATCTCTGACCATTACCAGATTGTCATCCTCTGTAACTTTGAGAGGGAAACCTCCTTAGACCAAAATTAGGACCAAATTCCCTAGGCTTTGGTCTAATATCATGTGTTTTTATTTGGATTCTAGCAAGTTGAATCTTGCATTTTCATCCTTCTGTCTTCGTTCATGCATCTCTTTCAGAGAGCAAATATCCTTTGTATGGTTCTTCCGCAAACAGTAGGAATAGAAGGCTCCAGGAATGGTTGGTTTTCGGGTACATTCAGTGTCTAAATGTCCCACTTAATGAAACTTTTCACACCATGTATTAGAATGCATCACATCTCTTCCAACTCTCGTAGGAGTGGATATATTGGTGGTATTCACCTTTAACGTCTGTAGCTGCTCTGTAATCACATCCATAAGCTCTTTCTTGATACTTGCAACTAGGTTGGTAGTCCTTCAGATTTTCAAATCCTGAAGTACTTGTAGTAGGGTTTTGTGAAGCTTCTGTAATTATTGCATATACTGGTTGGATCGATCCAGAGGGCCTCTGTTCTGGTTCTGATTTAGAGCTCCTGTTGAGACTTGGGGTTGTTAATTCCAGTTGGTAGGGTTCCACTGTTGTTGAGTCGTCATTGGAGGAATTGTTTGAGGCCACTGTTGCTATGGTTGAACCATCATTTGAGGCATTGTCATCTATGGCGACCACAGTGGATTAGGTGCATTATACTACGACACTGTTTGCATCTGGGGATAGGGGTAAGAAACTGTCCCTGGGATTGCATTTGGTGGGTATACCATTCTTGGTATGGGAGGAGGTAAGACTCCTCTTGCTGGAGTCATTGACAACCTTGCTTCAACTTCCTCATACAATCTTGCACCTTCCACTACAGCTTGCAGATTGATTGATCTTCTCAATTCCATGAACTTGCAAACTTCTGGTTGTAGGCCTCTAAGGAACACTCCTTTCTGAATGCCTTCGTCCAAATGATGGTTAGTCCATCTCTTCAGGATGGATTCTATTCGTGAGACATAAGCTTCTACTCTTTCTCTGGAGGACTGACTTAGGTTCATGAACTCCTCTCGCATCCGCTCTTCAAAACCTTCACGCCTGAATTTAGTGAGGAATGCCAACTTCAGGTCGTCCCATGTGCCAAAAGTTCATGCTGTTTGTCTCTCATACCACTAAAACACTGCGCCCTTGAAAGTGGCGGGGAATATCGCTAACCAATGCTCAGGGGTTCTGGCATTGTTAGCCACACATGCTACCATAAATTCTGCTACATGAAGATCAGGGTCTTCATTGTACTCTCCCTTAAAAATTGGCAATGGGACTACATTTGCTAGCCTGTCATCAATATTTCCAGGACGAATCTGACTAGGAAGGGGACCTTGAGTCACCATGGGGACTTTTGTAAAGAATGTTTTTAGGACGTCAAAGGAGGCTTCTACTGCAAGCTCGTTCTCGGCCTTGATTCTTGCATTCTCTCTTCTCATGTACATCTGGACTCATTCTAACGCTTTCCTCTTGATTGCGTCATTCATCAGGGACTTGGCTCCAACCAGTTGTTCAATACTCAACAGAATAGAATCAGAGAGGGCTTCAGTCTCTGGGGATTCTCTGGCCAATATCTCCTCTACTTTCTTCTTTTCAATGTCTTTGAATTCAGCTTTCAAACCACTACAGAGGGGGAGATATTCCGTTCTAAAAGTATCAAAACTCATTCTTCTTAGGATCGTTGTTGTGCCATTATAATAATGCCAGCTTCTGAGGGTTTCAACAGTGTATGTTGTGAAAAACACTCTGTCTACCAACTTTTAGTGGGTTGCTAATAGAACAAACAAAAGATTGTTAGTACACCAAGCATCCCACATATCTTGCTGTTGAGCATCCACGAACAAATTCCAACTCTTTTCCTTCTTGTTTTCGTGAACCTCCAGTGACCACGACTCCTGAAGCTTCTTCACGATCTCCCACTTAATGATATCTGGAAACTTCTCAATGAATACCAAATCTTCCATGGATAGTCATTCTCTCTTTTTCTGCTCTTTAGTTTGTTCCCAAACAATTTGCCACCAAGATGCACGTCTCTTTTGCCTCAATAGGAAGAGGAAATAGTCCACCACATAGAGCTTGCATCATGATGGTAATATGTTTCCACCAATGTGGGATGAACTTCTTGTGAAAAGTGGCTTTGATAATGATAATCTCCAACTCTTCAGTGAAAGAAGGAACTTTGCAAACATCATTGATTTCTCCTCTTCTTGGCAATGCCACTTCCTTCATTTTCAGCCTCTTGTGGTTGTGCACTAAAAACATGGAGCCCCAAGAGGAACACCAAGAAAAAGGGGATTCTACTGCAAGAAAATCTATCTTGTAACATCAACAAGCTTTTATTTCATTCTTTTGATGACCAAAACAAAGAAAACAACAAATCTTCACGTAGCATCATAGTAGATATCTTCCACGGATTTGATAGAATCAACCATAATCTTCAACATCTTCATAGAATCCATCAATAGAACAAGGAACATAAAAGAATACACCATTTTTGAATGGAAATCAATCACATAGTATTCATCTTCAATGTCTTCATAATTTTCTCTCTCAATCTCTCATATACAGATACACTGTTTTGATAGAATTGGCTATCTATGACTCTCTCTCTCTCTCTCTCTCTCTCTCTCTCTCTCTCTCAATAGTACATCATCTCCTCACTACAATTCTCAATAATGACTCTCAATAATCCTTCTTAGGTCATGGATACACCTCCCAAGAGGTATGTCTGATGCGAAGAGGCACCAGAGCCACTACAGTGTCTCTTCATAGCTCATTACTATCAATGTCTCTCCAGTCTTCTCTTTAGTCTTCAACAACTACTTATTCCATTTGTTTTAGCTCTTTTGAACTTAGATTCATCCTTTCCAAAGGTTAGAAAAATTTTCCAAAGTCACACATACATTCTACAGAACACTTACAGAAGATCTACAGAATAGAAACAGAACAGGAACAGAGCAGATACAGAGGCTCTTAGAAGGTTTACGTAGGGTTATAGAAGGACATCAGAGAACAACAAATCCTCATAACTCATACTAAAACCATTTCAAACTATAAAAAACTATTCAATAAGCTTTCAAAATATTTCAACCTTCATCAATTATCAATCCATGCTTCATACAGAAGAAAATCAGAACAAAATAGAAGCTATACAGAAGGTATCAGAACCAATCAGAACCTATCAGAACATCACAAAGCTTCATATTTTTACTAAGAATCATCATGAGCTTCCAAAACATAATCAATATCATCCAAAACACTCTCAAACACTTCCATTAACAACCATACATCACTCTAAATCCATCAAAAATCAATCATTCAGACCTCAAAAACAACAAAAATCAGTCAAAAATTGAGTCTTTTTCCATTCTCAACAAGCATATTGTTGACATTAAGATTAAATGTATCCTTGTTGTTGCGGATCCTACGAACACGAACCATATCTATGGGCTTAGTAGTGATACATCAAGCATGAATGGCTAAAAGTTGACAATCACTCATTAAATCAATCAAGTAACTTTCTGAAGAGAGCAAGCATGGCTTGGCTTGACCATCACTCCACATTCCTTGCCTAGTTCTTTGAAAGAACTTGTGATGACGCCCTAATGCTCGGGGAAGTTACTATATGTATATCCTATGCATCACGTGCGTTCAGGGCCTATTTATAAATATCCTTATCTGTGAAATTTTTCTAAATAATACATAACCCTTTCTACTCAATTTGTAAATAACGCCTTTATATTAAAACCTTTTATATGTAAAAAATGTATAAAATTAATATTTCAAAAATACCTTATTTTGAACCCACGTGATGCACACATATATTCATGAGTAACTTACATGAGTCATAATAGCAGATCTTCCAGTATTTCTCGCACCAACCTAGAGAATGGTGCCTTAGGAATAATCAAGTTGACATTTTTCTAGAATTTCCTTATCTCACGGAGTCCAATTGTGCATGGTCTCCATCTTTGCTTTCTATGTGTTGGAGGACATGTATTACCATTTGGAGTAGTAGTGGGAGGTGGAGAAACTGGAGCATGTGGACATCATTTCTAGTCAATGGCGAACCATCATTATTGACCACACAAGGGCCACCATTATTGGCCACAGTAGCGTCACCATTATTAGTTGCAATAGGGCCACCATTGTTAGCTGCTAGGGGACCTTTGTCACTCACAATATGCTCACTAGATTTGAAACAATGTTGAGTTCTTGCTCTTGTAGGCACCTTCTTGGTGATAGGAAGCTTGGAACATGCCATGGTTGTGATGATGGAGGATAGAAAGGTGGAGGGTAGAGTGAAGAGTAATGGGAAAAAATGAAAGGAAAGACTTGACATAAGTATGAAACTTTTAAACTTTTTGTGGTGTAATTGAACATTAAAATTATCATTTCTCCACCCCATCCCTATCTCCCTTTGTCTCCTACCACCCCCCTCATGCCCCTATCTCTCTAGGTTGGTGAATGTTCCAAAGTTTGGAATTTTCATATATTTGTCATAGGATTTGGAAATTGACTTTTCATAATTAAAAAACATAGTTCGAAACCAACTTTGAAAAACATAGTGAAAAACCTTTGAAATTTTAAACAAAATTTGAAAGACATCTCGTGTTAAAGATAGGAGTATTGATGTGTCATATCCTGGGTACCTACACTCTCTCGTGGACTCTAAATGCATCAAAAGTATTATCTATATCTAGGTCTCCATTTCTTGCCATCTCTCTCTTGGGTTGCCAACCATTTTGTGTGGCATTGTCTAGCTATGTTGTTGTTTTTATATCTTGCTTTTCTCACTTCATATATTGCTCTACTTATAAACTCTTCTTGAGAGGTTTTGGACTTATTTTCTTTTTCCTCGTATCGTATCTCGAATCTCCTATACCACCATCGTAATACTTGCCTCATAGAATTGGAATAATTGATGCCACTTCCATGATGAGTTGCCTTTTGAAATGCACATCGAGCTTGCCAATGAGATTGTTCCATGCCTTGAGTTGACCATACTGCCAAACTTCCTTGATCTGCAAAGTATGGACCATGCGCTTCAAGTATATGCCGCACAAGAAGAGAGATTAGAAACACAAACTAATTCGAAATGATGATTTTTTTTGTAATGATGACAATACTGACCATGTAGTGTGTTATACTGTTTGTAGTCCATGCCTCCACCATGGAATTATGAAATTTAGCAACTCTCTCTTTAAATTTATTGGCATCACCATCCCTAAACCTCAACTTTTGTAAGAGAGCTGCTAATCTATCAAGGTGTATCCACACTTGTGCCTTCACAATCCTCGTTCGTCGCCCATTGCTCCAATCTAAAACAGCAAGGTGCAACTTTCTCCATGCTTCATATTTCTCTAATTGTTTTACAAGTATATTGCCTTCCTCATCTCGAGGTGGAGATATAAACTTCCTAGCCTTGGGTCCGCCAAAGCATGGTTTACAAGGGATATTTCCACTCTTGCCCAATTTATTCTCATCCTTATTCATTTCTACTTGGCCCCCATGCAATCCAACTTCAGAGAGGACTTGTTCTACCTTCTTGTATGTAGCATCCGTTTTTGACACGGGCTGCATCTTGTATGCAAATCATATATATTCATATACTAGCTTCTCAATTATTTTAACCAAACAATGCAATGTGCAAAAATGAACTCTTGCTTGTGGTATTTTCAAAATAGGGCACCAGTTTGGATCCATTGGAATTAGCATTATATTTCTCATGAATTTTTTATCACGTGTTGGAACACCTTGTTTTCCTACCTTAGCAACCCATTCTTTCTTTCCATATTTCCCTTTCTTCCAAGTTTGCATGCAATATATGCAAGAAAATTTTGCATTCGCTACATTTGATAAACCAAACATACAGTTCAATGTTTTGAAATCACGTGCAAGATGCCATTCATCCTTAATAGTCTCCAAACCCCTCAATGTGTAAAATTTCTATATTATTTTGCTATTGAATAACATTGGGTATATTACTGAGGTTAAAAAAATCTTTAAGTACTTCATGGTTCTCCTTTGGTACTTCAAATGTTGCAAGCCACCATATTTCATTCTCTGATTGTACACTAAAGTATAAAGGATGGTTTTCATCGATGTTGAGATCCAATGCTCAATTCATAAGTGTTATACCCGCACGTTTAAGTTTTTGCCCCTTAATAATCTCACTCTCATCAAGTTTGAGGAAAAACTTAAGCTTGCCTCTACATTCTTCCATAGACATATTGTAGAAGTTGACCATAGCAATCTGAACCCTACATATATCCAATACAAAGTTGTTGGATGTATTCAATACAAATGCAACTTCTTTGCAACCATACTTCAATATGTGTGTGTTTTCCAGATACGTTGGCTCACTAATTAGTTCTAAAACTTTCTCATTTAGTTGTTTTCGAGCCTTCTTCACATGAAATGGTTTTGGCATAGGCATTACTTGCTTAATTTTGGATTGTTGATATAGCATAATATATGACTTAGAACTCATTCCTGCCTTGTCACATAATCCCTGAGCATCTTTAGTAGTAAACAAGTTGCTCACATCCCTAAGATGTTCACTTGTGACACCATCTACAATGTCCCTGAATTTACGATTTTCCAATGCATTTTTAACCATATCCTTGCTTAGGACTTTGGCAATAGTATCATTCTCTGTATGAGGGAACATATTTCTCATTGTAGCAGATCATTAGGAGAAATATGGACTCTCTTTTTTGCCCCTTAAGGAGTGAATAAACAAATATAGGCCTAACCAATGAGAGAGTTGGGATTCCAAATTAATGTAATATGAATCTTCTAGCCATATCTTGGCCCAAATCTTCCCTCAACAATAAAATAAGGGAAAATGCAGGGAATACAATGCTGACACTTTCTTGAAGTTTGTGACTCAAATTTTCATTTTCTTATTTTTTTATTTTTAACTTTTCATTTTTTTCCTTTTCAATTTTGCCCTCTTTCTTAGGCAAAACTCAAATTTATCATATCTCTTTCTCCAGTTCTTCTTTCCTGACGAAATTTATAGCCTCATTGTCACTTGCCCTATTTGTAACCTTGCGAAATTTCATTTCCTATACACACAAACACAAAGTGAGTTTCACATGTTTAATGAGAGCAAAGCTTGTTCTACCAAAGCCTTAATATTTTCTTCACAAAACTTTTCAGGTATATTGTTCTCTTCCATGGATGTTCTATGGTAAAGTTTTATCTCATTTGGACAAAATCTGTGTAAGTTATGTGCATTCTCTAACATGCAATTTATTTTGTTTTGGTACTTTAGGAGTCTCTTATAGTCAAGAACAATGATCTTTTGAACATTCAAATTCTTTTTCAACATCTTACAATTTCTTTGTAAACAAAGTTACATGTATGTTGTCTTGTTTTTTTGTTGCTCCATAGTTAAAATTTATCTCGTTTGGACAAAATGTATGCAAGCTATATGCATACTGAGCTTTCTTTTGTTTTTTTTACTCCAAGAGTCTTCAAGGGTTGAGAATAATGAAAAAATCAACTTCTTTAACATCTTTTCTACAAAGAGAGCCACATGTATATTGTCACTTTTGTCTATTGCTCCATGGTTAAGTTTCAACTCATTTGGATAAAGCCTATGTAAGTTATATGTATGCTTTGTCCGGATATTTCTTTTGTTTTTGTACTCTAGGAATTTGTCAATGAAGGAACAATGGTCTTGTTATAAGTCAATTTCTTGTTCAACATCTCTAGGCTTCTTTGTGAAATAAAAATTACAAGTACAATGTTTTTTTAAATTGCTTCATTTAAATTTCATTTCATTTGGAGAGAACATTTGTAAATTATACACATGCTGATAGGTAGCTTTTCTATTTGGTTATTATAGATGTCTTCACATAGGAAAAACATTAGTAAGATACTTTACCCAGAACGAGCTCAACATGAGGCAACGTCGGTGGATTGAAGTGTTGGAGGAATATGACTTTGAAATCAAGTACCGACTAGGGAAAGAGAATGTAGTTGCCGATGCACTTAGTTGCAAGGCATTCCTAAATTCCCTAATCTTGCAGAATCCATCAACAGCCAGATCTCTAGATACAAAAGTATCTATGCCAAACAACCCTATACTTGAGTTAGCTAGAGAGGAAGCATGCCATGATTTGGCCTACCAAACAATGCTAAAGGAGATCTCTACCAAGGAGCAGAATCAAAAGTTGCAAGCTAAGTATCAGGAATTTCCATTGATAATGGACTTGTCTACTACAGAACAAGGCTGTGTATACCAGCAAGCCAGTCACTTAAGCAGAAGATATTGTGGGAAGCTCATGATTCCCCTTTCGCAGGACATCCTGGCTATGCTAAGACTCTTAATGCAGTTAGGAAGAGCTACCATTGGGAGAGGCTCAAAGGTGACATTCTCAAATATGTCACTGAGTGTTTGTCTTGCCAACGTATCAAAGCCGAACATTGCATGATGCTAGGGAAACTGCAACCGCTTGACATCCCCCAAATGAAATGGGAATTCATCAGTATGGATTTTGTTGTAGGCTTACCCCAAGTCCAGGGAGAATACAACTCCATCATGGTTGTGGTTGACATGCTTACTAAGGTTGCACACCTTATTCCAGTAAAGACAAGCTATAAAGCCTCAGACATTGTAAGATTGTTTATCAAAGAGATATTCAAGCTACATGGTTTACCCAGAAGAATCATTAGTGATCGTGATTCTCTCTTCACATCACACTTCTGGAGGGCTATCTTTGAAGCTATTGGGACTCAACTCTGTTTTATCACTACCTACCATCCCCAAACGGAT
Source organism: Lygodium microphyllum (assembly GCF_053477565.2). NCBI lineage: Eukaryota > Viridiplantae > Streptophyta > Polypodiopsida > Schizaeales > Lygodiaceae > Lygodium > Lygodium microphyllum. The sequence continues at coordinate 157,398,010 of NC_141135.1, read as the reverse complement.
GGCCAAACAGAGTGAGTAAATCAAGTCATCGAGGATATGCTTAGGGCATACTGCTGTCGAAAGCCGAAGAGGTGGATTCAATACTTGCCTTTGGTTGAATTTGCCTACAATGCTTCTTACCAGTAGAGCATTCAGATGACCCCTTTCCAAGCATTGTATGGTCATGACTGTCGAAGTCCCCTAAACTTTTCTGATCCAACCCTAAGGGTTGAAGCGTCAAGGCAGATGCTGGAAGAGATGGATGACCAAATAAAGTCAATAAGACAGGACATCCAAGCGGCCAAGGATAGACAGAAGGCATACGCGGATTTGAAGCATCAAGAAAGAGTCTTCAAATTAGGAGACATGGTCTTCATTCGCGTACGGCCTAAAAAGAGTTCTCTATCCTTAGGAGATTGCAAGAAGCTAAGTCCAAGGTATTGTGGGCGGTACAAAATCCTCAAATGCCTAGGACCCAATGCTTATAAATTGCAACTTCCTGAGAACCTAAAGGTTCATAATGCATTCCATATCATCCTATTGAAAAAATATGTACCTAATCCTAACCATGTACTTGACGATCAACAAGTTGTAATGCCTAGTCAAGGAGTCCTTGAACTAAGGCCTGATAGGATCTTAGATGTTAGGGAGAGACAATTAAGATCTAGAACCTTGAGAGAATGCCTCGTCCAGTGGAAAGACTATCCCGAAGAGGATGCCACTTGGATAGATGAAAGCACTCTCAACCATCAATATCCCCAGTTTGTCTCGAGATGAGGACATTTCGATTCCTCCAAGGGGGAGAGAATGTAATATTTCCGTTGATAATATTTCTAAACTGTGTGATACTCATGCAAGGGAATGCCAGCATTGAATAAATGAACGGTACGATTATACAAACTCTATTTGGCATAAACATAGGAACCAAATATCCTCGTATGAACCTCCTCTTGGGAGGAGGTCAAGAGGATAAGGATTAATTTATGACAAATTAAAAAATCTAATTATCTAGCTGAGGCTGTGCTGGAGGAGAGGGAATAGACGGGGATGAATAAGCTGGCTTGCTGGAGCTCGTGGGAGGGAATGGGCATGCACTCGGTCCGCGTGGGGGAGGGGAGGTACCTCTCCCTCTCCCATATAAACCCCCTGTGGTGGGGAAGGGAAGGAAGGAGGTGATTGTGGGAGCCGCCATACTGTCGGTGACTGATGAAGAGGAGGAAGGCTGTTTCGAACAGAGAGGAGGAGGCGGTAAACATCCTTGCTGCCCGCAGAAGGAAGGTTGTGTGATTGCTGTCACCGTCGGAACCGTCAGCTGCTGCCGCTACCGCCATCAAACATCTGCCGCCTCCATCCTCTCTCCCCACGTGGCTCCTGACCATAGAATCTTCAAGAAGCTTCTTGAAGCTTCTAAGGGGGGGCCTCTTCTAAGCCCTCCTTCCCGTGGAGCCCCTTAAGCCCCTTCCCATTGGAACCCATTTTCCTCCCTCGTGCCCCTTTTTTTTTACACACCCTTTTACCCCCCTGGTGTTAAAATTTCCCCCTCTCACCCCCGTGTTTGACCTTTAAAAAGCCCTTTTTTTAAACCTGTGCTTAAACCCTGTTCCCATTCCCTTGGAACCATTATCACCTTTTTCCCCCGTGCCATAAGCCCTTTCACCCTTCACCTTTCCCCTTTTACCCTTTCACCCCAGGTTTTAAACCCCTAAGCCTTTTTCACCCCATGTCCTAAAAACTCTCCAAGAATCCCCCTTCCTATACCCTTTATTAACCTTTTTTCCCCTCTCGGTTTAAATCCTTTTTAAGGGTCTTCTTAGCCTTTTTCCCTGGTTCAAATCCACCTTAAACCCCCCCCGTGTTAAAAGTCACTAAGGCCCCCTCTTGTGCCTTTTGAAACCCCCTTTCACCCTTCACCTTTCCCCTAATTGGCTTAGAACTTACCCCCGTGTCCAGAAATCCCTTCAAGATCCCCCTTTTTATACCCTTTCACTCCCGTGCCCAAAGATCTCCCAAGGCCCTTCATATGTTTGTGAAACCACACTCACACACACCCTTTTCACTGTGTATATACCCCTATAGGGCCTTTTTAGGCTTTGTAAACCTTTCCCTCCCGAAGAAGCTAAGACCTTAAAGGTCTTATTAACCCCTTCTCGTGGTTAATCCCTTAACGATTCCTTGCCTAGAAAAAGAGAAGAAGAGTATTGAAGCGACGGTGGAATTCCGAAAAGGAGTGTAAAGCTGCTTCCACGTTCGAAGGACTACAACTGCGATGCCGCCTAAGAAAGTCCAAGGAGTAACTGCGGGAGGGTCATCTCCCGGTATCCACGTGGATATCTCACCCCAAAACCAGGTTTTTCCTTCTTAATTTTATATCGGTTTTAATTCAATCATGCAATATGAATTGTTAGGGATAAGATATATATTTTGTCCTAGTTATTTACGATGAAGGAATTTAGTTTAATTAAACATGCAAAATAAATAAAGTATAAACATAGTTTTCCTTCAAAAAGTATTATGCATTGAAACGATTTATGAGCAAGATTATTTACCCACTAAAGTAGTATACTTCGGTTAAGTCTGGAAGATATAAAACTGCATCTTGCACTATTAACCCCTATTCTTTTTATAACGAGTCATCATGGAAGGTGCAAATCATGAAAGGTTTCTTACGTTGCTTAAACTCTAGGAAGTTATCATTGCTAACTGCATAACTTAGCAAGGAAAAGATTGCTTATTTGGCATGAGTTTTGTTCGCAAGGATAAAGGAAGATTAATTGAATTTACCTAACCTCAAATCAATAAAGTTTAGGATTGAAAAATCAATGGTAACATAGATAACAAATCGTGCAGAGGTGATCTCGATACTACCTTCTAAAAGTTAACCAAATTAATATAAACTTAGAAATACCTATGCTGCGAAATATTCATTGGGGAATGATTTAAAAATCCAAGAAATGTTTATACCTTAAATACTCACCTACATTCCCTGATTGTAGGGTCAGTAAATCGTAAACGTAATAGAACTAGGGTTCGTCCTTGAGTTTCTTAAAAGAAAATAATAAAGCTAGGAAACCCTAGGTCTGACAAACGTCAGCTTAAAGAAACTGAAACGGATTGTTTCGTAATTCCATTATCGCTTAGTTCGATGCAGGACTTGCATGGCAAGTACGAGGTCATATGGTCTTGTGATTGATTCACAAGAAGAAAGGTTAAATACCCTCAATAAGGATGGCGGATCCTTACGCAAGTTATCTTGCAAAAGGATGTATTCTTTGATATCCTTCTAAGTAAGGAAGGTTAAAAACCGAAAACTAAAGTATCCAATGAACTTTAGGGTTGACGAAGTTGGGTTAGTAGGGTACGCCCTAACCCAGAATATAAAAGATCTTGCTAAATTGCAAGGCACCCCGAATCGAGTGCTAGATGCATTCAAAAGGAAAGATTCCTTCCTTAGCAGTTTGCCAGCAATAAGATCGATCAATGGAAATGTTTGTGCTTGCTAGATATTTTTAGAGCACTGTTTGACTTGTTTGACCAATGAATTACAAAGTAAATAAGTATCTATACTTCAGGTTGAAGGCCTGAAGGGAGTGGCAGCTTTAGTTACCCCCAACTGCCTGCCTGACCCTAACCAAGGGGGTTGTTGACCGCGCCGGGAACGTGGACCGAACCCGCCGCGAGAGGTCTCTCCGTTGAGCGCTACTTGGAGCAGGAGGACGCTTGGGTGCCAGGGGGGCTCTGGCCATAAATCCCTCGCCTTCCGGGTCCTGCACAAGAGGTTAACGTGACTCGGGATTGGATCTCGAGGCCTGCATACTAGTCTACAGACGGAAACTTGGAATAGTGATCCATGTGGATTGCTGGATAGCCTTCGGGCGGATTATGGACACGCCTACGGGCGGAACTCCTTGTATTTCAAAGATAAATATGATGAGATGTTAATAAAGAACTTGTCTGATATTGTTTTTCTATGTCATGCGATAAGATTACGTGAAAGAACCAGTGCTTAACGGATCAATTAAAGAAGCTGATTGTTACATGTCCAATTAATGTGTTAGATAATTACATAACTAAAACAAACCGAGGAAAGTGCAGAGGATAGGCCATGGGTCTGCCGTCCTACGATTGGGTGGTCTCGGTTGGTCGAGAACTTTTCTCAAATCACGAGGAACAGTAGGATGGTTGTCAAAAGGCACGAATAACAAAAGCGTTGACCTAGAGTTATGTCTTACCCAATTTACGCTGTTTTAGGGGAACAGAATGGGACTATGCCTTATGGCAGAGAGGTTGAGCTTTTCATTCCCTCTCGTTTCCCATTCTCCTTGAACCAAGTGAAGTGTGAATCCGCTTCGGACGTGGCATTTTTGCGTAAAGTAGTTCGCTTGGGTTCGACGCTAGTTGCTGTTAGGAAATGACCAATCAGAAAAACCCTAATTCCGATCGATCCTAAGTGGGAACGGCCAGAATACTTCCGCTACCTGGCAGACGCAGAAAGCCCTAGATTGCAAATCCCGTAACATTCCATGGGAGTGCCGGGCGGAGCTTTCTAAACATCCTTTCCGATGGAGTGCTAAGACGTGTCCTGGATGATACTAGTGGACACGTTACAGAGCCTTTGGTATTGGAAAGTGCATGGTCTTCTGGTAATGGAAGATCTCACAAAGAGCCAATGTGCCTGGCCTCCATCGACGCTTATAATGCTCGCATGGTGGTGGTGGAGCTGGGGGACATGGCCTTTGTGTATGGGATTTCTAGGGGGTGTCTCCAGGTTGCTTGCTTGGTATGTGACATGTCTTCTAGGAGAGAAAACTCAAAATTCAAAAGTGAAATGTGTAAAATGAAGTGAAACTTTAAATTTAAAGAAAAACTTTTAAAAAATCCTTAAACTTGAATTAAGATATCCAAGCTTTGGAAAAATATGACCAGTGATCTGATTGATGTGAAATTTTACCTATGCTAGCGTCTGGGGCCTTGAATTCCCAAATTCAAGGCCCCAATTTGAGACTCTAGATAAGTGTACTAGAGGCTTTTGATGGGGCCAATTTTTAAATATCCATGAGTTTTTATGATGCTTGGCATGTGGGTGAAGTTTCACCAACTTTTGATTTATCAAATTGATGGTTCAATCATTTTTTGAAAATGCATTAACTGGATTATACTTCATTAATAACAGAAAAACTCACCACCATCAATTGTGCGTAACTGCATATTAAATGTGTTGTCAACCAAACTACGTGAAATATTGAAAACTTAAAAATTCACAAAAAATAAGTCATGGGTCAAATGGGATATCGCATATCGGATATAGTGTTTCCAAACTACTAAATACAGTAAATATATAGTGCATTGGCCCATGCACAATTGATCACTGATGTGTGGGTGATTGCACATTGAATTTATCCTCAACAAAACTACTTTCAAAATTAGAAACTTGGAAATACTACGCATAATACAAATCATGGAAAAATAGAATATCAAATATTAGATTTGACATCACGAAACCATGAAATACACAGTAGATAGTGCATTGTACCAAGTACAACTAGAGCTATGCAAAATTTAGCTCCATTTTGCAAGCCACTACTATCAAATACTTGAAGGTCTACTGGAAAGATAACTCAAAACTAAGCTCCTTACAATCTACAACCAAACCTGAGCTAAAAACATAGATCCAATTACAATGTAGCTTCTCAAAGCATATAATTTTTGACATTAAGATTAAATGCATCCTTGTTGTTGCGAATCCTAGGAACAAGAACCATATATATGGGCTTAATAGTGATACGTCATGCATGAATGGCTAAGATTTGACAATCACCCATTAGATCAATCGAGTAACTTTCAGCTGCTTCTTGGAGAGCAAGCAAGGCTTGGCTTGACCATGGCCCCACATTCCTTGCTTAGTTCCTTGAAAAGAACTTGTGATGATGCCCTAACTCTCCCCTAAATGTAGATCTTATAGTATTTCTCGCACTAACCTAGAGAATGGTGCCTTAGGAATAATCAAGTTGGCACTCTTCTGGAATTTCCTTATCTCATGTAGCACAGTTGTGGCTGGTCTCCATCTTCACTTCTTATATCTTGGAGGATGTGTATTACTAGCTAGAGTAGTAGTGGGAGATGGAGAAACTGGAGCATCTGGACCACCATTTCTGGACAATGGTGAACCATCATTATTGACCACATTAGGGCCACCATTGTTGGACACGGTAGCACCACCATTATTAGCTGCAGTAGGGCCACCGTTGTCGGCCATCAAGGGACCTTTGTCACTCATAGTATGCTCACTAGATTTGAAAGAGTGTTGAGCTCTTGCTCTTGTAGGCATCTTCTTGATAGGAAGCTTGGAACGTGCCATGGTTGTGATGATGAAGGATAGAAAGGTGGAGGGTAGAATGAAGAGTAATGGGAATAAATGAAAGGAGAGACTTGACTTAAGTACGAAACCTTTAAACTTACCGTGGTGTAAATTAACTTTAAAATTATCATTTCATTTCATTTTTCCACCCCATCCCTACCTCTCTCTGTCTCCTACCACCCCCATCATGCCCCTCTCTGTCTAGGTCAGTGAATGTTCCAAGGTTTGGAATTTTCATATCTGTCTTAGGATTTCGAAATCAACTTTTCATAATTAAAAAACATAGTTCAAAATTGACTTTGAAAAACATAGTTACAAACCTTCGAAATTTTAAACAAAATTTACAAGACATCTCATGTTAAAGATAGGAGTATTGATATGTCATGTCCTGGGTACTTATACTCTCTCATGGACTCTAAATGCATCAAAAGTATTATCTTTATCTAGGTCTTCATTTCTTACCATCTCTCTCTTGGGTTGCCAACCATTTTGCATGGCGTTGTCTAGCTGTGTTGTTTTCATACCTTGCTTTTCTCACTTCATATATTGCTCTACTTATAAATTCTTCTTGAGAGGTTTTGGACTTCTTTTCTTTTTCCTTCTATCATATCTCTAATCTCCTGTACCACCATTGTAATAATTTCCTCATAGAATTGGAATCATTGATGCCACCTCCATGATCAGTTGCCTTTTGAAAAGCATAGCAAGCTTGCCAATGAGATCGTTCCATGCCTTGAGTTTACCATATTGTCGAACTTCCTTGATCTGCAAAGTATGGACCATGTGCTTCAAGTATATGCTACACAAGAAGAGAGATTAGAAACACAAACTAATTAGAAATGATGATATTTTTTTGTAATGGTGACAATACTCACCATGTGGTATGTTATACTATTTGTAGTCCATGCCTCCATCATGGACTTGTGAAATTAAACAACTGTCTCTTTAAATGTATTGGCATCACCATCCCTAAACCTCAACTTTTATAAGAGAGCTACTAATCTATCTAAGTGTATCCACACTTCTGCCTTTGCAATCCTTGCTCGTCCCCCATTGCTCCAATCCGGAATAGCAAGGTGCAACTTTTTCCATGCTTCATACTTCTCTAGTTGTTTTACAAGTATATTGCCTTCCTCATCTCAAGGTGGAGATATAAACTTCCTTGCCTTGGGTCCACCAAGGATGGTTTACAAGGGATATTTCCACTCTTTCCCAATTTTTTCTCATCCTTTTTTATTTCTACTTGGCCTCGTGCAATCCAACTTTAGAGAGGACTTGTTCTACCTTCTTGCATGTAGCATTAGCTTCTAACATAGGCTGCATCTTGTATGAAAAGCATATATATTCATGTACTAGCTTCTCAATTATTCTAACCAAACAATGCAATGTGCAAACGTGTACCCTTGTTAGTGGTATTTCCAAAATAGGGCGCTAATTTGTTGGATCCACTAGAAGTAGCATTCCATTTCTCATGACTTTTTGATCATGTGTTGGAGCACCTTGCTTGGCAAGCCATTCTTTCTTTCCATCTTTCCCTTTCTTCCTAGTTTGCATGCAGTATATGCACGAAAATTTTACATTCGTTGCATTTAATAAACCAAACATACACTTCAATGTTTTTAAATCACTTGTAAGATACCATTCAACTTGATAGTTTCCAAACCCCTCGATGTGTAAAATTACTCTATTATTTTGCTATTGAATAACATTGGGTATATTAGTGAGGTTAAAAAAAACTTTAAGTACTTCAAGGTCCTCCTTTGGTACTTCAAATGCTGCAATCCACCATATTTCATTATCTGATTGTATACTGAGGTATAAATGATGGTTTTCATCTATTTTGGGATCCAATGCTCTATTCACAAGTGTTATACTCACACGTTCAAGTTTTTGTCCCTTAATAATCTCACTCTCATCAAGTTTGAGGACAACATTCTTCCATATACATATTGTAGAACTTGACCATATCAATCTGAACCCTACATATATCCAATACAAAGTTGTTGGATGCATTCAATACAAATGCAGCTTCTTTGGAACTATACTTCAATATGTATTTGTTTTCAAATGCGCGGGCTCACCAATTAGTTCTAACACTTTCTCATTTAGTTGTTTTTTAGCCTTCTTCACGTGAAATGGTTTTAGCAAAGGTATTACTTGCCTAGTTTTGAAGACTTGCTTAAATCCTGTATCCAATTGTTGATAGAGCATACTATATGACTCAGAACTCATTCCCACCTTGTCACATAATCCCTGAGCATCTGTAGCTGTAAAAAAGTTGCTCGATGTTCACTTGTGACACCATCTACAATGTCCCTGAATTTACGATTTTCCAATGCATTTTTGACCATATCCTTACTTAGGACTTTGGCAATAGTATCATTCTCTGCATGGAGGAACATATTTTTCATTGTAGTAGATCAAGCATATATCCATATATCCATCTATGATATTTTTCACTTCCTTTAGTTAATTGGTGAATTGGTTTAGTTAATCGGACACACCAACGTGTTTCTTTGGTTTTTAAAGTGGGACTAATCTCCAAAGTTTTAGTGAGCTTCCTCTTTATATTTCGATACTCTTTCTCCAGTCCATAACTTTAGACTGTAACTCCATATTCTGCACATGTGTAGCATGCATAGCATCTTCAATGATAGAGATTGCTTGTTGTAGGCTCTAGTTCTCCCTATCCTTCTCAGCCAATAATCTATCATTTTCCATCAAAGACTACATATTTCCTTGTAATCTTGTTTGTATATTTGTCAAGGCTTGATAAACCTCTGCTAATCCTTGTGTGACAAATTTGCATGTGTATCCATATAATCATTCATTGCCTTCACAAACAAACTTTACAAATGATGTAAGCCCTTCTTCAAATTGTGATGGCCTTTGAGTGACTGGATTGGGTGGATAAATGCACCCATCAATCTAAAGGTCCACATTTTTTTCATTGCATTTCTTTGTTATTGCATCATGTATCTTATTGCATCATCCCTTTCTACAGTTATTTTGAACATTGGTGCATATTCATCCTCCTCTCTCTTTCTCTTGGTACGTCCTACACCTGCATCTTGTAAAGAAAAATATATGTCAATTTTAACTTGGATTAACATTCAAATCACACAATTACACCCCTTTGATTCACTATATATGTGTTCTTTTTTTACCCAGTTGGATCTTGTCTCTTTCTCTTGATTTCAGTCATGATAGACCCTAATCAACCCCTAATCAACATGTAATCTTAGCTTTTAATCTACCTCTAATAAGCATCCAATCTCATCTTTTGTTCTATCCAAAATATTCTCTCTCTCTCTCTCTCAAAATTGATCAAAGATATTTAAACACATTTATATAGAAGTTGGCTAGTGGAGAACATTAACATCATCTTATCTTTTACCCTAATTTACTCTCTGTCACTCTATCACTTATTTTCTTAATTCATCTCACACAATCCTCTCTCTTTCCCCTCCTTTTTCCTCTCTCTCTCTCTCTCTCTCTCTCTCTCTCTCTCTCTCTCTCTCTCAATGAATTGACACATAAGGATTAAACAACTATGAAGAATAATAACATCATAGAGATTTAAAAAATAAATATACCTCCATTATCACTTGATTTCTTGTAGTATAGAGTGTTGAAGAGGAAGATATCTTATAGCATAGTAATGAAGAGGGAGATTGCTTGAAGTGGGATAGAGAGTGTTGTAGATAGAGATTATTTGATTTTTTAGCAAATGCTATCAAAACCACTCTCCTGAGATTTTTTAGCATTTGCTTCAGAATAATTCGTATGCACGAAATCATATTCTCGAGGGTAGGAGAAGAGTACACAAAATTTCGGACAAAACTAGAGCTTTGAGAGGGAATGAAAAAATGCCAAGAAATAGGCATATACTTGTCCAAAAAAGATAAAAATTTACAAGGAAAATATCGAGTCAAAAAGGTATCTCTACATTAAAAAATAATCTTAAAATATGATGTGTACATAATTTATATCATTTTCTAACTTTCACCCTTTTAAGAAGTGAGAATGATAATGATTCAAATATATTTGAAAAGTCATGAGGACATTAAAGAGTCATATCTGGGTTCTGTGCCCACCCGCTTCCCTTGATAGCTTTAGTTTTCTAATTAGGTCCTATCACATTTATGTATGACATTCACAATCAACTTCCTTAATTAGGCCTTTTAGGGAGCATGATTCGTTTGCGTAATTTATAGCACTAACACAAAAACAAAACAAGCAGTCCTTTTTACAAATAAGTTCCTTAACTTATCTTCAAGTTAATCTTTGTCTCCTCCTGCCCATATAGGAAAATTATGTATCCCTTCTGTCCAACAGAAGTACCCGGTTCAAATCACATGGCACCAAAATTTCCATCCTTTATCTAGAATAGGATCTTCCAATGCCCTAGATGTTGGGCTCAAGCCAGTGTACAATTCCGTTCCGGTCTAAGCAAGGGGTGTCTAGAGCTCCACTGACCCCAAGTGGCCTAGGAGTGAGACACAACTTCCATGGTTGGCCTTTTCACCACTTGACCTTCGACCCGTGAATTGAGCAGTACCCTCTCAGGCTAATCCGTAGTGCAATCTTGGAGATGATTCACCTGTGCAAAATATCCTTATTTAATTAATCCAATTAAGAATCAAGCATAATCAAGGCAGTCAGCCGAATATCATCTTCCAGTGAAACATTCCTTTATTTTCCATGGCTACTTGTCATTACTGACCTTTGCTATGCTTTTACCACCATCAAACACAAGCACTTGGAATATTTATCCAAATCACAATGCAATAATCAGTTGATTGTAAAAAGCATTTAGGGTGTTGTTCAATCAACTAACAAAACTAATTGTATTTTTTTCCAAACAATATAAAAATAGACGTGATAATAATTCCATTGCATATTTGCTCTCCCCCTTGGGATCAAAGAGCGATTCCATGAAAAATTTACTTAATACTTGTATATACAATTTCTAATGTTATTCTTTTTATGATTTTGCTATTCATAACCCTTGGCTGATTGCTCTATCAATGACTAAGTCATACGCAACTAAGTGCAAATAACTTCCTTTGATACATGCACTTTGCAAACTCCATCTTTCAAATATGTGAGAAGAGGTCTATCCCTTCCCATGACCTATTCTCATACATCATAGTATGGAGCCTAATGTATCTCATGTGAGAATCAAAGCAAGCATCTATCAATTTAGAAATATGTTGCTTACGACTGGAACCACGGTTGGATTGGTAGTCATGCCCTCACTGGAGGCTCCGTTACCTGTTGAGGGATTGCCATCTGCGCATAGCATTTTCTACTTAGGGGCCATGATCTTCTTCTCTTTTAAATATGACTCGCACAAGACTTTAGCAGCCACTGGCTCAAGAGGAGGGAATTTGGGAAAAATCGGCTTGCGGGTTAGGGGATGAGCTCGGGGAAAAGGAAAAGAGAGAATGCATGTGGCCACCCTCTAAGGAGGGGGAAAGGGAGGAAGAACCTTCTCTCTCTCTCTCTCTCTCTCTCTCTCTCTCTCTCTCTCTCTCTCTCTCTCTCTCTCTCTCTCTCTCTCTCTCTCTCTCTCTCTCAGCCTCTTGGGGTCTCCTTGTGCTTTCTTGTGCCTCCCCATGCCTCATATTTATAATGAATTAGAGAAGAGAGGATGTGGGTGAGAACAAGAGTTCTTGGTGGAGGAACTCTTGGAAAAATTAGTGATTTGATGGTTAACTCATAAAACTGATGGTTCCATTGGCTCCAAAAGGGGATTAAAACCGCAAGACACTTGCTTAGAAAGCTTTCAAATCACTCATTCTTTCTCTCCCTATTTGAAATGCTGTCTACTGCCTGCCAACTGCGATCGTGACACGTGATTTTGCCAACCTCTCTCTTTATTTTTTTCTTTTGATAAAATCTCCAAAACTAACTAAAACATCACTTGTCTTTTCTTTTAAATGATATCCAGTTCTAGAAATCTCCACATCTTTTTAGAATAATATTTGAAATATCTAGAATATACTAGTTTTTCCAAAAATCTAATATTTTTGGACCATCCATACTATACATATTAACATTAGTGATTAATATGGCTCATAACTCTTGTTCACGTTGTAATCTGTGTGAAGGGTGACTATGGTCCTTGTTAATCCAAGAAAATATCGGATTTACGACTCTCAATTTTTTAAATAAAACCTTTTTAATCAAATAAAAATTGTTAATTATTAATGTTAGTTGGTTTTTACCTTAGTTAGTCTTTACTTAGTAACCTTACTAACTTATTGATTGACTAACTAACTTTCAAAGTAACCAACTAACTTATAATTGCATGGAAATATTACATCCTCCTCCCCTTACAGAAATCAAGATGTCCTAATCTCGAGAGAAATCGGGGTATCATTTTGGAACTTGTGGGTTATGGGCCCACCATGCTTTCATTGCGCTACTCTGATCACTCATAGACATGCGGTCTTTTAAAACAACAACCTATTGTATTTGATATATTCGAGTCTTGATTACAAGAGAAAATTTATTGTAGTTACATCTCATGAATATCTTCTAGGTTTTTCCTAAGTATCCTGGTATATTCTAGATCATTGGAGCTTATACAACTTCATTTCTTGTAAGCCCAAATTCTATTCAAGTTCTATTGGGACAATTGACGTAGTTATGTCCAATGTTGTGGCACTCGGAGCATCGATGTTTAGGGTGCTTTGGACATTCCCTTTTGAAATAACCTAACTCCTTGCAATAGAAATGGCGCAGAGCTTTATCACTTGCAGTCACAAGGTTCTTGGTTGTCCTTGGCAGGAGTTTCTCCTTTAGACCAAATTGTCCTAGGATTCTTTTAGCAGATCGAAGTGGTCATTTATCTTGGAAACTATGTTTCCAATTTGTCCTCGTCTTATTACGTCTGAGTCGACCACTCAGACCAACGTGGCATTCGGCCCACCTAGCTCGGCCCTCGTCTATTCGGCCCAAACCCATTCTGATGAACCACTCGGCCTCGGCCCAGTCAATTCAGCCCATGTAATGTGCTCGTCCCTCAATTTGAGGGACACGTCTTAGCAGCCCATCGAGAGATCAATCTAGAAGACGCCGCTCGGCACTCCCAAGGAATGACACGGGGTTTGCCAACTAGGGTCTCTCGAGTCTGCCTTACAACGAAACTTATCCGGCCATTCCCACTAGGATAGACCTGAAGTCTGGGTTCCTAGCAGTCGAGTATTCCTAACAACCTTCTAGCGTCGATCGACAGCCGCTCCACTTTGCGTACATACAACTGGACCCAAGCAGACTCATATCGCACTTGGTTCAAAGAGAATGGGAAATGAGAGGGAGGCATCGCTCGACCTCTCTGCCCGTAGGGCATAGTCCCATTCTGGTCCCCTAAAACAGTATGAATCAGGGTTTCAACTTACAAGTTCTAAGGTCCTTGTCTAACTAACGTTTGCATCAAATAAATTCCATTTTGGAAAGCTCTCGGCTAACCAAGACCACCCTGCCATAGGATGGACTTGGCAGTCACATCCACCATGCTTCCCTCGGGGGTTGTTTTAGTTATCTAATTACCTACCACATTATGTTTGACACATAAAAGCAACTTCCTTAATTAACCCATTAATCACAAGTTTCTTTACGTAATTTAGGGCACTGACATGAAAACAAGAAAAAACAAGATCAAACACTTCCTTAAATTATCTTCAGATTAATGTTTGTCTCCTGCCCATACAGGAGAATTAAGTGCCCCTTTCTACCTCCGCAGAAAAATCCTTCCGTTTCCCAGCAATAAAAAACCCGAAGGTTTATCCTACCAAGATTCCACCTTGTAACTAGTATCGAGGCCTCGAGATCCCATCTCGAGTCATGTAGAATACTTGTGTACGGCCCAGAGGCATTGGGATTTACGGCTAGAGCTCCCACTAGCACCCAAGCGTCCTCCTACGCCAAGTAATTTCCATGTAGAGACCTCTCGTGGTGGGTTCGGACCACATTCCTGGCGTGGATTCATAACCCCCTTAGTTAGGGTTTGGCGATTCGCGGGGGGTAGCTAGCACCATCCTTCCTTAATTATCCCTTTAGGGAATCAACCACAACTGAAGCAACCAACTTAATAACATTTACTAGGGAAAACATCCCTTTTGTTTCCATGGCAATCAGTCATCTCAGACCCAGCCATGCAATCATCAATCACAAACAACTTGGATTAGCATCCAAAACCACATCAAGCAATCACCTTGCTTATGATCCACCTATCCTTAGTAAGATTCTCTCCTCTTACCAACACAACCAGTAGACATTCACTTGGAGATACCCTTTTCAAACAACCAAGCATAACTTGGGTCAACAATCCATCTTTAACAAGATCAACCTTCATTAAAATCATTTCAACAATTCCAAGCAATATGCTCAGCATAAATCAACTACCATAAAGTCCGCTCTCTCCCTTGGGTTAGGGCTTCGCAAGGTCAATTTAACAAATTCCTTCTAGATCCTTTAAATGATTTAAGTGGTCTTCCCCTTGATTCTAATTTGATCAAGGCTAACATTGTCCTATTGTTTCAAACATAGACAAGTTTGGTGGTTTGTACAATACCCTAAGCATTCTTCCTTAGGTCGATTGAAACCCGCAAGATCCGATACCTTAGGACTTGGGGTTTTCCCTAAGTTCATCTTTACTTGTAAGGAACAAGAATCTACATAGTCAAATGCCAATTCAACTCGTGCTTTTCGAGTTATGGATTGGTGCTCCACCCTTTCCAATGACCTTAGCATCGACTAGGTCTTCATAGGAATTTTCCCCTAGATAGTTTACCTATCTAACTCCTAAATGTTGTTGTGCATTGAGTCCACTAGGACGTCCTTGCCCTAGTATATAAGTTTCCCCTTCCTCGAAGAACATGAGAATTTTTTTGTCCCAAGTTCTAATGCATTTAAACTATCTTTTCGAACCTTTAATTTACCATAAATCTTGGGTCTTAGAAAAACCCAATTTTTGATCGCAGGAGTTGAGACATTAACAGTTCCACTTGATTCGGTTGGCTTCTTTTCCCCTTTAGCAGCTCCCACTTTCGTACTTCAATCGCGTCGAACAAGCTCTCATCCTCCTTCCTCAAAGAGCAAAACTTGCAAGGAACTCCATAGCTTTGCTAGGAATTCAACAGCCCTCAATTTGAAGGGAATAGTGGCAATGATCCCGCGGTTTAAGTGAGGGGGAAGGATGAGTAGGAACAAGGCTTAAGCAGGGGGGCCTTAGAAGGTTCTAGAACCTTCTCTTTCTCTCTCATTATCTCTCTTCTTCTCCTTCTTCTCCTTCTTCTTCTCCTACTCTCTCCCATTATCTCTCATTATCTCTCTCATTATCTCTCTTCTTCTCCTACTCTCTCCCTCTTATTCTCCTTCTTTCTCTCCCTTCCTCTTCTTCTCCTTCTTCTTATCCTCTTCTCTCTTCCTTTCCTTCTCCTTATCTCTCTCCCTCTTCCCCTTCTTCTTCTTCTCCTCTCTCTCCCTCTTCTCCTCCTTCTTCTTCTCCTCTCTCCCTCTTCTCCTTGTTCTTCTTCTCCTCTCTCTCCCTCTTCCTCTTCTTCTTCTTCTTCTTCTACTCCTCTCCCTCCCTCTTCTTCTCCTTCTTCTTCTTCTCTCTTCTCCCCTTCTACCTCTTCTTCTTCTTCTACTTCTCTCTTCTCTCCTTCTACCTCTTCTACTTCTTCTTCACTTCTTCTTCTCCTTCTCTCTCTCTCCCTCTTTCTCTCCTTATCTTCTTCTCCTTATCTCCCTCTTCTTCTCTTCTTCTCTTCTCTCTCCCTCTCCTTCTTCTTCTCTTCTTCTCCTTCTCTCCCTCTTTCTTCTCTTCTTCTATTCTCTCTCCCTCTTCTTCTTTTTCTCTTCTTCCCCTTCTTCTTCCTCTCTAATCTCTCCCTCTCCCTCCCTCTCTCCCTCTCTCTCTCTTTCCTTTGTTCACGGGTGGTGGGGGGGGGGGGGGGGGGTCTCAGCCAACGAACGAGGAGGGGGGGGGGGAAGATTGCTGCCGGAAGCCGCCCAGGGGGTGCTGCTGTCCATCGCAGAGTTGGGGGGCACAGATGCCTGCCGACGTCTAGGGGGGTGCCGTCTGACGGACGATGATGGAGGGGGCCACTTGTAGTCGAGGGAGGGGGAGAAGGCTCCCCTTTATAGGGGGAGGGAGGACGGTGCCACCCGCCACCTGGGGGGCTGCAAGCCCCCCTTCTCTCACTTCACTCCCTCTCTCTCTCTCTCTCCCTCTCTCTCTCCCCGCCATGCACATGGCAGGGGGAGAGAGAGGGAGAGATAAAAAAATTTCAAAAATTTAAAAAATCTAAAGGGGGGGTTCTCATGGGGGGAGGCACGGGGGAAGCACGGGGGGGATGTTACAGTCCACCACCGTTCGGCCACTCGGCCTTTGGACAACCACAATTCTAACTGGCCGAATTTGATATTCGGACCAATTACATTTAGCCCTTTCTCATTAGGCTCTTGGCCCATTTGGATGAGCCGAATCTGACATTTGGCCCTTGCGATTCGGTCCTGCTGGGCCGAATTTTGATTTTTTTAGATATTTGACCTATAGACCTCGAAATCGACATAGAGGCCATATAGAGCCAAAAGCACATCATAGATCTATCACTAGACTGAAATCTAGAGCAAGTAGTTCAAAACTTGACTATGAATGGTCCTTCAAATCACACATGATATTTACTATAATGGCCCTACGGGCCGGGGGGGATTGTGCCCCCCCCCCCCCCCCCCCCCCCCCCCCCCCCCCCAAGACCCCCGCGGAGGGGGCTATGCCCTCTCCACACCTCCCCCAAGTAGATTGGAGAGAAAACATGCGTCATGATAGGTCCTCCAAATTAGATCCTAGTGTAGTAATAGCTATGCACAAGCATAAATCCTCACTTGCAAAAGAGCAACCAAAAGCCCATACCCGAACAAAGACAAATAGAGACCCTAGAACCACAATGGGCCAATCTAGCCAACAAGGGCAAAAAGGCCATACCACAAAAAAAGGTATAGATTGCGTTCGAATTGCGTGCAATGCAACAACATCAAGCTACAACTGCGAGGCTGACTAGATATGGCAGTCGTGACGATAGATGCACCTTGAATGGCAGTGCACAGACAACCCAAGACATTAGTGGAGAATCCACATCTGGTCATGCAGTTGGGGACTCAAGGGCATGTATTAGAAGGCTTAAATTTATAAGCCAAGACCCGGAAGATGAAGATATAGTACCGCCTGCTTATCTTAGGGTCAAACTCATCGCGAAAAGGGAGTACTATGTTGACGCTCTCATCGATAAAGGAGCTGATTTTAATATTTTGACCTATAAAGCATGGACCCTACTAGGCCAACCAGAGCTCACACCAACTGATGCAACTCTTAATCCTTATGGGGGACACCCACAAGCACTTATGGGAAAGTGCAAAATCCTTGTGACCATTGAAACGGAAAGCTTGCCTATCCTATTCCATGTTTCTCCAAATAGTGCTAATTATGGAAAGGAAACCCTCCTCAGACAACCTTTCAAAAGGGCGACAAAGTGTGAGGCTGACTATGTAGCATAGAGGATACACTTGACACTACTGAATGTGAGGATAATCACAACCTTTAGTTAGGGTGACCTCATCGAATCTCGAGGCAAAGGCAAGGAAGATGCTGATGTAATAGTCAAGCCTACTAACAAGAGCAAGGACTTGTTGAAAGAATTGATACAAGCACATGTCGAACAGAGAGAACCTGTGAGTGAGGCCATGCTTGAAACAAGAAGTTCAGGAAACAATGCCAAGGATAGGCTTTGGACCTACAAATATCGTAGAAGACCACAAAAGAAGCCCAAGCCTTACAGACAAAGGTATCGATGGAGAGCCAACACAACGCCGTGATGGATATCCAAAGTGTTGCTACATGCTCAAGGGTATTGCGCACGTAACTGATGGATTTGGATACCCAAATCCCCTACTGAACCACCTTTGTCAGCTGAAGGCCAGGACGTATCAAGAGCAAAGAAGAGAAAGAGGAAATCTAAACGAAAGAGCAACTCTCGAGTCAAAAATATTGGAGTGGCCAAGCTCCTCACGATTGAAATCAAGAAACGAAACGGAACTATTTGAAAGGTAGATCCTCAGCCTAGCATGCTTAACAAGCGGACATCAGATGTAACTATTGAGTGTGCACAATGATCATTAGTGCCCAAGGAGCCTTTGAATTTCCAAGAGGATAATGAGTATCACAGGCACAACGCTACTCATGATAAGGCCAATTGCTCAATGAAGCAAATGGTAGAGTTGTCTAATAGCCATGAGCAAACCTTCCAGCCAGTGTCAAAGCCACTTAGGAGTCCAAGTCTCCTACACTCTCTTTCCCTAAATGAACACAGGAGGCACAACAACAGTCTTCAAGTGCAGCTGCTCAATCTCAATTTCTATATCCATATAAGCTTCCAAATGTCCAAGAGGCAGGAAATGACACCACCCTTAGCTCTCAGCCTAAGGATAGGCCTGTGCAATCCATCGTGACTAGCTCAACTAATGCTCGATCTGCACAAGTGAATGTGCAAAGGGAAACAACATACACGGCCACTTCTGATCTGCTTAAGGACTTGACACCACAATCCACCAACGATAGCCAGTCCACTGAACTAGCAGCTACCGATTCCAATCAGGAATCGGAGGAGGAGCTAAACAAAGGAGAATTAGCTGAAGAGCTAGACTCTCCAAAAAGAGAGACAGTTGTATCCTCACAACCTAGCAAGGCTATTCAATAGGCCATAGCCATGTCCCATAAGGACACACTAGAGAAAGAGAATGCTGAGGCCCAACCAAACACATCAATAATTGACATAGTTCAGGGCCTAAGTCCTTACAGGAGACATTGCAATTGCCCAAGAAAAAGAGGACAAAACAATGGAAACAACAGCAATTGCAAGTGGTGGTAGACTGTGAAATACGTGCGATCTAGAGCATGGCAGATGCAGAAGCTATGGAGGTTGAAAGACAAAAAAGAAACTCATGAAGATATTGACCCTAACTAGGAAAAATTGTTACACACGTGAATTAGGTTCCAAGATTGAGACTTGGACTCATAAACACAATCTTGTTTATTGACAGTGACATGACACTTTACTGAAAAGAAAAGAGTACTATCATTGCATTAGAAAAATAGTACAAGTACAATGCTTTATAGGATTTGAGTGGTGGTACTTTCTCCTACTGTGCATATGGGATTCTGGTCCTGAGCCGTCACTGCTCCTCACAAAGGGACTGAAATATGTGTGATTGCAAATATCTCAACACCCCTCCTCAATCACAACCAAAAGTACAAAGTGTGTAGACTCTTTAGTGAAAGCAACACCTGCAAAGTGTGGGCACACCATAAACATGGCAAAACACCAGAGGCTATAGAAAAGGCTAAGTGTGGGTACCACAAACATGATGGACATCCACAAGTTGTAGCAGGGGCCTCACAAAGTGTACAGAGGCTGTAGTGCAAGGATAACTGAGGAGTTTACAAGTTTATGTCTGAGGCATTAGGGCTAGGAAATACACAGCTAAAAAAGTATGTTTGAATAGAAGGACTGATGAAGTTTGTCCTTCTCCTGGTGGTCTTCTTCTTCTTCTTCTTCTTCCTTTTATCTGTTTTCTTCTTCTTCTTTGACTGCAACTAAATAGGCCTTTTGGGGCCTCTTTCTGGCGTGGCAAAACTTCTTGGTGTGTTCGGTCCTTTTGCAGAAATCACAGAAGAGCTGATCCTTCTTGCCTTTGTACCTGTTGCCAACATATAATGCATGCTCATCTCTAGAGGTACTTGGTTCTTCCTTAGTTTTTAGCTTCTTTTCCTCCTCTAATAGTGATGCCTGGATATCAACAAGTTCAGGGTTTGGCATATTAATTAGAGTTGTTGATACATTATTATATTCAGGAGGCAAACTCTTAAGTAGAACACCGATGCAAACATCTTCTTCCATTTTAATGTTGATTCCTGCAAGTTGGGTTAGAAGTAATTGTATATAATTTAGATGTGTGGCAAGTGATGTGCTGGACTTTATTTCAAGCCTGGAAAACTCAATCAGGAGACCATACTTTGATGATTTATACTGTGCACTGAACAAAGTGTCAAGTCTCTTCCATGTATCCTGTGAAGTCTCACAAGTATCCACATGCTGGATATAGCTGTTGTCTAGCTCCTGTTTGATAATGGCTTGAGCCTTATCATCATTCTTTTGCCAAGTGATAGCAAGATCCGCATCACGAGGCTTCTTTTCTTTTCTAGTGGTAATGGCCCAGAGGCCCTTTTTCATCAGGATCAGTTTGATGCAGGTCTATTAGGTATGAAACCCGACTTCTTTGAAACGCGGGAAGTTGGAGAATCTTTGCCCATGTTCGACTTGAGAGACTAGCAGCACATCAGCTTCAGACTTATCAAATTTAAGTAGCAAAAGAGTTGGTTGAGATGTGTTAAGAGAAGTGTTTAGATCACTAAAAATGAGTGTCAATAGACACTATGTTTCTTCCCTGAGTCTTTCAAACCTGCAAAAATCCTTCAAGTTCTTTCAAATCTAGATCTTCCCCTTCTTGATTTGATGCTCGGACCTTCAGGTTTGAATGGCAGTGGGTTGTTCCAGTTGCAGAAGAGAGAAAATGATGAGATTTTTAAGCTTGGTGAAGTTTGGCTATGGTTGTCCTGTCAAAACAGGGACCAATGACTGGTAAATGAGCTCCCACGAGCTCCACAAGTCAAATCTGCTCAAACCCTTTGAGATAGAGGACCCTCACTAATGGATCTAACTCCCCCTAAGAGGGTTTGTACTCATTTTGCCCAAGTTGAGAGACCTAAGCCTTCAAAATGGTTGCTATCAAAACTGCACCCAGATTTGGGAACATGCAAATTCCGGGCATGGTGTGTATCAATATCCTTGGATTTTATGCCAAGAAGTTGCGCCTTGACTTGAAGAATAGCTCTCCAGAAGAAACCTTGAAGAGATATGACCTGCTTGATGAGATATGGCTGCTCCAACAGAGGTAGGTAGGTGCTATCCACATACACAGTTATGGCAACAACTTTGAAAAGAGGCAATGCTGAAGCTATAGTTGCCCAATATCAATCATTGAGGTTCCAAAGAGGAGCTCTAGAAGTACAGAAACACTTCTCTAGAAGGAAGTTCAAAGAGATTTGGCATGTGGAGAGAGATATGAAAGCTTCAAGCTGATAGGATGCTGCTGGCTATGGCTATCATGGAAGCTTCATTAAAGGTAGGAATGCAAATGAAGTTGGAGATAGGGTCCAGTACTCAAATTGAGCTGAGCAGAGATGGAAACGAGCTGAGAGGAGTGAAAGGAGAGTTGGGCCATGCTCAACTGAGCTCTGATACCAAGTGAAATACGCAGGATCTAGAGCATGGCAGATGTAGATGCTATGGAGGTTGAAAGAGGAAAAAGAAACTCATGAAGACATTGACCCTGACTAGGACAAATTGTTACACAAGTGAATTAGGTTCCAAGATTGAGACTTGGAATCATAAACACAATCTTGTGTATTGATAGTGACATGATACTTTACTGGAAAGAAAAGAGTACTATCATTGCATTAGAAAAAGAGTACAAGTACACTTTATAGGATTTGAGTGGTCGTACTTTCTCCTACTATGCATATGGGATTCTGGTCCTGAGCCCTCACTGCTCCTCACAAAGGGACTGAAGTAGGTGTGATTGCAAATATCTCAACATAGATGCCAAGACAATCGAGATCAAGAGCACAGAAGAACTTGGGAATAAAGCATTGAGTCCACCCACTAAGGAACCAAGTGCCATCTCCCCTAACAACGGTGAAACCTTAGACACATCCGTGTGTTCTGATAAGTCAAAGCAACCATCATCATTAATGGTTGCTTGTAACACTTAATCCACCAACAACAAAACTCACATTGACCAATCAAGAGTGGATATAATACTGTCACAACAGGGTGACAAATCTATACCAGTCGCATCCAAGGAGAACCCTGACGCAATAACAACAAAGCCTCAGAAGAAACATGGAAGCCCCGAGGACATAAGCAATCCTAGAGTTGACCAATCTTGCTCATCTAGGCATGAGCCCCCAGCTATGCTAAAGCCTAGGGAAACTCCTAGAACCTTGCATGAGATAGCAATCGAGCAAACCCTCATTGAACATAGAAGTGTCATAAAATGCTTAACTGAGTTGGATGCTAAACTCAAAGTATTCGCATGTGTCTACGTCCTTGCAGACATGAGTGCATTCCCTAGGGGGTAGCTGAAAGAATACTTGCCATTTCCCCTATCATGGGAAGAGCAAGAACATCTTGATGAGCACTATGACAGGCTCCTGCATGAACGCATGTGACTCACCTTTGACGAGGAAGTCGACGAACTACGCTTAACTGTAACATTCAATGATGTGCTCTGCCAACCAAATCTCTTAGAATAGAGCAACTAAAGTGACAATCAGAGGGTCAAAGTCAATTTGAAAAATGTTGGTTTGAAAATCGCATTGCAATGGCCAAACTAGGAGCCTAGATTATGACAGCCTCAAAGGAGCGATTGGCTAAATGGCATTCTGAAAGAGACCCAACCTATGTGGCGCCGACTTCCTTTTGAGTACTGACTACCATTCGGGGTATAGACTTAGCCGGAACTAGCCAAGAGAACTAGCTGGAACTAGCCAACATAACTCTCTGGCTGATAAGGTTCTCATTGAGAAGGAGTTACATGTTCCCAATAGACTTGGACAAGGTACCATGCTACTCGATGTTGCAAAATATCTATTGTTATTGAGTAAGATGCCACGAGTACTGGATGTGTGTGCCATGCTCCAATACAATCCTGAGTTTTACAATTGGTTTTTATCCTCACGAAGTGACGTGGATTTGTAAATATGTACATAAATAAACAATGAGTTTTGTGACCCTGTATAGATAATATCAACACACACAACTAATGATAGTCAAGCGCAGGGATAAGAGTTGGGTTTGATAGGCTAAACTCCTCAGGTCCTCCTCTCACCACACATCTAGAAGTCGTGTGACCATTCCCACCTCTAGGTGGAGGGTGTGCAACCCTCATTACCACCATAGGAAGCCTTGACCAACACCTCTGAGGGCGTAGATGGGCCACCGTCCCCTTCTATACACCTTTTCCCTTTTCGGTCTATCCTTCTGGGGACGAGCGTTGCCCCACTCCATCACAACGAGTCCAGGAAACTTAGCATAAGCCAAGATCTGCTAATGGCTGGAATATGCCTCACAGTCGAAGCAGGACAAATATCATCACGGGGTTCGTCCCTCTACAACAAACACTGCATGCCTCACCTCACTGCACTCCTCTTTATATGTGCTTGATAATCCACAATTTAATCCCTTTCATGTAAATAATTCTATCCTGCCTCAAAGCCTAACCTTGATTCACATTTTGAAGATTTCCCCACAGTAGCCATCATGGAGCACACAATGTAGCTAGCATGCAAGGAAGCTCTCCTTCATAGAAGGGAGCATAAGGCACAAGCGCCTCCACCAGAGCGATATGTGCCTACCCTTAAGCGGTATGGACCAAAAAGAGGCCCCAAGAGACACTGCCCAGGACGCAGGCTGAAAACTCCCCAAGCCAAGAGGACGAAGGCTCAAGGGAGCACCCGGGGTGTGGCAACACCGATCGTGCAGGCCCCCGCCAAACGCTCGGGGACCAAGTGCTCGAAAGAGGAGAAGGCAGCTAGAGACAAGCGGGAATTTGATGAATTGTTTAAAAGCATTATTAAAACAGCTACGGCCATGGACTACACCATTCGGGTCCCGGCCGATATCTTTCCCACCCAACCTAATAGGAGCCCACCACCGGCACAGCCCCAATCGTCTGATCACCCAAATTCACCACGCCTCATACAAATAGAATAGGCCCTATGTGTATAAGCTGCTTGCCAAATGTCATTTTGTCATTACCTTTTGTTCTTAAGTGGTTAAAGGGGCAGGATCTCCAATTGTATAAACCTCCCTTACCTACTACTAATGTATGTCACGTCTTTAACAAGCACCGAGGGTATGCATCGCAGTCAACACCATAGGATTTTGACTCAAGTAATATCTTTTTGTGTTGCATCTATTTGTTATAAGTGATGCATGTGACTTGCATATACTCTCATGAAGTGTCACGTGGATGCAGGACGACACATGTCTTTGTACAAAAGTGTTCAATGCCCAAGTCACAGCAAGACCACCAACCTCACAAAGATCCATGACGAAGACACACTGCCAAAAGCGAAAATCACCCTTGCCGATCACCCACATCGCATGGCCCAAAGCAGGATTAGTGGCCACTTTATCTTTTTGGGTCAAACTCTACACCTGGCACTCTCACGGCAACTGTTACCTCAATTGTACCAACATCGCACATTACGAAGAGGTTTTGCAAATCTCCAGTGTATCTCCCCATCTCAACAACTGTTCATCTAGCACCGAGGCTGGGACATAATCATCACTATAATATCCTGTTTTGCAGCCTTTGAATCTCGACATTTCCTGATCCAATTGAAAGACTGTGGCCTCAATGTATTGCAATGGTTGTACTCATGTTATTCTTAAAAAAAAGGAAAAAGAAAAAAGAGGAAGTGTGGGAAAGAAAAGAAAATAAGAAAAAAAAAAGGAAAGAAAAGAAAAGAAAAAAACACTCACAATCACAACACGACACCTAGGAGTCCTCAAATTAGGTATGCCCAGTGACCTTGGTTGGCTGGCTCCATCCCTAGTCCCCTAACCCTCTACACATCCCCCACAATTGTTCAGGGCACATCAAGGGTAGGACATACCTAGGGAGCTTGTCTCACCTATGGTTAGACCTGTCACCCTGACCCATTTGCATGAGTCCTTTTTGAACTCTGCCTTAGTATCATTACAATTGATTGTGGTAAGCACCGCACAAATGGCCATGAAAAGTACACCGTACTCATTGAGAAAGCCCAGTAGCTACCAGCTACCGAAAGTTTGGTGTAAATTTGTTCGATTATGCTACATCGTGCTGTCACAATGCAAAGGATGTCTCATACACCTTCACGTGTACTTCTTCTTAACATGGACAACTTTTCTTCATCCACATGTTGTTATGAGAAACCAGCCCGCAGTCTTCTAACTACGCAATATCTAAGTATGCATGAGCACTCACATAATATCTACACCAAAATATATACACATTTTTGGTCCTCAAGCGTAGGACAATACTCTCAGCTTGCTTAGAGTTCATTGACCTGTCTCCCAAACTAATTGAACTACGTCTTGTGCACGATAAAGAAGACTAGTACTACCCCAAGGAAGTGACCACATATCATCACTTAATTCTGACCTCTTGACCCTTCCTATCTTGCAAGCCCACCAAACAATCGACCTATGGAGAATCCCCACAAACTACTACCTGTACCAGCCCCCAACGAAATTTCCAACAATGAACAGATCTACCCCCAACTCCAACCACCCTACCACCAGCCACCCACGCCAACAACGTGGCCCCAATGACCTTCATTTGCCCACCACCAGAAATCCTCGAAGGCAACCACAGACGCCCTTACCACCCACGTCTTTAGTGCATGCTAAAGCAACCTACGACGGTGAGTGCCATGGGACTGGCACTCGTCTAGGAGGGGGTAACGTTAACCCTCAGACGAACAAGGTGAAAAATTTGGAAAATCTAAAGTAGAAGACAAAGGCCAAGGCAAAAGTAAAACGGAAGATGAAGGCGCACCAACAAAAATATGAAAACACAAGAAGTGAAAAAAAGTCCTAAATAAAGGAAAAAGGCACATAAGAAAAAGCGCAAGTCAATACTTTTGCAAAAGAGCACAAGCACATCATGATTTAATTTAAAGAGTGCCGGGCTCTCACCCATGCAATTTATAAAGGTAGATGGGCGGTAAGAAGGAAGCTAGGAAGATTGGAGGACAATGGGAAAAAGGGCCTAGGCCACGGACGGCCATGTAAAAAAGGGGATAAGTTGATGACTGCCCAAAAGGGATTTAGGGTTTTGTATATAAAGTTGAAAAGTGAATAAGAAGCTCATTCTTGTGTGTGGCCAAAAGTGGCTCTCCTCTTCTTGTTCTTGTTCTTATTCTTGTTCTTGTTCTTGCTTGCTTGAGCTTGTGCTTGAGAGAGGAAGTGTGAGAGTGTGAGGGAGTGAGTGTGTGAGGGTGAGGGACCGGGGAGGAGAAGCTCTCCATCTTCTCCTCTCTTCTTCTCTTCTCTTCTCTTCTCTTGTCTTGCTCGCAATGGAGCTTGGAGCATGGAGCTTGAGGATAGAGCTTGCTTGAAGCTTGCACTTGGATCGTGGAGCTACCGGAGTGTGCGGGAGAGGAGGTAACTCGATCGGCATGGAGATAAGCTCACTACACTCATGGATAGGTAGCGCATTGGCTATGTGAAAGGTAGCCATTAGTACTTGGCTCAACTTCGAAAAAATCAAGAAAGAAGACCTCTTGATCATGGAAAAATTTCTCTACGTCTCTTATCTATCGAAGCTTGAGCCTTGAAAGAGGAAAATACCCACCTTCTATTGCATTTCCATTTTCTTCGCCCCTTGTTATACGTCTCTTATCTATCGAAGCTTGAGCCTTGAAAGAGGAAAATACCCCCCTTCTATTGCATTTCCATTTTCTTCGCCCCTTATTATACATTCGTCCCATACGACCATACCGCTAAGAAAAACACTAGCAAAATTTTTCTAAATGACTATCAACTCTCCTTGAAGTACCATGTGAATTTTTTTTGACATCATATGGTTCCATGAGGTCACAGAAATTCAAAAATCCCATTTGAATCAAGGGAACCAAAGAACGTGACTGATAAAGAAAATGACATGGTATGAATTGGCAAAACTCCTGCTACAGCAAACGAGAGAGGTAATGTCTCATTGGTTTGGAAAAAATTAATGTTTATAATCTTATCACTATATTTGGCTTTAAAAAATTATAAACTATTCTAAAGAAAATGCATATGAACTGCTGCTTAGGAAAATAACCTAAGTAATATAATAATTAGCTATTCAGTGAAAAAAATCTTTCACTTGGAAAATTATTATACGCGTGTCATTAAGAAAATATGTTAATTATGGTTTATTTTGTGATATTTATTGTTATTTCATTAATGATGCATGTGATCATAATAATAGAAAAAATATAGATAGTGTTAGAGAAGGTAATTTTTATAAAATTTTCTTGAAAGTGACTATCTCTGTTTCATTTTGCTAATGATAAATATAAACATATGAGTTTTATAATAATTTATAGAAAATTATTTAGATAATATCATAAAATAATCAATAAATTAAATCAATGGAAAATTACATAGAAAAATATATACTAGACATGCATAAATTAGGAGCGTGAAAATATAATTCGATGTCTGAAAGATGAAGAAAAATTACACTTATGATTTTTGCATTGCCTAGAATAAAATTTTCAAAAAAACAATCAGTATTACACTTAAGACATAACTAAATGAACATTGATCTTTCTAGATAACATTGAAAGTTTGGCAAATGGTTGAAAATTATTGATTAAACCATAGAATATGAGTGAAATAAAATAAAAATTATTTTCTTGCTGAAAACACACAGAATATTAATATTAATGATTATATTAGCAAAAGCATCAATATCATGAGTTGACCCACGTATGAATTAGTGAGAAAACCTTACCTAAAATATCGAGAATGTTGAAGCGAAAAAACTATAAAATACTCGAAAACCCTGAAACTATCAGACTATCAGTATCAAGAAATGAAATAAATATCCGAAGTCTGTAGACCTTGTTGGACATTGATAATAATTTGTCGATCGCGGGTAAGTTAATCATGAATATATGTGTGCATCATGTGGGTTCAAATAAGGTATTTTTAAAATACTATTTTTATACATTTTTTAACATAGAGAAGGGTGTAATATAAATGTGTTATTTACAGATTGAATAGAAAAGGATTATGTTTTATTCATGAGAAATTCATAGATAAGGATATTTATAAATACGCCTTGAACGCACGTGATAGAGAGGATATACATATAGTAACTTCCCCGCGTTGTTGATACAAATTTTGAAGTCTAAACAGACTTGGAAAAGCATTTGAAATCTTGCTAAGCATGGGTTAGGGCAGGGCAGCGCATGAATTGCCTGCCATAGGTAGGAATAAATGCCCATATTATCTTTTAGGGTGAAAATACCAACATCTTTATAAGAATTAAATAGACTTCAGATTCATGAAATAACTTGCGGATCCCAAAAAAGAGTTGCAAGCAAGAAGCGAAACCCTAAGAATAAGGTGGGACCTTAAAAGAGAAACACTAGATTTGGGTGGGGCTACTTTCTATGCTAAAAACACTTGCTGCTATTTCTTTTTTATTTCTGTATGCATTGATGGTTGCATAGGAAAGATTGATTGTGCTTGCAGCAGTTAGATTTGATTATAAATATATAATTAGGATAATTAGAGGAAAGATTGTGCTATGCCTCCCCCACAACTAGATGTGGAACCTTGCTCCAAGGGGGTTTGTACTGCTGTGAGGAGCTTTGCACCACCCTCGATGGTGAGAGGTTGCTCAGAATCTGTTAGGCATGAGGAGGTGGGAGTGCAAGGGGGGACTCTCACTATAAATCTGTCGATCACTCCTAGGAACTACTTGACCCTCACATGAATCAGGATGGGATCATGGAGTCCCTGGTACTAGTGAAGGGACAGAAATCTTGGAGGGTTCTTTTCTTTTGCACAGACAGAATGGATTTTTTGGAGAACAAAGGTTTATCTTCTACGTAGGAAGAAGGGGAAAATCATTGTAAATAACTTTGTAAAATAATAAATAAATATATTTAACCAAAAGATTATTATTTTCTTTACCTTTGTGTTGTGCTGTAAAATTACACAAAGGAACCTATGATAATGGGATTAATTAATGAAGCTGCTTTATATGCCATAACTTAATGTGATGGGTCATTAGAAAATTAAAGAAAACCATTTGTGGGAAGTGAGTGGGTGAGATCCCTGACAAATCCATCCTACGGATGGGTAGTCCCAGTAAGCTAGGAGCTTCTCTCAAGAGATTGAACAAAACATTAATTAGGAAAAAATTAGGTAGAGCTAAGCATTAATTTACCTAAGGTTAGGTCTTAAAACCTTCATTAGAAATTATCTTAGGGGAAAGATGCGGTGGTTGTGCCAGAACTCCATTAAGGTTCCTTTAATCCTAACCAGTTATTGGAAAAAAGTGTTGCACTTCATGAACCAAGGGTAACTACGATCGCTCCAGTTGGACAAGAACCCCTTGTGGGACACCTCTAATGAAGCTAGTTGATGTATAAAGACCTTAGTTGTCAAATTAGGACCCCGTCCTTGCAGGTATTCATCCTTGTGGGGATAGCCAATAGCTTTCATTTACGAGGTGGGATCTGGGAAACCTAGACAATAGACCTAGTGCATTCTCATGAGTGTCGTGCGAAGCCATCTAGGATAGTTCCTTGATGGACCACTAAAACATGTTGCAAGGGAATTGTTAGTAGACATGCACTTGACAGGTGGTATTGGAGCATAATTTAAAGTAAAAATATCTATGGTTTTTAAGGCCAACTGTTCTAAGTAATAATTAGTCTGCTAATTGTTAAGGGATAAACTTTGGTAGAATAATGAAGCCTGGAACCAATTCCTTGTTTTTCGAGCAATGTACACATTTGCGTTGAACTCCATGGATGACAAGTGGAGAAGAGAAATGATGAGGATGCTAGATCTCGTATACAATCCATCCCTTGTGAATCATAAAAGAAGATGGTTCTGGGATGAGCGTTATTGTTACATCGAGGCCAATAGATTCTTCAACATGTAGACTAATCTGAAACACCTTGAATGGATGGAAAATTTGAAAGCAGTTGAGGCCTTTATCTTTTGTTCATCTAGAAGGAATCCACATATGATTACTAGTGGTTAATAGATACATCTAGACCGTTATGTCTATGACAAGGTACTAAAGGTAATCCCAACATATCGGATTATAATCCAAGGACGTCTCAAGTATTGAGATTACCATATCTATGGTTTCCCAGATCTTCCATTTTCACAGTATAGGTTTCTGGACATAGACAACAATCGGCCTACTTTCTTTTATATGAATGTAATCGATATCCATCCTTGAAAAAGAAAGATATAATGATATCCTATTTTGAAAATTGTACAAGGCATCTAGCCTAACCTATCAATGTTGATGTATCTCTACTTGTAAATATATAATGATATCTTGTTTTGAAAATTGTACATAGCATTCAACCTAACCTATCAATGTTGATGTATCTCTACTTGTAAACATTTTTCATTTGTAAATATCCCTTGTAAAAATCATAGCTTATGGCTGTGATAAAAAAAGATAACAGTGGCTAGATTTTGTAAAAATTGTGCTCTTTGGCCCATCATTGTTTTATAAAACTAGTAAGACATGTTAATGTGGAGACGAAGCTGAAAATTTTAAGTGCTAAACTAATTTGTGAAACTTATGGTAACCTATGATAATATAGCTATTGCGAGTCCGGCTGAAATTCAAGAGAAGAAGTATCTCCTTAAGTAGATTATGCCACAGGAATTTGATGGCAAGGGAAAAGACATTGAAGCCGAGGTAGAGATTTGGATTGAGACCATGGAGGACTACTTTACTGCTGCGGAAACTACCCCTAGTAATTAGGATATGATTGCCAAGTTGAAATTGATCAGTGAGGCATGCCTGTGGTGGAAACAATGGTGTAAAAACCAGGGACTTGCTGAGATGGCTATTCCTTGGAAAAAGTTGAAAGAAGCTATACGTGCCACCAGCTTATCACACAATAAAAATGAATGAGTTCTTTAACTTAAGATAGCTACTAGGAATGAGCTTGGAGGCATATTACTCAAAGTTGATCTCACTGCTTAAATGTGCGCATTCCATGACTATTGCTCACAGTAGGTGTCTAAGTTTTTAATCCTCCTCTGAACACATGCCTTCAATCTATGCGCCCAACTCATCTACAAGATGCTTTGATTCGTGTAGCACCTTGTTGGGGATAAAGGCACCTCCGCCTAGCCACCCCTGTATTACTACACTAACAGTACCTGGCAGCAGGCGCCTGTTCACCGTCACTTTATTATTTATTCTTTTAGTGACAAATGAATAAAGGGAAGGCTAGCCACACATTGTGACTATTAGAGTTCCCACATTGTGAGTCTCTCTCTCTCTTTTGCTCTTGCTCTCCCACCATAGCTCTCCCATGGAAGCTTTGATCCTTCTCACCTTTTAACTAGTATAAGAGCATGGTTGCTTGAGCATTCAATCTTGGTCTGTGACTCCTTTAGCATTCATTCGAATCCCTACACCATTGGTTCTCACTCTTGACAGCCATATCCGGCTCCTTCGAGCTCCACAATCACTCCTCGGCTTCTCGAGCACCTAGCTATGGCCCATTTGGGCACCCTCTCAGGGCATTCCTTTAGAGGTATTGAAGCATTCTTTTGAGTGTTTATTTCAGTTTGTAGGGTATTGCAGGAAGGGGCAACCATAGCTCCAACCATTGGAGCTCCCCCATTTTAGATCTTGGCTCTTGCCTGATTAGGCTGGACAAGGCTTTGAGTAGGCCTTCTTTAGGTCCTATTTGAGCCCCCTTTCACCCCATTAATACTCGAGAAAGTTACGATATATATATCCTCTACATCATGTATGTTCAAGGCCTATTTATAAATATCCTTATTTGTGATTTTTTTATGAATAAAACATAATCCTTTTCTATTCAATTTGTAAATAACCCCTTTATATTATATCCTTATGTATGTAAAAATGTTTAAAAATGGTATTTTAAAAATACTTTATTTTGAACCCATGTAATGCATACATATATTCATGAGTAACTTACCTGAGCATTAATGCCACGTGGACAAGCAGCATACCCAACAACATTAGCCCTGTTTGTGCTAGCTTGAAGTCTTGCAAAAAAATCGTTTTTTACTTCAACCCTCCCTTGGCACTCATTGACAGCTCGAAAACACTTCATTTGGTACTTGGAAAAAATCCCTTAATGTTCAACATTAGTGGTTTATAATTGGCATTGATTTGTGGATTGATTGACCTTAGCTTTCCACAATCCATAGGCAGCCACAAAAAGTGTTACATTAGCAGTTTATGTTTATGCTTGGATAGCATTGAAATTTGATGCCTGGTTGTAGCATTGACATTTGATGCTTGGTTGGTCCCGAATGGTCCTCGATTGTTAGGGGAATGTATGCCTATTGATTGGCCATCATTTGGAGCTAACTTAGTGGCCTGAAATACTTAGTTTTACACAGTAAATCATTGATGTACACTCCATGGGCTGAAGCTTATTTAGTCACTTTATGCTTTGCCTATTGTCATGAGTGCTTCCCGAGTGTTTCACATGACTATTGGGATTCAAATGAAGGTTGGCAAATGCTTTGGATGGTTCCAAAATGTATTTTGAGCCTTTTTTGAGCTCTGTATTGGTTGGCATTTACTTGACATTGGTCTACATTGGCATGCTTTGTGACAGAGGTGGGCAACATCATTAAGTACTCGTTTCTCACCATTTTACCTTGGTTTTGGTGGTTTTTTTTTGTCATTTTCTGTAGTTTACAACAAGAAGCTTTGAACTATCTGCACTGTTTCAGCTTGTAGTATGGCATCTTCTTCCACTGATAGTGCTATCTTCAACATCACTAAGCTTGATGGTGCGAATTATGCCTATTGGAAGAGCAAAGTTTGGCAGGTATTGGTGCAAAAATTGTAGATAAAGCCACTAAGGTTGAGTGGAGAGCAGCCTAAAACTATGATTAATGACAAATGGGTGGAGCTTGATGAGCTACGCAAGTCCACCCTCATCTTGTCTCTCATTGAACATGTGCATTAAAATGCGGTTGAGGAAGCACAGAGTGCTTGGCAGCTTTGGGATAAGATCAAGAACCTCTATGACAAGCAAAGTCCTGCAAGTCAAATGTATCGGCTGAAATAGCTTATGGATCTCCACGAGAAAGAGAATGTGACCATGTCAGCTCATCTAAGCCATTTTCATGCTATTCTTAAGAACTTGGTTTTGCAAGGCATTGATTTCAAAGAGGATGTCACTCTTTTGTTCTTGCTTGGAACTCTTAATGAGTCTTGGAATTATTCCACATTGCCTTATGTGCTTCTACACTACTCTGAAGCTATCTGATGTTGAGAGCTCTCTTCTGCAGGAAGAGATAAACCGTAAGAGTTTGGATGCCTCTCATGTGTCTCATGCTTTGACAGTTAGAGACCGACATGATGGAAATGCAAAGAATGAGTGTGCTGATGGTCATGGATGGGATTCACAGAAATCTCGGTGCAAGTCGTGTGGCAAGCCACGTAGTAAGTCTAGTGGGAGAAATGCAAATCTGACTTGCCATCATTGTGGGAAGAAAGGCCACATAAGGCCACGGTGTCATGAATTGTGCAATGAAAGGTGCAAAGACAAGGGGAAAGAGAAAGTGCACAAAAAGTCTTCTGATTGCATCATAGTACTTGCTAAGTCAAGTGTTAAAATTGAAGAGATCTATGTCATGCAGCCTGAAGATAGTGATGGGGATTATATCCTTGTGCACCAGCTTCATCTAGTGCTTCGCAGATGACACATATACACTCTATGTATGCATAGTGTTGGCTCTTGGACTCATATGCGTCCTTTCAGGTGACACCTTGCTGAGAGTGGTTCCATTCATACCATTCTATTTCGGGTTATGTGCGCTTGGGTGATGACATGCCTCTTGAGATTGTCGGCATTGGTGATGTTAGTCTGCAGTTTCCTTCTAGCAGTAGTTTTGTTATGTACAATGTACTTCATGTACCTGCATTGACACACAATCTCATGTCTGTTGGATAGCTTGATGATATAGGATATCATGTATCTTTTAGAGACTATGCATGGAAGATTACTTGTGGCAGACGTGCTTGTGAGAGGTGCCAAGGCTGGTAGCCTCTACCCCTTGGTTATTTCTGGATCTATAGTTGAACATGCTTTGTCTGTGGGGTCTTTACCTCATGTATCTATTTGGCATGCCCATTTAGGGCACATGTCTGTTAAGGGAATGAGAATGCTTTATGGTTTGTAGTCCTTACCTCCCCTTGACTATTCTCATTTTGATTCTTGTGATCAATATCTTTATGGCAGGAGATGAGGTTTATGCATAAGAAGTCTAGTATTTCATGCATGAGTTAGCCCCTAACTTTGGTTCATTATGATGTCTAAGGGCCCATGCATTGTAAGTCTATGGGTGGTGAAGAAGTATTTTGTTACTTTCATCGATGATTTTTCATGTAAAGTATAGGCTTATCCCATAAAGCAGAAGTCCAATATATTGGAAATTTTTCATAGATGGCTTGCTTCAGTTTGGGCATCGACTGAAATGCCTAAGGATAGATAATGGGGGTGAGTATGTCTCACGTGCTTTTAAGTAGTTATATGATGAGAGGGGTATCAAGTGTTAGTTGACTACCCCCTACACCCCTCCCAGAATGGTAGGGCTAAGAGGATGAATAGGACCATCCAGGAGAGGGTTTGCATTATGCTTAGCCATGCAGGCCTATCCTAGCACTTTTGGGCTAAGGAAGTTATGACTGTCATGCATATCATTAATAGATCACCTTGTAGTGGCATTGATTTCTAGGTTGTAGAGGAGGTATGGATAGGAAAGGCTCCCTCTTATGTGCATTTATGTGTCTTTCGATGTGAGTCATTTTGCCATGTGCCCAAGGACAAGCGTAACAAGGTGGATCCTAAGAGTGTTAAATGCATATTCCTTGGCTATGGAGATGCATGAGAGATGGGTTATTGTCTATGGGATCCACAGGTGTGGAAAGTCATTTGTAGCCATGATATAGTCTTTAATGAAGACAAGATGTATAGGCAACTTGAGAAGATAGTGGAGATACACAATGTTATATTTCAGGAGGAGCCATGATCTCCGATACAGCCAGCTAGACAACTTGCAATAGCAGTAGGTACTCATGGCCAGGGTGTTGGATAGAATGTTGAGTAGGCAGCAAAGCCTATAGTGCAACATTCTACTAGAGATAGATGCTTCCCTGACAGATTTCAACCCTCGATACATTATATACTGGTTATAGGTGCATGAGAGACTTTCACTTATGATGAGGCTATACGCAGGGGTGACAATCACTCTTGGGAGAGGGCTATGCAGTTTGAGATAGATTCCTTGCATAAGAATGAGACTTGGGATTTGGTTTCCTTGCTTAATGGCAAGAAGGCTCTGCCATGCAAATGGGTGTACAACTTGAAGAGTAACCCTAGACACCCCAAGCCATCTTATAAGGAAAGACTTGTTGCTAAGGGTTTTAAATAGGAGCATGGAGTTGAATTTGATAAAGGTTTTTCTCCTGCGGTTAAGATGACCATCCTCCACTTGGTTTTGGCCTTAGTCGTGTAGCTTGAATTGGACTTGTATTAGATGGATGCCAAGTCGGTATTTTTACATGGGGATTTGCATGATGAGATTAACATGGAGGAGCCTAAGGGCTTTGCAGGGCCTAGTAGGGAGCACCCAGTGTGCAGGTTGAAGAAAAGTCTTTATGGCTTGAAGCAGGCACCTACTAGGGAATGGTACCGTAATTTTGATGCTTCTATGCAGTCATAGGGTGATAGCCATAGTGCTATGGATTCGTGCTTCTACACAAAGAAATCCCATGATGGATCTTTGCTTACTTTGGTACTCTATGTGGATAACATGCTATTAGCAGGGAAAGCTCATGATGACGTAGATGCTCTTAAGTCTCAGCTCAAGAAGAACTTTGAGATGAAGGATTTGGGATAGGCTTCTAACATACTTGGTATACGTATTAGACACGAGAGGCATCAAGGAATCCTCTACTTGTCACGAAGGGAGTACATTCATAAAGTCCTTGAGCGCTTCCGCATGCAAGACATGAAGCTTATTGGCTGTCCATTGCCTTCCTATGTGAAGGTATCATAGGCCAATTGTCCACAAATAGATGAGCAGAGGGTCAAGATGGCCAAGATTCCCTATGCATACGTAGTGGGTAGTCTTATGTATGCCATGATAGCCACTCGTCCAGATATTGCCTTTGCAATAGGTGTTGTGGCACGTTATATGGCTACACCTAGCAAGAAGCATTGGGATGCCATAAAGGGTATCATGAGGTACCTAAAGGGCACTGCAAATATTTGCATATGCTATGGCAGTCAGGATATAGGAGTCATGGGGTACATTGACTCTGATTATGCAGGACATGCAAATAGTAGGGAGTCCACTTCTCGCTATGTGTTCACCTATGCTGGAGGTCCTATCTCTTGGATATCCAAGGTGCAGAAGTGTAAGGCTCTTTCCACCACTAAGGCTGAGTATGTTACAGCCACTGAGGCTTGCAAAGAGGCCATATGGTTAGGCCGTTTAATTCAAGAGCCACTCATTACTTCATGCAACTAGAAACTTCATACCTACGAGAAGTAATTGAAGAGTATCTAGGTGTTTCCATTGTAATGAGCCATGCAACTTTAAAAGACAGTGCCCAAAGCTTGACCAAATTCCTTGCCAAAGAAAATATAAGGGTCAGAACCAAGCTTTAATTACAAAAGGAAAGGCATCTGCTATAATTTTTAAAGAGCT
The DNA here is from genome assembly GCF_053477565.2 of Lygodium microphyllum. NCBI lineage: Eukaryota > Viridiplantae > Streptophyta > Polypodiopsida > Schizaeales > Lygodiaceae > Lygodium > Lygodium microphyllum. The sequence goes on along the minus strand of NC_141135.1, from coordinate 157,361,017 downwards.
TGAAGAAGATCAAAACCAAACTATGGAAGTTGATATAAAGAGGGCATCAACTCATGCCACCCTCCATAAGAGAGGCCCAAATTGCCAGTTTTTAGTGATTCAAACACTAGCAGAATATCAAGGTAAGTCCTTTAAAATTATGATTGATTGTGGAAGCACACACTCGTTCATGTCACCAAAGTGTGCCAAGAAATTAGGTATAGACACAATACCTACATCTAGTGTAACATGCCCACCTATCGACTATTCCAGGCATGTTTTTAGCAGTCCATCGAGAGACGAGTCTAAGTGATGCTGCCCGACACTCCCATGGAATGTCATAGGGCTTGTCGCCACCTAGGATTTCTCGAGTCCACAACAGAACATTTGCAATCAAACCCACTAGGATCGACTTGAAACTTGGGTTCCTAGTGGTCAAGGTCTCATGACAGCATTGTAGAATTGAGTCCTAGAGATCCTACTTTATGGAGAGATACCCAAGGCCAAAGCACATCCATGTCACACTTGGCTTAAGGAGAATCGAAAATTAGAGGGATGTGTTGCTCAACCTCTCTGCCCCTAGGGCATAGTCCCATTCTCGGGGGGTTCACTATATGTATATTCTATATATGACGCGCGTTCATGGCCTATTTATAAATATCCTAATCTGTGAATTTTTCTTGCATAAAACACTACCCTTTTCTATTCAATCTGTAAGTAGCCCCTTTATATGATACCCTTTTGTATGTAAAAAATGTATAAAATTGGTGTTTTCAAACCCCCTTATTTTGAACTCACATTATATATACATATATTCATGAATGACCCCCCCGAGGTCCTATTCCAGTCCCCTAAAATGACATGAATCGCATTCTAAGTTAACACTACATAAAGGTCGGTCGTTGGTAAAACTTTATGAGAAGCCTCCTAGTTTTCTGGGACCACCCTGCCATAGGACAGACTCATCGGGTGTTCTGCCCACCCGCTTCCCTCAATAGGTATTCTTTAGTTATCTAGTTAGGTCCTATCACATTTATGTGTAACATTTAAAATTAGTTTCGTTAATTAAGCCTTTTAGGGAACAGGGTTCGTTCGCATAATTTATGGAATAGACACAAATACAGAGCAAGCAATCCTTTGATAAAAAAGTTCAAACAAATTCGTAACTTATCTCATGTTAATCTTTGTCTCTTGCCTATACAGGAGAAATCTTAATTCTAATGATTATTGTTTGCACTAGCTATGCACAACATCAAGACTCCCAATCTATCAAACATGAGCTATTAATGAGAGCTTGGGCAAAGGTCTAAAGCTTCGAAAATGATTCTCTTCTAGACTAAGTTTCTTGCCATGCAATCCATCAAGCATGCAAGTTGCAATATATACCTTCGATGTGATGAAAAGGCACCTACTATTGCGAGGATGGGAAGTTGACAATGCATGAAGCCTTATATATTGTTTATGAATTCATCCCATAGCATCTAAATACAAATAACTTCTCTCGATACACATATTTGGGGAACTCAATCCTTCGAATACTTATGATACAGTTTATCCTTTTCAATGTCATATTCTCCTGTGGAATAATACATGTCTAATGCTCCTATGTGGGAATCAAAGCAAGCATCTATTGATTTGAAAATACATTTCATACGACCGGTATCGCAGTTGGATTGGCAGTGATGTCATTGCCCAAGGATTCGTTACTCGTCGAGGGATTGCCATTTGTGTGCGACAATTTTCGCTTGGGTACCATCCCCGATCTTCTTCTCTTTTAGACATGCTTCGCACAAGGTTTTCGTTCCTTGTACTTGATTAGCAGGGGCCAATCAGGGAGTGAAATGAGCTTGCGATTGAAGGATAATCTCATGGAAATGGGGTATGGGTTCACGGGAAATGGGAGAAGAAAGGATGCATGTGGACACCCTCTAAGGAGGGGAAGAGAAGGAGATCCTTCCCAAGGTGTCTTTCCCCCTCTCCCTCTCTCTCTCTCTTTCTCCCTCCCTCCCTCCCTCCCTCCCTCTGTCTTCTTCTTCTTCTTTGTCTCTCTCTCTTCTCACCTCTCCCTTTCTCTCCCTCTTCTTCTTCTTCTTCTTCTTTCTTCTCACCTCTCTTTATTTTTCTTCTTCTTCTTCTCCTCTCTCTCTCCCTCTCTCTTTCTCTTCCTCTCTCTCTCTCCCTCTCTCTGTTTCTCTCTGTCTTTGTCTTTGTCTTTGTCTCTGTCTCTTTGTCTCTCTGTCTCTCTCTCTCTCTCTTTATCTATGTCTCTGTCATCTCTCTCTCTCTCACTACTCGTGGAGCAGCAGGTCGAGGCCCTCCTATCCCCTTATGATGGGGGGGTTTATAGGGGTGGAAGGTGGTTATTATTGGGGGGGGGGGGGGGGGTTTTGAAGTGGAGTGGTGGGGTAGTATAGGGAGTCAGCTACAGCGGACTAGTTGAGGTGGCTTGGAGGGGTGCTAGGCCCATGGCCTCCCCCTCGTCGATGTAATCATCATTCTCATCATCCTCGCAATCCTTGTTGACTCCTCCTCATCATTGCATGCGTCATCTCTCCCTTGTAGTCATCGTACATCATCCTCGTTGTCCTTTTTCCCTCCCGCCACCTATCCGTGACGACACGGGGGAAGGGGATAAAAAACTTTTCACTTTTATTTTTGAATAAAAATGGGGAGGCATATTAGGTGGTGGGTGTATTACATCCTCTCCCCCTTAGACAACTCCAGATGTCCTCATCTAGGAAGAACTGGGAAAGACAAGCATTAATGGAGCTTAAGGCCTATGGGTTAGGACCCACCATGCATCCAATGCACTGTTGTTAATGACTCAAGTAGTGCAACTCATATCATTGCAATTAGCCGTAGGTACAAGAGTAGGATTTATTTCCAATATAAGTTGTATTACATGTTGATAGAACTTACAGGATTGCTAATCATTTTGAAAAGGTGCAGTGGGTTCTAGGTCTTTGTCTTCATCTAATTCCTCCATATATCCATAGACTACATCTATGTAGCTTCGTTTCCTTGGAGGCTCAATTGTTGAGATGACAAGCTCAACACATGCGGACATTGATGATGGACCGCCTGGTTAGATGGGTCCACACATCTACACTTAGCACGTCGGTGGTCATTATGAATCTCACATGGCCACTGACTCATTACTTATTATATTCAGGTTGTTACACCTATTTACAGCTGGCATAGTTATAGCACCAGTCGACTAGTGTAGTCGATTATGCATTGTTTGACTTAGTAGGCCACTTTCCTTTATATTGTATCTTATCTATACTTTGTGTACATTGAAAAGTGTGTGGAAGAAGAAGAAGAAATCAATAAGAAAACGTTTTGGCCTCCATCTCTCTTCTTGTCTCTTGAGTTAGCTTCTCCTTGTGCATTTTGTGTGTGTTCGGCGCAGCATCTTGAGCAAGTCCCCCCACCACGCGATTCTTGACATGGTATCAGAGCCCCGCCACTGAGAGAGGCTAATTTCGAAGGCTGAAGTGAAGGAGAAGAAGCAAGGTTCAAGCAAGCAAGTCACGGGTAAGAAGCTCTTCCATTCTTCCACTCTCTCTCTTGGATAGTGCTTGTGGAGGCACTGGAAGCAGGGTCGAGCAAAAATCTCAGATTGCAGTGAGATTTGGTGTACGCGAAGAGCACTGTGTATTCTGCAAATTTTCCCTTTAGGGCTTTCCCTCAGTTATTTTGGGCATCTGAGACCGTTTCAGGCCCCGTTTTAGAGCCGCAAGGTTGCGGGCAGCAGTTTCAGGGTACATTGTGATTTCGGTTGTTTTGATCGAAAGTGGGTGTGCAGGTTACAGATTGCGAATCTGTAATTCTTGAGGTGTTTGCAAGAAGAAAACATAAGGTTTATCTGCAAACAGGTTGCAGATTGCATGTATTGTTGAGCAAGCAGTGAAAAAGGCTATCTGGTGTATTGCTGTGCACTATAGGTCGAGGGTTGCAGAAGATTTGCTTGCTGTTTGGTATTAGTTTCGTGATAATGGCAGAGAACAATGGAAGCCCCATCATTGAGAAGCTCGACAAGAACAACTACCCTTCATGGAAGTTCCGTGTCACGAACTTCTTTATTGGAAAAGGCCTCTACGAGTTTGTTTCAGGTGAAGAAAAGGAGCCGGAGGTGAGTGATCCTCCAACTGCAGAAGAGACAAAGACACGGAAGGAATGAAATGCAAAAGATAAAAAGTTCATGTATTGGTTGTCTGCAGTAATTGACAATAATATGTTGGGACATATTAGAAATGAAGAGAATTCATATGCAGCTTGGACCATACTTAAAAGTATGTTTTCTGTAAATACAAAGGCACGAAAGATTCAACTCAAGCAAGAGTTGAATACATTGAAGAAAGGAAGATGTCTATCAATGAGTATGCACTAAAGGTAAGGAGCATTGTAGATGCCTTGGCAGCAATTGATACAATGCCCGATGATGATGATTTGATGTCGTCTACCTTGGGTGGACTTAACAATGAAAAGGCTTGGAAGTCTTTTGTAACTTCTGTATATGTTAGAAAGCCATTTTCAGATTTTGATGAGTTGGTCTCTCTTATGATCACTAAAGAGATCAACATGCAAAGTGAGACATCTGAAAAAAGTGGTGAACAGGTCCAAGCTTTCTACTCCAGTTCAGGAAGGGGACGTGGCAGGTTCTCTTCAAGAGGCCGTGGTATAGGACGTAGTAGTGATAACTAGCAAATAGATTGAATCAGCAATTTGGTGATATGCAGGTTTCAGGAGGTCGTGGTAACTTTAGAGGCAGGGGGAGCTTTAGAGGAAGAGGTGGATGGCAGAACAGAGGTTCTAACAAGTCTGGTATTGTGTGTCACTACTGTGGCAAAATAGGTCATATTGCAGCCCAATGTTATGCTAAGAAAGATGATATCCACAGTGGTAAGTTGCAGCAAGGAAACTATGCATCATCTTCACGACAGAATGAAGACAAAAATGAACGTCTGTTTGTTATGCAGCATATGTTGAATGCTGCTACAGGAAAGGGAACACATGATGATGTTTGGTATGTTGATTCAGGTGCATCCAATCATATGACCAGCCATACAGAATGGTTTGGAGAGATGCAGGATTTGCAAAATGCAGGTTATGTGCAGATGGGTGATGATTCATGCCACCCAATTTCACACATTGAAAAATTTCCCTTGTCCTTACATGATGGTAAGACAAAGAGTCTTTCAGATGTATTACATGTGCCATCTATTACAAAGAACTTGGTGTTAGTTGATCAAATGGTAGAGCAAGGGCTGCAAGTCAGATTTAATGCAAAGGGCTGCTTTGTAGAAGACTTCAATGACAAGTGCAGGTTAGTTGCAAAGGGAAGTAGAGTTGGATGTATGTTTACTCTAGATGCTGGAATTCCTACTATGAATGCTGCTATGTATGCTAAAGGAAAAGGTGTTGTTGCAAACATTGAAATTTGGCACAAACGCATTGGACATGCAAATGTACAAAGGATGAAATTAATGCAGTCCAAAGGGTTGGTTATAGGTTTGCCTACATTTAGAGTTGCAGAATTTCATAAGGTATGAAAAGCATGTCAGTTTGGTAAGCAGGCAAGACAACCCTTTCACATGACAGAGATGTAAGCAGAAATATCCTTGATATTGTGCATACAGACATTTGGGGGCCTACACAAAATGTATCTCTTGGAGGCAGTTCATACTTTGTCACATTCATTGATGATTGTTCTAGAAAGCTGTGGGTATATTTTATGAAGGAAAAGAGTGAAGCGTTTGAGCACTTTAGAACTTTCAAGGCTGCAGTTGAAAGAGAAACAGGCTTGAAAGTAAAGTGCTTGAGGTCAGATGGAGGGGGAGAGTACCTCTCGAATGAGTTCAGTGATTTTCTGAGGTCTCATGGGATAAAGAGACAATTCACATGCAGGTATACCCCACAGCAAAATGGGGTTGCAGAAAGGAAAAACAGGCATATCGCAGAAGTTGCACGCGCCTTGATGGTGGCTGAAAAGAATATGCCTAAGCATTTCTGGTTTGAGGCTATTCATACTGCTGTTTATATTATGAACAGAACTCCCACAGCTGCAGTTCATGGTATGATCCTCGAAGAATGTTTTACAGGTAAGAATCCTGATGTCTCACACTTCAAAGTGTTTGGCTGCATTGCGTATGTTCATGTGCCAGATGAGTTGTGGAAGAAACTAGATCCAAAGGCTGAAAAGTGTGTCTTTATTGGATACTCTTTAGAGCAGAAAGGGTATCACTATTATAACCCTGTCACATGTAAGTTCAGAGTGAGCAGGGATGTCATCTTTGATGAAATGAGCAGTTGATATGCATCTAGTGGTGATGTATTGGATGATGATGATGATCATGATACTTATGTGCAGGCTGAAAAGCAAGAATCACGGACTCTTAGTGGACCAGAGACATAATCTAGTAGTCCTTGGTCTGGGAGACTAAGGAGTACCTCTACATCTTTAGGTGCATCTAGTAGCACTACAAGTAAAGACAAAAGAAAGAATAAAGTGTCCGAAGGCATTGATGTAGTTCTTGATGGAGACTCCAGTGGCTCAGAGAGCTTGGATGATGAGCTTGGCATTCCTTCAGTGAGGACTCCAGGTGTGCAGAGAGCACACGTTAATGCAAAGACTCCATTGAGTGATCTAGTGGTACGCAGGTCTAGCAGGGTGAGATACCCTATTAAAAGATTTGGTTTTGAAGGTTATGCAGCTCACCATTATGCTTATATGGTGAAACTAGTTGAGGATGTTGAGCCCACATGTTTTGAGGAGGCTGTTGGTCATGCTCATTGGGATGTAGCAATGGATGAGGAGATGGCTGCATTAGAGGCTAATAAGACTTGGGATCTAGTATCATTGCCGAAGGGCAAGAAAGCTATTGGATGTAAGTGGGTTTATAAGATTAAGCACAATGCAGATGGTTCTATTAGTAGATACAAAGCTAGGCTGGTTGCAAAAGGCTATGCCCAGACATATGGCATAGATTATGATGAAACCTTCAGTCCAGTTGATAGGATGGAAATTGTCAGATGTGTGATTGCTTTGGCAGCAGCCAAAGGTTGGAGGGTGCAGCAAATGGATGTGAAGAATGCCTTCTTGCATGGTGATTTGCAGGAAGAAGTGTATATGGATCAGCCAGCAGGTTATGAAGATTTAGAGCATCCCACGTATGTGTGCAGGTTGAAGAAGGCACTTTATGGGCTCACGCAAGAACCTAGAGCATGGTCTGACAAGATCAGAGAGTATCTTGTCAATATTGGCTTTTATGTTTTAGATGCTGATCACTCACTCTATGTGAGAAAGGGAGATGCAGGTTAGTTCATCATTGTCATCTATGTGGATGACTTGATTATTACAGGTGATAGTGATAGTGGGATTGCTGAAGTCAAGGATTTTTTGAAGAAGAAGTTTGAGATGAAGGATTTAGGTGAGCTAAGGTACTTCCTTGGCATTGAGGTGATCAGATATGATGATGGTATATGGCTGTCCCAAAGACAGTATGGCTTGGATATGTTATCCAAGTATGGTATGACAGCATGCAAACCACTTTCAGTCCCGTTGGAGCAGAATGTAAAGTTGAGTGCTGATGTTGGGGATGAGATAGAAGACCCTACTATGTTCAGGAGGATAGTGGGGAGTTTGATCTACATGACCATTACAAGGCCAGACTTGAGCTACGCTGTTGGTCTTGTGAGTCAGTTTATGCAAGTACCTAGAAAGCCACATTTGGATGCAATCAGACGCATATTGAGATATGTGAAGTCCACATTACATTATGGACTTTTCTATGAGGCAGGTACAGGTGTACAGGTGTTTGGATACACAGATGCAGATTGGGCTGGTAGTATGTCTGATAGAATATCTACCAGCGGATACATGTTCTCTCTTGGTAGTGCAGCAGTTGCTTAGAGCAGCAAAAAGCAATCTACAATTGCTTTGTTGAGTACAGAGGTTGTGTATAGAGGTGCTACTGTTGCAGCATATGAGGTAGTATGGCTACAAAAGTTAATGGCTGATTTGGATGTGCAGGTGGAAGGTTCAGTTGTCATTTATTGTGACAACATGAGCACTATACAGTTGGCTAGGAACCCTATGTTCCATGCCAGGACAAAACATATTGAGGTACACTACCACTTTGTGAGAGAGAAGATACTAGCAGGTGAGATTGACTTGGTGTATGTCAGCACACAGGATCAGATAGCTGATATCTTCACGAAGGCATTAGGTACAGAGAAGCTTCAAAAGTTTCGAAGCTTACTTGGAGTTGCAGAGATGCAGTTGAGCTTGAGGGGAAGTGTTGAGATGACAAGCTCAACAGATGCGGACATTGATGATGGATCGCCTAGTTAGATGGGTCCACATGTCTACACTTAGCATGTCGGTGGTCATTATGACTCTCACATGGCCACTGACTCATTACTTATTATATTTAGTTTGTTACACCTATTTACAACTGGCATAGTTATAGCGCCAGTCGACTAGTGTAGTCGGTTATGCATTGTTTGACTTAGTAGGCCACTTTCCTTTATGTTGTATCTTATCTATACTTTGTGTACATTGAAAAGTGTGTGGAAGAAGAAGAAGAAATCAGCAAGAAAACGTTTTGGCCTCCATCTCTCTTCTTGTCTCTTGAATGAGCTTCTCCTTGTGCATTCTGTGTATGTTCAGCGTAGCATCTTGAGCAAGTCCCCCCACCACGCGATTCTTGACATCAATGTCTCTCGGACTTAAGTCAGGGCAGTCTGCTTGGACGTGTTCTACGTCATTATAGTGGAAGCAACGATGGGTGGGGCATCTCCTATGCATGTGCCCTATCTCTCCGCATGTGTGGCATCTCTTGCCCTGATCACAAAAATCATATTTTCCATAGTTGCCTGAATTAACTTATTGGACGATTGGCTTTGCTCGAAGTAATGCATCTTGCAAGTCTGTTGGATGAATTGCTTCCAGACGGTGGTTTAGAGGAGTGTTTAGGGCATGGCAAAACTTGGATACTTGCTACACAATATCCATAAGCAGTGTGTACTTTAGTAGGGTTACAAACTTTGAGTAGTAGTAGCAAGCCAATTTTGAGCAGCTCAAGAAAAGTTTGGTAACAAGATCCATTTTAAAGCTACCTAACCCAAGTCAAGAGTTTGAGGTCCTAACATATGAAAGTTCTCTTGTAGTAGGTTGTGTGCTTATGTAGCAAGGTTATCCAATAGCCTATTCCTCAAGGAAACAGAAAATCCATGAGATGAATTATGCCACCCATGATCTCAAGCTGTTAGCTGTGATCCACATTCTCAAATTGTGGTGACATAATCTGATCGGAAGCAAGTTTACTTTAAAATCTCTTACAAAAAATGCATAGCTTCAACCTTTGAAATGGCTATCTTTCTCTCTCAATCACACTCTTAATCACTCATACATCAAGCCAACTTTCTTCACTATTTCCATACATAACAAAATTGGTATCAGTACCCCAGCCAAGCTCGCTTCCATACCACCCCATCTTTGTATGTAATCAGAAATCTCATCATTGTATAGTCCAAACAACAAATGAGAGAGGGGATATACCAATCGTGCTAGACATTGAGTTTCTTGTATCTCCAAGCACTTGTTCTCTCCTTGTTACAGTTTGATACAATGCATAAACATACCCTTGCATATCCTAAACTTCTTAGCACTTGGTCGTGGATTTTTCCTCTGAAAGCTATATCTGATCCGAAAATGCACTAGAGCCACTACAATGACTCTTCATAGCTTGACACTCTCACTATCACTTCAACTCTTTCGTTTAGTCCTCATCAACTACTCTTTGACTTCCACTGAGCTCTTTTGATCTTGTATTATTCCTTTTCAAAGACAATAATGCATCCCCAAGGTAAACATCCATCCAACAAATCACATACAAAAACAAACAAAGGCTTATAAAGAAGCTTAACAAAACACAATAGAAGCTCAATAAAGCACACTAAAACCATCCAACTTCAATCACAATCATTACCATCCATAAAAAACATTCAAAAGATACTCAATTTATCCTCAATTCACTCATTCATACTCTCAATCTCTGAAATAGAAAGAAATCATACTCAAACAAAGGTAAATAAGTCCTATCAAAACTAATCAAACATACATCAAAACTTATCAAAATATCATATCTCAACCAAAAATCATCATAAGCTTCTCAAACATATTCAATCCATCCCAAAAACTCTAAAAATGCTTCTAAAATTACTCAAACCCAATAGTTGAGTCATAAAATCAACCATTTAGTATCTTAAAAATAACAAAAAATTAAGAATCGTTCACATTCAACCCTCAACATATCCCCACACTTAACTAAGGAGCATCCTTGTGAATTTGGAAAAAGAGGAATACAACACCCAAAAACCTAATCATCATTCTTGCAATTGATCTTTAATCAAAGTCTCAAACAACACTTCAAGAGCATAACCCACGATCCCATCTAAAAACGTGCATCTATCAAACAATCTTAAGGAAAGGAAGACACCTTAGTCATTAACCAATCCTTAAAAACATAAAATACTTTTAAAAAACTCTTAGAGTATATAAGAGGCTTTTTCTATGGACTTCAAATCTTCAAAACTTCAATATCAAGGGTTTAGTAATCTTGATCATCTTGAACTTCAAACCACAACCCCTTCATATAATCCAACTCCAAAACACAATACTCACACACACTATATACTTCAATAAAAACACAATACATACATTTGAATGACACCTCCAAAAAGAGAATATATCATTATATGACATTATGAACACAATGATTAGGAATCAATGGAGATTATCTTGCTTAAAAGCTTGTGCTAGACTCACCTTTTAATAGTATCAAGATAGCATCTAGGTCAATAGGGAGTGTTTTCTAGCATTCCATCTCAATGCATATTTCCTCCTTCCGATTACTTAAGAAAACTAGACCATTGCCTTAGTCTTCAATGAGACGTGCATTTCACATCCAAGGTCAATCGAGTAGTAAGTCCATATTTAACTCCTTTCATAACAACAAAGTTAACCTTAAATAGTGCTCTTGCACTTCTAAGTGGCCAATCTCTTAGCATTCCCAATGGTCAAAATTTTAATTCATTAGCTACAATTAAGTTGAAGTGCACTCGTTTAATGGGCAAATTTCCCTAGGATTGGAGTATGATGTGATTAACTATGCTCACAACAACTCATTTATCTATAATTCCTAGATGTGCGCTGTCTCCAAGGGTTTCCATGGGGAGGAGTTTATGTTGCCTAGCTTCTTCCAAGAATGTGTTGAGCTCTAAAGCACTTAATTTCAAAATCACACTAAGGCCAAATTTTGGAATGGGGTTAGATCGACCAAGATTTGTACCTTCTTTCCACATGTTTAATCCTTGAGATCATTGGACTATCTTTACATAGGTTTTGAGTAAAATGGTGACTTGGGTTGATACAAGTGATGCAACTATGAGAGGTTCAATATTCTCATAAATGTATTGCAATCAACTTACATTAGGAAGAAGATAAATCTCATGTTTTTAATCCATAGGTTTTGGACGAATTGGTGGCACAGTTTGATCTTATCCAATTTTTGTGTCCCTTCCAGAGTCAATGCAATTGACATGAGAGACAATTTAGGGAGGCTAATCATCTCACTAGCCTATTATTTATGGAACTCTTCTTATGTTTCATTCACCCATTCCTTGAATTTGTTAATGGTAGATAGTTACTGTGTTAGGTTAAGATAGGCATGGTCGCAATAGTCTCTTTTGCAGTTTGTGGTGCTATTGTGGCACTTTTTGTGCCAAAGAAGAGAGCAATTTGTGGAATCAAGGAGAGGGCTTCACTCTTAAGTTTGAGTTAAACTCTCTTTCTTCTCTTCTTGGCACTCTTATTGCCAATTACTGAGCCATTCATTGTCGTAGGGCCTTTGATGCTGACTCCCCCTATATTTCTTTGTGTGCAAGTGATAGCATGCATTGGAATAGGAATAATATCTTTGTCATCAATCATCTCCACTACAAATAGGCTTAAGGGTACTAAAGGCATAATTTCCTTGCTACTACTTGCCTTATATTGTGGACAATCACAATACATATGTGTAATTCCACATTCCAAGAAATACTAATCCATTTTGGGGGTCTCGTATTCCTGAAGGATTAATTTCCAATATTTCTGGCATTGCTCAATGTTCTCAAGGGGATAGAAATGGTAATTGTTGGCCAAGTGGGGGATGTCTAGGATAATTAGTACGTTGATTGTAGTGCTGATTGTAGTGCTAATAGGTGAAATTATGACCATGGAGCCTTTGTCGGGCTTTATAATATGTCTTTGTGACCAAAATTTCCATAATTTGTGCACATTCTTGGTAGTTTGGAGCACTCTAAGGGGAGGTGGTCTCCACCACAGTGCATGCATTGCATGTCTTGGTGATATGACTTTGAGAATTTTAGAGATTTTACCATCTTAAGCAACTCGTGATGTTTCTTTTTGACATCATCAATTAATTCTAATGTCTCAATACTCTATGTTTGTGTTCGTCCTGCACAACTTTCTAAATGGGATTCCATTGTCCAATTGTCCCTATTATGCTCTCTATGAAGGTCATCCACATGGATAGCCTTATTGAGGATATCATTGATGATGGAGAAATTCAACTTAGAGTTTGTGGCTAAGGTCTTGTAATTCCTTTCATTGTAGATACCCTTGATTAAGGATTTTGTGAATACCTTGGGTGTGCCCCTCCCCCCATCTAATCCGTCATTGTCCTCAACTTCGTCAACGTCCCCATCATACTTTTCAAACTTGCTAGTAATGCCTCCAGTCCCTCATCATCTCGTATCGCCGTCATCCTCTTCCTTCCCCCCCCCCCCCCCCCCCCCCAAATCACCGGTCGGCAACAACAAGGGGGGAAAGAATAATAAAAAATTATGCATTATCCTTAAAAAAAGGGAGGGGGTTCCATGCGAGCCAAGCGGGGACATTACATCCTCTCCCCCTTAGAGAACTCGAGATGTCCTCATCTCATGAGGAACTAGTGATTTAATTCTAGAACTTGTTGTTAGAGTGAGCGGGATCTAGGACATAGCAGTGAGTTATGGTGGATGGAAGGAGAAGAGTAAACTCATGATGGAGGAGACAAAGACACTGTTTGCTACACAAGTGAATTAGGTTCCAAGATTGAGACTTGGACTCATAAACACAATCTTGTGTATGTGGATAATGACACTGACACTTTACTGATAAGAAAAGAGTACTATCATTGCATTAAGAAAAAAGGAAGCAAGTACAATGCTTTATAGGAAAGTAGGAAACTGTAGTAGGCACCACTGTGCATATGGGATAGGTAAGCATGCATGTCCTTGGCCCTGAAGCTCCATACAAAGAGGCTATCAGTGAGTGTGATTGCTGAATCTCAACACTTGTGGGGTATGGGCCCACCACGTATTCATTGCAACACTCTAATCACTCATAAGCATAGATCAACTTATTGTATTTGATATATAGGAGTCTGGATTACAAGAGAAAGTTTATTGTAGTTACATCTCATGAATATTTTCTAGGATTTTCCTAAGTATCTAATAAAATTTTCAGTATATTCAGGATCACTGAAGCTTGTACAATTTCATTCCTTCTAAGTTCAAATTCTCATTTTCTGTTGGGACAATTGACATAGTTATGTCCAATGTTGTAGCACTTGGAGCATCGTTGTTTAGAGTACTTTGGACATTCGCTTTTGAAATGACCTAACTCCTTGAAATAAAAATAGTGTAGAGCTTTATCACATGTGGTCACAAGATTCCTGGTCATCCTTGGCAAGATTTTCTTTATTAGACCAAATTGCCTTAGGATCCTTTTAGTGGATCGAAGTGGTCCTTTATCTCAAAAATTCTGTTCCCAGATTGTCCTTTCCTCAGTTTGGGACTGAGCTCCATGGACTTAGTAGAGAAGAAACGACTTAAGAGAAATTCATTGTAAGTTATAACTGTCATACTTGCTAAAGTATCTATGATCACTTGTAAGTTCTAAGCTCAAAATTGATGCAACTCATATTACTCAAGTTAACTATAGTTACAAGAGTAAAGTTTATTCCAATACAGGTTGTATTTCATGTCGATAAAATTTCTAGGATTTCTAATCATTCTGAAGAGCTATAGTGGGTTCTACATAGTCCCATTCCGGTCCCCTAAAACGGAATGAATTGGGTTCTAACTTAACAATACATAAAGGTCATACGATGATAGAACCTTATGAGAAGCCTCCCAATTCTCTAGGACCACCCTACCATAGGACCTGTCGCTGTTCTGCCCACTTGCTTCCCTTAATAGCTTTAGTTTTCTAGTTAGGTCCTATCACATTTATGTGCGACATTCAAAATCATCTTTCTTAATTATGCCTTTTAGGGAAGAGTGTTCATTTGTGTAATTTACGGCACAACACAAATACAAAGTAAGCAATCCTTTTGACAAACAAGTTCAATTTCCTTAACTTATCTTCACGTTAATCTTTGTCTCCTTCCCATAAAGGACAAATTATGCATCCCTTCTGTCCAATAGAAGTACCTAATCCAAATTACATGGCACCATAATTTCCATCCATGATCTAGAATAGGATCTTCCAATGCCATAGTTGTTGGGCTCATGACAGTCTTCACCCCCATTTCGGAGTATGCAAGGGGTGTTCAGAGCTCCACATAACCCCAAGTGGCCTAAGAGTGAAACCAATTTTCGTGGTTGGCATATTCACCACTTGACCCTTTGGCCCGTGAATCGAGCAATGCCCTCTTAGGGTAATTCATGGTGCGATCTTGGAGATGATCCACGCCTGCAAATTATCCTTCCTTAATTAATCCATTTAGGAATCAAGCACAAACACAACATTCAATCCTAATATCATTGTCCAAGAAAACATTCATTTATTCCCATGGCAACTTGTCATCACAGACCCCTACCATGCATTTACCATCAAGCACCAACACTTGAAATAATCATCCAAATCACATCCTAACAACTAGTTTAATGCAAAAAGCATTTAAGAAGATGTTAGATCAATCAACAAAATAATGATATCCTTTTCCAACATTGCAGAAATAGTCGTGATAACCTTCCATCGCATATGCGTTCTCCCCCATGAGATCCAAGTGATTCTATGCAAACTTTACTTAACACTTTGGATAAGACACATGTCAAGGTCTCATACAATTATGTAATAATGTAAATTCTATTGAGCACTTACATTGTTCGACAAACCGACCTTTTTCCCAACCATTTTAGTAGTATTGGTGTGTACTTGATCCCAAGGTTTCCTAATCCCTTGAGTTCTTTCCTCGCCTTTGCGGCCTAGCGATGTTGTTTGCCTCTAGCCCGTGCTGATGGCAAATGAATGGTAGGGGTCTGTAATGACAAGTTGCCATGGGAATAAAGGAATGTTTTTCTAAAAGATGATATTAGGGCCGATTGCTTTGATTGTGCTTGAATTTTAATTGGATTAATTAAGGAAGGATATTTTGCATGCATGGATCATCTCCAAGATCACATCGTGGATTATCCCGAGAGGGCATTGCTCGATTCACAGGACGATGGTTGAGTGGTAAAAAGGCCAACTATGGAAATGGCATCTCACTCCTAGACCACTTGTGGGTCAAGTGGAGCTCTGGACACCCCTTGCTTGTCCAGAATGGAGTTGGAGATCCCTGTGAGCCTAAGTCCGGGACATTAGAAGATCCTATTCTAGATAAAGGATGGAAATTTTGGTGCCATTAGATTTGGACCGGGTACTTCTGTTGGACAGAATGGATACATAATTCTCCTATATGGGTAGGAGACAAAGATTAAGTTAAAGACAAATTAAGGAATTTGTTTGATAAAAGGACTGCTTGTTTTGTTTTTGTGTATGTGTTGTAAATTACATGAACGAACTCTGTGCCCTAAAAGGCTTAATTAATGAAGTTGATTATGTCACACATAAATGTTGTAGGACCTAATTAGACAACTAAAGCTATCAAGGGAAGCGGGTGGACGGAATCCCCCAACGGGTCCGCCCTATGGCTGGGTGGTCCCAGAGAACTGGGAGGCTTCTCACAAGGATTTATTATCGGATGACTTTAGGTATTGTTAAGTTAAACAGAAATAACCTGAGTGGTATGGCTTGATTGTTAGGCACCTTCTATACCCACGAATGCTGACATGCAAGAGAAGAAATTTCTTCTCAAGCAATTTAAGGTACCCGAGTTTGATGGAGAAGGGTGAGACGATGGAGAAGGGTTAGACATCGCAATAGAAGTGGAGATATGGATTGAGACAATGGAGAAGGGTTAGACGTCGCAAACAGAAGTGGAGATATGGATTGAGACGATGGATGACTATTTCTCTGCTTCGAGAACTGCCTCCATGAATCAAGCAATGATTGGAAAACTGAAGTTAGTTGGCCAGGCTCGGTTATGGTGGAAGCAATGGTGCAAAGGTCAAGGTATTTCTGAAGCCGCTGTTACGTGGACTCAATTGAAAGATGCTGTATGCGGACAATACCTTCCGCCAACCTACCAGACCATGAAGATGAATGAATTCTTCAAGCTCAAGCAGCTGGAATTAACCCTGGAAGCTTACTACTCAAAGTTTGTAACCCTACTAAAATATGTGCCACCTATGGATATTGCACAGCAAGTATCTAAGTTTTTCCATGGCCTGAACACTCCTCTGAACCACCGTCTTGAAGAAATGCATCCAACAGACTTGCAAGATACATTACTCTGAGCGAATCCAATCGTCCAAGAACTTAAATCGGGCAATTATAGCAAAGATGACTCTGGAGAACAAGGTAAGAGATGCCATACATGTGGAGAGATAGGCACATTTGTAGGAGATGTCCCTACCATCAATGCTTCCATTGTAATGAGCTAGGACACATCCAAGCAGATTTCCATGATCTAAGTTCAGAAGACATTGAGCCTCCAAGAAAACGAAGCTACATAGATGCAGTCTATGGATATATAGACGAATCATATGAAGACGAAGATCTAGAGCCCACTAAATCTTATTAGGAGGACTAAAATTCCTAGAAGCTTAATCGAAATGCAACACAATTGAGAATAAATCCTACTCTTGTACCTATGGTTACTTCAAATAATATGAGTGCACTACTTGAAACATTAAGAGTAGTGCAGCGAATGCATGGTGGGTCTTAACCCACAGGTCATAAGCCCCATTAGTGCTTGTCTTCCCTAGTTTCTCTCGAGATGAGGACATCTCGATTTCTCTAAGGGGGGGAGGATGTAATATTTCCACGCAATAAAAGTTAGTTGATTAGTTCGAAAGTTAGTTAGTCAATTAATAAGCTAGTAAGATTACTAAGTAAAGATTAACTAAGGTAAAAACTAGCATTAATAGCTAATAATTTTCATTCAATTAAAAATATATTTTAAAAAATTGAGAGTCATAAATCTGACATTTTTCTCGGATTGATAAGGACCGTAGCCACCCTTCACGAAAAGTACAATGTGAACGGGACTTATGAGCCATATTAATCACTAGTATTAATGTGTATAGTTTGAATGGTCCAAAAATATTAGATTCTTGGGGGGGGGGGGGGGAGGGGGGAGGGAACTATTATATTTTAGATATTATCCTAAAAAGATAGAACTAAAAGTCATTTAAAAGAAAAGATAAGTGATGCTTTAGTTAGTTTTGGAGATTTTATAAAAAGAAAAATAAAGAAAAGTGACTGGCGAAATCGCGCGCGCCGCGATCACAGTCTACATGCAGTAGATAGCACTTCGAACAGAGAAAAGAAGGGGAAGTGAACTAAGAGCTTTCCAATCAAGTATCTTGGAGTTTTGCCCCCCTTTGGAGTCAATGCAACCATCAGATTTATGATCTAAGCATCAGATCACTGAGTCTTCTAAGAGCCGCTCTACTCTTGTTCTCAGACTTATCCCCTCCTCTCTAATTCATTATAAATATGAGGCATGGGGAGGCACAAGGGAGCATAAGGAGACCCCAAAAGGCTGCAAGAGAGAGGGCAAGAGAGAGTATACCCCTCCAAAAGATTGTGAGAGAGCTTGAGAGAGAGAGAGAGGGAGAGAGAGAAGAGTTACCCCGAGAGGCTGCACAATTTCCCTCTATCTCGATCCTCGATTTAACCATCTTCTCTTTCGCTCTCCCATCTCAAATCTATTCCACCTTCTTAATTTCTTGAGTCTACTTGCGGACGATGGCCTCCAAGAGAAGAATGTTGCGTGCGGATGACAATCCTACAACCAGCAAAACAGAGCTTCAGGCGAAGGCATCACTATCAATCCAATTGTGGTACCGGTCGTAAGTAATGTATTTTTAAATTGATAGATGCTTGTTTTAATGCTCGCAAGAGATGCATTAGGCTTTGTACCTTGTAATGCTAGAATAGGTCATTGAAAAGGAAAAATCACATCTTAAATATTCAAAGATGAAGTTTGTGAAGTGCTTGTATCAAAGGGAGTTAAATTGCACCTAGTTGCTATGTGATGAATCCATGCATAGCATAAGCAACATATGGGACACTAAAGTATTTGATTAATCTTTATCGAGGATAATATTGTATAAAGTTTGCAAATGCATATACACGGTACATACATGGGAGAGATTATGTAAAATTTACATGGATGACATGCGACTCCTTGCCTTAGGAGAAAGGAAGATAAAGCCAATAAAAAATGTTGCATAGTTGGAAAATGCTAAGAGATAATTGTCACTTAGAGAAGAGGCATAAATGCTCTTGCTAGATTGATTAATTTTCATTGGAATGATAGGACTTACATCATGTATAGTATTGGAACCTTTAGCATATGCCTTAGGCTAAAGGAGGGAATATTAAGTAAATTCTACTCTTTGGCCCCAAGGGGGAGAGTGAATATGCAATGGAATTATTGTCGCATCTATTATTGTATTATTTGGAAAAAATACAATTAGTTTTGTTGGTTGATTGAACAACACCGTAAATGTTTTTCTTTCAATCAAGGGATTGTTGCATTGTGATTTGGATAAATATTCCAAGGCTTGTGCTGATGACAAATGAATGGCAGGGGTCTGTAATGACAAGTTGCCATGGGAATAAAGGAATGTTTTTCTAGAAGATGATATTAGGCCTGATTGCTTCGATTGTGCTTGAATTTTAATTGGATTAATTAAGGAAGGATATTTTGCACGCGTGGATCATCTCCAAGATCACATCGCGGATTATCCTGAGAGGGCACTACTCGATTCATAGGCCGATGGTCGAGTGGTGAAAAGGCCAACCACAGAAATGGCATCTCACTCCTAGACTGCTTGTGGGTCAGGTGGAGCTCTAGACACCCCTTGCTTATCCAGAATGGAGTTGGATATCCCCGTGAGCCCAACGTCTGGGACGTTGGAAGATCCTATTCTAGATAAAGGATGGAAATTTTGGTGCCATGAGATTTGGACCGAGTACTTCTGTTGGACAGAAGGGATACATAATTCTCCTGTATGGGCAGGAGACAAAGATTAAGTTAAAGACAAGTTAAGGAATTTTTTTGATAAAAGGACTACTTGTTTTGTTTTTGTGTATGTGTTGTAAATTACGTGAACGAACTCTGTGCCCTAAAAGGCTTAATTAATGAAGCTGATTTTAAATGTCGCATATAAATGTGGTAGGACCTAATTAGACAACTAAAGCTATCAAGGGAAGCGAGCGGATGGAATCCCCCGACGGGTCCTGGGTGGTCCCAGAGAACTGGGAGGCTTCTCACAAGGATTTACCGTCAGATGACTTTAGGTATTGTTAAGTTAGAACCTTTTTCATGCCGTTTTAGGGGATCGGAATGGGACTATACCCTATGGGTAGAGAGGTTGAGCGGTGCATCCCTCTCGTTTCCCATTCTCTGTGAACCAAGTGCAACATAAATTTGCTTCGACTCAGTTGTTCCTACTCAAAGTGGGTCATCTGGAGCTCGACGCTAGCTACTTCCTAGAGACTTGGCTAATAGGAAAGAAGCCCTGACTTTAGGTCGGTCCTAAGTGGGAATGGCCGGATACTTCTGCTTTGGGGCAGACTCGAGAAGACCTAGATCGCAAACCTTGTGACATTCCTTGCGAGTGCCAAGTGGCACTTTCTAGACTCCCCTCCTGATGGGTTTCTAAGACGTGTCCCACAAGTGGTCAAGCGGACACGTTACATAAGTTGCGGGGGAAAGAGAAGGAGTGTGTGGTCACCCTCTAAGGAGGGGAAAGGAGGAATCTCCTAGAACCTTCCCTTTCTCTGTCTCTCTCTCTTTCTCTCTTTCTCTCACCCTATTTTTCTTTCTCCCTCCCTCTCCCTGTTTCTCTCTCTCTATCTCTCTATCTCTCTCTCTCTCTCTCCCTCTCTATCGCTCTCTCTTCCCTTTCTTTCTCTCAGTAGTAAGGGGGGGAAGAATAAGGTGGTTTCTCTTCTTACCTCTCTTTCTTTCCCTCTCTCTCTTGGCAACATGAGGGGGGAGAATAGCGTGTCCTTCTTTGCTTCAGGGAAGGGGGATTTTATAGGAGAGATGCGTCTTAATTGGGGGGGGGGGGGGGGGGGGAAGGTGGTGTGATAAGGATCCCTCAGCTTAGCTCTACTCCATGACTAGTGTAGCCATTGCCATGCAGCCCTATTAAGGGAGATAACAAGGGATAGTGGAGGGTTGGAGGTGGCACACATGTGCCCCTTACCCCATCGAATCCATCATTGTACTCATCTTCATGAACATCCCCATCATATTTGTCAACCTCACTGCTAACACGTCCAGTCCCTCTCATCTCATACCACCATCATTCTCTTCCTCCCCCCCCCCTCCCCCCACCTGTTGGCAATGATAGGTAGGGGGAAAGAATAATAGAAAATTTTCCATGATTCTTAAAGAAAAAGGAGGGGGTGTTCTATGCGGGCTAGGCAAGGACATTACATTTTCAGCCTATGCTTATTTAGCTGAGGTTCAAAATCAAGAAACTCTTGTGGAAGAAAAGAGAAGAAGAGATGAGGTCATTGCTGGTCATTCTTCTTTGGGCCCATCTAAATGCATAACACAAAGTAAAATGGAGTAGCAAAAAGAGGTTGAAAAAGCTAGAATTGAGCATGCTATGGAGGATGCATCTTAAGAGAAGAAACAAGAAGCATGAAATTCATGATGCAATCATTGATATGCTAAAATGAAGAAGACAATTTGATGGTAAAGTTTTGCAAGCATTGATGCAGGTTGAAAAGACATAGAGAAACAACTTCAGAGGGAATATGATGATGCATGTAATATTGATTTGGAGCAGGCTGATGTTGAAAATGGGTTAAATGGGAGTGTAGACAACAAGCTTGTGGCTGAAATTGGTGGTCTTATGGTGGGCAACAATAAGCATAGAGAGAAGGCTATGTATAATGGGGATGTCCATCAACAAGTACATGAAGAAGAAGATGCTCATTTTCTTCCAAGCAGTCATTATTCACGAATGCATTGGGCTCGTGCTACAACATAGACAATTGTTAAAGTAGAAAGAGATATGCCTTGCATAGCTCTCTTGGATTGTGGTTCCAAAATCAATGTTGTGGCACACAACTTGTATGAGAATGGAGGTTGGCTGATTGATGTAGATCTAGGATGGCGCATGCGGGCAGCAAACAATTCATTAGGGATCTTTATGTAGCTTGTCTGAATGTACTCATGACTATTGGAGATATTAGACATGAATATCATTTTTCTGTGCAGGATTCATGTAGTTATCCGGTGATTTTGGGGGAGTCCTATACCATAGCCATGTTCAGGGTTGAAAAGAAATATGTAGGATGGGTTGAAAAAGAGCTGAAGACATATGGTTTGATGGTTGCAAATGAAGGTATTTTAGGGTTCTTTTCAGGGCTGGTTGATGTTGATACAATGGCTAAAATTTTTGCAGCAATTAATGCTAAAAATAGGGCAAAAAAAGAGGTTATTTATGTTGACACTTTAGAGATGTATGAAGTCATTCAAGAGTTTTTTGAGCATGAATGTTATGGGCTGCAAAACACGTTTGTGGATACAAAGTACAAAATAGTTGCAAAGAAAGTTAAGCTTATGGCTTTGCCTTTACCACCTAAAAGTGATGGGTTGGTTGAAAAAGTGTCTCAACAGCCTAGTTTGCGGGATCCACATGGAGTAGGACATAAATTTCCAACTGAAACTTTACAGGAGCTGAAAATTAGTGATACAAGCTTCCTTTTCCCTGTAGAAAGAGCTTGTTTTTTGTAGATGTTGCCAAGGCATGGCAAAGCCTTTTCGTTTCAGCCAAATAAAGTTGGATGTGTTGATTCAACCATAGTTGCACCTATGGTGAACTTTACAGTACCTCATGTGCCATGGAATTTAAAGCTTATTCTAGTACCATGGGCATATTTGCCTAAGCTATTGGAGCTTTTGAACAAGAAGATCAGGATGCAGATTTTGGAGCCCTCTTCAACTCCATATTCGAATTGGTGGTTTATTGTTCTAAAGAAGAATGGTTCTTTGAGGTTTATACAAGATTTACAGCCAATTAATAAGGTCACCATAAGGAATGTTGGATTAGGCCCGATAGTGGATGAATTTGCAGAAGCATTTGCAAGCAAGGCAATTTACTCTATGGGAGATTTAGATTTAGGATATGATTAGTTCTAGCTTGCATTAGAAAGCTGGGATATCACTACCATGAAGACACCACTTGGATTGGTTAAGATATGTATGCTTCCACAGGGAGCAACCAATTCAGTGGCACATATTGATGAATGCTATTATACATAAAATTTTGAGGGAGTATATTCCTTAGTTGACCTTACCCTTTCTTGATGATGTGCCGATCAAAGGATGTGATATCTATGAGAAGAATGAAGAGTTGAATGAGTAAGGATATAGAATGTTTGTGGCTGATCATATTATTGATTGTGACAAGATTTTGAGCTGTCTTGAAGAAGTGGATTTGACTCTGTCAACTTAGAGAAAAGTTGGTTTTTGGAGTGGAGGAAGTATCAGTTGTTGGGAACATGTGTGGACCATATGGGAGAAAGCCCTCACCACTAGTATAGATTGATGCTATAAGCAGGATGTGGGAGACATGTTCAAATGTATCCTAGGTGAGAAGATTTTTGGGTGCATGTGTCTTTTACTTGATATGGATTCCACATTTTGCTCATGTGGCTAAAAGTTTATATCAGCTCTTCAAAAAAGGGAAAAAGTTTTGGTGCGGTAAAAAGCATATGAAGGCAGTTCAGAAGTTAAAAAGCTTATTGATTTTAGTCCCAACACTAAAGAGAGAAAATTATGAGAATTGGCAGCCTATTATTCTCACGGTGGATACAAGCCCAATTGGCATTGGTTGGGTAGTGGATCAGAATGATGCTAATGGGAATAGGTGTAATGAAAGCAATCAACCATGGAATGAAATCTAACTGAAATTGAAAATTAACTAAGCTACAACAAAGAATTAACAAATCTATTGCACCAAGACATCCTCATCATGTATTAATGGTTGGGGATTCAAGAATACATGACGGCCATGGCTGAGTGCTTCATAGGCTAGAAGAAGCTAACTCCAAGAAAAATGGTAAAGCCAAGATTATTGAATGATCAAAAGATATCTTGCTTTGGCCTCTAGTCCCTTTTATTCTAACCCTCTTCCAAACTTAAGGGCTAATCCAAGGTGCAAATATTAATGTTGTATTTTTCCTTCATGACAAACCATCCCTTGCTGAAGATGGTTTTGTCCTCAAAACCAAGAAGTAATGGTCTAAATCCAAGTCAAGAATGATAGTAATCATGCCCATTCATCTTCCAAATGATAAGAAAGCACTGTCCATGAAAAGAAGACCTTTTGCATGCCAAACTGTGAGAAAACTGGCTGCTGTCCAAACAGGGCTGTTGTAGGAGAATGGCCATAACTTTTGAAGTACATGTCGGTTTTTAGCATATGAGATGTCATAATGAAGTAGACATCATATAGTACCTTCCCCAATCATAAATCTTGCAAATTGACTGAGATAAGTCAATTTATTTTATGACAGAAATTTTGGACTGTAAGCTACCTTGTCTTTGGAATGCACTTTTCCATATGTAGTAACCATAGGAAAATCATTAAAATTGTAGCACGCATTTATGAGTTACTACCTTGTAGGCGATACTCCAAATAAAGATATCAAGTACCCCCGGGATCAAAAGGAAATCCCTCAAAATAATAGTCATAATCATGGGTACCTGTCCAAGAATCATGCATATCATCTATACCTCCTGGGTCAAATGGGAAACCACCCAAGAACTCATGATTGCCATCATGAATGCCTGGATCATAGGGAAATGATGAATTCAAATCATATGACATATCAGCACCATATTCAAAATCATATACATGAGAATCCGAAGAAACGCCATTAGGTAGTTGCAGTCCTTGATCAACTATGGGCTGATGTAGATCAACCATGGAATCATAAGAATCATGACCAAGGGTGGGTTTATGTATCTCATCAACATGATTATCCCAAGGTAGCTCATCATCATATGGATATGCATTCTCATCCATTTCTGCAACTAACTCTCCTTGTGAACCATCATCACATATCTTTGCATCCTCATGTTCTTCATTATCGATTAAACTCTCTTCTTCATTTTGATCTTCATCTTCTTCACTATCTTCATTCTGAAATTCCTGCTCTTGGTCTTCTATTTGATCATTCTCTTGTATATCTTCTTCATTGTCATCTTCATCTTGAGTGTTGTCTTCTTCATCAGCTTCTTCATTTTTCTCTATGATGTTAACCTCTTCGGTTTGCATTGTATACATTCTTGCATTAGTATCCATAGGCTAACCATAATGAATTCCTGCATTACATGGTTCATGCTGCCCATCGTCAACTAGATGTTGTTGGAAACAAGATACATGATATTCATTCCTATAAGATTGCTCTTGGAAGCATTCAGGACAACTACATTTAACACTGCAATGCTGCCCATAAACATAGGCATCCCCATAGGAATGATCATCAGCATGCTGTCCAAAGTATTTTGGAGTAGGTTCCAAAGATGAAGCATGATCTTCATATGCATACGTCCCTCCAAAATATCCTTGGTGCTGCCCAAATGCATCAAGCTGCTGGCCATGAGCATTTGTATGATTACTCTCATGATCAAATCTGCCATAGACAAAACCACCTTGTTGTTGGCCAAAACCATTTGGATAAGGATCACCTTGATCATCTTGGCATGAGGTATGGCATCCATATTGCCCAAAAGAACTTCTAAGACTTTGCCCATTTGAAGAAAAAAAAACATAAGATCCATAGTCACTATATCCATGAATTGGAGCATCATGGGAAACACATCCATAAGCATTAGTGCCATTCTCTCTTTCATGAGATATACCATATGTATAAGCATCATGTTGAACATTTGACACTTCTGCAATGCTCCTATCAATGATGGATACGAGCTCTTTAACTTTCAACTTCATTTCCCTTACATCTCTGACCAAACTGTTCACTGTAACCATGCTGTTGTGATTATCCCTATACACTGTTTTGGCCATATCTTGAAGAATACTGATCCAAATGAGGTGCTTGATGGTTCTGCTCGAAACCCATGATGTCTAGTACTAGTTAAAAATCTTGGTTCACATTAAAATATTCCAATACCCCATTCTGGAAATGATTTGTTATGTCTGTCCACAATAGACAGCACCCTATCTCAAGTACCTAGTTGCATTGTTTTAACCATAACTTGAGAAATTCTGATCGGAATGAAGTGTTTGATAGCTTCACTCGAAGCCCACGATGTCTACCTTCAATTAGGAATCCTGAAGCAAGATTTCATCTGATGTTGATGGGAACTTTAAGGAGTCAAACACATGTCAAGCCATCAGAACTGAGAAGCATCAACATGATGGCACAGAAGATGAAGATCAACCCGCAACCAACACTAAAGATGATGAGGCCTTTTTGCAACCAGCAATATCAAAATTTGCTCAATGGTTTGGTAAAGAAAGGAATGAGCCAAGATTTCTCCAGACTCTACAAATGGAGCTGTCACTACTGATGCTGCACCGGCAGTTCCCTCACCTATTGAGTCAGGATGTGGTGAAGCTCAACCTCAGCTTTCAGGTCTTACAATATCCAGAATCAGAAAAGCTCGGTTCATGAAATGGCAACATCAGTGCCCTTGATGCATATGCCTTCTCATCCAGCTGCACATTCAACATGGAACAATCTAACAGCAGCAGTGTTGATTGGTCATTTTCATCTTCGAATGTCTTCAAAAGATTAGTCGAAACAGAATCTGAGAGGCAGCATGCGGTGATTCCTGGAGTTCCATGTTACCAGGGAGGTCTCCTTGAGGTTGTCCAAGAAGATGCTTTGGAGAATCCAATCAAGATACACCGTCTGTTTCTGCCTCAGTCCTGAGAGATCCTTCACCCATCACTTCAGCCGTTCGACATGGAGGTTCTTAGGCACGAGTCTATGCAGCATGCAACAGCTGTGCTTCCTCCTGTAGAAAGTCTCCGTTGTTATGTTGTAACTGAGGGCTGTACACTGTGCGATATCTGTGCATAGTGGTAATACAAGTGCTCCTGGAGTTATGCAGCCACAGCACAATTCTGGTTCGTAAGTTTCCAATGCTACTTCGCCTAGCTCTGTTATTGATGTGAAGGGTATGGATGAAAGTAGCAGTAGTGGGACAGAAGAACCAACATATAAAGACCTGTACAAGGTAGCTCAGTCACATAGAAAGCAGACTGTTCCACTACGCAAATTCAATCATCTCATCAAGAAGCACCCTGAGTTCGATGATACTGTGATCTCGCAGAAATAGCACAGCATGGCTTTGCCATTGTTGGGGTTTCAGGCCCTGGCATAAATGCACTCTCAATGTTGTGTTTGAATTCAGCAATGGGAGTTTTGAGAATGGCTATGGCCGCGACTGGCCAGGGTCTCGCAGAGGTGAGCCGCGAGGATTAGCTCCTCCTCCCGAGGTCGTTTGGGTGAAATGGCAGCCCTCTGAGCGTGTCAAACGGCTTCAACAGGAACAGATTGCTGAAGTTAGAGATCGTTTGAATGTGGATGTGGAGATTACACCAGGAACAACGCTAGCACCAGCTCCAGTCGAAACATTTGAGGACATGTGCCTGCATCCAAGTATAATGAAGGATATTGCCTTCCACCAAACAGTTCACCTTCACTCTCCGCCATCCTGAGAATCCATCGTGTGTGGTATACATCCTACTCTCCTCCAGGATGGTCGTCGTTTGCAGATTAAGGAACAACTTTATGACTGTCCATCTTCTCAGGCACAGTCACGATGAAGAAGACGACAAGGAAAGAGAGTCGGATCAATTCCACATGCCATGGTTGTCGCATTGAGATTCAGCACTTGCTGTCTCAGGGCAAGAAGCAGCATGAAGAATTGAAAACTAAAGAATGCATGAAGAATTGAAAACTAAAGAATGTTTCCTGCACTCGACGAGAATAATGCCACCTCGATTCTACGAGAGAGCGGTGTCAAGGTTTTCCTGAACCTCAATAAATCGCCTACATCTAAGCATTCTCAAAAGCAGGCTCCTGCGGAAGTGAAAAACAGGATAGAACAGAAATCCAGTACAGCGCAAATCACCATTGCGGAGTCGGTCGCATCAGGGAGTGACCACTAGGTCATGCAGATAGCTCCATTGATATGTGAGGTCATGGATGTCAAAAGCAAAGAAACCGATCTCTTTCTTGGGAAGAAAGCTACGCGGACTCTGCACTTCGATTCTCCTGCCAAGATAATAATGGAGGCCTCTCAAATGGCGATGATTGACGGTGAGAATAGCTCCGTGCTAGTGAACGTAAGCTCTCCTGCTGGAAAGCATGACGCGGATCTCGTGGATGAGGCGACGACACGGCAGGTGGTAGCCTTTGTGAACACAGAGTCGGCCTGCCCAGTTCATGAGCACCTGCAGAAGAACCACGAAGAGAGCAACAAGGTAGACCTGCTCTGGTCCGAGAGAAGGAAAGCGACCCCTTACAGGAAACGCCGAAATGAAGACGAGGAGGAAGACGAAGAAGAAGAAGAAGAACCTGCTCTGGTCCGAGAGAAGGAAAGCGACCCCTTACAGGAAACGCCGAAATGAAGACGAGGAGGAAGACGAAGAAGAAGAAGAAGAATATGAATGCAAGCCTCCTCTTCGGCTTCCTCAAAGCGTTTCAAGCCGAGGTAAGCTTTCAAGGCAAGGAAGGAAGTGCTCGCGTGATCAGGCCCTGCCTTCAGAAGAGACACGCATTTCAGCACGCTTTCGAAGTTCTCATTATGGAGATGCCCAGCATCAAGGTATCTCAGGACCTTGACCTTCAGGTTCGTCAGAATCTGGCCATCTTCCTCCGACCCGAGCCCTGTCAAACCGGGTTTCCCCTTCTGGCTGTAGATCAACACACCTTCAGATCAAATCTCAAAGGCTTGCTCCAGATAACTGACGGACTCTGCATGCGATGGCTTGTCAGACCTTGCAAGCAGCAGTTTCCCGTAATGGAAGAACTGCTCAGCGAGTTCTTCATATTGCTCGGCGGGAGAGGAAGGATGGAGCATACCACATGCTTTGCCTAGAAGGCTGCAAGCGAGAGCTTTCTGAGAGAGCTCCCATGCCGTTTTCGCACGAGAGACGTAAAGTTCGAACAAGAATGACTCCTCCTGGACCACGACCTGACAAAGTTAGTTGGAGTCTGCCATTATCCATTGGATCATGCCAAGAACCTCCATCTTGACCAAGATAATGCCAAGAACCACCTTCTTGACACAATTCTAACCACGGTTTACTGTGCAAGTCACCCCCAGTCAACTAGACACAGAAATTCATGGTTCTAACCAAACCAAACCGTACTATAATCAAATTATACATGTTGTAGCCAAATTGTACATGGACAATGACCTCCCCAGCAAGGTCATAATCATGAAAATGATGGAATTAAAGCCTGCCTTGGATCAAAGCAAGGCTCTGATACCAATGTAATGAAAGCAATCAACCATGGAATGAAATCTAACTGAAATTGAAAATTAACTAAGCTACAACAAAGAATTAACAAATCTATTGCACCAAGACATCCTCATCATGTATTAATGGTTGGGGATTCAAGAATACATGACGGCCATGGCTGAGTGCTTCATAGGCTAGAAGAAGCTAACTCCAAGAAAAATGGTAAAGCCAAGATTATTGAATGATCAAAAGATATCTTGCTTTGGCCTCTAGTCCCTTTTATTCTAACCCTCTTCCAAACTTAAGGGCTATTCACACATGTACACATAGGCTAGGGCTAAATTTACAAAGGCTGGAATTAATCCAAGGTGCAAATATTAATGTTGTATTTTTCCTTCATGACAATAGGTATGCCATTTGGTTTGGAGAAAAGGTACTCAATAAACAACAATGGTGGTATTCTCAAGTCAAAAGAGAGCTTTTGGGTGTAGTGACAGCCCTTAAGTGTGATAGGGAGTATTTTATGGGAGCTCATGTAGTGGTAGATACTGATTGTTAACCTCTATTGGGCAAGATAGTAAATTTCTCAACTCCCAATATTGCCATGTTATTGTGGATTGCATATATAAAGTCACTTTATCCTGATTTTCAGCATATTGCAGGTAGAGAAAACCCCATGGCTAACATGCTTTCATGAGCAAGGTTTGAAGATGAAGAGGATGATGTGATAGGTGTTGAAAATGACTTTATGACAGCAGGGAATGAGTATGTAGCTATTGCTACAGATACAACTGTTGTAACAAGGATTTCAATAGTAAGAAAATAACTTATAGCCATGAAGAAGAGATGGGTAGTAGAGAGAAAGCATCATCAGTGTTATGCTTCAGTGAGAACATAATTTTTGGAAGAGTTGTATGATGATGATTGGCTGAAAATAGGCCAATATCTTAGCCTCATTACAAAAAAGACAAAGTGGTCTGAAGCTGAATTCAAAAGGATTAAAAGAAAAGCTTATGGGCTTTTTTTGAAAGATGGATATTTATGGAAGCATGCAAAGAAAAAGAGAGAAGCTCCAGTAAGTGTATTGGGAGATAGGGCTTCTTAACAACAAGTGATGCAAGAGTTTCATGAAAGTTTATGGGCTAGACATAGAGGAGTTTGGGGCACATTTTGCAATATCAAAGAGAAGTATTGGTGGCAAAACATGTATAAAGATGTGGAGCATTATGTGGAATCATGTAGTGACTGTCAGATGTATTCCATGGTAAAGGATAGAAATGGGTTGCAACCAACCTATCCATTGTCTATGCATTACAAATGGATAGTTGATTTGGTTACCATGCTGTTGGGGGTAAAGGCACCTCCGTCTAGCCGCCCATGTATTACTACACTGACAATACTCGCCACTACACACTATAGGTGGCGGGCACCCGTCACAATCACTTATTCTTTATTCTTTTAGTGACAGTTTGAATAAAGGAAGGCCACCACACATTGTGGTTATTGGAGTTCCCACTTTTGAGTCTCTCTCTCTCTTGGCTCTTGCTCTCCATCTACCATAAATCTCACTGCCAAGCTTCTTCCTCCTAGGCTCCACTTCCCTTTCAACTGGTATCAGAGCAAAGGCATTGGAGCTTTCTCGGCATTCTCTTCAGCTCATATTTGAAGAGCTTCAACTTGAGCTTCAATGGTAGCCATGGCACCTTCATTTGCAGGTATGTTTTGATCTTCCCCCCTCCTCCCCAAGCTTCCAGACCTTCATCGGCTTCTTCTCTGGCTCCATTGGAGCCCCCTTGACATTGCCAAGTGCCTTCGAGGGCTGTTGAAGACCCCCTAGCCCCCAAGAAAAGCCAGCAGAATTTTTGGTGCATTTTTCGGGGGTTGAGTTGACCTGCTCCTGGCACTTCCATGCTCTTCCTCAGCTTTCCGGCACTCTTGGCAACCTTCTCAAGCATTTTTTGACTCCTCGGCATTAGTGCTTGACTCTTGGTGATTGATTGGAGTGCTTCCCCCTTTAGCCCTTTGTTGTATACACAGTCCCAGGACTGTCAAAATAGGGCAGCACTTGACATTTACTGTTTGATGCTTCTTGGCATTGCCCGTTTGATGCCTATTGATGCCCGGTGATGCGCAAATGTTATGAGATGCTATTTCTATGCTTTGGGACTGATTTGGAGCATATTTGAGCTTCATTTAAGCTTCATTTAATAGTAAATTGCTTGCAATACAGTGGGATGAAGCTCATTTACTTGGTGTATGCATTGGTTCATGGATACCGGGTGCTTACTAGAGGTTTGAATGATCATACCGGTGTATTTGGAGGTTATCAAATGCTTCTTCTTGGTTTTGAAATGCTTTTGAGCTTGGATTAGGCTTCGATTCATAGGCATTTGGATTCAGTTGGCATGCTTTGGACCGGTCTATGCTATTGTCTAACTACTTGACATTTAGGCCTCTTGCATTTATGCTTTGGTCAGATATTGATGCCACTTGGTTTGCCCATGCTTGACAGTTACTTAGAGCTTCATCTTCAGATATATTTGAGCATTTTGGATCTACTGGTCATTACATTTGGTTGTCAGTTACATGCTCTTTGAATGCTTTTAGGCTTATACTTTACGAGCCTGAGATAGCTTGGAATCTATGCTCCAGATGTACCCTACTGGGATTTGGGATGTTTGATGCTATGTATTTGATGTATTAGAGAATTGCTTGCTCTCTTTGTATCTTCCTTCACTTTCAGTGGGAGCCTCTTGGTATATTTGGATGTACATAGAGTCTTATTTATAGATAAGCTCGAGCTGTGGGACAGTTACATGCATTTGCTCTCTTGAGAGCTTTATGTCTGCACTTTGTATGTAATGGGCTGATTTGATATGTCTATTGGGGCAGGCACCTATCTCTATCACAGGTTTGTCAATTTCGTATGCATTTTGGATGGTTATGCATTGAGCTTCTTTCTCTATCAGTTGTGCTTGTGCTTGGTCTCTTCTCTTACCCCAAGACCCATTATATGCATGACTTCTAGACCTATGAGATGTCTCTTGCCTGACAGGTGATCGGTTTGAGAGTTCTTGGTACCTTTTTGCCCCTGGAAACTCATTGTTGGATGTATCTTGCTACCTGGCAATTGCAGTGACATATGTATCAGTGATTGCTTCATTTTGGCACATTTTTACATACTACTGTCCATTTATTACATCAAGCTGAAATCTGCAGATTTTGAGCACTTCTATGAGGGTAATGCTTACTATTTGATGTTATCTTGGTCATATTTGGTGGACAGGTGCTTCTCTTGGTGAAATCCACTCTTTCAGCCAGTTTTAGCCATGGTTTTAATACATTTTCTATTAATTACAACAACCTGCAATTTTTCTTTTTTGCTTTGATTTGGGACAGTGTGGTTGGTCATCTGAAAGATATAACTCTCTTTAACATTGCCAAGTTGGATGGTACCAACTATGGGTATTGGAAGTCCCAAATATGGCAGGTTTTGGTGTAGAAGTTGCAGATTAAACCCTTACGCTTCAATGGCATTAAACCCAAAGACATGGATGATGATGTTTGGATGGAAGTTGATGAGCTATGCAAGTCTACCATTATTTTGTCACTCTCAAAAGAGGTCCATCATAATGTTGTTGAAGATGAGAATCAGAGTGCATGGGATTTATGGGAGAAGATTCAGGAGCTCCATGCATAGTAGAGTCCTGTGTCATAGATGTATTGGCTGAAGCAGTTAATGGACCTTCGCATGAAGGAGGGGACCTCCCTTTCATCTCATTTCAGTCAGTTTCATGCTATCATGAAGAGTCTATTGTCACAGGGTATTGAGTTCAAAGACAACTTACACCCGTTGTTTCTGCTTGGCACCTTGCCTGAATCATGGGATGTCTTTCGTACTACTATATGCACGAACAAGCTTGATGGGCTGAAAATCAAAGATGTTGAGAGTGCTTTATTGACTGAGGAAATCAACAAGAGAAACAATTATGCTTCCCACTCTTCACATGCATTGACCGTTAGAGGTGGTAGACATGGCACGCATGATAATGATCATATGGGCAGGGACTCCAAAAGTCCAAGTCCAAATCACGTGGTCATAGTAAGTCCCGTGGACGAAAGTCTGATCTTACCTGTCATTATTGTGGGAAAGCAAGACATATTAGGCCATAGTGCCATAAAATGAGTGATGATAAGCGCAAGAAGGAAAAGGGAAAAGAAAAGGTGCAAGAAAAGTCTTTTGAGTGCAGTATTGTACCTGCAAAGTCCAGTGTGAAGATAGAAGAGGTCAATGTCATGTAGCCACTGATTCAGATGATGATTACATACTTGCAACTTCTTCATGTAATGCCTTACAAACTTCTGAGATACATTCTATGTATGCGCAGTGCTAGCTCTTGGATTCGGGTGCATCCTTTCATGTGACACCCTGTAGAGATTGGTTTCATACCTATCACACAATGTCTAGTTCTGTGCATCTTGGCGATGACAGGTCTCTTGACATTGTGGGCATTTGAAATGTTAGGTTGTAGTTTCCTTTTGGCAGTTCTTTTGTTTTGCATGATGTACGCCATGTACCTGCGTTGACTCGCAGCCTTATGTGAGCTAGACAGCTTGATGATGCATGGTATTTTGTGTCTTTTGGAGACTCTGCATGGAGGATTACTCGTGGTAGGCTTGTTCTTGCAAGAGGTGCCAATTTTGACAGCCTCTATCCCTTACTTGTATCTGGAGCTACATTGGATCATGTTTTGTCTGTGGGTTCTATTCCCCATGTATCCCTTTGGCATGCTTGTTTGGGGCATATGTCTCTTAAAGGAATGAAAATGCTCTGTGCTTTGTAGTATCTTCTGGCCTTTGAATCTTCGCATTTTGATTCGTGTGATCATTGTTTATATGGCAGGAAGACTAGAAATATGGATAAAAAGTCTGGTAAGAAACGCATGGGTGAGCCCTTAGCTCTTGTGCACTTAGATGTATGTGGACCCATGCCATGTCAGTCACTTGGTGGGGCAAAGTACTTTGTTACTTTCATAGATGATTACTCATGTAAGGTCTGGGCTTATCCCATAAAGAGAAAATCCGATGTCTTAGACACGTTTCAGCATTGGCTTGCATTGGTAGAGAACCAGTTTGGGAAAATACTCAAATATCTAAGGTCAGATAATGGGTGTGTATATGTATCATGTGCTTTTGAGCATTTTTGTGATGAGGGGTATTAAGCATCAATTGACCGCCCCTTACACCCCACCCTAGAATAGTATGACTGAACGCATGAATAGGACCATTCAGGAAAGGGTCCATAGCATGCTTAGCCAAGATGGCTTACCGCAACACTTTTGGGTTGAGGCAGTTACTACTGCAGTGCATCTCATTAACAAGTCACCTAGTAGTGGCATTGAATTTCAGGTTGCAGAGGACGTATGGGCAGGCAAGCCCCCCTCTTATGATCATTTGCGTGTCTTTGGATGTGAGGCATTCTATCATGGTCCCAAGGACAAACACAATAAGTTGGATCCTAAAAGTTTCAAATGCATTTTCATTGGCTATGGAGATGCAGGAGAGATGGGCTATCATCTATGGGATCTGCATGTGCAAAAAGTGATCCACAGCCGTGATGTCATCTTTCATGAGGAAAAAATGCATATGCATCCTGAAAAAGTAGTTGAGGTACGCAGAGTTATCTTTCAGGAGGAGCCACCTGCTCCCGTTTAGCCCGCTCCATGGCCAGCTAGACAACGTGCAGCATCACCTGATGCTCATGGCCTAGATGCTAGACATGCTGATGTTAGACAAGATGTCAGTCAGGTAGCAAAGCCTGGGTTGAGGCATTCTACTAGAGATAGACAACCGTTTTGCGCCCTCTATGGATTATGTACTAGTTATAGATGTAGGAGAGTCTCTCACTTATGATGAGGCTATGTACAGGGGTGATTGTCACTCTTGAGGGCTATGCAGTCTGAGCTTGACTCATTGCATAAGAATCAAACTTGGGATTTGGTTTCCTTGCCTCAGGGTAAGAAGGCTTTTCCATACAAGTGGGTATACAAGCTGAAAAGTACCCCTAGACACCCCAAGCCGGCATACAAGGCTTGATTAGTTGCTAAGGGTTTTAAGCAGGAGCATGGTGTTAACTTTGATGAAGTCTTTTCTCCTGTGTTCAAGATGACCACCCTATGCTTAGTCTTAGCCTTGGTTGCATAGCTTGACTTGGACTTGTACCAGATGGATGTCAAGACGGATTTTTTACACGGGGACTTGCATGATGATATTTACATGGAGCAGCCTAAGGGCTTTGAAGACCCTGGCAAGGAACACCTAGTGTGCAAGCTAAAGAATAGTGTATATGGTTTGAAGCAAGCACCTAGGGAATGGTACCATAAGTTTGATGCATTCATGCAGTCACAAGGCTACAGCCGCAGTGCTATGGATCCGTGCTTGTACACGAAGAAAGCTTGTGATGGTTCTTTACTGATTTTGGGACTCTGTGGATGACATGCTTTTAGCAAGGACAGCTCATGAGGAGCTAGATGCTCCTAAGGCTCAGCTCAAGAAAAGCTTTGAGATGAAATATCTGGGACATGCCTCTCATATACTTGGTATGCTCATTACGCGCAATAGATCTCAGGGACTACTCTATTGGTCACAGAGGGAGTATATTCATAAAGTCCTTGAGCGCTTCCGCATGCAGGATGTTAAGCCTAGTGGTTGTCCATTACCTTCTCATGTGAAGGTTTCACATGTCGATTGTCCACAGACAGATGAGCAGAGGGCCGAGATGGTCGAGATTCCCTATGCATCAGCCGTGGTGGGCAGTCTTATGTATGCCATGATAGCCACCATCCAGATATAGCTTTTGCAGTTGGGGTTGTGGCACGTTATATGGCTACACCTAGCAAGAAAAATTGGGTTGCCGTGAAGGGTATCATGAGGTACCTGAAGAGCACAACAGATATGTGTCTTTGTTATGGCAGTCAGGATACATGAGTCATGGGGTACACTAACTCTGATTATGCAGGACATGCAGATAGTAGGAAGTCCACTTCTGGCTATGAGTTCACTTATGCTGGAGGGGATATCTCTTGGATGTCCAGGGCGCAGAAGTGTACAACCCTTTCTACTACAGAGGCCAAGTATATTGCAGTCACAGAGGCTTGCAAGGAGGCTATCTGGTTAAGCCGTTTGATTGCTGACCTTGGTATGAGAGATGCTATGGCTACACTGCATTTGGATTCTATGAGTGCCATTCAATTGGCCAAGAATCCGGTCTTCCATGCGAAGACGAAACACATTGAGGTGAGGTATCACTTCATTCATGAGGTCGTTGAGGACAGGTCTATTGACCTTATCAAGATTTCCACTAAGCAGAATCCTGTAGATTTTCTCACAAAGAGCATGACTATCGAGCGCTTTGCTTCTTTGAGGAGATTGGTGGGCATCGGATGAGATGACGTCTTTTTCCTCATCCTGTTGTACATGTATACATGTTGTACTATCTTTTCGTTTTTCTCTCATGGGGAAAATTTGCCTTTAAGTGGGAGGTTGTTGGGGGTAGAGGCGCCTCCATCTAGCCGCCCGTGTATTACTATATTGACAATACCCGCCACTGCACACTATATGTGGTGGGCGCCCGTCAGAGTCACTTATTCTTTATTCTTTTAGTGACAGTTTGAATAAAGGAAGGCCCGGCCACACATTGTAGTTGTTGGAGTTCCCACTTTTGAGTCTCTCTCTCTCTTGGCTCTTGCTCTCCATCCGCCATAGCTCTCACCACCAAGCTTCTTCCTCCTGGGTTCCACTTCCCTTTCACATGCCTATAGGTTTATGGAATATGAGATATCTTGTGTTTGCACAAGAAGATTTGACAAATCAAGTGGAAGGTCAAGCTCTTAGTACAAAGACTACTCAAGCAGTTTACAGGTTCTTATTGGAAGAAGTCTTTTGTAGATATGGTTGTGCTGGTAAAGTGGTTGGCAAATAAAGGAGAATTGGATGTGGATGAGGCTCATGACTTCTTTTCATGATTGGGTATCAAGATGGCTTTAACTTTAACCTACAATCCTGAAGCAAATGGAAAAAGTGAAAGAGGTCATCAGCCTATCATTAAGGCATTAGCAAAGTCATGCAAGCTAGCATGAAAGAGTGGCCAAGAATGTTACCCTTTGCTTTATGCTTTGATAGGACCACTCATAGTGAAGTTACAGGGTATATGCCCACTGATTTAATATATAGAAAACAGACAATCATGCCTATTGAGGAGACTATTGCTACTTGGAGTGTTCTACCATGGGAAGAGGGTTTGAATAGAGAAGAGTTGTTAGTCCTATGTATAGAGTTAGAAAGAAGACTGGAAGACATTGAGAGGGCCATGAAAATGTGAAAAATGCAAGGATCAAGAACAAGAAGAGGTTTGATAAGCAACACAAACTTCGACCATGAGCTATACAGGAAGAGGAGAGGGTGCTAGTTTATGATAGCAACCTGGAAAATCAGCATAGTGCCAGTCGAAAGATGACAAAGTGGTGGTTTGGTCCATATGTGGTAAGGTTTTTTTTTGACAATGCTACCTATGTATTAAATGAGATGAATGGGACAACTCTAAGGATTCCAATGGGTTGGAAAAACATATCAAGCTCTTTAAATGTAGGGAGTTTTCAGCATATGAGTTGAAGGAGTGGGATATTGAGAATGAACATGAGAATATGGAAGAAGAAGAGGTAGAAGATAAAGACATTGACATGGCAAAGGATACATCTTCTAACACTGCAAATCCATAAGACTTTGGCACATGCTGAAGGATGTGTAGGTTGAGGGGGTGGATGTTGTGTCACTACATAGACAGAGTATGAAAAACTCTAGAGTGCATCTTCATTTGACTTTCTTATTGATCTAGAGAGTCAATGCCATATTAGTCATTAGCTAGTGTTAATGTCCATAGTGTAGATGGTTCAAAAATATTAGATTTTTGGACAAGTTTAGCCTATTTTTGATATTTTTGATATTATTTCTTGTAAATATGAAAAAACTATAGACAAATTCTAGAATAGGATGACATGTAAAAAAAAAGCAAGTGGCTCTTAACCATTTTTGGGGGATTTTATGCAAAAATAAGGATTGGTGAAATGGAGCGACGTGCGATCGCAATTTATAGGCAACAAACAACATCACTCCAAATTGGGAGAAGGAGTGATGTGGGAGAATTTTGATCAGATGTCCTGGTATTTTATCCCCGTTTCTGAGCCAACCAAAGTATCAGATTGGTGGTTTGAGCAGTGGAGAGGAAGCTATTGTTTTATGCACATTTTTTTTTCTAAAAGAGATTTTTCTTCTTAGGATATAGAAATAAATTAACAAGCTTCACCTCTATGAGTATTCTTCTACATCTTCTATTTCTTCAAACTCCTTCTCTTTCATCAATTGCTCTCCTTGAATCTCCCTTCACCCTATTGTCTCTTACCCCCAATCTCTTTCTTTTGAAGTATACTTTTTGAACTAAACCTCTTTCCTTACAGCATAGCTTCTACGTACGATTTGTTGTGCTACACTTTCTCTCATTTCGTATATGGTGTGCAGATTTTGTGATCTCATATTATACATATTCTCTCAGCTAGCTATGTCAAATTCTATAATTCTCAAGAGATTTCCTTCTCGACAATTTTCCGTCCCTCACTTTCAAGGATAAGGATTCCTTTGGCGGAAAGTAAAGATGCTACTAATTCTTGAAGTTGATGACTTGCATGATATTTTTCTTGGTAATTATGAATGTCTGCCTCAACGGATTGATCAAGCTTGTGATAATACTCTTGTAATTCTATCTTTGAAGAATTGCAAATTGTTTATAATGAGTGGGTCAAACGTGACAAAGCAACTCATTAATATATTCTTTTTGCTCTTCAAGATTCTCTTATGCTTTATGTATGTAATCTCTCAACCTCACAAGTTATATGGGAGTATTTCCTAGCAATTTTTGAGAATAAATCTATTACATAAATACTTTATCTTCGTAGTTAGCTCATTGAGTTATAATACAACATCAAAACTTCCATTATAACACATATTAAATCATTCAAGAATATTATTAATAAGCTTGCCATTGCTAGCAATGATATTCCACAAAATTAATTGGTAACATAGCTTCTTGACATTGTCTTATCATAATATTGTTAGTATATTATCTTACGAAGATGGGATCAATTTTGATTAATCTTGTATATCTTTGATTGAATATTCACAAACGACATGAACGATTATATAAAAATCAAGAAACAATTATGATCTCACAAGAAGACACACAATCAGAACAAATCGACCAAGCTTTACTTGCTTGAAGGTGTCCATTTCCACACTATACACGTAGGGGTTGTCATGGTGGTAACTCCTCTCATCTCAAGTTTCCTAACAGACATTGCTCTTATTGCAATAGAAATGGTCGCACTACAAATGATTGCTGGGCAAAACAATATGATGAAGAACATGGTATTACAAATAAATAACCATATTTATCCAGAGAATATTCTCCTTGTGACTATTGCAAAAAGAGTGATCATCTAACCCATCTATATTTCAAGTGGCGTTTTGATTCAAATCGTAATAGAGCATATGCTGCTACACATGACAACACTACTGAAGAAGCAAAGTGTGTGAGTCATTCTATCTCTCAAGAAATGATACTTTATGTTTGTGATGGAATCATTCTATTCCTGTCAAGAAATTGGTTTATCTTGTTGATGACACAACGTGCCAAGTCAAAGGTATAGCTGATTTATATCTCAGTACTCTTTCTTTAACAAGAATTCTACGTGGAGTTTTACATGCCGTAGATCTACAAAGGAATCTTGTTTTAGTTGCAAGACTTGTGGATCTTGGTCTGTTTGTCAGTTTTGACCATACCAAGTGTTGCATTGAGAAAGATGGCCAACAAACCATAGCTACTGCTCCTCAAAATTGTAATCTTTTTGAGTTATCTTTTAATGAAGATGTTGTAAATGTTGTTATAGCTCTTGGTGATCTTAACAATTTGTGAATAGCTTGCACTTGGAAAGCATTTTTGCAAACCCCTTTCCATTCCCACCACAACTCATTCGAGAGATTTGCTTGATCTTATTCACACTGATATTTGTGGACTTTTTTCTCCATCAAAATCTCAATATCGGTATTTCATGACTTTTATTGATGATTTCTCAAGATAACCACTATTTTTCTCTTGTGACATAAATCAAAAGCTTTCTTATCTTTTAAGCAATATCAAAAAGTTGCAATACTTCATATTGGTCATCGCATCAAGAAACTTTGCAATGATAATGGTGAAGAATACATTTCAAATTATTTTGGTGATTATTGTAATAATCAGGATATTCATAATGAATATATGGTTCCCTACTCTCCTCAACTAAATGGTATTGTTGAACATAAGAACATGACTATTCTCAATGTCATGAGATGTATGCTCATTCATTCAAGCTTATCTTGATGTTTTGGGGATCGATCTTAATAACATTATTTGTGCAAAATCATCTTCCTATAATTTTTCCTTTTGGTAAAACACCGATTACTACTTGGACAAGTGAAACCCCTTCTATTTCATATTTTGGAACTTTTGGATGTATTGCTTATATTCATATACCCAAAGTTATTTTCATTGGATATTCAATTTTTTCTAAGGGATACAAGTTTAATGATCCATCTTCCAAGAAGGTAATCATATGTCATAATGTTATTTTCAATGAGCAACTTATGGGCAGCACATGGTCTCGTGAGGATGCTTGGCCGACGTGGTCATTAGAGGACGTTGATGATACAAAGTCATTACTCACTTTTTTTCCTTCTCTATATGATGATGAACCTCCTTCACAGAATAGTATTGACTCTTCAAATCAAGATTCACAACTTGCACCTATAATTGCTGATGATGACCTTGGCATTGATCTTTATGTTGATCTTCCAATTGAAAATGAGCATGGTACTTATCATGTTTATGATGTGAATATTCTTGAGAATGCTCTCAATATTTATGAAGACCCTGTCTCTTCTTATAGTGATGCCATGTCCCCGACAAAAGGAACAATGGCAGGAGGCCATGGAAGCTGAGTATGAATATCTTCTCTCTAAAGGTACATGGGTTTTAACTCAATCACCGTTTGGATATACTGCTATTAACACAATATTAGTGAGTTTGGGAATCTCCTAATTTCCATTTTTTGAATACTAAAAATGTGGCACATGGATAACATGCCCATAAGTTTCTCAAAACCATATGATGTGACCTATCATTGGAAAGGGCTTGAAAAATGGAATCTATTGAGCTATAGAGTGCTCAATTTGGAGTTATAGTGCTCAAGTTATAACAAATCCAAAGATTTGACCATGTGTCCCAAACTTATGGGAAATTCCCATGTTCCCCAATATGGTATTTATTAATTGCAAGTGGTTTTATAAGACAAAAACAAAGGCAAATAAAACATTTGACAAATTCAAAGCAACGCTAGTTACCAAAGGTTTCTCACACATTGCAGGAGTAGATTATCAAGAAACTTTCTCAATTGTTGTTCATATTAGCAATATTCGAGTCTTGTTAGTTTTTGCTATTGAGTTTGATTTGGAGGTTCACCAAATGGATGTGAGAACTGCTTTTCTTAAAGGATATTTAAAGGAAGAGATAAACATGGAGAAACTAGAGGGATTTGTAGTCAAACATAAGAAAAATCTTACTTGGAGACTTTATCGGTCACTCTATGGTCTTAAACAATCTTCACGAGTTTCGTATCAAAAGATTGATCTCTTCCTTACAAAACAAGGTTTTTTCTCGTATTCTTCAAATCCTAACTTATATGTCAAGTGTTGCAATGATAGTTTTGTTATTCATACTCTATATGTGGATGATACCATACTTGTTTCTAACAATCTCAACTTCCTTCAACAAGTAAATAAAGCAGGCTTTATCTTCTGCGTTTGACATGGTCGATCTTGGAGACATACACTCATGTCTTGGTACTATTCAGATTCAATGTTATCAAGAAAATGGCATTTTATTACTACATCAAATAAAGTTCATTGAATATATTATTTAGAAGTTTGGTTTGGGTTCTACACATCCTACTAGCACTCTTTTTATTATGAGCTCTATTAAAAACTCTCACTTTCTGCAAAATGATGGACAATTAGCATTACATCAACCTTATGCTAATCTTGTTGGATGTCTTCAATTTGTTGGCTCAAATTCTTGCCCTGGCATTCTTTTTGCTCAAATTTTCTTAGACAACATCTTAGTTCTCCACGCTTCAACATTGGATTGCAGTTAAACGAGTTTGGTTTATCGACACCAACAAAACTCCGATGCTGTACATTCACTTCAACTTTTGGGTTATACCAATGTAGATTGGGCAAAATCTCACTTATCTATGCATTCTCTATGAGTGGAAATTTCTTCTTTATCAATGATTGTCTTATTTCTTGGACTAGTAAGAAACATTGATGTGTTGTTGTTTCCACTACAGAGGCTGAAAAAAGGCATTGCTTAAGCGATGCTAGAACATTTATTAAAAAAACTTGCATGGATGGCTACGCCCTCACTCCTCACTCCCTCTCACTCACATATACTTGCTCTCTCTCTCTCTCTCTCTCTCTCTCTCACTAACACACACATATTTGATCTCTCTTTCTCTTATATACACATACACTTGTTCTCTCTCTCTCTCTCTCTCTAACACACACACATACTTTCTCTCTTACTCTCTTTCACCATTACATACACAAACACTTATATTCTCTCTCTCTCTCTCTCTCTCTCTCTCTCTCTCTCTCTCTCTCTCTCTCTCTCTCTCTCTCTCTCTCTCTCTCTCTCTCTCTCGTGTGCATGCGAACGCAACATTGAGTATAAAACAGACTTGCTTTCATATAAAACGACACATACATTGATCACTTATGCAAGACACAACATGGATCATAGTACATACTTTTTTTTCTCTACTGATCATGACTTAAAAAAAAAAATAAATCAAATATGAGATGATTCACAAACTTAGAAAAACATTTTATCAAACATGAAACGATTCACACGACCAAAACTAATAAGATATATATAAATCAATATATATACAATGTCATGGGTATGTCATCGAATGTGTTACACGAGTCTGATCAAGTATGTGAGAAAGAGTGGGGGAGGGGAGCTAGTAATCGGATGCACTATCGGATGTACTCTCTGCAACTCCATGGGCACTACAAGGATATAGGGACATAGAGATGAATAACTGCGATGCATATTAGCGGCATCGCTATTTGTATCGCAAATGAACGCAAATAGTGATGGTACTCAGAGGAAAAAAAAGTGGGCAAAACTCGAGCGCAACATTTTTTCGCAAAGAGCGAAAGAGAGAGCAAAAGAGATCATGTCTTTGGGAGGGAGAGGGAGAGAACGAGAGAGAAGGAGAGTTTCTCACCATCGCTATCGCCATCATCGCTGTTTGTGAAGAGGAAGTGCACGAAGGAAGAAGAGGGGCCGTCGCGAAGAGGAGATCAAAGAATCCATCCTTGGGGGTTTGCGATGAGTACAAAGCCCCCTCTTGGTTTGTTCTTGTTCTTTCTTATTTTCTTTTGTTTGTTTTTGTTGAGAATGAGACACAATGAGGAAGAAAGAGAGGAATTGAGAGAGAGAGAAGAAGAAGAAATAAAAAGGAAGAGAAAATGAGAGAGAGAGAATAGACATGAAAGATGAGAGAGAGAGAGAGAGAGAGAGGAGAATGAGTGAGAAAACACGAGGGGGTGCAGAGAAACAAAGAGAGGGTTTGTCACGGAGAGGAGATGAAAAATCCATTATTATCTTGGTTTGTGCTTGTTCTTTTTTTTTTCCTTAAGAATGAGATGCATTGAGGGAGAAAGAGAGAAAATGAGAGAGGGAGAAGAAGAAAGAAAAAGGAAGAGAGAATGAGAGAATAAATATTAAAGATAACAAAGAAAGAGAGAATGAGAGAGAGAGAGGGAGAGAGGAGAATGAGTGAAAAAACATGAGGGGATGGAGAGAAACAAAAAGATGGTTTGTCTCACAAAGAGAGAGAATAAACATGAAAGATAACCAAAAAATGGGGAAAGAGAGAGGGAGAGAGGGAGAGAGGGAGGGAGAAAGGAGAATGAGTGAGAAAACACAAGGGGGTGGAGAGAAACAAAGAGAGGCGCAACAAAGAAAGAGAGAGAGAGAGAGAGAGAAAGAAAGACAAGGGGGAGAGAACATACAATGAAAAGCACAAAGAAAGGTACAAAGAAAGGGGGAGAAAACCAAGACTTTAGTTGATGTTAATTTTGTTGAGTTACAAGAAGAGAAGAAATCCAAACAAATTAAGAAAGAAAAAGAGAATGAGAACAAAAACCAATTGCTTGTCGTAACGTAGACAAAATGGAAAATGATGATGGTTGTGATGTTCAAGATCGTGAGGTGTATCTTAATTAGCATGTCCCGTGTCCTTGCTCTCAATGCAAGCAAGCAATCAGATGAAAGTGTTACTTGTCTATAGAACACGTACGACGCTTTAGCAAGTTTCGATCCAAGATCATTGATCAAGCGATCTCAGACTTTGAGCAAATGGTAAGAAAAATGTGTATCAATCATGCCTTATCTTCGCAAACTAATTAAATATCATATACAAAAACATTAGACATGGCCATAAAATTTATACAAAGAGGAATTAGGAAAAAAATAAACTCACAAATGGGCCTTTTAGCCCCCCTCTCTCCTCCTTAAAACAAGTAAAATAAGAGAGAATAATAATAAAATAATTATCTTTTCTCTCCACTTTTGCAATCAAGTTTTGCCTTTATTATATTATCTACAAAGATATACTCAGATTCCTTCTCTCTCCTCATTCAAGAAGTCATTTTCAACCAAATTTTATATTAAAAAAGGAGTTAGTTACGGGAGTGTGGTGCTTCGTTTTCAATGCAAAATGATTAGTAGATACAAGGTAATTGATTTTTTAATCAAGAATACAGAAAATAAAATTTTAAAATTTCCTTTCAAGATATTTTGGGGATTTTTTATATTCTAGCTTTTGGTC
Organism: Lygodium microphyllum; assembly: GCF_053477565.2. NCBI lineage: Eukaryota > Viridiplantae > Streptophyta > Polypodiopsida > Schizaeales > Lygodiaceae > Lygodium > Lygodium microphyllum. The sequence goes on along the minus strand of NC_141135.1, from coordinate 157,316,069 downwards.
AAAAGACAAACCAATTGGTCAAATTTTGTGATTTTTGAAAAAAAATTTGGAGGTAAAATAGAAATGTCTAAAATACGAAAAGTCTTGAACATCCCTACCCTTTGAGCTATTTTCCCCCATATCTATACTCTCTCATGGATCTATTGTGACCTCTTCTTTATGTTTATGCAACCTTCATTAACAACGTGAATTACTTACACCCTCCTTTCCCTTGGCGCCTTTGTGTGCCTCTCTGTGCATCTCCACTCTACCTCCTGTGACAACTAAGTAGGCTCCCCATTTCTATTAATAGTAAAATGAATATAAGAAAGAAGAAGCTGCATATTGAGGTAGAGATTGAATACGCCCCATTATTCAAAAGAACCTAGCATACCAATGTCAATCCTTAGGTTTTGTAGAGTTATAGGTAAATGGGATTAAAACATGTGGACTTGTGGGTTGATGGGGAATCTACCCAATTGACCCCTTAAACAATAGACCTCCAACTTTCTCAGGAATCACAAATTTGATGAAGTATGTGTGCAAGGGTGAAAATGGATTGCTCAGTTACACTAGGCAACTCAAAGATCTAGGCGTTTAAATTATTTACAACTTGCCAAGCAACCATAAAAAATTGTCGTGATGTGATAGCTACACATCAACTTCATATACAGCTCATAGGATAAGTGGTATAGCTGAATGACACTATAATTCAATAAAGTAATCAAATTATTTCAATGGAGGACACTATCCATGACATTGGTATCTCATATGAGGAGGCAAATGCACAATTGGATGACCTGAGAAAGATCAATAGCAAGCTAACATAGGAGCGCAAATGAAAGAAGAAGCCAATCAATGAGTTAATTGTGAACAACAGCCAGTGGAAGCGACGTATCAAAGCATATAAGGTAGCTCAGAATGAGAACCTAGGTGAGGGTGAGGTTAGATCATGTATTAGTAGATTGCTGAAGAAAAGTACATTGGAAAACGCTTTGAGCAATCCTAAGTTTAAGGCTGTGAAGGAAAAGGTAATTGAGTATATATTAAAAGATATGTCAAATGAGTTCTCAGCTGTGGATGCACAATTCATTTGTGACAGGGCCGGTATTAGCCATTGGAGATTCCACACATGCATTTTAAAGTTTTCAAGTCTCCTGCAATATGCCATTCAACCAAGTATTGACCATACCCTTCAATCGAGAGCATCTCACCATGTTTTTGACGATCGATGATGCTTGGAATGCTTGTTTGCATAAAGAATAGCTACAGCACCTTCAAATGCAGCGAGCCACCACACATGGTGCTCAGATTAAATACTAAAGTTCCCTGGATTGTTCTTGTCGAATTGTAAAGCTCTATTCATAAGAGTTACACTAACTCTTTCAAGCTTTACTCCTTTGATTGTTAAGATGGCAAGCTCAATACGTGCAGACATTGATGATGGACCGCCTGGCTAGATGAGTCCGCACGTCTACACTTAGTATATTGGTGGTCATTATGATACTCACATGGCCACTGACTTATCACTTATTATATTTAGTTTGTTACACCTACCTACAGTTGGCAAAGATATAATGCAAGTTGATTAGTGTAGTCGGTTATGCACTGTTTGACTTAGAATGCCACTTTCCTTTATGTTGTATCTTATCTATACTTTGTGTATATTGTATAGTGTATAGAAGAAGAAGAAAAATCAACAAGAAAATGTTTTGGCCTCCATCTCTCTTCTTGTGTTCTTGAGTGAGCTTCCTCTTGTGTATACAGTGTGTGTTTGGTGCACCAGCTCAAGCACATTCCCCCATCACGTGATTCTTGACATTGACGACCTCACTTTCATATAATTTTATAACAAACTACAATTTACCATTACATTCCTCAATAGACATATTTTAGTACATTAACATGGCCGACTGCACCTTTTACAAATCTAAATAGTAATTGTTGAGTTGGTAAACTTCACCTCATATGCATTTTTGGTCCCACCCTTTAGTGTTTCCACGCATTGAATATGCATGGGATCTCCTATGAGCTCCAAAACCTTTGTATTAAGTTTTCGTCGACCCTCTATTAACTTTGGAGGTTGAGGAAGAGGCATGATTTTATCTCTTCAGCACACGATCAAATCCAGCCTTCACACCTTTGAATATCTTTAAGTAAGTTGTTATGCTAATATCTGTCACAAATAGATTGTGCATCCATAGCTGAGAACTCATTTGACACATCTTTTAATGTGCACTCAATCACATTTTCCTTCAGCAATCTACTAATACACGATCCAATGCCACCCTCATCTAGGTTCTCTTTCTGAGCTACCTTACATGCTTTGATATGTCACTTCCACTGGTCGCTATTCACAATTAACTCATTGATTGGCTTCTTCTTTCATTTGCACTCCTGTGTTAGCTTGCTGTTGATCTTTCTCAAGTCATCCAATTGTGCCTTTGCCTCCTCATATGAGATACCAATGTCATGGATAGTGTCACGCATTGAAATAATTTGATTGTTTTGTTGAATTATAGTGTCATTCAAATGTACCACTTGTCCTATGAGCTATTGTATATGAAGTTGATGTGTAGCGATCACATCATGGAAATTTTTTATAGTTGCTTGGCAAGTTGTAAATACTTTGAATGCCTGATCATTGAGCCGTCTAGTGTAACTGAGTAACCCATTTTCACCCTCGCACACATACTTCAGAAAATTTGTGATTCTTGAGAAAGTTGGAGGTCTACTGTTTAAGTGGTCAATTTGGTAGATTCCCCCATCAACCCATAAATCCACATGTTTCAATCCCATTTGTGTGTAGCTCTACAAAACTTGAGGGTTGACACTGGTACGCTGGGTTCTTTTGAATAATGGGGCATATTCAATCTCTACCTCAATATGCAACTCCTTCTTTCATGTATTCATTTTACTATTATTAGAAACAGGGAGCCTACTTGGTTGTCACAGGAGGTAGAGTGGAGATGCACAGAGAGGCACACAAAGGTGCCAAGGGAAAGGAGGGTGTAACTAATTCACTCTGTTAATGAAAGTTGCATAAACACAGAGAAGAGGTCACAATAGAGCCATGAGAGAGTATAGATATGGGGGAAAATAGCTTAGAGGGTAGGGATGCCCAAGACTTTTCGTATTTTAAACATTTCTATTTTACCTCCAAAAAACACGAAATTCAACCAGTTGGTTTGTTTTTTGATCGAAATCTAGAATATAAAAAAACCCCAACATATCTTAAAAGGAACTTCCAAATTTTCATTTTCCTTGTTCTCGATTAAAAAATCAATCACCTCGTATTTACTAATCATTTTGCATTGAAAACGAAGCACCACACTTTCATAACTAACTCCTTTTTGAATATAAAATTTGGTTGAAAAAGACTTCTTGAATGAGAAGAGAGAAGGAATCTAAGTATATCTTTGTAGATAATATAAAAAAGGCAAAACAAGATTGCAAAAGTGGAAAGAGAAGAGGATTATTTTACTATTCTTCTCTCCTCTTTTCCTTGTTTTAAGGAGGAGAAAGGGGGGATAAAAGGCCCATTTGTGAGTTTATTTTTTTCCTAATGATTATCATATATTACCACTTGGAAATACCATGCTTAAGACTCATGAGATGATGTGTGACATGTCTTACAAAAGCTTGGCATGGATTACAACAGCATCCATGCATGTATCAACGATTGCGTGATGTTTTGAGGAGAGTATGAGACTATGGAGACATGTCCAAAGTGTGGTGCTTGCGGGTATTGATAGGACTTGAAAGGGCAAACCATCCCTTAGAAAGTTCTTAGACACTATCCACTTATTCCCCATATACATCACATGTTTCGTATGTTGATGGGCATGGTGAGCTTGACAATGTGGGATGCATAGAATAGATCCACAGATGGAGTCCAACGAATATCAATACATTCACATGCATGGAGCCACATTGACTCTACCTTTCCAAGCTTTGCATGAGAGCAAAGGAATCTTCAGCTCAGTCTTGCTATGGATGGCGTAAACCCATTCAGTCTTCACTCAACTTCTTACAGTGTGTGGCTTGTAGTCCTTGTTAAGTGCAACATCCCACCATGGCTTTCTATGAAGAAAGGACACTTGATCCTTAGTTTCCTCATTCTTGGCCTCTAGAAAGTCAAGAATATAGGTGTCTATCTTCGTCCATTATTCAATGAGCTTAATATTTTGTGGGAGGAGGGGGGGGCCGTGGAAGATATGAGCAAGCACGATGGTTGACAGTCTTGCCAATATACCAACCATTCTCATGTGGACCATGCATGACTTTTCGGGATTCGCGGAGAACTCAAGTAAGTAGGCTTCCATTCTCATTAGTCATATCTATCATAACTCATTCAAGTTTGTGTTCAGTAAAAGAAGCCTCTTTCTTACTAGAGGGTCATGAACAGAGGGAAGGTTTTCTTGGACGACCTCCAGCACAAATGAGAGCCCAAAGCTAGTATGAGTTGAAAATGGTCCACATGGAGTCGCTTCCAAATGGAATGCGACGACTCTTGGTTTTCTATGAGTTGTTGTATTGGACCCACTTACAGATCAACCATACAAATGGAATTATGTAAATTCCCTTGGACTGTCTTGCCTTCAAGCATATCAATTCAAAGTGTCAAGAATTTGAACAAGAGATGCGACACATTAAGATGGGTGTTGGATTGGATGGTGTGAATCATTTCTCCATGCGTTCAAGTAAATGGTGCACTTGGCCAGTAGTTCTTGTGAACTACAACTTGCCACCATTTATTTGTTTTACAAAACAATACCTAATTTTGTCACTCGTAATCCCAAGAAAACCTCAAGTCAAAGACCTTAACATTTATTTGGCTCCTCTTATTGATGATTTCTTAGAGTTATGGGAGAGGCACAAACATGCTTAATGTGTCAAAAAAAGATGACAAAAGAAGGTTTCAAGTTCGTGGAATTCTAGCACAGACTATACACGACTTTCCTAGGTATGGATTTTGTTCAGGTATTCGATTGTGATTTAAGTAGCACATGTGGGAGTATTTTCATTTCAATTTAATCTTTCATGCTCATGCTAAATGTTTTACTATGACACAAGGTATTTAACCAAGGGTTATAAAGCTTATCCCCTATGTAGTCATTGGTCAAAATCTACGTATAGTAAGTATCTCAACAAGAACATATATTTGGCATAGATAATTCTTGCATGAAGATCACTCACTATGTTGAAAGACACAAGCTAGAAAGACACAAGCTAGAAACTTCAATGGAATGGTTGAGAGTGGCCGATGTCCAATACCAATGACGCCTATAGATTGGTACAAAAAGTGGAAGGAAGGACCTATCATCAATCCACAATCAGAGCTTGTAGTGAGATGAAGATGATGAATGTGGTCGAGGACGAATTTCTCTAGCTCCCTCTATCTCTATATGGTTTCATCTAGAGTATTGGAAGGATTTGAAGATTTGTCAACTTCTTGATGCTATGCATACATTTAAGAATGTACGACACTCTTTATGGAAACATCTCCTTGGTTTGAAGGACTCGGAGCAAGCAAAAAACGACTTAAAGGAGCAAATTTGCAAGTGTGCTTTATGGCCTCAAGTTGATGAAGAGATAGGAAGAAAAGAGTTTGCACATGCACCATGGGTGTTAACCCCCTTGATATTTTAACGATCAATCGGCGGATATGGTCTATTTAAACACCTACAGGATATGGTGCATCATTGCAAAACATATTTACTCTGGATGACACAAGTCTTTCCAACTTGAAAACACATGACTCACATTAATTCATCAAGGTAACTCTTACTTTTTTTCATCCATAGCTCATTGTTGTCCTGACAAGTCGTCTCACTGTATTGTAAAATGGACATATACAACATGTCCTCCCTCTTGTCACTCGCGGTTGTTTGATGAGTAGTGTTCGCGACATTATCTACCACTTTTGGAAGCTTTCAAGGTAGGTGTACACTTTGCACATGCCTAAATCTATGCTTGGAATGGGATTTCACTTAATGTTCATCTATTTTTTTAGATGGACCACATCTAAGGAGATAGATGTGTTGTCAATAGCACAAAAGAAAAGGGAATGCATTGAGCTCCTTTTCTTGATGGAGAAGGAGCTACCAACTTCTTTTTTTGACATTCAAGTCCACGTACTAATCCATTTGGTGGATGAGATAGAGATTTTAGGTGTTGTTAGCACTTGTTGGATGTTTTGGGTAGAGAAGTTCATGGGAGTCATGAAGGGCTTGTTCGCCAAATAGCCCAACCAGAGGGCTCAATGCCAAAGCGATGGTTGCTTGAAGAGTGCATGTACTACCTTGTCGAGTACCTTGAGCGTGTTGATGAGGATGCTCCATTGCAAATGGATAGTGGATGAGAGCCCACTACTCTATCAGATGAGGTATTATGTGGTAAGGGCATTCCTTTCAAGGTCTCATACGAGAAACGTATGAAATTGTCCACATTTGTTATTCACAACTCATAGTGTATGGAAAAATTTGTTGAAGAGCACCGTGAAGTAGTTTGCAATGCACAAAGAAGATGAGGAGGTCGGAAATCTAGTAAGACAGAACCTCCCTCAATTCTTTCATGGTTATCCCACTGTATTAGAGATGGAATCATGGAAGGGGAAGATAGTAGTGATGAGCAAAGAGAGACTGGATTTGGTTGTGATAGAGAGGTAACAGTTCTTTCTTTCATGTACATATATTGAGTTATATGTAATCTTAGCGATGTAACTTAAAGTTTACATATTTTATTCTTGCACGTTTAGGTACACGGGTACACCAATATGTGGGGATATGGTCGACATCTTTGAGTCAACATTCTGGCATTATATCTTCTTTTAGCCAAAAATCATGTGCAAGCACACGAGACACAAATTTCACTGAAGAGGAGCTTGGCTATGTGAGAGCCATAGTTGGTATTTATGAGCTCAGCTATCATATTTGCAAGAGGGTAATTTTTGACAACAATAGTTCTAAAATGTTGCAAATCTTGTATGTTAGTAGGTTGTGTGGAAGGTTGACTGGTTCCGTGCTGAGTACAAAGGGGTTGGAGCCACAATGAGACAAGAGCCCTCTAGGTTCTGGTCAGTTGACTCTTCAAAGCCATTACAGAAAACATGGGAACCATACATATTACTGGCACACTATGAGCAAGCATTCTTCTATGTTGCCCGAGATTCTCGCAGTCCATGAAGGCAAGTTGTGCCTATCAATCCTCATGGAGGACGACGGGTGTTTGACACCACTTGTGAGGAGGCGGACCAAGAGAGTCTACAAGAGGATGACTCGACTTCTACATAGCCCCATTCACTCACAACGTTAGCACAAGAAGATCACCAAGAAGAGGAAGTGAGCGATAACGATGCAGTAGATGATGAGATGGAGGATCTTGCCTTGGAGTTGGACTTTGAGCCTCTTGTAGAGCCTCAACCATCGATAGCTTTGATGCCCACTCTTGCTCTTGATGTACAACTCACAAAGGAGGAGCTTCAAGACAATGTAAGACAATGAAGAGATTAACTTGATCATTGATTTCATCGCAAACCACGCTTGAATCTTAAAAGCCAATGTGTTATATCAAGTGTTTTGTCTTTATCATTCCGACCACTTTCTTAATGATTGCACGATAATCAAATTCGTATCAATGGACCCTGTTGGTAATACCCAACACATTTTTCTATTGATCATTGTTAACCCTCAAACGAACAAGGTGAAAAAGCTGGAAAATATAAAATAGAAGACAATAACCCTCAAACAAACAAGGTGGAAAAGCTGGAAAATCTAAAGCAGAAGACAAGGCCAAGGCAAAAGTGAAACAGAAGACGAAGGCACGCCAAGAAGAACCTGGAAACACAAGAAGTGCATAAAAGTCCTAAATCAAGGAAAAAGGTGCATGAGAAAAAGCGCGAGTTTATACTGTTGTAAAAAAGTGCAAGGTGTACCGCGATTTATTTTAAGAGTCTCAGGCTCTCGCCCATGAAATTTGTGAATGTAGAGGGGCGGTGGAAAGGAAGCTAGGAAGATAGAGGGACAATAGAAAAAAGATCCTAGGCCATGGCCGGCCATGTAAAAAAGGGGATAAGGGGATGACCGCCCAAAAGGGATCTAGGGTTTTGTATATAAAGTTGAAAAGTGAATGAGAAGCTCATTCTTTGGTGTGTGGCTAACAAGAGTCCTCTCTTCTTCTCTTCTTCTCTTCACCTTGCTTGTGTGTGTGCTCTTGAGAGAGGGAGTGTGAGAGTGTGAGGGAGTGAGTGAGTGTGTGGGAGTGAGGGATCAAGAGGGTAAAGCTATTCACCATCTCCTCTTCTCTCTTCTTCTTTCATCTCTTCTCTTCTCTTTTATCGTGTGAATGGCTATGGTGGATGGAGCTTGGAGATGGAGGAGGCTTGAGAATGCTTGAGCTAGCATCTAGGATCGTGGAGCTACCGGCATGTGCGAAAGAGGAGGAACCTCATTTCGGCATCAAGGTAAGCTCACTACACCCCGAGAGGATCGAGGGCGTGTCGGCTAGGTGAGAGATAGCCATGAGAGCTCACTTGAAATGCTTGAAACAATAAGCAGTCCGTGGGTCTTAGCGGTTGAGTGTGAGCTCCCACTACATTTTGGTTCCATTTCCGGGACCAACGAATTCAAGCTTGAGCACTTGCGCGCCTCATTTCAAGCATCGAAGTAAGGGATTCATCCCCGAAATGGAGCTTGAGATAGGTAAGAAGTTTGGGTTTTTTGATCTTCAAAAAAAGTAAGTATTTTGGGTTATTTTATTGGTTTGACAATTGGAAAAGATGGAGAAATCATTTTAGTTTTTTGCCTTCGATCTTTGCTGCATTTAGTGTAGGTTAGGATTAGGAAATCGGATCCGAAAAGTGTAGGGTTTCCTGTTGTAAAATAGGGTAAAATAGGGCACAAATCATGCAAAAATGAGAAAAAAGAGTGCTTGGGATGTTTAGAGTCAGCAAGTGAGTGATTGGGGACATCAAAACATTACCTGGGAAGGGGTTTAAGATCCAAGAGGTCAAGAAAGAGCTCATTTCATACCCTGACATTGAGAGAGAGAGAGAGAGAGAGAACGAGAGAGAGAGAGCTCTTGGAGATTCGATTCAATCTTGCCGCCAGGGAGTCTACCGCACGTTCCAGGTATATCAAGCCCTTCCCCTCATGCCTTGGTACTGATCTGGAAGCTCTTGTGTGATATGGTTGCATGTGTCCCAATATTTGAGAAAATTAGTGCCTTCACTGCCATCGTCGCATGCCATTCGGCCCGTTCGAGTGGCCGGTTCCTGGGCCGAGTCCCAGAATCGGCCCTTGGCCCACTTACTCTCGGCCGACTCGGCCCATTAGTCAATTTGGCCCATCCAAGCATATCACTTGGCCCACTCGCAACTCGGCCCTCGAGCAATCTACCCCATTCAATCCTCAGCCCATCTGAACGGACCAACTCGGCCAAAAGTTTACTCGGCCATATCGAAACTCGGCATGTGTGCCTCGGCCCCTCCGAATAGACCCCCTCGGCCCGTCCGAGTGAATCTCCTTGGCCCGTCTGAATCACCCCATCCGAGCTTCCCATTTGGCCCTCGGCCACGACAACTCGGCCTGTCCTAGCGACACACTTGGCCCACAATTTCCATTTGGCCCTCGACCCATCCGAATCCATCACTCGGCCCCTGCAATTTGAGTGAGTTGGGCCGAGTCAGGATTTTTTCAAATTTTCAAGAAATTAGACCAGACACGGCTAGAGTTTTGGCTGCGTAAACCTTCGTGAGTCCTCCCGATGCACAGAACTCGATTCTAGCACAGGGAATAGGCAAATTCATAGAACACAACCACTTAGCAGCTCGAGTAGGCTATTGCAAGACCCAGAGTCCTAGCGACAGTCAACTGAGCCAAAGACCCTGAAAAAACCAAAAATGGATAAGACAACACAGCGAGAGAAACCCTAAAATCTAACAAGACAGCCAGAAGTGGGTCAACAAGCCTATCAGTCCTAAAACAAAGCGAGAGTGCATAAGCCGCTTAGATACTTGTTTTCGGCACTCACCCTGAATTTCCACACTTGAAGTACACTTAAGGGCAGCTGAAAGCTTGATTGAGCACAAGTGTACGGGAAAGAACACACACACACTGAGTAGAGATAAATTGAGGATTAGATGCAATAAGTCAAGGAACTCACTCAGATAAACACCTCAAGGAATCCACCAATCATAGTAGGACCAAGCAAGTGGACGACCAAAGCACATAGTAGGACCAAGCAAGCGGCGCTAGAGAAGTGGATCTGACCAACTTTCTCAACCTGATCGACAGCTTGGTGGAGCACAAGAATGTGATCATGACAGAGGAAATCTCAGACCGCAAGCCAAATGAGGAACTTGACTTAGGAGTTTTTCTAGAGGCAATTTAGTAGCTAGTGAGTAGCTACGATGCACACGCTCGGTATGAGCACCGCAACAGAACAACAGAGGCCATCATAATAGACTTGGAAGAGGAACGGAAGCTAGTCCACAAGGCGCTGCAAGGCATAGTGAAATACAACCAAGACCAACGTGCTAGGAGCTTAAGGCAAAATGCAGAATTGCGTGAGGTATAGCGGGTGCTAAACCTAGCAGGTGGGAATCGGACCGATCATGAGAGAGCCCTGGAAGGAGACTTGACATTGAGTGAGCTTCTCATGAAGCAACTGCTTGATAACACAGCAGCAGAGCAGAGTGCTGCAACACTAGCGACATCATTACTAGCAAGATTAGGAGAAAACCAAGGCTCTTAGAGCTAGTCTAAAATCCCAATTGTTGCAAAGAAACTCGATAAGTACCAACCCCACGACGATCCATAGAGCTTTGTAGAGTAATTCAAGCAAGTCTATAAGGCCAACAGTCTCACTGACTTGACTCAACGCTCTCAAGAATTCGGGCTTTGCTTAGGCGACAAGGGTAGGACTTAGTACACGAGTCTAGATGCTGGAGAACGAGCGGACTTTAATGGCCTCAAAAACCTCTTCATCAAGATATTCTTCAAGCCGCCCGGATACTCTAACAATATACTAGTAAGACTAATGAATGTCAAGCAGAAAGAGAAAGAGGACATCCACGACTATGTCACCCACGTGAGGAGCCTCTTCAAGAGAATCCCTATGGGCGAACGACCTACCGAAAGAGTAGTGTCCACCATGTTTATCAGTGGAATACAGAGTGAGGAGTTGTATAAGGCCTTGGCAGGCAACTAGAGCTTACAAAGATACTTGCTAGCTAGGGTGTCTGAAGAGGCCATTCGAATAGATAACTAGCTGAAAGAGCGCAGCTCTAAGAGCTCAAATTTAGAAGAGACCAACTCCCGAAGTTTAGAGAGAGCGTCAGTCTCTAGTGAATTATCAGGTCCAATGGCCCAGGACAAAGGGAAAGCCATTGAGACAAACCAAGACTTGGCTGAGGTAAAAATGGAGATAGCCAAACTGCAGGATATGTTGAGACAACCAACACGCCCACATGTCCAATGCGTGTCGTGTGGCGGAAACCACTTGCCGACCGAGTGTCAAGACCCTAGGTCATGACCTTGTGCTAATTGTGGTAGATTTGGTCATGACGTTGAGCATTGTAGATTACCAAGAAGACTTCCATACTCACAATCATATGGCCAACCATATCTAGCAAGTAGACCCCAACAATTCTTCATAAGGGGAGCCCCATTATCCCTTCCTGCGCCTAATGACGTTAAACTAGGTGTTCCTTGAATGGATATAAATCCTACAGGCATACCTAGACTGCCTGGTCCCTACGTGACCCATCCACCGAGTGATGCTCTAGTCCACTACGTGGAGGAGCCAAATGAGGAAGAGACTTACGTATACCCATACATCTTGCACGACAACAAGGGCAATGCAGTCCTTATGGACTATCGACTAGTACCGATGATGGCATTAGGAAGAGGCCGAGGTAGAGGCCTAGGAGGCTAGATGCATGATCGAATCATATGTTGGACTTGCAGTCATCCAGGGCATGTCTCATCACATTGTCTTGAAAGGGAGCAACCAAATAGAGACAAGGCAGACCTAAGGTTCCTTGAGTGCAAAATCACTCATTTCTTCATTGACTATCCCAAGCAAAAACCATCCCCAAGTTCAACCAACGTGCCATCTGTCCCATTTGGGCTGTTTGGCATTGAGAACCTTGATGGGGAGGGACCTATCCCATTGCGTTTCATGACCCAAGCATAGATGAAGTAGGCCGGCATATTGTTGCTAGGTCCTAGCAACCTCGATGCAGCCTCGATTGGGAAGAAGAGCCATAGATGGAGAAAGAAGAAACCCGAAGCTAAGATCACACTGAAAATTGAGAGTGCCATGACTCGGCCTGTTGGAAAGAAGGTCATTGATGCAAATGTAAAAACCTCAACTCCTAAGACGGCCGAAAAGGGAAGTGCTAAGGTAGGGGAATACTGGCATCCGAAGCGCTAATTAGAGGCTATCAAGAAAGTGAAGGAATGGGTAAAAGAGGCCCAAGAGCACCTAAAAGATGTTGAGCCCATCCTAGAGGACGAGATCAAAGATCTCTCTAGCATAAGCACATGAGTCTCATCCCCTCGACCAAAATCGAGAGATGCGACTGCGTCGTAAGCAGTACCACTTAGGCAAAGACTTGACGCTACAAGCCAACAAATCATTCATGGCCATTGGCCAGGATAATCCAAAATAGGAGAAAGATGAGTAGCCAATGACATCCTTACCACACTGGTGATCACCCTTGTGACGTTGAGCCTGGGAGACTTGCTTAGGTAGCATTCTACCCTATGGCAAGACCTAAAGCAGTGGGTTGAAGGATCACGAGAGCAAGCTGATGCAGACTTGCACGACCGTGATGCAGAGATACAAATACCGAGTTTGACGCTGCACTCTGTGCCTAAGTCCCTGCACGTTAATGCTTTGTGGGAGGCATTGAGATGCATGCGGTCTTACTTGTCTTAGCCCTAGGCGACACAATGAGAAAGGGGATTGTAGACACAGGAGCGGGGGTTAGTGTACTGAGCCATGCAGTGCTTCAGACTTGGGGAAACCCGCTTGTTAAGACTGCCAAGTTCAATGTCACACTAGCAAACAATATGAGAGTGAAACCATTCGGGGTACTTAAAAACTGGCCAGTGAAAATTGCAGGCGTCTAGTTCTCAGTTGAATTTATAGTTATGAAGGGAGTGGACTACGATATCCTATTAGGCCAACCTTGGATGCGCAATGCTAGAGTCATCAAAGATTGGGGTAACGGCTTAATCTTCATTGGCAATAGAATGGAAGCTATGAGGGTAGAGATAGACACTTGGAAGACCTCACCAGTCGACTTGGATGCCATCTCCGTGATGCTTAAAGGTAATGCTCAAGTCAAGAAGTCCTATGGGCCCTTGACCAAGTATATCCCATGCGCGGAGGATGAGCAAGACTAGATGCATGTCCTTGCTACGATCGACTTGCCATTCTTAGATCATGAGGCATACGAGCAAGCCATCAAGACAGTTGGCAAGTCAAAAGACACACCCTCCGTACCAGTCTGCATGATGGCAGGAACCTTTCGTGGGCGACCTAAACCTGTCACATTCCAAGTGCCAAATAACAAGAGGAAACTCCAAGAGATTTTGAAGTATATGACTGGCAAGCTAACTGGCAATCCAATAGTAAACTTCAAGCCGCTGCAAGATCTGCTAGACAAACCAAGGTGGCAATGAGCCAGGGTGCATGACTTAAACCTCATGTACAATTGGGCCCTAGTCCTCGATCAGAAACAAGAGATATATCAAAACCTAGGAGATGATGAGCAGTCGGATGAAGATGACTCCAATGGCGAGTACGAAGACTATCATTCTTTCAGTGACAAAAACGAGGGTGAGATAAACATGGTGGAATACGACATTGAGGGACAAGAAATAGAACAGATATAAGTGGACTCCAAGCCATAGAAAAAGAGTGTCTTTAAGATAGAGCGAGGGGTCATGCACATGGATTGTGACCACGCTTGGTTGGAACACATAGGAGCAATAGATTTCGAACAAGAAGGCCTAACCCAACCAGGTACAACACCAGAGCTTAGATCAGAGTCACCCTCTGAGCTGCGACCGCCAGGAGAAATCACCTCGTCTAGCGAAAATGACGAGTTTGATTCTGAGTCAGAAGTAAGCTCAAATAACGACCCAGAAATACCTAGAACCTCAGTGGGCCAATCTAGCCAACAAGGGCAAAAAGGCTACACAGCAAAAACATGTATGTGTTGCATTCAGATTGCATCTAGTCAAAGCGGAAAGCAACAACATCAAGCTACAACTACAAGGATGACTAGATATGACAGTCCTAACAACAGATGCACCTTGAGTAGCACTGCACTGACAATCCAAGACATCAGTGGAGAATCCACATTTGGTCGTGCAGCTAGGGACTCAAGGGCATTTGTTAGGAGGCTTAAATTTATAATCCAAGACCCAGAAGATGAAGACATAGTACCGCCTACTTATCTTAGGGTCAAACTCACCATAAAAAGATACCATAGTGCCAATGCTCTCATCGATGAAGGGGCATATTTTAATATCCTGACCTATGAAGCATGGACTCTGCTGCTAGGAAAACCAAAGCTCACACTAACTAATGCAACTATTAGTCCATATGGGGGACACCCACAAGCACTCATAGGAAAGTGCAAAATCCTTTTAACTATTGAAACTGAAAGCTTGCTTATCCTATTCCATGTCCCTCCAAATAGTGCTAGTTGTGGAAAGGAAACCCTCCTTGGACGACCCTTTAAAAGGGTGATCAAGTGTGAGGCCGACTATGTATCATAGAGGATACACTTGACACTACCAGGAGTGAGGATAATCACAACCTTTAGTAAGGGTGACCTCATCAAACCTCGAGGGAAAGATAAGGAACATTTTGACATACCAAGAAGTCTAGTAACAAGAGCAAGGACTTGTTGGAGGATTTGATATAGACATAGGTTGAATAACGAGAACCAATGAGTGAGGCCATGCTTGAAAAAAGAAGGTCAAGAGACACTCCCAAGGACAGCCTTTGGACTTACAAATATCATAGAAGACCCCAAAAGAAGCCCAAGTCTTATAGATGAAGGTATCGATGGAGAGCAAGCACAATGCCAAGATGGATATCCAAAGCATTACTATGTGCTCAAGGGTATTACATAGGCAATCAATGGATTTGGATACCAAAACCCCTTGCTAAACCTCTTCTATCAGCTAAAGGCCAGACCATATCAAGAGCAAAGAAGAGCAGGAGGAAATCTAAATGAAAAGCCAAGTTTTGAGTCAAAAACATTGGAGTGACCAAGCCCCTCACGATCAAAATCAAGAAACCAAACGAGACTATGCAAAGGGTAGATCCTCAGCCTAGCGTGCTTGATGAGCGCATATTAGATGTAATCGTTGAGGGTAAGAAAAAGCCACTATCGTCTAAGGAGCCTTTGATTTCCCAAGAGGATAACATGGAACATAGGCACAACATTGCTCATGGCAAGGTTAAATGCTCAACAAAGCAAATGGCAAAATCATCTAACAGCCATGAGCATATCTTCCAGCCAGTGTCAAAGCCACGTAGGAGTCCCAAGTCTCCTACACCCTCTTTCCCAAAATGGACATAGGAAGCACAACAGCAGTCGTTGAGTGCAGCTACTCAATCCCAATCTCTATCTCCATCTAAGCTTCCAAATGTCCAAGAGGTGAAACATGACACCACCCGTAGCTCTTGGTACAAGGATATGCTTATGCAATCTAATGTGATTAGATCAACTAAGGCTCGATCTGCATAAGTGAATGCTCAAAGGGCAACAAAAGACACACCCACTTCTGATCTGTCTAAGGACATGACACCACAATCTAGTAAGAGTAGCAAGTCCACTGAACTAGCCGTTACTACTTTCAATCAGGAATCATAGTAGTCACAGCATTTGGTCGTGGACGATGCCCCTTACAGAACGTGTCCTTAGCAATTCAACCGTGGAAGAGGTGTCGCAACCAACATCCTTGACACCTTTAGCACTACCAAAGCACCTAAAGCCTAGGCTTGAGGGGAAACCTCTAGAAGATGTGGCCAAGGAGATGGCACATCTGACTAATCAACCTAGCAAGGCTATTCAATAGGTTGCAGCTAAGTCCCATGAGAACACACCAGAGAAAGAGAGTGCTAAGGCCCAATCAAGCACACCATGACCTAGTTCAGGGTCCTGAGTCTTTGAGAAAGACACCTTCATTGCCCACGAATAAGAGGAGAACACAATGAACACAAAGATAGTTACAAGTGGTTGTGAATGCCAAACCAAGAGCATGGAAGAACTTGGGAATAAAGCATCGAGTCCACTAAGGAACTCATTGCCATCTCCCCTAATAGTGGTGAAACCTCAGAAACATCAGTGTGTCCTGATAAGTCAAAGCAACCATCACCATCAATGGTTGCTGGCAACACTCAATCCACCGACCACAGAACTTACATTGACCAATCAAGAGTGGATACAACATTGTCACAATAGGGTGACAAATCTATGCCAGTCACATCCAAGGAGAACCATGACACAATAACAACAAAGCTCAGGAGACACATGGAAACCCTGAGGACATATGCAATTATAGAGTTGACCAATCTTTCTTATCTAGGCATGAGCCCCCAGCTATGCTAAAGCCTATGGAAACTCCTAGAACCTTGCATGAGATAGCAACCGAGCAAGCCCTCATTGAACATAGAAGTGTAGTAGAATGCTTAACTGAGTTGGATGCTAAACTCAAAGTATTCACACATGTTTATGTCCTTGTGGACATGGGTGCATTCCCCAAGAAGCAGCTTGGGGAATACTTACCATTTACCCTATCCCAGGAAGAGAAAGAACATCTTGACGAGCACTATGATAGGCTCCTACATGAACGCATGTGACTCATCTCTGACAAGGAAATTGACGAACTACGCTTAACTGTGACATTCAATGATGTGCTCTGCCAACCAAATCTCTTAGAGAAAGAGCAACTAAAGTGACAATCAGAGTGTTGAAGTCAATTTGAAAAATGTTGGTTTGAAAACCGGTTTACAATGGCCAAACTAGCAGCCCAAATTATGACGGTATCAGAGGAGCGATTGTCCAAATGGCAGTCTCAAAGAGACCCAACCTATGTGGCAACAACTTCCTTTCGAGTACTGACTGCCATTCAGGATATGGACTTAGCCAGAACTAGCCAAGAGAACTCTCTGGTTGATAAGGTTCTCTTTGAGGAGGAGTTACATGTTGCCAGTAGACTCGGACAAGGTACCATGCTACTTGATGTTGCAAAATATCTATTGTTATTGAGTAAGCTGCAATGAGTACTGGATGTGTGTGCCACACTCCAATAAAATCTTGAGTTATACAATTGGTTTTTATCCTTATGTAGTGACATGGATTTGTAAATATGTACATAAATAAACAATAAGTTTTGTGACCCTGTATAGATAATATCAACACACACAAGCAATGATAGTCAAGCGTAGGGAGAAGAGTTGGGTTTGACAGGCTGAGCTGCTCAAGACCTCCTCTCACCACACATCTAGAAGTCGTGTGACCATTCCCGCCTCCAGGTGGAGGGCATGCAACCCTTATTACCACCATAGGAAGCCCTGACCAACATCTCTGATGGTGTAGATGGGGCACCATCCCCTTCTATACATCTTTTCCCTTTTTGGTCTATCCTTCTGGGGACTAGACCTACTCCACTCCATGACAACCAGTCCACGGAACTTAGCATAAGCCAAGAAATGCTAATGGCTGGAATATGCCCCCCAATCCAGGCATGATGAACATCATCACGGGGTCGTCCCTCTACAACAAACATTGCATGCCTCACCTTGCCCCTCCACCTCATATGCACTTGATAACCCACTGTTTAATCCCTTTCATGCAAATAATTCTATCCTATCTCAAAGGCTAACCTTGATTCACATTTTGTAGATTTTTCCATAGTAGCCGTCATGGAGCACACAATGCATCTGGCATGCAAGGAAGCTCTCCTCCATAGAAGGGAGCATAAGGCACAAGCACCTCCACCAAAGCAATATGTGCCTACCCTTAGGAGGTACACACAAAAAAGAGGCCCTAAGTGACACCGCCCCGGACGCTGGCCAAAGACTTCCCTGGCCAGGAGAACAAAGGCTGAAGGGCATGCGTGGGGGGTGGCAACCTCGGTCGTGCAGGCCCTCACAAGACGCTCGGGCACCAGGTGCTCGAAAAAGGAGAAGGCAGCTACAAACAAGAGGGAATTTGACAAATTATTTAAAAGCAATCTTGAAATAGCTACGGCCAAGGACTACATCATTCGGGTCCCGGCCGATATCTTCCCCGCCCAGCTTGACAGGAGCCCACCACCGGCACAGCCCTAGTCGACTGATCACCCAAATTCACCCCGCCTCATACAAATAGAATAGGCCCTATGTTGTATAAGCTGCTTGCCAAATTCCATCTTGTCATAACTTTTTGTCCTTAAGTGGTTAAAGGGGGCATGTCCCCCCAACTGTACAAACCTCCCTTACTACTAATCCATGGCATGTCTTTAACAAGCGCCAATGATATGCATCGCATCCAGCACCATAGGATTTTGATAAAGTAATATATTTTTGTGTTGCATCTATTTATTATAATTGATGCATGTGACTTGCATATACTCTCATGAAGTGTCAAGTGGATGGAGGATGACACAGGTCTTTGTACGAAAGTGTCCAATGCCCAAGTCACCGCAAGACCACCAACCTCACAAAGAGCCATGGCAAAGCCACACCATCGAAAGCGAAAATCACCCTTGCCGATCGCCCACATCACATGGCCCAAATCATGATCAGTGGCCACTTTCTCTTTGTGAGTCAAACTCTACACCTGGCACTCACAGCAGTTGTTACCTCAATTGCACCAACATCTCACGTTACAAAGAGGTTTTGCAAAATCTCCAGTGTATCTCCCCATCTCAACAACTGTTCCTCTAGTAACAAGACTGGGACACAATCATTGTTGTAATATCAAGTTTCACAGCCTTTGGATCTCGACATTTTCTGATCCAATTGAAAGGCTGATAGCCTCAACGTATTACAATGGTTATACTCATGTTATTCTTTAAAAAAAAATGGGAAAGAAAAGAAAAGAAGAAAAAGAAAAAGAAAAGAAAAGAAAAGAAAAGAAAATAAAATAAAATAAAATAAAATAAAAAAGCACTCACAATCACAACACGACACCCAGGGGTCCTCAAAATAGGTACGCCCAGTGACCTTGGTCGGATGGCTCTGTCCCTAGTCCCCTAGCCCTCTACACCTCGCCCAGAATTGTTCAGGGCACATCAAGGATAGGACATACCTAGGGAGCTTGTCTCGCCCATGGTTAGACCTGTCATCTTGATCCATTTGCACTATTTCTTTTTGCACTCGGCCTTAGTATCTTTGCAATAGATTGTGGTAAGCACCGCACGAATGGCCATGAAAAGTACACCGTACTCATCGAGTAAACCCAATAGCTACCAGCTACTGAAAGTTTGGTGTCAATGTGTTAAATTATGCTACATTGTGTTGTCACAATGCAAAGGACGTCTCATACACCTTCATGTGTACTTCTCCTCAACATGGACAACTTTGCTTCATCCACACATTGTTACGAGGAACCAAACCCACGGTCTTCTAACTATGTAATATCTAAGTATGCACGAGCACTCACATCATATTTGCACCGAAATATATATACAGTTTGGGTCCTCAAGTGTAGGACAATACTCTCAGCTTGCTTAAAGTTTGACCTATCTCCCAAACTAATCAAACTATGTCTTGTGCACGATAAGAAGACTAGCACTATCCCTAGGGAGAGACCACATATGAGAGGTTTTCAATCGTAGATACTAAAGAATCCATCAAATGCATCGGTAGCTCTTCATCATTACTCAATTCTGACCTCTTGACCATTCCTATCATGCAAGCCCACCAAACAATTGGCATGTGTAGAATCCCCACAAACCACCACCTATGCAAGTCCCTAGCACAATTCCCAACAATGAACAACCCTACCCCCAACTCCAACCACCCTACCACGAGTCACCCACGCCAACAATGTGGCCCCAACAACCTTCATCTGTCCACCACCAGAAATCTTCCAAGGCAACCGTAGACGTCCTTGCCACCCACATCTTCGATGCATGCTAAAGCCTGCTACTTACGACTGTGAGTGCCATGGGACTGGTACTCATCTAAGAGAGAGGTAATGTTAACTGTTAAATGAACAAGGTGGAAAAGCTAGAAAATCTAAAGCAGAAGAAAATAACCCTAAAAAAAACAAGGTGGAAAAGCTGGAAAATCTAAAGCAAAAGACAATGACCCTCAAATAAACAAGGTGGAAAAGCTAGAAAATCTAAAGCAGAAGACAAGGCCAAGGCAAAAGTGAAACAGAAGACGAAGGCATGCCAAGAAGAATCTGGAAACACAAGAAGTGCAAAAAAGTCCTAAATCAAGGAAAAAGATGCATGATAAAAAGTGCGAGCTTATACTATTGTAAAAAAGCGAAAGGTGCACCATGATTATTTTAAGAGTGCCAAGCTCTCACCCATGCAATTTGTAAATGTAGACGGGCAGTGAAAAGGAAGCTAGGAAGATAGGAGGACAATGGAAAAAAGGGCTCGGCCATGTAAAAAAGGGGATAAGGGGATGACTGCCCAAAAGGGATCTAGGGTTTTGTATATAAAGTTGAAAAGTGAATGAGAAACTCATTCTTCGATGTGTGGCTAATAAGAGTTCTCTCTTCTTCTCTTCACCTTGCTTGTGTGTGTGCTCTTGAGAGAGGGAGTGTGAGAGTGTGAGGGAGTGAGTGAGTGTGTGGGAGTTTGGAATCAAGAGGGTCAAGCTCTTCACCATCTCCTCTTCTCTCTTCTTCTCTCTTCTCTTCTCTTCTCTTTTCTCGCGCATGCAGCTATGGTGGATGGAGCTTGGAGATGGAGGAGGCTTGAGGATGCTTGAGCTAGCATCTAGGATCCTGGAGCTACCGGCGTGTGTGAGAGAGGAGAAAACTCATTTCGGCATCAAGGTAAGCTCACTACATCTCGAGAGGATTGACAGTGTGTCGGCTAGGTGAGAGATAGCTATGAGAGCTCGCTTGAAACGCTTGAAACAATAAGCGGTATGTGGGTCTTGGTAGTTGAGCGTGAGCTCCCACTACAATCATACTCATTCTTTCATTGCTCTCTTTGAGTCTTCCTAACAATGGGTGGGTTGGGTGGGCAGTCTTGTGGATGATAGCCATCTATGGTGAGAGTTGGGGTTCGACTCCCCACAGAGTCAATCTTGTTTGTTTAAACAAGTTTTGAAGATGCATCAATACCCTAGCACCAAGCCAGGATGTCCCAGCCTCTCTCTCTCTCTCTCTCTCTCTCTCTCTAGTTGGAGGTACTAACCGTGCATTGTCTCATCAATGTCTCAGTAGCCATGTTACACATTATCCTCTTATGGCTCCATCCGGTACCGAACTCGTGCTCTAGGATATTGAGGACAAACTTTTTATCAAGCTCTAACTAATCCCTGCATTGCAATAGAAAAGAATTAAACCAACCTCCTAATATTTTGAATCATTAAAGCAAGTCAAAGATACATACGCCCATAGAACATGCACTCTAGGCATGTAGGTCTCCAACAAGGATCCGATGCATCGATGAAAAAGACGTCCGCCTCCAATGGGTACCACCCATCCCTTGGCGTCGATGTTGTAAACAAGTGACCCCTAACTCTATAATGCAGGTCTTGAATGGTGGTTGATGTGTTGTAGAGCTCTCTAGTGGGGTGGTAGACACTTGAGAGCCCGAGTGCTCCCTAGAATCCATCATTGCAGACGTAGATGTGGTGGTAGAGGTCCAGCATTGCCATCGTAGAGGCTTGCTACAAGTAAGAAACAACACAAGATGATTAGTCATACATTCATAGGACCTCATGCTAGCCTAGAACAGAGGGAAAAGTTATGTAACGATGTCTCAATCTCCTGCTGAGTCACAACCCCATCAGCCACTAGTGGCTGGGTAATGTTTGAAAGGGGAGTCCATGTAGTGTCTTGAAGGGAAGTCCTAGTAGCATCGAAAAGTTAGAATTTGGCCTCTAAAATTATTATATAAAATATAAAATAATTTATTCCCTACGTAAGAGGTGATCGACACCTATATGCTCCTCTTGCACCTCGTCTTGCATGTGGCTCTCGAAAAGAGCCTTCATTAAGGAGAACTGGCCTCAAAATCTACTGGAGGTAAACTATTGTCACCTCCACCTCCGCATTGGGGAGGCGCTCATAATCTGTCCAATCCTCTACTATCTGCTCTCTGGGGATGCCACTCGCCCATTAGATAATCCTCAAAGAGATCAACAAACCATCCTTGCTAGAAGCCATATATGTAGATGACTTGTTTTCAAAAACAAAAAAAAGTAACACGTCATGTGGCAATGAGGACATGATCCTATTCCAGGTATTTATGTTCACTTTCAGGTGGATATGTATTTATGTGTGTGTGTGTGTGTGTGTGTGTGTGTGTAGATATATATATATATATATATATATATATATATATATATATATATATATATATATATATGTATGTATGTATGTATGTATGTATGTATGTATGTATGTATGTATGTATGTATGTATGTATGTATGTATGTATGTATGTATGTATGTATGTATGTATGTATGTATGTATGTATGTATGTATGTATGTATGTATGTATGGATTCACACAATCTCTCTCTCTCTCTCTCTCTCTCTCTCTCTCTCTCTCTCTTAGGTCCTCATCCTCTAAGAGACGACAATCTAGCATGAATGGTGACATGAAGGAGCTACTCTAAAGGGTGACATTTATGTGCAGGGGGACAGCTGCTCTCCTACAGGGTCAGGTCCCTACACAAGGAGAATGATATACTATCCTAGAAGCTGCAGATGTATTGGCAATTGTTTAGGGGTCTTTGCAGGGTCAACATGGGGTTGTGTAAGGTACAAATGCAAGCACACTGAGTGGATGCCTTGGATTGCAAGATGGTAGAGACTACTGATAAAGAAAGCAATGGATATGAGACCGAACTTGGCACACAACCAATTGGGCTAACCATAGGAGGCATTGTATCAAAAGGGTAGTACAAGACACCCATTAAGGACGAAAAGTTCTACTACATATAAAATAGAAGGAGAGTCCACGAAAATGCCACCCTCATAAGTGCCAAGCGATCGGAAAAGATGCAAAGGCTAATTGCAACAAATGGTTTAAATGACATAACAGCCCTCATAAGAGCTGAGATTGCAGCAATATGTATGCCAATGATTGACAAGGTATCAAGTGACATGAATGCAATGCATGAAACATGGGGAAGGAATTGAATGCTAAAATGGATGCAAACTTGAAAGGGTGCATGAGGGTGTGTGGCAACATGCAACAAAAAGTCATGAATGACATGGATACAAAGAAAAAATATATGTATGAAAAATTGCATGAGATATTCAAGAAAGAACTAAGTGTTGTTGTAGAAACAAATGGGAAATCATGCTCTATTAGTTGGGAGGATGCAAAATATAAAGAAATCAAGGCTCAATTGCAAATGGATATGATAGATAACTTGAACATGGCAAGGAACACTTGAAAAGTAGATATGGATGCATTGAAAGGTGATACAAATGCACGCATAGCAGCCAAGGACATGGAGATTTCTAAACTCAAAAGGTAGTTAGAGACATGTAAGAATGAATTAGGGACATACAAGTCAATTATGGATGCACAGACAACAATGCTAGATGCACTAGAATTAAAGAAAGAGGTGGAAAGTTTAAAAAAAGACATGTACACATGGGTGAATGTGGTAGAGGGAGCTCAAAAGAAAGTAAAAAATGTTCAGCAAATAGTGAATGAAAATGCACAGTGGATTGAGGTAGTCAAAAGAAACAAAGGGGTGACTCAGAACAAAGTAGAAATGATGAACGCAATAGTAGAGGATGAAGCAAAGAGGAAACTCCGTGCATTTCATGTATGTGTGGTGGGATGGGATAAAAAAGAAAACCCCCAAGAGGATGCAAAAACACTTTGTGCTAAGATGGGTGTAGACAAGACATGCATAATGGATGCTTGGAGGATAGGTGATCCAAATGACAAAAGAGGTCAGATCCTCTCATGTTGAAATTTAAGGACATGGATAGCAAAAGGGTCTTCTTATCAAATAGAAAGGCTTTGAAGGGAAAAAATATTTATCTCAATGAGGATCTCACACCCGCACAGTTGGAGCATAGGAGGGCTAGCATGCCAAAAGTGTTGGAGGCACGTAAAGAAGGCAAGTATGCTATGTATAGAGATGGTAGAGTGGTCATAGTAGAACGGAGGTCACAATGACGGTATGAGGCTTATGGGATGCTAAAGATTTCCCTTTGGAATTGTAATGGTTTAATGAGGCTTGATGTAGGTTATTTTGAGGATACTTTTCATGGGATAGACATGGCTTTGTATAGAGAGACACATCAATGTATAAATTCTAGACTACCGGATGTTGTGGGATACAAATGGGAGAACATCTATAGATCTCAAAAGTGTAGACCAGGAGAAACCACGGGGTCAGGTGGTGTGGTATTCTTTATTGTGAGAGCCTCCAAGACATGATTCACATGGTGTCATGAGATGTGCATGCTAGATATATGTGGGTAAGGTTGAGGATAGGGCACCAAAGGGATCTATATGTTGCAATATGTTACTTTCCACCTGCCTCTTCAACATTTGCTCTTAGGGAGGGATTACCATTTGAAGTACTACATGAGGATATTATGAGATATGCAAGCAGTGGGAACATATTACTAGTGGAAGACTTTAATGCTCGGAAGTGAGTAGTCCGGCTTTTATGATACTAAACATGAAATTTTTAAGGAATTGGCATTGGAATGAGCTAGGGCTTGTCAGGACATCTCAAGATAAGGAGGTGACAGCATATGGATCCCATCAGCTAGCTTTAGGAAGTGTTCATGAATTGGCTATATTTAATGGCCTATTAAGATGGATGGGGGTGGATTCTTTCACTTGTTGGAATGACAAAAAAGGGGCTATTCTTGAGGAAAATTTAATGGGTTTGCTAGCGTTAAAGGCTATGATATGGTGCTTATCTCAAATTCACCCAAGGGACTACAATGACATCTAGATGCATTGCATGTGTTCTATGAAGATAAAGGTCTCAAGGTTAATCTTGGAAAGACTAAAATTATGGTCTTAACACCTAGGCAGCTTGGGTGACATGTTTAGAGAATCACTTTATGTATGACGGCCAGCCTATGGAAATGGTTAGACAATTTGTATACCTTGGGGTCACTTTCAAAGGGCCATAGTTTTCATGGAAGGAAATTTGAGAGGCTAGGCTTGCATGGTCGTATGTAGCTTTGGGTACCCTAGAGCGACAGTGTGCACACACATATTGTGCACACATACAGTTTCAAGAGTCTCATACCAAATTGTGGCTTTTTGAAACTTTGGTTATGGCCACACTACTCTATGGGGCAGTCATACTACTAGATGGATGCCACTTATGGATTGTGATGGACCAGAATACAACATTATGTTGGTTGGGAACATATGGAAAGACCGATGGTCATGATGATGACACATATGATAAGGGAAAAAGCCTTGATACCATAGGAGATCATCCGAGCAGAATTGGGCATTGTACCCATGGTAGTTGAGGCATTATTCCAAGCAATTACTTTCCTCCAGACAATACGGTAGCTCCCTAAAGATCGATACCCTAGACTAGCCCTAGAGTCTTCAAGACAGTGTTGAGATATCGAGCTCTACTCGTGATATGCCAGGGTGACCGTTGTGCATTTATGTCACGACTTGTCAGTTGCAGATGAGGTTGATACACTGCCCATGAATAATAGCTAGATAACAGCTATCCTTATCTACTCTAGTTCGTGGCTCAGTTAGTATGCCACCTTAGTTAGTTGAGTTTGGTTTGAGACCCATATATAGGGTTCTTCTATTTCTATGTACCAGACTTCTTTTTGGCTTACACAACTAAGAAGAGGAAAACTGTTTTCAGCCTCCACCCTTGTGTGTATTCCCCCATTGTGCAAGCAAGAAAGCTACAAGTGAGATTGCTTCCTTCTCTCCCACAATCTTGACATGGTATCAGAGCCTTGTTCATGGTAAGGAGCTCAAGAAAGCAAGCCAAGTTCGCGGTGTTCTGGTAAGAGGACTAGTGTTGCTTTCATTTTTCTGTTTTGGGAGCAAGTCTCTGCAGTAGCACAGCCGGAAAGTGCAAGAGTGCATTGTCTCAGGTTGAGATACCCTTCGCGGTGAAGCAAGAGGGCAGTATATGCTGCGGGATAAGGCTTTAGCCCACCCGTGACCCTGTTTTTTTGATTTGAGGCCATTTCGGGGCCTGTTTTGGAGGCGGAAGTTTTCTGCACGCACTTAGGAAAAGGCCCTGTTTTATGCTGTGCGACCACTGTTCTACAGGTCGCTGAAAAGTTACTGTAGAAATTGCATCGTATGCCTGTAGCAGAGACATTGGGAGTTACAGAATCATCCTTGTTACCTGTTGATGCAAAATCGTCACTAGGAAGTGACTGTGTGGTCAAATACCACTTTCGTTAGTTTTGCAGATTTGCCCTTGTGAGGCTGAAGCTGTGTTCTTTGCAGTGACAGAATTTTTTGTAGTGTTCTGTAATGGCGTCTGATTCTCTTTCACAGATTGTCACTGAAAAGCTTGACGAGAACAACTTCCAAGCATGGAAGTTCAGAATGATGAATTTCCTTATGGGAAAAGGATATTGGGAATTTGTTGCAGGAAATGAAGAAGAACCAGTTCTTCCTGATGTTTCCAATCAACAGCAAATGCAGGCATTTAAAGCATGGCATGAGAGAGCCAGGAAAGTTATGTACTGGCTGTCTATCAGTATTTCAGACTCTATGATTGTGCATATTCAGGATGCAAGTACGCCAAAGGAGGCATGGGATACTTTGTCAAAAATGTATAACACAAATACGCAAGCCAAGAAAATGCAGCTCAAGCAAGAGTTGCAGAATGTGTGCAAAGAGAAAGTATGAGCATCAATGACTACCACATGAAGGTGAAGAAGATTGCAGATGCACTTGCTTCCATTGGGTCACCAGTGGAAGATGATGATTTAGTTTTTGTGACCTTGAATGGTCTAGGAAAGGATTACGCACAGTTTCGGACATCCATTTCAGTTCGTGAAAGATTTCCTGATTTTGAGGAGTTGATTGCTCTTCTAATTTCTAAGGAGCAGAGAAATGGTGGTGCATCTTCTTCAGGAGGAACTTCAAAAGAAACTGTCTTCTACTCAAATGTTGAAAGAGGTAGAGGTAGAGGTAGAGGTAGAGGAGGCCGATCTAGAGGCCGTGGTAGAAATCAGAATATGCAGCAGACTCAAGAAAACCAGTCCTATGGAGGAGGACATGGTAACTCTAGAGGCAGGGGGATCCAAAGAGGTCGTGGTGGATGGCAAATAGGCCAAAATGCAAACAGCAATGTTGAATGCTACTACTGTGGTAAAATGGGTCATATGGCTAAAGACTGCTATAAAAAGCAGAATGACATCATGAATGGGAAATTGCAACAAGGAAATTTTGCATCTTCTAGTAGATAGGGTGATGACAGAAATGAGCATTTGTTTATGGTGCATCACATGAACAATTCTGTGACAAGTGCAGAAGAAAGCAATGAAGTGTGGTATGTTGACTCAGGTGCATCAAACCACATGACAGGTCATGCAGAATGGATGCAGGATGCAAGGAAAATGAAAAAACTAGGATTTGTGGAGACTGATGATGATATTGCACATCCTATTGTGCAGATTGGAAAATTTCCTTTGTCTATGCAGGATGGGAAAAAGAAATACCTGTCAGATGTATTTCATGTCCCGAATATCACCAAGAATCTGGTTTTTGTTGGTCAAATGGTTGAGCAGGGCTTGCAGGTCAGATTTAATCCTCATGGATGCTTTGTTGAGGATATGAAAAATAAAGGTCGTTTGATAGCAAAAGGAAAGAAGAAGGGCAGAATGTTTACATTGGATGCAGACATACCTAAATTGAGTGCAGCAATGTTTGCACATGGGACCGGTGTAGTTGCAGATATTGATATCTGGCATAAACGCATTGGTCATGTTAATGTACAGCGACTTAAATCAATGCAGGCCCAAAATATTGTTGCAGGATTGCCTAAATTCAAGGTTGCAGAAATGCATAAGGTGTGTGAAGCCTGCCAATTTGGAAAACAGGCAAGGAAACCATTTCCTAGACATGTTCAAGAGAGTAAGAAGCCATTGGAATTAATCCACTCTGATGTGTGGACTACTAAAGCTGCATCTCTTGGAGGCTGTCATTATTTTATCACTTTTATTGATGACTATAGCAGAAAAGTTTGGGTGTATTTTATGAAAAAGAAAAGTGAAGTTTTTGGGCATTTCAAAACTCTTAAAGCTATGGTTGAAAAAGAAACAGGCCTGCAAATAAAATGTCTAAGGTCAGATGGAGGGGGAGAGTACCTCTCAAATGAGTTTGCAAGGTTCTTGCAAGAGCATGGCATAAAGCAGCAATATTCATGCAGTCATACCCCACAACAAAATGGAATTGCAGAAAGGAAAAACAGACATATTGGAGAGGTATCTCGTGCCATGCTCAATGAAAAAGACCTGCCAGATTTTTATTGGGCTCAGGCAGTTGCTACAGCAGTCTACATAATGAACAGGACTCCCACTGCAACAATACATGGGATGACTCCAGAGGAGAGGTATACTGGTAGGAAACCAGATATTTCTCATTTGAAATTTTTTTGTTGCATTGCCTATGTTCATGTGCCAGATGAGTTGAGATCCAAGTTGGATCCAAAAGCTGATAAGTGCATCTTTATTGGTTACTCTTTGCAGCAGAAAGGGTATAGATGCTATAACCCTTCTACTCGTAAGTTTACAGTGAGCAGAGATGTTGTTTTTTATGAGATGAGTCACCCACACAGTCTTCCCCCTGCCTCCCCCCACCACCCCACCACACACATACACATCGTGTGTGTGTGCGCACATTGTGTGTGTGTGTGTGTTAGAAAGAGAGAGAGAGGTACTTCCCCTCCCCCCACACACACACATTGAGAGAGAGAGAGAGAGATCTTCTTGCTCCAACAATGCCCCATGTCTAACGAGCATCGCCCCAAATACGTTGCGTTGGTCGCCCGACAAGCACCTCAGAGACATTCCAGGTAAGTGTCTTCCAACACAAGAACATTGCAACATACTATGGTCAAACACCCTAGGACTCGTCACCTGATACCAATTGATGAGAGAGAGAGAGAGAGAGAGAGAGAGAGAGAGAGAGAAAGAGAGAGAGAGAGAGAGAGAAGAGATAAGATAATATAAGATCTATTAACATCTCTAAAAGGCTAGAATGGCCTATGAGACCATAACCAATACAAGTGGTATCATCATCTCTCATCAGAGAAGAAGAGAAAGGGATAAATGTGTAGATCTATATGGTGGATTGGGATGAGAGGTATGAGAAGTATGGAGAATTGAAAATTTTGGAAAAGTTAAAAAAAGTGAAAAAAATAGGTTTTAAAAGATTAAAAGAGTTTAGAGTATCTCCTCCTCAATCTATGGAATCCACCAAGACTCTACAAGCTACCTTCGACCGTGTCAACACGCCAGTCTACATCTATGACGAGAAATTGTGATGTGAATGTGACGCATATGGGCATGCATATGTCACCAAGTAGGTACTCTAGGACATCGTGCTCTATGTAATGCTGTAGCTTTGTCAACTATGATGCCGATTGATGATGTCCCTCGATGATGCCTATCAATAGGAGATGTAGTGTTTAGGGTGGTAGTAGTGGCTGGGAGTTTAGCTACATTGAAAAAGTCTCTAACTACTATCTAGAGGGGTGGATGAGGCTGGGGTCACCTCCTATCCCATAACAATACTACTCTGTGCTGCTGGAGCTCCAATAAGAAAAGACCCAAACATCTTTGGTCCTCATAGTCCATCACCCATCTTAGTGGTTCAAAGCCCTCCTTAAAGAGGCAATGATAGCGACCTTGGATATCATAGTATAGAGTACATATGCAGATGTAGTGCTCCTCTATTTCAAAGCTGGCACATCCTCTCATTAGCTACTGAAATATGGCTCCATTGACTTGTCTCAATCAACAATTGATGCGATGAGGTGCGAATCTAACCAATAGCATACTCGAAGTCCATGAGAGAGTTGAGCATCCATGTATCTCAACCTCACTATGAAACCATCATGAGAGAGTTGCAAGAAGTGGCATTGGTATTGTGCCATTTTCATGCCTAATGGGAAAGGGGGCTTGGAACAAGTCCTTCCTGTCTCTAGTTTAGTGATATATGCTCTGATCACACTATTCAGCTCTGCATGATTGAGACTCAAAGTAGGGAAAGTAAGGCTGTAATCAAATGGTGGAAATCTGTATGTACTCATGCCATGTAAGTTCAGCCACGTGCTCAAATGTGCATACCAACATTGTCTATCTCCCTTTGCTGCAAGCTGTCTGTCAAGATTTTGGGAGAGAAGGAAGGAGTCTCACTTGTAGCTTTCTTGCTTGCACAATGGGGGAATACACACAAGGGTGGAGGCCAAAAAGAAGTTTGGTACATAGAAATAGAAGAACCCTATATATGCGTCTCAAACCAAACTCAACTAACTAAGGTGGCATACTAATTGAGCCACGAACTAGAGTAGATAAGGATAGCTGCCATCTAGCTATTATTCATGGGCGATGTACCAACCGCATCTGTAAACTGACAAGTCGGTGACATAAATGCACAACGGTCACCCTGGCATATCACGAGTGGAGCTCGATATCTCAACACTCCCCCTCGAGCTCAATCCCAATTCCTGCATACCAAGCAGGTCTCTGAACTTGCGCAGCTTCTCTGCGCCCAATGCCTTCGTGAATATGTCAGCTACCTGATCCTCTGTGCTGACATAAACTAGATCAATAAGACCTAGTAAAACCCTCTCCCGCACATAGTGATAATGCACCTCAATGTGCTTTGTTCTAGCATGATAGACTGGGTTATTTGCCAAGTGTATACTACTCATGTTGTCACAATAAATGACAACTAGCCCATCTGTAGGGCTGATGCATATCATAAAGTAGCTTATGCAACCAAGCTACCTCACATGCAGTCATTGCTGCACCCCTGTACTCAGCCTCTATGCTCGACAAGGCAACTGTAGGTTGTTTCTTGCTGCTCCAAGTGATTGCAGCACTCCCAAAAGAGAACACATATCCACTGGTAGATCGTCTATCAGAAATACTACCAGTCCAATCAGCATCAGTGTATCCATACAACTGTATCTGAACCCCAGTCTCATAAAGTAGTCCATACTGCAATGTGGACTTCACATACCTAAGTATGCGTCTAGCCGCATCTAAATGCAGTTTCCTTGGAGCCTGCATAAATTGACTTACCAATCCAACCGCATAGCTCAAATCTGGCCTGGTAATAGTCATATAAATCAAACTTCCTACTATGCGTCTGTACATAGTAGGGTCTTTGAGAAGCTCACGTGCATCTACGCTCAACTTCACATTCTGCTCCAAAGGAACTAAAATAGACTTACAGCCTATCATCCCATATTTGGACAGCATGTCCAATCCATATTGCCTCTGCAAGAGCCATATCCCACTTGGTGATCTAATCACCTCAATGCCCAAGAAATAACGCAGCTCTCCCAAATCCTTCATCTCAAACTTTTGCTTCAATAGCATTTTCACATGAAGGATATCTTCATCACTATCACCTGTGATAATCAAATCATCAACATAAATGACAAGCAGCATAATATCTTTCTCTGTTTTTCTCACATAAAGTGAGAAATCTGCCTTGGAAATCTGAAAGCCAATAGTGACAAGATACTGTCCTATCTTGTCAGACCATGCTCTAGGTGCTTGCTTCAAGCCATACAAGGCTTTCTTCAACCTGCAAACAAACTCAAGATGAAGAGCATGCACATAACCTGGTGGCTACTCCATATAGACCTCTTCTTGCAAATCACCATGCAAGAAGGCATTCTTTACATCCATCTGATGTAAAGACCATCCCTTTGATGCAGCCATAGCAATGACTGCTCTTACGGTTTCCATCCTTGCAACCGGACTGAATGTTTCTTCATAATCAATGTCATATGTTTGTGCATACCCCTTGACTACTAATCTTGCCTTGTATCTGTTCACAGAACCATCTGCATTGTGCTTCACCTTATAAACCCACTTACAGCCAATTGCATTCTTATCTTTAGGCAAAGGTACCAACTCCCATATAGCATTTGCTTCCAAGGTATCCATTTCTTCATCCATGGCTTTCTCCCATTTTTCTTTTCCCATGGCTTGCTCAAAAGAAGCGGGTTCTGGTTCCTGTATCACTTTGACTATATATGCATAGTGAATGGTTGTAAATCCATCATATTTCAGCCTATCCACAAGATACCTAGCTCTGGTAGACCTACGCAAAGTAGGCTCACTTCCATGTGCTCTCAAAACATCCCTGGTCTTCCTTACTCCAGGTGTAACAATAGAAGGAATACCCAACTCATCATCAATGCTCTGTTCTGAGCCACTGGATTCACCATCCACATAAGAGTGATCTGCATTCACATCAAACATGGGCTGATCTACCTTCTCTTTTCCTATTCGTGATACCTGCATACCACTATCTGCATTTCTTTGAGAAGATTCTCCTGATCTCAATCTGCCTGTCCATGGCGAAGAATGTGAACCACTGCTAGAGGACGCTCCAGGTCCACTAATATCTTGTGACTGCTGCTGTGAATTCTGTGCAGCATTACCATTTTGTGCATTTACATTATCAATCACATTTACTGGTTTGTATGTGAGTGTGTGTGTGGCAGGGAGTGGGAAGAGGGCAAGGTGAGGGCTCTCTCTCTCTCTCTCTCTCTCTCTCTCTCCGACAGGGAATTGACCCAATCCGCAAAGAAATTAAAATTTACAGAGTGCCGCTTAAGCAATGCCATCCATATTGCAAATGCCACTTAACGCGTTGCAATTATTTATCGCTTAAGCGACTGCATTTGCGACATAAAATTGCATCGCTTATACAACACTTCGAATGTTGCTTAAGTGAATCCCATCTTTTTTTTTTTGTGTCTCTAACACCCCCCTCTTTCTTCTAGTGTGTGATAACCAAAGTGCTATTAGTCTTACTAAAGACTATGTTCAACATAACAAGTCTAAACATATTGCAGTGCATTATCATTATGTTTGATATGAAGTAAAGAAAGGCACGATCATGATTGATCATTGTCCAAGTGATCAGATAACTACATATATATTTAGCAAAGGACTCAATGAAGCACACTTCACTCTGCTGCAGTCCCAACTTGGAGTTGTCTCAACTTCAATATTTGAGAATTAATCTTCTATGACATTGTAGTGCCATTATACATACTCCTTATAGGCACCATACACTTCATATACGCACATACACCTCAGAACTCTTAGTCATCTTTGTACATACATATTTAATTTCACTTTACATGCACACAATAATCCTTCTTGATCATATTCGTACATTTGTATATAGGAGCTCAGGCTTTCCCTTGTACTCCCTAAGGGATTTTTCATCTGCAACTAGAGAAACCTTTGTTTGAATAGGGGTGTTGAGCTATATATAGCTCACCTTATCTAGACTACGTCTCACCTATATATATGTAGATTGTGATCAATATGATATAGTCTTTGGGAGTGTATATGCTGTGTCTCTTTTCTCTCTATCACATCTCTACATATATTCTCTCTCTACATTTCAACAGGAGACCCATGAAGTTTCAGAAAGGAGAGCTAGTGCTTTTGAGGAGGGTACCCAAGTTTAGGTATGCTAAATTAAAAGATGGTTCCAATAACAAATTGATACATCGCTATTATGGACCATACGAGATTCTAAAATGGATTGGAGACTTAGCATACAAGTTGCAACTTCGTTCTACTACCAAGATCCATAATGTTTTTCATATGAGTCAACTAAGAACTTTAGTTAACTCACAAGTGGATTAGCTTGAGTAGTTGTCATCTCACTAATGGATGAAGAGGGAATTACCTAGTATAATCCTAAGGAGATTATTGGCCATCAGGAAAAGAAGCTCTGTACTAAATCCATAGTGAAATAAGTCTTATCAAATGAAAATTCTTACCTTCAAAGGAGGCTTCTTAGTAATCATTGCCTATATTGGAGGGGTTTTCCTATCTTAAATAGACACTTTTGGCTGAAGATTAGACATATTTCACCCATGTTTCACTGCAAACAGTTCTCACATAGCTCATTGTTAATTTTTTTAAAGAAATGGCCTATCCATATGGGCTGAAAGTACATGTCATAAGATTTCTTTTGATATATAGTTTGCTCAATTTGCATAAGTGTATCAAAAGTTATCTCAATTTTACTACAACAAGAACTATTGTAGATAGCATACTATTCACAGTTTGCAATGGATTTTTATAAAGACATTGTGACTAAGATTTCATATTTATGGCCTATGATGAATGTACTACAGATTGTTCTAGGAATATAGAAATTTGAGGTCAAGAAGTTTGACTATGTCTCTCATATTTGCAGGAAATTTGGCAAAGGAGAGAGGGCCTTTGATTCAATCTAAATAATGTGAAAGTGAGTTGCAAAGATTTGTTTTACATCTCTTTGCTTGGGAACAATATGGTAAAAAAATAGAATGGTTGTAGATGTTTTTGTTAGATATGCTCAATGCCCCACCCTCATAAGGTGCCACCAATGATCCATGGTACTCTAAGTTATAAGGCCCCCAATATAAGGAGAAGCCATGTGTGAGCATGGACATTGGGTGGGTTATGACTTGTATGTCTCCAAATGAGGTCTACGTGACTGGATGGCAAAAATGTGACCTTTGTGGATCTAGCCATTGGGTTACATAGAGTAATTATGTTGGTAGCAACTCGAGGCACAATGCATCGAGTTACAAGGTGTGGGAGTTATCAAGGGCCCCTATTTTGGGGTCTGGCAGCTACAGAAGTGGCCCTTTAGTTGGGGGGCCTCATGGGGGCCAGAGGCCCCTAAACAAGGGTTCGGGAACATGCCCTCGGCCGATCGACGATAGAAGGAATATTCCCTAGTTGACTAGGAAAGATTCATTATATGGTCAGACATGTCGATCAAACTACCTTCCGGAGCTATAAAAGGAAGACCCCTCTAAAGCCATCATCAATCTATCTTTTACCCAGTCAGAGCTCTTCCACAGCTACCCTTAAGCTCTTCACCTATCATTTGTCTGGATCGCTATCTAAGCTTCATAGTGGAAGTGCGCGAGTTGACAAAGCCATCTTTGTATCAACTCATTTGAAATTAAAGCAATCTCTCTTTTTCTCATATTTGTTATGTGTTCTCTACTCCTTGCTCAGATATTATCTGCTATGCTATGTAACTTCTATAGTTTCTAGCCTTCCACAAGTTATGGATGATTATGGTGGTGTTGCGTGCAAGTTTAGCTACTTGTAAAATAGGGTTTTCAAACTAGAATCGCATCGGAAGTAATGAGAGATCATACTTATCTCTCACTACAGAAGATATACTCATGTTTACATTTATTTTTTGTACCAAAGAATATAAAGGTAGATTGAGATTTGATATTTGAGGTGTGGAAAATATGAAGATGAGGAAACTGCTCAAGCTTTGGGGTCATAAGAAGTCAATAAATAATAATGCCTTTTTGATATTATACTATGATATGAGTATAGTAGTAATAAGGCATTTTTGTAATCAGACTTTAAGATTTTGTTGGCACCTTGCCTATATTTATATGATATCAAATCTACATGCCCTCTCTTATGACTATAGTAGCATATACTTAAGTCTATTTATAATCATTAAAATGATTTTGGTATCAATATATAACTCCTTTCTTGTAAGTTAATATAGCTTTGGCATCCATGTTATATATAATCCTAAGATGAATATTTGAAAGTAGTTTTATCTCTCTTTTCTACTTATTACACCTTTAAATATAACTTAACGCAAAATGGTTTTAGTTAACATTGTTCTTAATTGTATATGACATTTAAGTAGTTTAAAATAATTTTGACTTCAATGTAATCTTTGATTTTAAAGTGTATTTGTGATGCTTAATTGTATGCATGATTTATATTTAAATCTACTTTACTCGACGTTCAATTATATTCTATGTCGATTGGCAATTTTCTTTTAATTTGGTTAATACATGGTGCCAAAATTTGATCGTTTATTTTACTTCCACATTAAAATATGGTAGTTTTATATTTCCATACTTACCGAACAATGGCTGTCAATATGCTTTAACTTTTAAATGGATAGTACGTTTAGTTAGCATTGGGTTTTATTTGAATCTAACATCTAAGTACTGTATACTAGCAAAATATGACTGTGGAAGCGAACTTTTAAAAAACACCCTTCTACTAAGAAATGCACATGAAAAAGGCACTTATCTAGTGAAGCCTACTCTGGGTTTCAGGCCATATACTCTTTAGAAGGGCAAGCCTTTCGAAAAGAAAAGACATGGTAGCTTTCAAATTTGAGGGCCGACTGTAAACAACATGACCCAAGTTCCCAACTCATCCGCCAAATTCCAACGATAAGTTACATGCCATCGAACGTACATGCCAGTCTGTCTGTACTGAAAGATGTCGACATTCGCGACAGGAAAACGATCAAAGAAGAGACGTGCGAGTACAAACTCGTGATATGAGAGAGAGTGTGTGTGTGAGTGAGAGGGGAGGGAGGAAAAAGCGATGGAGAAGGCAAGCGCATGGCTGGCTGAGGCCACCCTATGGAAGGCCGCAGGCTTACACGCGAACTGTCAGCTCAGCACACACACCGACCCCCGCCCTTTCCCTTTATAAGAATCGCTACCTTTGTCTTAAGGTATAACTGGCAGCTATAGCTAGCTCGCTTATAAGGATACACGACTCCGCGTCCACATTCTGCTGCTTTCACTTAGAGCTGCTGCTGTGGTGTGTGCACTGTGGTCGATTGCCGGTAAATGGTAGTTCAAAGCCTGCCAGAGATGTATTATCATAACTACATCATCTCGTCTATATCACCTTCAGTAGTCCACCAGTATAATCATTACTATGGTAATGATCAGTATTATGCTTTAACCATGGCTTCCCATGAATTAGTGATAAAGTTCCGGCAGGGCGACGGCGATGATGACGATGATGGATCTCCCGACATTGCCCCGGCGGCCGCCAGAGACCTCAACTGCTCCTCTCATATTGAGTCGTGATCATAATAGGCTGTAATCTACTATATGCAGTATAAGCTTCCGGATCCGATCCCACTGTGTACTGGCTGTGTCGTAGTAATCGAAATGTTTTAAGTCTCTCATCATGCTTCACTATTTCTGTCTCAGATTTTTGAGAGAGAGAGAGAGAGAGAGAGAGAGAGAGAGAGAGAAGTCGACGTCGCTGAATGCGGGATATAATATTATACGGAATAGTGTAATTAGGAATTCTTCCAGAACACGCCACGATAGATATTCACATTCGGAATGCGGCTTGCAGATAAATCAGTCTCTCACGATTCAGTCATTAGGGAGCATCGAAGGATCACTTGCCTTTTTTTTTTGCAAAGCGCAGTGAGTTGAATTAAGTGAAGAGGTTTTTACATTGGGGAATAATCAGCCTTGTAGAGCTGCGGGAGAGAACCACCAAGAGCGGAGCTTAGTGATATACTGGGTTGTTGGTTAAGATACATATAGTCGCCTTCAGGAGCATATGATCAAAAGGTGAGCGGATATCTCATGTCCACTAGAAGATGGGGAGGAATCGATACTTGGCTTTGCCTCCATGCAGCCTTGGTTTGACTGATGTGGGTCGAGGACCGCTATGGGACAGAGACTGGGTATGGGCGCGGGCGTCCAACATGGCTTCCTTTAACGAAAGGAGTAACTCGGTAGCTTCCTTTTCTTTAGCCAGCATTGCATCCTTCCTCTCCTTTTCCCCCATTGAAATATTGCTTCGTCCCTGCAGATGATAGTCTTCATGTCTGCCACCTGCCACCAAACAAGGGAGATGAGTAAGGGTTTAGGCTTTGAACGCTTTCTCTTAAACACACAATCATTTCTGGAGGTCCAAATGGCCCAAAGATACGCCCCTCTTAGGACGTTCAGATTACTGGGGGGAGATGGTTGGCTTCACCTAGGAGAATTTATTTCCATGAGAACGAGGAAGGGTGAAGGGGGAAGAGTAGCTTGTGTAGTTCTTGTAAACATTCTTGGTTAGCTGGACATGATATAAATAAGTGGGGAATGGACTCTTACCGGTGATCACACCTGGGGCGTAGTCCATTCCCTTTACCCATATCGGCTTCTTTTTCATTCGTCCAAACCGCATGATGAAGGATAGTCCATAATAGAATTGATTGTTTAGGGGGGGGGGGGGGGGGTGACCGACCATGCCTGTTCAAACCTGTAATAGCATTATGCATCTGACCACTGTATGTTCCATATTTCGTTGAGCTTACCAACTAATATTGTGTCCGTCTGTTGGAGGGATGGGAGGGGGAGAAGTCGTAGTCTTCCTTTCCAATGGATGTCTTCAACTTTACCTACAGGTTGCTAAATATCCAACCAACATTAGGAGTTTCCAGACATTAATTCTGTTAATGATTGTATCGAGATATTGATTGTTAAGTCAAACTCCATTTTAAGGGCCAGTGGTGATTTCCATGTCTTATTTATGCTATCCCAAAGGTTGTTCCATGAGAGAATTCCTTTCTTTGGAGCTTCCTCGTTGGTTTGGCTAGCTCCTCCGTGATTGGGGACACCATAAGGCTAAACCATACTGAGTCTTTAGGAGCCCAAGCATGGATTTTATTTCTTTTAATTTTGAATGAGAACTCCATCTTGTATTGAAGCCAAGAAGCCCACATGGAGCGAAAGAGTTGGGAAGGTTTTTCGATTTGGAAGCATGCTTGACTGAAGAGTATGTTATAGACTAGGATATTATGAAATGTAATCCCTTCATAGCTAGCCCCTCTCTAGAGGTTGTAATTCAAGAGTATGGCCTAGTCGTCCTTCGAAAGGAGTTGGCTCCTAATGATCCATTTTGACGCTAGTTTGGATGCCAAGAGGTCTATATCGGGAAGCCCCAAACCACCCTTCTTTTTTTCCAAAATACAAATATTCCAGGCTACTTTAGGTATTTTATACCCATGAAAGTTTCCTCCCCATAGAAAATTCCTACACAGGTGTTCTAACTGTTTTAGACTTGAGTTACTTGGTTTCCAACACATAAGGAAGTAGATACATGCAGAGTATACAAAGTGATGCAGAACTAACTTCCCCATGGCCATCCCATTTTGAAAGCCCTTCCAACAATCAAGCTTGACTCTAATCTTGTCCATTACCCATTGCTATCTTTGTTTCAAGGTGATCCCAAATCCCATCGGGATCCCTAGGAGTCTAAATATTTTCCCTTCTTGGATGAGTTGGCATCCTTCATCCAATAACCATTGGGGTGGGGGAGCTAGAATGGAGTGAATGCCTATCTTGGCATGATTAATTTTTGAACCTAAGGCCAGACAGAATTTGTGGATGCACAGCCAAAAGGTTTTAAATGAGCGATCTTCATTTTTGATGGTTGCATTTGTGTCGTCAACAAACAAATTGAGAAGCATCTACCTATCTGAGTTAGGGAGATGGATGCACTAGAGATTACCCTGGTTAAGTTGGTCTTCTAGCCATTGATGGAGATCCTTGCTGAAGCATTTCCAAAAAGTATACTAGCATATCTACTGAATCTCTGCCCTATCCCCATATCGTGGAGGGAGTGGAGGATAAATTCCCACTCAATCCTGTCATATGATTTATCGCAGTCTATCTTAAGAAAGACAATATCTTGATTGGTATGTTGAGCATGTTCCATGCCCTCCCACAACCCTATTATTGTGTCAATATATTGACATTTAATGAAGCCTTTCTTCTCCCATCTGATCCAATGGTCTAGGTGGGAACTCAACCTTCGAGCTACTATTTTGGCAAAGATTTTATAGGCTGTAGATAGACACATGATAGGTCTCCAGTTAGCTAAATCTTCCTTGATGTCCTTCTTGTGAATCAGTCTGACTACCCCTTCATTGATACAGCTTGGAAGGGACCCTTTGGACATGGACTCCTTCCAAACCGTGATAAGCGAGGAGAGGAGGAATCGTTTGAATTCTTTGTAAAATTCATTGGGGAGGCCGTCCAGTCCTGGATATTTCCCTTTTGCTAAAGAGTCGATGGTGTCGTTAAGTTCTATGTCCTTTATGTCTTCTTCTAGCAACCTTGCTGTGGCTACTGGGACTACTGGGCGTCGACATCTAGCTATTTCAGCCCTTGCAGTTATCTTTGTCGGATAAGATTGAGAGGGTTGGCTAAATATATTTTTAAAATAGTCGTAGGCGATTTCAAGATTTTCCTCTGGCGAGGTAGCCTTGGATCCATCTTCCTTATTGAGTAGATGGATTTTGTCTCTCTCCTTCTTGAATTTGAGCAATTTGAATTGCTCTTTTGTGGGCCGGTCAAATTTGCCCACCCACCATCCTCGAAAGTGCACCTAGAGGGATTCGGCTTCAGCAAGCTCCTCCTGCGGAAGACGCCTTTTGGATTCCAATAGTTTCTATTGTGCTTCTATCTGACCTTCGTCCACTGCTTTTTCTAGCATGATAACATCTTGGTAGATCAGGTTCCTCTTTTCTTTCCTTTGTTTGATAACTTGGAGTTTGGCTTCTCTTAGGAATCTCTAGGTGTCCCTTACCACTAACTCCCAAGCCTTAGTCGGGGTTAGTGGAAGAGAGAAAGTTCTCCTCTATATGGTTTCCAAGGTTTTATGGACAAACTCCATCCGGAACAAGGAGTGATCAGTGTGGAACCACCCCGCACAAACAGAGTGGCCTGCGGTAGAGAAAGTGAGTTGAAATGGTTTATGGTCTGAGAGGGAGATGTTGTGCCATGTAGGGTCCCCCATTGATTGTTCGACCAAGTGAAGCCATTTTCCGGGTTGGGTTCAATAAGGCTCTGGAATCCTTTAAGGTTTAACCAAGATTCTCTCTCCTTTCTCAAGATGATGGTACCCTTGCCTTCATATCGATCCTCTGGTTTTTCTACAAAGTTGAAATCTCCTATAAGGGTAATAGGGAAATCTAGAAGTTTAATCGAGTCCCATATTCTAGGCTTATCTTTATTAGCTCCCCATGCATATACTGAGATGATCTCAATCTCCTCTAAGTCCTTAAGTCTAACACCAACCTATGTAAGGTTTCAGATTGGGACCCACACCAATTACAACTCCTCTTGACCCCCCCCCCCCCCCATACTTAGTTGAGTGCCATGCAAAATCTTTATTAATGGTTAGGAGGTCTTGCTCCAACCTTTCTCCAATAGTTTCAACTTCTTAGAGGTAGATGACGTTCGGGTTGATGGCATTTACGTGTAGCCATTTGCGAAACACTATTGCTCTAGAATTTTCTGTAAGTCATTTGCAATTATAGGATATAATCTTAAGATTATTCATTTCTTACCTACTTTGTTTGGTTTCTTACCTTTGTCCTTCCCCAGAGTGTTCGCTGGGCTACTTGGCCTGGCTCCTACTTTAGAATGCCTCTACTTGCTACTATTGTTGTTTCCTTATAATCGCACCAAAATTTTAGGGCACCATTATCGCTTTGCATAAGCAGCTAAACATTTTTTTGCTCAGGTCTACTTTGACTAGCACCTGGGGGTGCCATCTCAGGTTAATGTCAAAGTAGGGTCCCTGCCCTAAAATTTTACCTATGGGGGTGGCTATGGACTGGAGAAAGGGGTAGAGATGGTCAGGGAGGCTGGGGAATTCGACCCAAACATGGACTTTGGTTGGTCTAGGCCCGAGAATGTCGAAGAATTACTCCCACTTTAACAGGGTTAGCGGGGAGTTCTTAAGCATCCATTGGCCAAAGGACATGACATGGATGGCCATTTGATGGGTTTCAAAGAGGAAGAGAATGTAAATAATTGGTAGATACTTCGCATGCATCACTCTAATACCTAGGGGCTTCCAATGGTCCCTCATCCACACTCTGAGGAATTTTATTGGCAATGGCGGTCCATGACACATGCCATAGATCACTTTGGCTTGATATTATTTAATCCAATGAGATATGCTGAGATTTGGAATACACACTATAATCAATTTTATAGTGGCATAGTAAAACTAAAGGTGGTTTTTTAACAAATGTGTAGTGGGTTTTTCATGTAAGAACATGTTATTCAGGATAATACTATGAAGTCAATAGAAATAATAATAGTGTTTATGTGTGTGGACATTTTACATACGAACATGTGTGTCTATATATGTGTGTGTACATTATCATGGTATCACAACATCTTGTCCTTTCTTTGATAGAACTTTGTAAAGTCAATAGTTCTAATGTCATTTACATGATGTTTGATTATTGCATTAGGGAATGCTTCCACCACATCCTTAAGCTCCTTGATATCTAAAACATACAAATAAGCTCTAAAAGTTGAGCTTAATTGTATCTTGGGTTATGCCATATCAACAATCCATGTTTCCATTAACTCTCTCAAAGTTCGCAATGACACCACGATCCTAGGTGTTCTTCTTCTTATCAATCATGTCAATCCAAAATTGCTTGCCCTCACACCACATAGCATTGAACAACTTAGTAGAACATGAGGGTTTCTCAAGATTTATGGTTCAAACTTAAAACACTTGTATGATCAAAACTTCTACTTATATGTGAACAACAACTTTATTTCTAGTATTTGTGCACCTATACTTTTTTTTGTGGAGAGATGGATGAAAAAGAAATAGAGAGGGAGGGGGACACAAATAGAGAGATGTAGGAAAAGATAAGAAAAGAGAGTAAGAGAGAGAGAGAAAGAAATGTAAAAAGTAAAATGGGGAAAGAGAAACAATGAGGAAAACAAAAGCATATTGTTTGTCGTACCATAGAAGAAATGGACAACAATGATGGCCATAACATCCAAGATTATGATGCATATTTCAATTAACATATCCCAAGCCCTTGTAGTTAGTGCAAGCTAGCAATTCAACAAAAGCATCACATGTCTATAGATCACGTGTGATGCTTCGGAGAGTTTCAATCAAAGATCATTGACCATGCAATCTTGGACTTTGAGCTAATGATAAGAAAATTGTGTACCAATCATGCTTTATATTCACACTATAATTGAAATCATATATAATAATATTAGATATATCTTGAAAATATCTACAAAGAGGTGTCGTATTGCAGACCTCTAAAAAGAGTTTGTGGACATGCAATGGATGAAGTGGTTGAGTCGATAAACCCATTGGAGGGCACGCTGCTAACTATGCCCTCAACACCAAAAGAGATGGTGGGCCTTTCAGATCTTCCTCCAATCTTGGAGTCTGAGATAGAGGCAATGATTGATG
This sequence comes from Lygodium microphyllum, assembly GCF_053477565.2. Taxonomy (NCBI): domain Eukaryota; kingdom Viridiplantae; phylum Streptophyta; class Polypodiopsida; order Schizaeales; family Lygodiaceae; genus Lygodium; species Lygodium microphyllum. The sequence goes on along the minus strand of NC_141135.1, from coordinate 157,272,619 downwards.
CATTACTGCCCATGGATGCTGAGTTAGTTGATCCACTCATAGAGGAGGCATCCATACCATTATATGATGGGTGTCACATACCTCACTTAATGATGCTACTTGTGCTTCTAAGTTTGTAGGAAAGTATGGATGGAGCCATGCGAGTGTGACTGAGTTGTCCAGGTACATACTATGTTCCTTTGTCTTTGAGTCCTTAGCTCGCTCATTCCTAGATGCTATAAATTCAAAAACATGGATATCTATCTCCATCCATTAGTTGATGAGCTTAAGATTTTGTGGCAAGAGGGAATCCTTGTGGAAGACATGAGCAAGCATGTTGGTTGGTGGTCTGCTAATGTATGAGCCATTTTTACATGGACCATGCATAACTTCTTTGGATCTGGGGAGTGCTCAAGTAAATTAACTTTTGTTCTCATTGCTGATATCTAATATGGCTCGTTTATGTTTATGTTGACTAGATAGGGATATTGTGATAGGTCTGGTTATCTTAGGTTATTATGCATATCCATTGTGTAGATCATAGTTAGATTCCTGAAGGTCGCGGACTATGAATAATATGGTATATCATGGATACACCACTTTCTTTTGGCGGGCTATGAATTGAGGGAAGGTTTTCTTGGGGATTACCTCCAGCACAGATGAATGCCCAAAGCTGGTAGAGTTGAAAATGGTCCATGATGAGTCACTTCCAACAAGTGGAATGCCATAGTTTCCAATTTTCTATAAGTTACCATATTGGACCCACTTACAAATCAACCATTTCTTAGATCCCATACACATTTTCAAGAATTTGGATAGCTTATTGTGGGACTATATTACAAGAAAGAGAGATATTATAAGGGTATGAATGAATTTGAAGGAGGTAGGCAAGATGGAGACCCTTTGACCATAGTCGCTCTAATGGTCCCTTGCAACTACCTCATGCTCCTACAAATGGATTTGAAGGAGGTAGGCAAGATGGAGACCCTTTGACCACACTCGCTCTAATGGCAAGTGCAAGCTTTGAGTGAGCTCGATCCTCAAGCTCCAAGCTCCATCATCCATTGATATGTGCGCAAGAGAAGAGAAGAGAAGATGGAGAGCTTCTCCACCACGGTCCCTCACCCTCACACTCTCACACTGCCACTCTCAAGCACAAGCACAAGCAAGAAAGATCAAGAAGAAGAAGAAGAAGAGGAGAGCTAGTTTTGGCCACACATAAGAATGAGCTTTTTCATTTACTTTTTTGCTTATATACATGCCATAATCCATTTTGGGCACCCACCCCTTTTTTACATGATCGGCCATTTTAACCTAGGTCCTCTTTTCCTATTTCCTTCTATTTATATTATGGCTTCACCCATGATTGTCTACTCTTTACAAATTGGATAGGAGGAGGGATCTCAGAACTCTTTTACAAGTATTTATGGGCTCTTTTGTATTTTAAAATGTACCTCTTCCATTTTTGCACTCGCCTTTGGTTTTTAAGGTGTCTTTGTGATTTTGGCATTTTTTTCTCTTATTTGTTGAGAATCAAGCTTGTGATGAGTATCACCGACCTTATCTAGACAATTGTCCTCTTAGCTGTCACTCTCCATGTGTGTTGTAACACTAAGTTAGTCAAACTCAACCACAGTTAGTGGTACTGTCAGTTAGTGACCTAGTGTGTTTTCAGTTATGTGTGATTAGACTTGCATAATGGAATAATGAGAAGTAGAGAACAATGAGAGTTTACTACTCTATGTTATAGCTCCATGTCTTTATCTCTATGTCCCTCTGAATATTAAACATGGTATTAGAGCCTGAAGCCTAAAGGCTTGGCAGTGGCATTGGTATCAACATTACAAGAGCTGGAGCATGAAGTCAAGAGCTACACTTTGACCTACAAAAGTTCATGTGTTGGCAGCCATTGGATCTGTTGGAATATATGTTTCTTGTGGTTTATTAGTTCATAGCCTATTGAGGCTCCCTAGAGGAGTTCTCTGCTACTTGAATGAGATCTATTACATGAGCATTGAGGGAAAAAAAAACAATAAGGTAAAAAACATGACTTGCATAGACTGCCCCAATTTGCTGGTCATCTTCTCCTACTCTAACTCAAACATTGACAGCCATAAATACACTCGAGTATTGATAAATAACTTGTTAGGGATTGAAGAAAGCTTCATAACATTGGTATCTTGGTTCTCAACTTTTTTGTGGGATATTCAAATCAAACATTGGCTAGAAAACATAGCATGTTTATTGTTAATCATATAGGGTTAGCATACATCTACTTGGTTGTAGCTCATTGGGACCTATATTGACCTCTATTGATGTCTCTCTACTACTGATACTTGGAAATGTATATGCCTTTACTCTCATGCATTTTGGCATGGCTTTAAAGAGTTCAAAACTTAGATTTAAATGGTAATAGCAACATAAAATTTGTCTAGAATGTGGGCTGAAATCTATCTTGAATATATGACAACTTACATATGAAGTTTTGGAGCATCTGGATACCTATTTGGTACCTGTAAATGCTTGCATGTTGGTCCATGAATATAATATTTTTTTTGGATGTAAGTAAGTATTAAATGCTCAAATTTGGGCTAAAATACTACTGGTTATAGCAATGAACTGCTAGCTGTAAACAACTTCTGGGAAGAGTATTTGGCACTGCTACTACGTGCATATAGTACAAACGTTAATGCTCATTTGGTCACAAATTGAATCCCCAATGTACTGGGACATGTCTATGGTGGTTTAAGAATATTTTTGAGCTAAGTATACCTTGATTATTGCAGAGTTTATGTTGTTGGTCATAATAGGTTGTTTGTTTGTTATAAAATGTGAGAAAGCTACTGAATGTTAGTATCAATTCTATGCATCTATTGATGCTTGTATCAACATAGTTTGTTGTTGGGATGTTTTTCCACTACCATAGAATGTTTTGAACTAACTTGAGCTTGGTTTATGCTCAGTTGATTGTGTTTTTTCATTGTTGAAATGCAGTTTACAGAAACCAAGTTATCAGGAAAATGTACCTGAAGAACTACAATAAGATTGTTCTTAAACTGCAGGAAGACTGTTCTTGACGTTGAGATGGCAATCTCAATACGTGCCGACATTGATGATGGACTGCCTGGCTAGATGGGTCCACATGTTTACACTTAGCACATTGGTGGTCATTATGATACTCACATGGCCACTGACTTATCACTTATTATATTTAGTTTGTTACACCTACCTATAGCTGGCAAGGACATAGCACCAGCCGATTAGTGTAGTCGATTATGGACTGTTTAACTTAGTAGGCCACTTTCTTTTATGTTGTATCTTATCTATACTTTGTGTATTGTACAGTGTGGTGAAGAAGAAGAAGAAGAAGAAAACAACAATAAAACGTTTTGGCCTCCATCTCTCTTCTTGTGACATATCAAACTTCCAACAGCGCGTGAACCACTCTTTTTGTAAGGATAATTCTTTAGATAAAAGACAATTTTTTTTATAAATTCCCCTTCCTCCAATCGACTGTCGAGTTGGAGGAAGAGAAGAATAGCATGTGTAGGCAAGCTCCTTGCTGGAGCTTGCCTAGACTATTGATCAATGCGGCTCGATGCGTGGGGGAGGAAGGATCTTATCCCCTCCCCTATTTAACCAAGGGGGTGTGTAGGCTAAGGGAGGTTGCCACCTGCTTTTGCTTGAAGGAAGAGGTTGAAGAAGGGAGAGGCTGTGTCGAGTTGCTGAGGATAGTCGTGTCGAAAGAAGGGAAGAGGCTGCGACAGCTGCTGCAGAGGGACGTCGTGGAGAGGAGGGTGCCGAGGAGCTATGTGGCCGCCGCTCGTTGCAGAAGAGCCACCGCCTCTGACTAAGGCCGCTGCTACCATCACCGTTGTGGAGGGAGCCGCCAGCTGAGAACGCCATCAGCTCCACCAAAGCTGCCAACGCCGCCATCTTTTGACAAGGGAATCTTTTCCCCCCCCCGACATCATTCTCTCCCTTTTTGCCATGACGATCATCATTTTTCCCCCCTCATAAAAGGTTTTAACCTTAAGGCTCTATAAACCCTTTTTCCCCCAAATTCTCCCTACTATTTCCACCCCCCCCCCCCCCCCTCCCCCCCGTGTTTTATTTCCCTAAGCCCCTTTTCACCCCCTTATAACCCTTTTAACCCTTTTTTGCCCCCTCATAACTCTTTTATTTCCACAACCCCTAAGCTTTTTCTTAATCCCCCGTATCCCCATTATTATTATTATTTTCCCCTTGAACTTCAAAATCCAAATCATCATCATGGCCTTGGATGATGTCTCGTAAGGAAAAAGCAGCCCGTGAGATAAAAGATAGGGAAGGCAGAGGGAGTGAAAAGAAGGAGTGAAGGAAGAAGAGTGGGAAAAGATAAAAGATAGGGAGGGAAAGTAGAGGGAGTGAAAAGAAGGAGTGAAGGAGGAAGAGTGGGAAAAAGATAAAAGATAGGGAAGGAAAGTAGAGGATAAGGAAGTGAAGTAAAATATAAGGAAGGGAAGTAGGGAGGAGTGAAGGAAAAAAGGGAGTAGTGTGAAAGAAGTAGAGGGTGAGGAAAAGATAAAGAAGAGTAAGAAAGGAGTAAAAGAGTTAGAAAAGAGAAGGAATAGAGGAAGGGCAAGGAAGGAGAATAAGTGCCTTATATTCCTTTACCCCAAGTCAAAGTCCTCCAAGGGTTCCTGTGGTTGCAAAACCACACTCACCCATAAACTTTTTTTCCAAAGAAACCGTGGAATTCCAGAAGAACGAGAAAAAGGCTATCTCACATTCGAACTACGATGCCGCCCAAGAAAGTCCAAGGTGTAGCTGAGGGAGGGTCATCTCCCGATATCCATGTGGATATCTCACCCCAAAACCAGGTTTTTCTTCTTGGCTTTAATTCGGCTTTAAGTCGATCATGCAAAGAGAAATTGTTAGGGAGAGGATATATTTATCTGAGTTATTTGTAATGAAGGAGTTTAGCTTATTTGAATGAATGATAATGTATAGAACTTAGTTTCCTTCGAATTGCATCAAGCATTATAAATCACGAGCAAGATTATCCATTTACTATAGTAATATATTTTAGTTAAATCCTAAAGGTATAGAACTTATATCTTGCACCATTAGTCTTATTCCTTTTCGCAACGAATCATTGTAAATGATTAAATTCATGATAGGGTTCTTTCGTTGCTCAAATTACTAGGAAGTTATCATTGCTAGTTGTACATCTTAGCAAGGGAAATGTTTGTTATTTGGCATGAGTTCATCTGCAAGGAAAAAGGAAGTTTAAATTGAATTGTATTGACTGAAAAGTACCAAATCATTCCATCGCAGGACTTGCGCAGTAAGTACCAAATCATTTAGTCTTGTGATTGATTCACAAGGAGAAAGGGTACAAACCCTCAACAAGGATGGCATACCCCTACGCAAGTTATCTTGCAAAAGGACGTATTTTTGCATATCCTCCTAAATAAGGAAAGTTGTAAACCGGAAATTAGCATATCTAAGGAACTTAGGGTTGACCAAGTTGGGTTAATAAGGTACGACCTACATCGGAATGTAAAGGATCTTGCCAATTTACAAGACACCTTGGGAACGAGTGCTGATACACTCGGAAGAAAAGAACACTTCCTTAGCAGTTTGCCAAACAACTGGGTTGATTAATGGAATTGTTTGTGCTTGCTAGAGATTTTAGGGCTCTGTTTGAATTATGAATTACAAATTAAATGAGTGCCTGTACTTCAGGTTAAAGGCCTGAAGGAAGAGGTAGTTCAGTTACCCCCGACTACCTGCCTAACCCTAACCAAGGGGGTTGTTCACCGCACCGGGAACGTGGACCGAACCCGCTGCGAGAGGTCTCTCTGTTGAGCTCTACTTGGAGTAGGAGGACGCTTGGGTGCCAAGGGGGGCTCTGGCCGTAAATCCCTCGCCTTCCGAGTCCTGCACAAGAGGCTAACGTGACTCGGGATTGGATCTCGAGACCCGCATACTAGTTTACGGGCAGAAGCTTGGAATAGTGATCACTATGGATTACTGGATAGCCTTTGGGCGGATTATGGACAGCCTACGGGCGGAACTCCTTGTATTTCAAAGATAAAATGATGAAATGTAAAAAAAGAACTTGCTTGATATTGTTTTTCTATGTCACGTGATAAGATTACGAGAAGGAACCAGTGCTTAACAGGATTAATTAAAGAAGCTGATTGTTATATGTCAAATTAATGTGTTAGTTAATTACATAACTAAAACAAACCAAGGAAAGTGCGGAGGATGGGCCATGGGTCCGTACTACAGTTGGGTGGTCCCGGTTAGCCGAGAACTTTTCTCAAAAATCTCGAACAACAGCGGGATGATCATCATCATCAAAATGAATAACGAGAACGATGACCTAGAGTTACGTCTTACCCGATTTACGTTGTTTTAGGGGAACAGAATGGGACTATGCCTTATTGCAGAGAGGTTGAGCCTTGCATCCCTCTCGTTTCCCATTCTCCTTGAACCAAGTGCAGCGTGAACCTGCTTCGGATCTGGCGTTTCTACGTAAAGTAGTTCGCTCGGGTCTGACGCTAGTTACTGTTAGCTAATGACCAATCATGAAAACCCTAATTCCGATCGATCCTAAGTGGGAACGGCCAGGATACTTCCCCTACGTGGCAGACGCGGGAAGGCTTAGATCGCAAAACCCGTAACATTCCATGGGAGTGCCGGGCGAAGTTTTCTAGACATCCTTTCCGATGGACTGCTAAGACGTGTCCTGGATGATACTAAGGGGACACGTTACAGTTGGTATCAGAGCCAACCAAAAACGGAATTGTTTTTATGAGATCTCAATGAAATGAAGTAAAGAAATTGTTGCTGTCCAAACATTTTCTCATCTTCAATGCTATCTTGCAGAATTATGAAGCGTGGAACAAGTTTCTGGTATTTCGGGTTATGTTTATGACTGCAATGCATTCTCCCCTTTATAGACAAAGAATTGGGATGATGAACATCCTGGAGCAGATTTATAATCCATCACCTCTTTACATAGAACGAAGATGGACGGGGTCTTCAGGAATCTACTATATAGCCGCCCACCGGTTTGCTTATCTATAGACCAACCTAAAGAGGATCAAGTGGTTGGAAAACTTGAAAGTCGTGAAGCTGTTCATTTTTTTGGAAGCTCACGTAAATTCGATTTTACATATTCAAGGTCAGAGGGTTGAAATGAACTCATATGTATATGAGGAAGTAACCCGTGTAATCCCAGCCGATAGGATTAAAGTGTTGGGCCACCATGAGAAGTATGGATTCCAACGGAAAGGGTATCCTGAACTTCCAATGAATTATCGATTCCTAAAGATCCATGACCCAAAACCCTACTATTACACACTTCCTGTAGACAAATGCAATACAACGTTGTTCTCCCCAAACTGAATGTAATGATTGGCTTATCATCACACGAAACGTTGTATTCAAAAAGGCTATGCCCATGTAAATACAAATAAAGACTTCTTTTTATCAATATCTGGCTGTGCATAAGAGTTGTTAAAAAGTTAAGTAGCTACATTGTTTACGAGATAGCTGATCTAAAAATGAAAGATAAGCTAACGTCGATTATCATATAATAACGTTAAGAAAAATTTTATCCAGGCACAACCCCAGGTACAGGTTTCAAATTCGCCTCCTACATCAAGTACTGCTGTGACCCAGGAGAAGAAGTTCCTCCTCAAGCAGATAAAGCCACTCGAGTTTGACGGGAGAGGTAGATTCGTCCAGGCTGATGCTAAAATTTGGATTGAATCCATGGAGGATTACTTTGAAGCAGCTGGTATTGCACCTACCAATCAGGCCATGCTCGCCAAGTTAAAGCTCATTGGCGAAGCCAGACTTTGGTGGAAGCAATGGTGCAGGGATCAAGGAATTTGAGAGGGATCCGTTACCTGGGATAAGTTGAAGAAATCCGTGCAGGGAAGATATTTACCACCTGCATATCGTACGCAGAAAATGAATGAGTTCTACGAGTTAAAATAGCTAGGACTCACTCTTGACGCATACTACTCCAAATTTGTCTCACTTTTAAAGTATGGGCCACAGATGGACATGACATAGCAGGTGTCCAAATTTTGTGCGGGCTTAAATCCACCCGTAAATACCCGTCTCAAATCTATGTGTCCATCAGACCTTCAGGATGCACTCATTCGAGCGGCACCTATAATTCAGGAGGTGCAAGTTAGACCAAGGGGTAACAAAACTTGGTCCTATAGTGACCCGAACAGAGGAGCATTCAGACCTCAAATGAAGAGAGTTCAAGGTCACAATCAGGGACAAAGGAAGAAACCAAGGACAAATAACATCAACAACTTTGTTCCTACTCAAAGTAATGGCCGAAACCTCCGTTGTTTTCACTGCAACGAACCCGGTCACTTCAAGAGGCAATGTCCCAAGCTCAGCGGAGGACATCGTCAAACGCCTTTCCAAGGTGCAGGCCGCGGTCAAGGAGCCGTTACCCGTGGAAGAGGAAGAATTGCTTGCATTGCCAATAGGCAAAGATGCGAAGAAGAAGAAGAGGAAGATCCGACTATGGAAGCTGAATTCGAAAAAGCGACAGTCCATGCCGCTTTACACAAGAAAGGGCTGAATCGCCAATTCTCGGTGATTCAGACACCGTCGGACTATCAAGGTAAAGGTTTCAAAACCTTGATTGATTGTGGCAGTACACATTCCTTTATCTCACCAACATGTGCAAAAAGTTTAGGAATAACCACAGTAGAAGCCCCTACCCTGCTTGTGGAGTTGGCAAACGGTCGTGAGGTAACTTGTACCAGGCAAACTGCTAAGGTGGAATTCTTTCTGGGAGGAAAGAAGACTTCAGTCAAATTCAGAGTCATGAATTTAGGTATCCATGAATGTCTACTCGGGATGGATTGGCTTAAGCCCAACGACGCCCACATTCACTGTGGAAAGGGTCAAGTTTCCTTTCGAAACTCTGAAAGGGAATTTGTCACAACTCAAGGTGAGGCAGGAGTGCCAAGAATCCAATTGGCCAAAGTACCTCGGATCATAAAAGGAGTCAGAAAAGGATTACCCGTTTACCTGATCAAACTCAACAAGTTAGATCAAAAGCAAGAGTCTCATGAGGGACCTTCTTGGCTAAAGGAATACGCTGACGTATTCCCTGAGGAATTGACTGAACTTCTGCTTCAAAGAGAAGTAGATCATGAGATTAGGCTAGTGCCTGGAGCTGCACCAATTGCAAAGAGACCTTATAGAATGTCCATACCAGAAGCAATTGAGTTGAAGGAACAACTCAAGCAACTGTTAGATCAGGGTTACATCCGGCCTAGCAATTCATCGTGGGGAGCTCCAGTACTATTCCAGAAAAAGAAAGATGGGACACTTCGACTAAGTATTGATTACCGGGGGTTGAATCAATCAACAGTCAAGAACAAGTATCCTATTCCTAGAATAGATGAGCTTCTTGATCGTCTTCAAGGTGCAAAGATCTTCTCCAAGATTGATCTCAGGTCAGGTTACTATCAGATAAGGATCAAGGAAGAAGATATTCCAAAGATGGCCTTCAATACAAGATATGGGCACTTCGAGTTCCTGGTTATGTCATTCGGGCTTACAAATGCACCTGCCACCTTCAATAGATTAATGCAAGATATCTTTAGACCATATCTTGATGATTTCGTGCTTGTCTTCTTCGATGACACTTTAGTCTATTCTAAAAAGGAAGAAGATCATGAACCTCAACTTCGGATTGTCCTTGAGACAATGAGGTCTCATACGCTGTATGCAAAAATGAAGAAATGTGCATTCTTCAAGCGTCAGATTGCATATCTGGGATTCATAGTATCATCAGAAGGAATATCAGTAGACCCAGCCAAGGTCAGAGATGTGCTTGAATGGCCAATACCAGTATCCGTCAAAGAGATACGTAGCTTTCTTGGATTGACAGGATGGTATAGGGTCTTCATAAAAAACTATGCTTTGATTGCAGCACCTCTTACAGACTTACTAAAGAAGCAGACTTCCATTACATGGTCTACTTCCGAACAAAATAGCTTCGACAAATTGAAGCAAAGTTTGGTATCAGCACCTATTCTAAAACTTCCTGACCTCAATAAGGAGTTCGAGGTAGTAACTGATGCTAGCATTCTTGCCTTGGGGTGTGTACTTATGCAGGAAGGTCATCCAGTAGCACACTCTTCAAGGAAATTGAAGAGTCATGAAAAGAATTATGCCACGCATGATCTAGAATTACTAGCTGTCATCCATGCTCTAAAGCTTTGGAGACACTACCTGTTGGGTAACAAGTTTACTCTAGTAACCGATCATAAGAGTCTCAAATAGATTTTTACCCAGAACGAGCTCAACATGAGGCAACATCGGTGGATTGAAGTATTGGAGGAATATGATTTTGAAATCAAGTACCGACCAGGGAAGGAGAATGTAGTTGCCGATGCACTCAGTCGCGCTCGCAAGGCATTCCTAAATTCCCTAATCTTGCAGAATCCATCAACGGCTAGATCTCTGGCTACAAAAGTATCTATGCCAAACAACCCTATACTTGAACTAGCTAGAGAGGAAGCATGCCATGATTTGGCCTACCAAACAATGATAAAGGAAATATCTAACAAGGAGCAGAATCAGAAGTTGCAAGCTAAGTATCAGAAATTTTCCATTGATAATGGACTTGTCTACTATAGAACAAGGCTATGTATACCAGCAAGCCAGTCACTTAAGTAGAAGATATTATGGGAGGCTCATGATTCTCCTTTCGCAGGACATCCTGGATATGCTAAGACTCTTAATGCAGTTAGGAAGAGCTACCATTGGGAGAGGCTTAAAGGTGACGTTCTCAAATATTTCACTGAGTGTTTGTCTTGCCGACGTATCAAAGCCGAACATGTCATGATGCCAGGGAAACTGCAACCGCTTGACATTCCCCAAATGAAATGGGAATTCATTAGTATGGATTTTGTTGTAGGTTTACCCCAAGTCCAAGGAGGATACAATTCCATTATGGTTGTGGTTGACATGCTCACTAAGGTTGCACACTTGATTCTAGTAAAGACAAACTATAAAGCCTCCGACATTGCAAGATTGTTTATCAAAGAGATATTCAAGCTACATGGGTTACCTAGAAGAATCATTAGTGATCGAGATTCTCTCTTCACATCACACTTCTGGAGAGCTATCTTTGAAGCTATTGGGACTCAACTCTGTTTTAGCACCGCTTACCATCCCCAAACGGATGGCCAAACAGAGCGAGTAAATCAAATCATCGAAGATATGCTTAGGGAATACTGCTGTCGAGAGCCGAAGAGGTGGATTCAATACCTGCCATTAGTTAAATTTGCCTACAATGCTTCTTACCAGCAGAGCATTCTGATGACTCCTTTCTAGGCATTGTATGGTCATGATTGTCGAAGTCCCCTAAACTTTTCTGATTCAACCCTAAGAGTTGAAGCATCAAGACAGATGTTGGAAGACATGGATGATCAAATAAAGTCAATAAGACAAGACATACAAGTGGCCAAGGATAGAGAAAAGGCATACACAGATTTGAAACGTCAAGATAGAGTCTTCGAAGAAGGAGACATGGTCTTCATTCGTGTACGCCCTAAAAAGAGTTCTCTATCCCTAGGAGAATGCAAGAAGCTAAGTCCAAGGTATTATGGGCCGTACGAAATCCTCAAATGCCGAGGACCCAATGCTTATAGATTGCAACTCCCTGAGAACCTAAAAGTTCACAATGTATTCCATATCAGCCTATTGAAAAAATATGTACCCAACCCTAATCATGTACTTGATGACCAACAAATTGTAATGCCTAGTCAAGGAGTCCTTGAACTAAGGCCGGATAGGATCTTAGATGTTAGAGAGAGACAATTAAGATCCAGAACCCTGAGAGAATACCTCGTCAAGTGGAAAGATTATCCCGAAGAAGATGCCACTTGGATAGATGAAGGCACTCTCAACCATCAATATCCCCAATTTATCTCGAGATGAGGACATCTTGATTCCTCCAAGGGGGAGAGAATGTGACATATCAAACTTCCAAGAGCGCGTGAACCACTCTTTTTGTAAGGATAATTCTTTAGATAAAAGACAATTTTTTTTATAAATTCCCCTTCCTCCAGCCGATTGTCGAGCTGGAGGAAGAGAAGAATAGCATGTGTAGGCAAGCTCCTGCTGGAGCTTACCTAGACTATTGATCAATGCGGCTCGATGCGTGGGGGAGGGAGGATCTTATCCCCTCCCCTATTTAACCAAGGGGGTGTGCAGGCTAAGGGAGGTTGCCACCTACTGTTGCTGTGAAGGAAGAGGTTGAAGAAGAGAGAGGCTGTGTCGAGTTGCTGAGGATAGTCGTGTCGAAAGAAGGGAAGAGGCTGCAACAGCTGCTGCAAAGGGACGTCGTGGAGAGGAGGGTGCCGAGGAGCTATGTGGCCGCCGCTCGTTGCAGAAGAGCCACCGCCTCTGACTAAGGCCGCTGCTACCATCACCGTACTGGAGGGAGCCGCCAGCTGAGAACGCCATCAACTCCGCCAAAGTTGCCAACGTCGCCATCTTTTGACAAGGGAATCTTCCCCCCTCCCCCCCCCCCCCCCCCCCCCCCGTGTTTTATTTCCCTAAGCCCCTTTTCACCCCCTTATAACCCTTTTAACCCTTTTTTACCCCCCTCATAACTCTTTTATTTCCACAACCCCTAAGCTTTTTCTTAATCCCCCGTATCCCCATTATTATTATTATTTTCCCCCTGAACTTCAAAATCCAAATCATCATCATGGCCTCGAATGATATCCCGTAAGGAAAAAGTAGCCCGTGAGATAAAAGATAGGGAAGGCAGAGGGAGTGAAAAGAAGGAGTGAAGGAAGAAGAGTGGGAAAAGATAAAAGATAGGGAGGGAAAGTAGAGGGAGTGAAAAGAAGGAGTGAAGGAGGAAGAGTGGGAAAAAGATAAAAGATAGGGAAGGAAAGTAGAGGATAAGGAAGTGAAGTAAAATATAAGGAAGGGAAGTAGGGAGGAGTGAAGGAAAAAAGGAAGTAGTGTGAAAGAAGTAGAGGGTGAGGAAAAGATAAAGAAGAGTAAGAAAGGAGTAAAAGAGTTAGATAAGAGAAGGAATAGAGGAAGGGCAAGGAAGGAGAATAAGTGCCTTGTATTCCTTTACCCCAAGTCAAAGTCCTCCAAGGGTTCCTGTGGTTGCAAAACCACACTCACCCATAAACTTTTTTTCCAAAGAAATGGTGGAATTCCAGAAGAAAGAGAAAAAGGCTATCTCACATTCGAACTACGATGCCGCCCAAGAAAGTCCAAGGTGTAGCTGCGGGAGGGTCATCTCCCGGCATCCATGTGGATATCTCATCCCAAAACCAGGTTTTTCTTCTTGGCTTTAATTCGGTTTTAAGTCGATCATGCAAAGAGAAATTGTTAGGGAGAGGATATATTTATCTGAGTTATTTGTAATGGAGTTTAGCTTATTTGAATGAATGATAATGTATAGAACTTAGTTTCCTTCGAATTGCATCAAGCATTATAAATCACGAGCAAGATTATCCATTTACTATAGTAGTATATTTTAGTTAAATCCTAAAGGCATAGAATTTATATCTTGCACCATTAGTCTTATTCCTTTTCGCAACGAATCATTGTAAATGATTAAATTCATGATAGGGTTCTTTCGTTGCTCAAATTACTAGGAAGTTATCATTGCTAGTTGTAAATCTTAGCAAGGGAAATGTTTGTTATTTGGCATGAGTTCATCTGCAAGGAAAAAGGAAGTTTAAATTGAATTGTATTGACTGAAAAGTAAATTGTCACAAGGATTGCAAAAACTGTGACAAGACGATTAATATTACTTTCCAAAAGATATCCAAACCAATCTAAACATAGAAATATTCATACCCTAAGCACTTGACTACTTTCCTTATTCTAGGGTCAAAAAAAAAATTGTAAGGATGAAGAACTAGGGCTGTCCTCGAGATCTTTAAAAAGAAACCCTAGGCCCGACATACGCCAGCTTAAAGGATCTAAAAACGGATTATTCCATCGCAGGACTTGCGCAGCAAGTACGAAATCATTTAGTCTTGTGATTGATTCACAAGGAGAAAGGGTACAAATCCTCAACAAGGATGGCAGACCCCTACACAAGTTATCTTGCAAAAGGACGTATTTTTGCATATCCTCCTAAATAAGGAAAGTTGTAAACCGGAAATTAGCATATCTAAGGAACTTAGGGTTGACCAAGTTGGGTTAATAAGGTACGCCCTACACCGGAATGTAAAGGATCTTGCCAATTTACAAGACACCTTGGGAACGAGTGCTGATACACTCAAAAGGAAAGAACACTTCCTTAGCAGTTTGCCAAACAACTGGGTTGATTAATGGAATTGTTTGTGCTTGCTAGAGATTTTAGGGCTCTGTTTGAATTATGAATTACAAATTAAATGAGTGCCTGTACTTCAGGTTAAACGCCTGAAGGAAGAGGCAGTTCAGTTACCCCCGACTACCTGCCTAACCCTAACCAAGGGGGTTGTTCACCACGCCGGGAACGTGGACCGAACCCGCCGCGAGAGGTCTCTCCATTGAGCTCTACTTGGAGTAGGAGGACGCTTGGGTGCCAGGGGGGCTCTGGCCGTTAATCCCTCGCCTTTCGAGTCCTGCACAAGAGGCTAACGTGACTCGGGATTGGATCTCGAGGCCCGCATACTAGTTTACGGGCAAAAGCTTGGAATAGTGATCACTATGGATTACTGGATAGCCTTTGGGCGGATTATGGACAGCCTACGGGCGGAACTCCTTGTATTTCAAAGATAAAATGATGAAATGTAAAAAAAGAACTTGCTTGATATTGTTTTTCTATGTCACGTGATAAGATTACGAGAAGGAACCAATGCTTAACGGGATTAATTAAAGAAGCTGATTGTTATATGTCAAATTAATGTATTAGTTAATTACATAAAACAAATGGAGGAAAGTGCGGATGATGGGCCATGGGTCCGTCCTACGGTTGGGTGGTCCCGGTTAGCCGAGAACTTTTCTCAAAAATCTCGAAGAACAGCGGGATGATCATCGTCATCAAAACGAATAACGAGAACGATGACCTAGAGTTACGTCTTACCCGATTTACGCTGTTTTAGGGGAATGGAATGGGACTATGCCTTATGGCATAGAGGTTGAGCCTTGCATCCCTCTCGTTTCCCATTCTCCTTGAACCAAGTGCAGCGTGAACCCGCTTCGGACCTATAGCCAGACAGGACCTACCTCACTTGGAGCTTCTATAAATCCTCAACTAGGCAACTTCAGCTCCTGATTCCTTCTAGGGGATTGTTCTCCTACTCCCTGCGCTTCTCGCTGGCACATCATAGAGGCACATTGGCAACCTGGCATTGTAGAAATTTGATGTCGCTGCCCAGATCTGCGCTGTGTCTATTTGAGCCCTCTGCATACGCCGTGCCCTCCGCGATCTGGACAATTTCCATGGGGCTTTGATAGCCCTTGACATAAGCTTCCTAGACATGTAAATTTTTTTGGAAATGATCAACTACAAGTCCTGCAATCTGAAAAAAACTAGGTCCGTGTCTCAGAAACCCTAATTCCACCATAGCCAAAATCTCTCAAACTTCTTTTTTCCTCATTTTTCTCACTCCTGGCACTAAACCAAGATAAAGCCCACTCTAATCCATTGACCCAGCATCAAATCAAGGTGGGAAAGGACCTGAGAAGATTGAAGAACGACCGAACGATCCCAAACAAGAAGAATCAAGCTCAACATCAACACTGACATAGCGTGTTTTCACACTGTCATTACATGTGTCTCTTGACACATTGTAATCTACTCTTCTACTGATAAAATCTCAGAATTTTGGTGTTGATTTGCTGCTGATCTTGCAACCTCAACATGAGAAAAGACTCTCCAAATGCTTGATTCAAAGGAGTCGGGTTTCACACTTGGCAAACCCGCATCAAGCTCATTCTGATGAAGAAGGGTCTTTGGGCCATCACAAATGGCAAAGAGAAGAAACCTCGAGATGCGGACCTTGCAGTTACTTGGCAGAAGAATGATGACAAGGCACAAGCCATCATCAAACTGGAATTGGACGGCAGCTACATCCATCATGTGGATCCCTGTGACACGTCCCATGACACTTGGGATAAATTGGATACCTTATTTGGTGCACAGTCAAAGTCGTCTAAGTATGGTCTATTAATTGAATTTTTCTGACTTGATATGAAGCTTCATACATCCCTGGCATCCCATCTGAACTACATGGAAAGCCTACTTACTCAACTTGCAGGGATAAAGCTAAAAATGGATGAAGATATTTGTATTGGTGTCTTGTTAAAAAGTTTTTGCCTCCTGCCTATGATAATGTATCAACCACTCTAACCAATATGCCTGATCCTCAACTTGTTGATATTAAAGCCTCTCTGCTAGAGGAAGAAAAGAAACTTAAAAGCAAAGAAGAGCCTAGCACTTCAAAGGATAAATAAATGTTATATGTAAATAACAGATACAAAGGTAAAAAGGAATTGCTCTTCTGTGACTTCTGCAAAAGGACCGGACATACTAAGAAGTTCTGTCATGCTAGGAAGAGGTCCCAAAAGGCCTATCTTGTAGCTGTGAAAGAAGGAGAAGACCATGGACCAAAAGATGAAGATGAAGATGAAGATGAAGACCACCAGGATCAGAAGGACAAGAGTCATCAGTCCTTCTACTCTCATTACTCTGATAGACTGTTTTAAAAGCCTTGTATTTCCTTGCCCTAATGCTTCCTACCATAAGCTTTGTAAACTCCTCATGTAACTTGGCATTACAGTCCCTATACACTTTGTGAGACCCCTGTTACAGCCTCTAGATGTCCATCATGTTTTGGTGCCCACACTTAGTCTTTTCTGCGACAGCCTCTGGTGTCTACCATGTTTGTGGTGTGCCCACACTTTGCAGGTGGTTCTCATTACAGCCTCTACACACTTTGTGCCTTTCTAGTTGTGATTGAGGAGGGGTGTTGAGATTCAACAATCACACTCACTAAACAGCCTCTTTGTATGGAATTTCAGGGCCAAGGACATGAAGGCTAACCTATCCCATATGCACAATGGTGCCTACTGCAGTTTCCTACTTTCCTATAAAGCATTGTACTTGCTTCCTTTTCTTAATGCAATGATAGTACTCTTTTCTTTTCAGTGAAGTGTCAATGTCATTATCCACATACACAAGATTGTGTTTATGAGTCCAAGTCTCAATCTTGGAACCTAATTCACTTGTGTAACAAACGGTGTCTTTGTCTTCTCCATCATGAGTCCACACTTCTCCTTCCATCCACCATAACTCACTGCCATGTCCTAGATCCTGTATCTTTAACAATAGTGAGGAGGGATATTATCTTTGATGGGATGAAAAGTTGGTATACACCTGTTGGTGATGTTTTGGATGATGATAATGATCAGGACAGCTATGTGCAGAAAGATAAACAAGAATCACGGAGTCTTAGTGGACCAGAAACATCTATGGTACTACACCTACAATCAGCCCTTGGTCTGGGAGACTAAGGAGTAGCCCCACACCTTCAGGTGGATCTATAAGTTTACAAGGAAGGACAAAGGAAAGAAGAAAGTGTTGGATGGTAATGATGCATCTACCAGTCATTTGGGATTTGATGGAGATTCTAGTGGTTCGGAGAGTTTGGATGATGAGCTTGGCATTCCTTCAATCAGGACGCCAGGTGTACAGAGAGCTCATAGTAATGTAAAAGCTCCATTGAGTGATCCAGTGGTATGCGGATCTAGCAGGGTCAAATACCCTATTAAAAGATTTGGTTTTGAAAGTTATGCAGCTCACCATTATGCTTATATGGTGAAACTAGTTGAGGATGTTGAGCCCACTTGTTTTGAGGATGTTGTTGGTCATGCTCATTGGAATGCAGCAATGGATGAGGAGATGGCTGCATTAGAAGCTAATAATGGGATTTGGTACCCATAGCTAAGGGTAAGAAAGCTATTGGCTGTAAGTGGGTTTACAAAGTCAAGCATAATGCAGATGGTTCAATTAGCAGGTATAAGGCTAGGCTGGTTAAAAAAGGCTATGCTTAAACATATGGCATAGATTATGTCAGTCCAGTTGCTAGGATGGCAACTTTTAGGTGTGTGATTGCTTTGGCAGCAACCAAAAGTTGAATTTTGTAGCAAATGGATGTTAATAATGCCTTCTTGCATAGTGAATTGCAAGAAGAAGTGTGGAGCTCAAATGTAGAGGTTTTTTCTCAGCTCATGGGCACTACTAAGCTCATGAAGTTTGACCTTTATTATGAGTAGAAGAATGGAAGTTGGTACAAGTGCTTCTTAGCACTACTGATGCATTTAGTTGGTGTTTCTTATTGTTTGTTGCTGGTAAATTAGATAAATTAGTATTATTGTACTCTTATCTAATTCATCCCATAGCATAGAGTTAATTGATCAGCCTTGTTCCACCAAGAACTCCTCTAATAAGCCACATCATCAGGAGGAGCCAAAAGTGCATTCTAAGTTCACTTCACTAAAGCCAAGGAAAACAATCAAACATAAAAAAAGGGTTGATCAAAGGCAAGGACCACCTAAGTCCTATTTCAAAATACTCCATATGTATGATTTTCAACCATTCTCATCTTTGAAATTTTAATTGTAAATCTACATTGATTTTCGTTCTTGCCCTAGTGGCCCTTTGTAAAGGATTAGACACTGCTACTTGCACTAAGCAAGTAGTAAGACCTTCCTATGGCCTCAGCCTATGCTGATCTTCGTCCTCAAATTCGTAATAGCAAAGACTTTCACCCCTAGAAAGTACTCATTAAGTACAAAATGATGGAGAGAGGTTATTGGCCTCTCATTTAAGGGACTAGAGCTATTGATTCTACAATTCCCTCTGATATGGAGGATGATCAATGTTCTCAAGCAATAATTGTTTAGATTACTATTGAATGATTAAGAGAGAGAGAGAGAGAGAGAGAGAGAGAGACACACACACACACACACAGAGCTTTGTATTGTTTAAATTGTTATCTATTTAAATAATTGATTAAGAAGTTAGTAGGTTTGTTTACAATTAGTAAGTTTATATTTATAGATTTCTAGCTAATTTAAAGAGAAACAGAGAGAGAGAGAGAGAGAGGGAGAGAGGAGAATGAGTGAAAAAACATGATGGGTGGAAGAGAAACGAAGAGAGGGTTTGTTGCAAAGAGGAGATAAACAATCCATCCTCCTCTTAATTTGTTCTTGTTCTTTCTTCTTCTTCTTCTTTTTGTTTCTCTTGAGAATGAGGTGCATTGAGGGAGAAAGATAGGAAATGAGAGAGGGAGAAGAAGAAAGTAAAAGGAAGAGATAACGAGAGAGAGAGAATAAATATGAAAGATAACAAGGGAAAAGAGAGAGAGGGAGGGAGGGAGAGAGGGGATTGAGTGAGAAAACATAAGGGGTGGAGATAAACAAAGAGAAGGGAAACAAAGAAAGAGAGAGAGAGAGAGAGAAAGAAAGAGAAGGGGGAGAGAACATAAAATGAAGATTGTAAAGAAAGGGGGAGAAAACCAAGACTTTAGTTATCATTAATTTTGTTGAGTTACAAGAGAAAAAAATCCATTCTCAAACAAATTAGGAAAGAAAAAGAGAATGAGAACAAAAACCAATTGTTTGCCATAATGTAGACAAAATGGAAAATAATGATGGTCATGATGTTCAAGATTGCGAGGCATATCTTAATTAGCATGTCCCATGTTCTTGCTTTCAATGCAATTAGATGAAAGGGTCACTTGTCTATAGAACACATACGACAATTTAAAAGTTTCAATTGGAGATCATTGATCAGATATACCGATGCAAATATTGACGTTGATAATGACGTTTTGTGATGCATTTTGCTATGCTGATAGCGATGCGTGCAGTAAATTTGCAACGCTAATAGCGACGGTAACATGGAACTTTTTTTGTGGCAGGGCAGCTTATTTTATTTGGGCCATACAAAATAGTTTCAATAATGTGTATAATGCTCGTGTAAATAAAGGTAAAGTGTACTTGAATCATAACACTGATACATGAAACAAATACATAATCATGATACAATCATGGCAAGATACTATTACTACATAGAAAATGTCTACATAAATCACGTGACTCAAAAAGAAGAGTATGTGAGCTCCAGGGATCCAAGGGCGAGCTATAAATCCTCGCCATCTGAAACCTCGTCCCGTCGCAAAGGAGCATTGAATGAACTCTACAAAAAATGAAATAACTACACATCAGTCCACCATATAATAGTGCATTTTAATTAAACTTAGTGACTACAGACAAGAAATATGAGTGACTTACAGGGCCGCCCTGTCCATACAATCCATCGATCAATGCAGTGAGACCATGCCTCTCTGTATATCGAGTCTCTAGGCCGGTGGGATCGCGGTTTGTAATGGAGTGCTGCAAAGAAAACAAAATACCACTGTTAGAAACCCGATTGTTAGTACAAGGGATATTGCAAAAAAAGCAGCAAGCAGAACAAAAGAAAAACTTACAAAGTCCTCTAGATATGTCCTGTGGCCGCCACTCCCAAGATGATGGACCACTCCAGCCTCTAGTCGTGCCCTCGCCGCTTCGCGCTGCTATCTCCAACATCCTGGAGAATCTATAGCCTCCTACTTGAGTCGGCACCAGTCGTCTGCACCTAGCCACTCGGGCTTTGAAGCCCCACTCTTAAGTGCCTTGCGTGCATCCGATCGTCTATGCGACATGTACACACGCATGCACTCCATCATCTAGCCCGTGGAAAACCTATCTACTATGGCTAGTACCAGAAACTTCTCATGCAAGGATTCTACTATGTAGTCCTTGCTCCCCTCCAGTATGTTCTTCCAATGATCCAAGACGTTGTGCCAAAAAACTTGTTGGCGCAACTCTCTCTATAATCTTTTCGAATAAAATACATGCATTGTTCATATGAATCTCCTCTTAGGAGGCCAATAAGGTTAGGATCATGGATTTTTTTAAAAAAAATCCCCTTATCCCCCCAGCCGACCGTCGTGCAAGAGGGGAGGGGAATAGCAGGTTTGATCAAGCTCCTCGATGGAGCTTGTAGGGGGGAAGAGCTCATGCCAAATGACACGTGGGGGAGGGAGGATTCCCTCCCCTCCCCTATTTAATTCTATGCCATGGGGTGAGAAAGGGGGTGTGCAGGTTGAGTGGAGACACTACTGTAGTGCTGCCAATTCGCTGTCGTGAGATGAGGGCCGTGAGGATTGCCGAGTTACTACTCTGCTCTTGTGTGGTCATGAAGGTGAGAAAGAAGGAGCCGCCCTGGACAAACGCCACCGTGAAGGGAAGAAGCAAGAGTCCCAACTACCGCACCAACGCCACCCCCACTACATTCCACCCTGTCTGTCGGCACGCTGCCACAGCCGCTCCTGGCCATCATCATCATGCTGCTCAAGAGGAGTCATTCTCCTCCATGTGGCCCTTTTCAAAAGCTTCTAGAACCTTCAAAAAAGGGGCTGACATAAGCCCCTTTCATATAACACCCCCACCACAAATTCCACTTATGGCCTCCCTCCTAGCACTGATTCATGTGGGCTTGCTAAACACCCCCTACCCCTGAGAATCCAAAGCCCCTTCATGTGCCTCTTTCATACCCTTTGTCCCCCATATAAAATCCACTCTTAAGGATCTTCTACACCCTTCTTTTTTTCCCTTTTTACCCACCTAGAGCATCCTAAAAACTACCCCTCAAGATTCAAGAAAAGGCCCCTTCCCGTGGCTTTAATAAGCCCTACCATCGAAAGACTTAAACAACCCTGGGATCTATAACCCTCCCCGTGGGTTTTCCCCAACACCTAGAATTCAAAGGGCTTTAATATTTTCTTGTGGTCTCCTTCAAAAGGCCCTTTCTATGTTGTCGCATCCAAGTTTTTATAAACCCCTTTAAGTTTTTTCCCCTCGCATTCTTCCACATGGGTTTAACCTCGAGTCTCTTAGAACCCCCTTCCTATTGACCCCCGCAAAACACCCTCTTTTCCCCCTTTTCGTGTATACAAATTGCACCGAAGCTTCTACAAAAGGAAGGGAAAAAAAAACTCATAAAGGACGGTGGATTTACAAAAGGGAGTTTGCAAAGCCGCATCCAAGACGGAAAGGGTGCATTCGCGATGGCTCCTAAGAAAGACCAAGGCGCAACCGCAGGAGGATCATCTCCTAGCATCCACGTGGACATCTCACCACAAGTCCTGGTTTTCCTTCCTAAATTTTTATTTTACGTTGTTATAATTTTACATGCGCGAATGATTTTTGGAAATAGGATGCACTTTCCGTCTTAAATACTTTGATTAATTTAAAAGAATTAGCTTACGACGGACAAGTTTAGTCATTAGTATTTTTTTTGTAAAACGAACAAAATAAAGGGAGTATAAATGCATTTCTAGCAATTAGCTTTTATGCATTGCAATGAATTAAAATTAGATTAATTTTCATTTTTACAAAATGGAATTAAAATAGTATACTTCGTTTAGGCATGGAAGTATAAATTGCATGTCACATTATTAGGACATATCTTCTTCGCAATGAGTCATTATGGAAAGTGCTAAACAATCCATAGGAAATTGCAAGGCATGAAATAATTCTTAAGTTGAATAACTCTAGTCAATTGGTATAAGTATCGTTTTTCAATTGCATAATTATTAGAAAAGGCTGCATGTTTTAGCATGAATCTTGTTCATATGTTATAGAATGATTAATTGGAATTAGGCTATAACCTAACCTATGCTTGATCTTAAACCAAAAAGTTAGGATTTGAAAATCAACTTACGCGTAGACAATAAGTCATGTGGTTATGGAAATGATTGCATAATTATCTTTTAGAATAGGTAGTTGAAATTGACATAAACCTAAACACCTAAAACCGCGGAGTACTCGTTTAGAAAAGGGTTAATTCAATGCAACGTATCCCAAGGAACTGTCTAGGGTTAGCCTGGTGAAGACATTTACCTAGTCGCACGTATTGCTAAAAATTGAAACTCCTATACCCTAAATACTTGCCCACATTCACGGAATGTAGGGATAGTAGGACATACTTGCGAGAAGTAATGTAGGGTTTTCCTAAGAATCTCTCGCTAAAAAGATGAAACTTAAAACCCTAGGACTAACAAGTCAGCCTAATGTCATCAAGAACAGATTATTTTGTGACTCCATTCGATGGGTAAATAGTCCCATAATTGATGCGACACTTGTGCATCAAGTTGTAGAGTTGCATGATCTTGTGATTTGATCACAAGGGAATGGAAAATTCCTCGGAGTGAGATTGGCAGACTCTTACACAAGTTATCTTGCAAGAGGATGAATAATCGTCCTAATATAGTATCTTTCTCAGGTAAAGATAATTGCTTGGAAGCAAAGGATAAGCCAATAAATTGGAATAACATATGAACTTAAGGTATTGATCGGTCAGGTTAATAGGGTACGCCCTAACCCAGGATATAGGGGATCTTGCCAAACTGCAATTGATTTCGTATCGAGTGCTGGATGCATTCAGAAAGAAGGATTCGCTTCTTAGCAGTTGGCCAACAATAATAACCAATGGAAATGATTGTGCTTATTACAGATTTAAGAGCATTATTTTGCTTTGTTGATCAAAGAATTAAAGGATAAATGGATATCTAATGCTTTAGGTTGAAGTCCTGAAGGGAGAGGCAGCTTTAGTTACCCCCGACTACCTGCCTGACCCTAACCAAGGGGGTTGTTAACCGCGCTGGGAAGGTGGACCGAACCCGCCGCGAGAGGTCTCTTTGTTGAGCGCTACTTGGAGCAGGAGGATGCTTGGGTGCCAAGAGGGGCTCTGGCCATAAATCCCTCGCCTTTCGGGCCCTACACAAGAGGCTAACGTGACTCGGGATTAGATCTCGAGGCCCGCATACTAGTCTAAGGATAGAATCTTGGATTAGTGATCCCTATGGATTGCTGGATAGCCTTCGGGCGGATTGTGGATAAGCCTACCGATTGGACTTTATGTATTTCAAAGATAAATATAATAACCTGTTAAAAAGAAACTTGTTTAACATTGCTTTTCTATGTCAAGTGCTGTGACTACGTGAAGAAACCAGTGCCTAACGGGCTAATTAAGGAAGCTGATTGATACATGTCCAACTAAATGTGCTAGGTAATTAAATAACTAAAACAACCTGAGGAAAGTGCGTGGATGTGGCCATAGGTCTATCCTACGGATGGGTGGTCCCGGTTGGCCGGGAACTTTTCTCAATCAAGATGGACAGTAGGAAGATCGTTTAAAGAACACGAACAACAAGAGCGTTGACCTAGAGTTATAGCTGATCCCGATTTACGCTATTTTAGGGGAACGGAATGGGACTATGCTTTATGGCAGAGAGGTTGAGCTTTGCATCCCTCTCGTTTCCCATTCTCCTTGAACCAAGTGCAGCGTGAATCTGCTTCAGACCTGGCGTTTCTGCGTAAAGTAGTTCGCTTGGGCTCGATGCTAGTTTCCATTAGGAAATGACCAATAGGGAAAACCCTAATTCAGGTCGATCCTAAGTGGGAATGGCTAGAATACTTTCGCTACGTGGCACACGTGGAAAATCCTAGATCGCAAACCCCATAACATTCCATGGGAGTGCCGGGCGGAGCTTTCTAGACATCCTTTTGGGTGGACTGCTAAGACGTGTCTTGAAGATAACAAGTGGACATGTTACAGTTGGTATCAGAGCCAACCAACAACGGAATTATTTTTATGAAATCTTAATAAGATGAAGTAAAGAAAATGTTGTTGTTCCAAACATTTCCTTACTTTCAATGATGTCTTGCAGAGTTATGAAGCATGGAACATGTTCTTGGTATTTCGAGTCATGTTCATGACTGCGATGCATTCCCCGCATTATCGACAAAGGGTTGAGATGATGAACATTCTAGAACGTATCTATAATCCATCGCCTTTGTATATGGAACGAAGATGGATGGGTATCTCAGGAATCTACTATATAGCTGCCCACCGGTTTGCATATTTACAAACCAACCTAAAGAGGATCAAGTGGTTGGAAGACCTAAAAGTCGTGAAGCTGTTCATTTTTGTGGAAGCTCACGTAAATTGAACTTTATATATTCGAGGTCGGAGGGTTGAACTGAACTCATATGTATATGAGGAAGTGACTCATGTAATTCCCACCGACAGAATTAAAGTATTGGGGTGCCATGAGAAGAATGGGTTCTAAAGGAAAGGATACCCTGAACTTCCAATGACTTACCGATTCCTGAAGATCCATGACCCGAAACCATACTATTATCCAGTTAACATTATTCTCCCCAAACTAAATGAAAACAATTGGCTTATCATCCCAAGACATGTTGTATTCCGAAAGGGCTATGCCTATATAAATACAATAAGACTTCTTTTTATCAAATGTCTGTTTGTGCATGAGAATTGATAAGAAGTTAAGTGGTTAGATTACTTGGTTTTGATATAGCTGAAATGGAAACGAAATATAAATCACAGCGTTTAATGAGTAATAACGTTAAAAATCTTTATTTAGGACAACCCTAGGTACAGAATCCCAGTTCGCCTCCTACATCAAGTATTACTGTAATCCAAGAGAAGAAGTTTCTTCTCAAACTGATTAAGCCGCCGGAATTTGACGAGAGAGGTAGGTCCATCCAAGCAGATGCTGAATTGGAGGATTACTTTGAAGTAGCCGGGACTACACCCGCCAATCAGGCTATGCTCGCCAAGCTGAAGCTCACCGGCGAAGCCACGCTTTGGTGGAAGTAATGGTGCAGGGATCAAGGGATTGCGGAAGGATCCGTTACCTGGGAGAAGCTAAAGAAAGCCGTGCAGGGAAGATACTTACCACCTGCATATCGCACGTAGAAAAAGAATGAGTTCTACGAGCTAAAACATCTGGGGCTCACTCTTGACGCATACTACTCTAAATTCGTCTCACTTCTAAAGTATGCGCCACGGATGGATATGACACAGTAGGTGTCAAAATTTTATGCTGGTTTAAATCCACCAATAAATACCCATCTCGAATCGATGCAACCATAAGATCTTTAGGATGCTCTCATTGGAGCCGCGGCTATAATTTAGGAGGTGCAGGCTAGACCAAGGGGCAACAAAACTTGGTCTTATAATGACCCGAACAGAGGAGCATTCAGGCCTCAGATGAAGAGAGTTCAAGGTCAAAATCAGGGAGGACAAAGAAAGAAAGCAATAACTAATAATGTCAACAACTTTTTTCCTACTCAAATGTAACGTGTCCACTAGAACCATTCAGGACACGTCTTAGCAGTCCATCGGAAAGGATGTCTAGAAAACTTCGCCCGGCACTCCCATGGAATGTTACGGGTTTTGCAATCTAGGTCTTCCCGAGTCTGCCACGTAGCGGAAGTATCCTGGCCGTTCCCACTTAGGATCGACCTGAATTTGGGTTTCCCTGTTTGGTCATTAGCTAGCAACAACTAGCGTCAGACTCGAGCGAACTACTTTACGCAGAAACGCCAGGTCCGAAGCGGATCCAAGCTGCACTTGGTTCAAGGAGAATGGGAAACGAGAGGGATGCAAGGCTCGACCTCTCTGCCACAAGGCATAGTCCCATTCCGTTCCCCTAAAACAGCGCGAATCAGGTAATAATTAATTCTAAGTCATCGTTCTCGTTACTTGTTTCGGTGTTGACGATCCTCCTCTATTCATTGAAGACTTTGAGAAAAGTTCCCGGCTAACCGGGACCACCCTTCCATAGGACAGACCCATGGTCCATCCTCCGCACTTTCCTCGGTTTGTTTTAGTTATGTAATTACCTACCACATTAGTTTGACATATACAAACAGCTTCCTTGATTAACCATGTTAAGCACTGGTTCCTTCACGTAATCTTATCACAGGACATAAAGAAGACAATGCCAAACAACTCCTTTATTATCATTATATCCTTTTATCTTTGAAATACAAGGAGTTCCCGCCCGTAGGCGCATTCATAATCCGCCCGAAGGCTATCCAGTAATCCTTCCTATGATTACTATCCCAAGTTTCCACCCGTAGACTAGTATGCGGGCCTCGAGATCCAATCCCGAGTCACGTTAGTCTCTTGTGCAGGACCCGAAAGGCGAGGGATTTACGGCCAGAGCCCCCTATGGTACCCAAGCGTCCTCCTGCTCCAAGCAGAACTCAACGGAGAGACCTCTCACGGCGGGTTCGGTCCACGTTCCCGGCGCGGTTCACAACCCCCTTGGTTAGGGTCAGGCAGGCAGTCGGGGGTAACTGAAGCTGCCTCTCAGGCACCAACCTGAAGCTTTAGATATATTTTCATCCTTTAGTTCATTGAGCAAACAATGCAAACAGTGCTTTTCTAACGGTTACAAGCACAAACAAATTCCAATGGTCATTTTGGCTGGCAAACTGTCAAGGAGTAACTCCTTTTTCCTCCGAATGCAACCCGCATTCGATCCGGAATCAATTGCAACTTGGCAAGATTCCTATCATTCTTGGGTTAGGGTCATACCCTTCCAATACATTAGGTTTGTTGTGGCAGGATCCAACGACCATGTCGCTTTAGTTTATTGTCGGTCATTTGCTTCAAGGCAACGCCTAATCTTTCTTTCCCTTGGCAATTACTTCCCAAAAAAGGGAGTTAACAGGATGATTACTCATCCTCTTGTAAGTTAAATTCTTTCAAGAACTTGCCAGCCTCATTTCCGAGAGATGACAAAACTCTTTGCGGTCAAATTCCAATTCTATTCAATATTGCAGCTATGTGCACAAGTATTGCATCTATTCCACGGAATCCGTCTATCCATTGCTTAGCGTTTCCCGATCACGGAGTTTACCTCCATCGAGTAACAGGGTTTTATTGGGTAACCTCCAACCCTTTCCTAATTAGGTTGGCCCATGGTCCTAAAAAAAATATGCAACTCCGTCGGAGTTTCGTCATGATCCTTAGGATAAAACCTTAGATCATTTCATGCATAAGCACCCAATTGACTCGACATTCCGAATGTGTGTAAGATCTTAGGGTTTGCGGTTCTAACTTGGCAACAAATGTAAAACTAGGTCGAATTCTTGCCGCACCAAACCCTAGTTAGCACTTGGGATACTTATCATATCGACTGAACCATGCCCAAGAATCCCTTGTGGTTTATGTGATTTTAGACAACACAATATACTTGTCTTGCGACGAGGATGAACCTTTCCCAAAGGTAATAAACTAGATCAATAGTTACAACTACACCAATACATGCGATCCACTGTTCTACGCATCACATGGTTCACAATAACCCTATCCTTTCTTGGCAAAGTAAAGATGCCTGATAATCTGGACACTAACTTTCCTAGGTCCCACTAAGACTTACCTCAAATAATCATGCTTCTTGCAAGTCCATAGATCATGTTTGTGCCTTCTATTCCTTTTCGAATAACATCTTATGGGTGTTAACTTTCCCTCACGAATCATTATTAAGGAAGATTTATCTAACAAGGTGACATGCCATTAATCTTCCCATACCTAGTAGAAAGGTGTACCTTAATAAGTTCAACCTTGTAATGAGGCAACAGTTGTCCTCGGCTCGTCACTTTAGAATGCACAAAAGGAAACTTACTAATAAGATCCTGCAAATGCATAGACACCTTATGCTCTTTTCATTAACTCCATTGAACGTACCAATGATCAATTTCCTTATCTTAAGCTATTTCTAATAATGTTCAAATAGCCAATTCAAGTTCCAATTGCATTTAACTTGACTAATTGAATTCGAACATGCATGAGTGCTTCCTAATTCGTGAAGTTATCGTGAATAATTCAATACTTTTGTGTGGAATCCAAATAGATCAAACCTGGACTTGCGGTCTCCGGAAAATATCCACGTATGCTTGGGGTGAACCTCCCGCATCGCACCTTGTGATCTTCCTAGAGGCCATCGTG
This sequence comes from Lygodium microphyllum, assembly GCF_053477565.2. NCBI lineage: Eukaryota > Viridiplantae > Streptophyta > Polypodiopsida > Schizaeales > Lygodiaceae > Lygodium > Lygodium microphyllum. The sequence goes on along the minus strand of NC_141135.1, from coordinate 157,243,746 downwards.
AATTCGATCTCCAGTTAGCCTTTGTGGACTTCAACTTTTTGCCTTAGCTTGCAATCTTATGACCTTGGCCCGTCTCCCTTGTATGCGCAACTCTCTTTGATATATGGCTTCCTCGATCCAAAGTTCCGACTTGCGGAATTTGCCTTGGCAGCCCTTAGGGTTCTTATGAGATCCCCTTGACAATGGAGATTTGAGAGCTTTAATCCACCTTGAAAATCCGGTTTTAGGAAGGATTATGTGGGCCTTACGATGATGTCCGCGGAAAAGGGCTCTTGTGAATGGGCCTTGCAAGAATAGGACTTTAGAGTTCTTCTTCTTCTTCCAAAAATCCAAGGACCGACTTTGTAAGTGATTAGTGGGAAGGCCTTTATGGGCTTCCTCTCATATTCTTTAAAATCCCGAGGATTAAGGATACTGTGGCAAGGTGTTTACGGACCCCTCTTCTTCTCTACAAGATCTTGGCCAAGAGGCTTATGGAAAATCGTTGAGAAGGTTCGTCGCCTCCTCTTTCTTCAAGTTCCGGGGTGTGTGTGGATAGACCGATGGGCAATGTAGTGGGAGGGCCTTTAAAACCCGCCTAGAGCATAGCTTGTGTGAGATCAAAAAGGAAAGGGGAATTAATCCCGGGATAAAATGGGCTCATGAAGGGCTTCCCGTGTCGCCTCCTTCTCTTCAAATTTCCCGGGGAAATGTGGATAGATCTAAGGGGGAGAAGGTAGTGGGAAGGGGGGCTTAAGAAGCCCCCTTAGAAGCTTCTTGAAGAAGCTTCTAAGAAGCTTCTGGTTCACAGAACCACGTGGGTCGTGAACAGCGTGGCGGGCAGGATGGCGGCTGGCGGACAGGCGGCAGCAACTGGCGGCACGTGGCGTGGCTGGGCGGCAGCGTTGGCGACTGGCGTGGCGCTGGTGGTAGGTCTGGGCGGCCCTCACGACCCTCCACGGCAGCTTCCTCACGGCCCTTTGTGGCCTCTCCTTCACGAGCTTCATCACGGCCGCATCCTCCTTCACGGCCGGCCCTCCCCTCATGGCAGCCTGGCGACCATCCAGCGTCCGGCATACTTCTCCTCCCATAGCCTTCCGTCCATTGTTTCCTCACGTCTGTCTTCTGCCTACGGCCGTCAGTCCCCCATTGTCCTTCCGTCCAGCACGATCCCTCACACGGCCGGCCTCTGCCTCTCAACAGCCTCCCTCTCACGCCCCCCTTTCCCCCCCCCCCCCCCCCAAGAGGGGGTTCTTATAGTCTAAGGGAGGAGAGAGGTCCTCCCCACGTGGCCCTACATGTCTCTCTCCCATCCTTCCTTCCCATGCTAGCCCATCCCCTTTCCCCAAGCCACACATCGGCTGGGGAAAAATAATAAAAAAATTTGCACTAACTTCACCTTTATCCTCTTGACCTCTTCCCAAGAGGGAGTTTTCCCGCGGCTATGCCGGTTTTCAATCCCCGACCCTATTTTCGTAAGGTAGAGTGTCTCCCTTCCCTGCGTATGGCTGCTGACACTGGTGATGATCTTTGCACGAAATTTACACGACGTGCGGAAAGTTAATATTTACCGTACGCGGTACGCGGAAATATTACATTCTCTCCCCCTTAGAAGAATCGAGATGTCCTCATCTTGAGGTAAACTGGGGATATCGAAGATTGAGAGAGCTTTCATCCATCCAGGTAGCATCCTCCTTAGGATGATCTTTCCACTGGACGAGGCATTCTCTCAAGGTTCTGGATCTCAATTGTCTCTCCCTAGCATCAAAAATCTTGTTCGGCCTTAGTTCAAGGACTCCTTGACTAGGCATTACAATTTGTTGGTCATCAAGTACGTGATTAGTGCTAGGTGCATACTTCAATAGACTGTTATGGAATAGTTTATGAACCTTTAGGTTTTCAGGGAGTTGCAGTCTATAAACATTAGGTCTTAAGCACTTGAGGATCTTGTATGGTCCACAATACCTCGGACTTAGCTTCCTACAATCCCCTAAGGATAGAGAACTCATCTCTGGGCATACGTGAATGAAGACCATGTCTCCTTCCTCAATATTCTATCTTGATACTTCAAATCCGTGTATGCCTTCTGTCTATCCTTCGCAGCTTTGATGTCCCGAGAAAGTGAAATCATGAGCTTCGCACAATAACTTCCGTTTAAATAACTGGCTTGCTCGTATACATACTCTCGTCCTATAGTAGACATGTCCATTATTGATAGAGAATTCACATTACTTAGCCTCTAGCTTTTGTTCCTGGTCCTTGATAGAGATTTTTCCTTGGCATCCTTTGATAGGCTAGATCATGGCATCCTTCCTCTCTAGCTAGCTCAAGTATTAGGTCGTTTACCTCTGTAGCTAGAGATCTAGCTATTGATAGATTTTGCAAGGTTAGTGAATTAAGGAATGCCTTGCGACTGAGTGCATCAACAACTACATTCTCCTTTCCAGGTCGGTACTTGATCTTAAAAATCATATTCCTCAATACTTCAATCCACCGACGTTGCCTCATGTTGAGCTCGTTCTGGGTAAAAATCCATTTGAGGCTCTTATGATCGGTTACTAGAGTAAACTTGTTGCCCAACAGGTAGTGTCTTCAAAGCTTTAGAGCATGGATGACAGCTAATAACTCCAGATCATGAGTGGCATAATTCTTTTCATGACTCTTCAATTTCCTTGAAGAATATGCTGATGATTTTCCTACATGAGCACCTATCTTAAGGCAAGCATGCTAGTATCAGTTACTACCTCTACTCCTTACTGTGGTCTAGAAGTTTTAGGATTGGTGCTGACACCAAACTTTGCTTCAACCTATCAGAGCTAGTTTATTCGTCAGTTGATCATGCAATGTTTGCTTCTTCAATAATTCTGTCAAAGGTGCTGCAATCAAAGCATAGTTTTTGATAAAGACCCCATACCATCCTGTCAAGCCAAGAAAACTACGTATCTTTTTGGCAGATACTGGTATTGGCCATTCAAGCACATCTCCGACTTTGGCTGGGTCTACTGAAATTCCTCCTAGATATTTAATCTGCCGTTTGAAGAATGCACACTTCTTCATTTTTGCATACAGCTTATGAGACCTCATTGTCTCCAACACAATCCGTAATTGGGGTTCATGATCTTCTTCCTATTTAGAATAGACTAAAATGTCGTCGAAGAAGACAAGCACGAAGTCATCAAGATATGGCCTAAAAATATCCTGCATTAATCTATTGGAAGTGGCAGGTGCATTTGTAAGTCCAAATGACATAACCAAGAATTCAAAGTGCCCATATCTTGTATTGAAGGCCGTTTTTGGAATATCCTCATCCTTGATCCTGATTTGATAGTAGCCTGACCTGAGATCAATTTTGGAGAAGATCTTTGCACCTTGAAGGCGATCAAGAAGCTCATCTATTCTAGGAATAGGGTACTTGTTCTTGTCTGTTGATTAATTCAACCTACGGTAATCAATACATAGTCGAAGTGTCCCATCTTTCTTTTTCTGGAATAGGACTGGAGCTCCCCATGGTGAATTGCTAGGCCGGATGTAGCCCTGATCTAACAGTTGCTTGAGTTGTTCCTTCAACTCAATTGCTTCCGATATAGACATTCTATAGGTTCTCTTCACAATTGGCACAGCTCCTATTACTGGCTTGATCTCATGATCTACTTCTCTCTGAAGTGGGCGTTTTGTTAACTCTTTAGGAACTACATCCGCGTATTCCTTCAGCCAAGTGACCAATCCTCTTTACTTCTTATCAATATTCATAGTCAAGTCAATTGTTGATTAAAAAGTTTTATTCCATTCATATCAGCATAGCCCTTTTGTGGTACAATTATTTCTTGGGCCGATGAACAAGTTAATACATTAATTCGAGGAGAATAAGATATTATTGCATTCAGCTACAGGAACTGAGTAGTAGTACGGATTGGGGTCATTGATCTTCAGGAATCGGTAGTTCATTGGTATCTCTTCCTTCGATATCCATTCTTCTCACGACGCCCCAAAACCTTGATTCGGTCGGCAGGGATTCTTTGAATCACTTCTCCGTACACATACTTATTCTGGTTAACCCTTCGACCTCCGACTTGTAGGGTCGCGTTTGCGTGAGCTTCAACAAAGACGAATAGCTTCACGATCTTCAAGTCCTCCATCCACTTGATTCTCTTCAAGTTAATTTGAAGGTACGCAGGTCGATAGGCAGTTATATAATAGATCCGTGAAACACCCATCCATCTGTGTTCCATGTACACAGGCGATGGATTGTAAATGCGGTCTAGGATGTTCATCATCTCAACCCTCTGTCGATAATCCGTGGAATGCATCGCGGTCATAAACATGATCCGGAACACCAAAAACTTGTTCCACGCCTCGTAATTCTGGAAGACAGCAATCAAAGTAAGAAAATGTTTGGGACATAACATTTGCTTTACTTCTTCTTACTAAAATTTCCTAAAACAAGTCCTTTGTTGGTTTGCTCTGATACCAACTATAACGTGTCCACTAGAACCATTCAGGACACGTCTTAGCAGTCCATCGGAAAGGATGTCTAGAAAACTTCGCCCGGCACTCCCATGGAATGTTACGGGTTTTGCAATCTAGGTCTTCCCGAGTCTGCCACGTAGCGGAAGTATCCTGGCCGTTCCCACTTAGGATCGACCTGAATTTGGGTTTCCCTGTTTGGTCATTAGCTAGCAACAACTAGCGTCAGACCCGAGCGAACTACTTTACGCAGAAACGCCAGGTCCGAAGCGGATCCAAGCTACACTTGGTTCAAGGAGAATGGGAAACGAGAGGGATGCAAGGCTCGACCTCTCTGCCACAAGGCATAGTCCCATTCCGTTCCCCTAAAACAGCGCGAATCGGGTAATAGTTAATTCTAAGTCATCGTTCTCGTTACTTGTTTCGGTGTTGACGATCCTCCTCTATTCATTGAAGACTTTGAGAAAAGTTCCCGGCTAACCGGGACCACCCTTCCATAGGACAGACCCATGGTCCATCCTCCGCACTTTCCTCGGTTTGTTTTAGTTATGTAATTACCTACCACATTAGTTTGACATATACAAACAGCTTCCTTGATTAACCATGTTAAGCACTGGTTCCTTCACGTAATCTTATCACAGGACATAAAGAAGACAATGCCAAACAACTCCTTTATTATCATTATATCCTTTTATCTTTGAAATACAAGGAGTTCCCGCCCGTAGGCGCATTCATAATCCGCCCGAAGGCTATCCAGTAATCCTTCCTGTGATTACTATCCCAAGTTTCCGCCCGTAGACTAGTATGCGGGCCTCGAGATCCAATCCCGAGTCACGTTAGTCTCTTGTGCAGGACCCGGAAGGCGAGGGATTTACGGCCAGAGCCCCCTCTGGCACCCAAGCGTCCTCCTGCTCCAAGCAGAACTAAACGAGAGCATACCTCTCACGGCGGGTTCGGTCCACGTTCCCGGCGCGGTTCACAACCCCCTTGGTTAGGGTCAGGCAGGCAGTCGGGGGTAACTGAAGCTGCCTCTCAGGCACCAACCTGAAGCTTTAGATATATTTTCATCCTTTAGTTCATTGAGCAAACAATGCAAACAGTGCTTTTCTAACGGTTACAAGCACAAACAAATTCCAATGGTCGTTTTGGCTGGCAAACTGTCAAGGAGTAACTCCTTTTTCCTCCGAATGCAACCCGCATTCGATCCGGAATCAATTGCAACTTGGCAAGATTCCTATCATTCTTGGGTTAGGGTCATACCCTTCCAATACATTAGGTTTGTTGTGGCAGGATCCAGCGACCATGTCGCTTTAGTTTATTGTCGGTCATTTGCTTCAAGGCAACGCCTAATCTTTCTTTCCCTTGGCAATTACTTCCCAAAAAAAGGAGTTAACAGGATGATTACTCATCCTCTTGTAAGTTAAATTCTTTCAAGAACTTGCCAGCCTCATTTCCGAGAGATGACAAAACTCTTTGCGGTCAAATTCCAATTCTATTCAATATTGCAGCTATGTGCACAAGTACTGCATCTATTCCACGGAATCCGTCTATCCATTGCTTAGCGTTTCCCGATCACGGAGTTTACCTCCATCGAGTAACAGGGTTTTATTGGGTAACCTCCAACCCTTTCCTAATTAGGTTGGCCCATGGTCCTAAAAAAAATATGCAACTCCATCGGAGTTTCGTCATGATCCTTAGGATAAAACCTTAGATCATTTCATGCATAAGCACCCAATTGACTCGACATTCCGAATGTGTGTAAGATCTTAGGGTTTGCGGTTCTAACTTGGCAACAAATGTAAAACTAGGTCGAATTCTTGCCGCACCAAACCCTAGTTAGCACTTGGGATACTTATCATATCGACTGAACCATGCCCAAGAATCCCTTGTGGTTTATGTGATTTTAGACAACACAATATACTTGTCTTGCGACGAGGATGAACCTTTCCCAAAGGTAATAAACTAGATCAATAGTTACAACTACACCAATACATGCGATCCACTGTTCTACGCATCACATGGTTCACAATAACCCTATCCTTTCTTGGCAAAGTAAAGATGCCTGATAATCTGGACACTAACTTTCCTAGGTCCCACTAAGACTTACCTCAAATAATCATGCTTCTTGCAAGTCCATAGATCATGTTTGTGCCTTCTATTCCTTTTCGAATAACATCTTATGGGTGTTAACTTTCCCTCACGAATCATTATTAAGGAAGATTTATCTAACAAGGTGACATGCCATTAATCTTCCCATACCTAGTAGAAAGGTGTACCTTAATAAGTTCAACCTTGTAATGAGGCAACAGTTGTCCTCGGCTCGTCACTTTAGAATGCACAAAAGGAAACTTACTAATAAGATCCTGCAAATGCATAGACACCTTATGCTCTTTTCATTAACTCCATTGAACGTACCAATGATCAATTTCCTTATCTTAAGCTATTTCTAATAATGTTCAAATAGCCAATTCAAGTTCCAATTGCATTTAACTTGACTAATTGAATTCGAACATGCATGAGTGCTTCCTAATTCGTGAAGTTATCGTGAATAATTCAATACTTTTGTGTGGAATCCAAATAGATCAAACCTGGACTTGCGGTCTCTGGAAAATATCCACGTATGCTCGAGGTGAACCTCCCGCATCGCACCTTGTGATCTTCCTAGAGGCCATCGCGAATTCGATCTCCAGTTAGCCTTTGTGGACTTCAACTTTTTGCCTTAGCTTGCAATCTTATGACCTTGGCCCGTCTCCCTTGTATGCGCAACTCTCTTTGATATATGGCTTCCTCGATCCAAAGTTCCGACTTGCGGAATTTGCCTTGGTAGCCCTTAGGGTTCTTATGAGATCCCCTTGACAATGGAGATTTGAGAGCTTTAATCCACCTTGAAAATCCGGTTTTAGGAAGGATTATGTGGGCCTTACGATGATGTCCGCGGAAAAGGGCTCTTGCGAATGGGCCTTGCAAGAATAGGACTTTAGAGTTCTTCTTCTTCTTCCAAAAATCCAAGGACCGACTTTGTAAGTGATTAGTGGGAAGGCCTTTATGGGCTTCCTCTCATATTCTTTAAAATCCCGAGGATTAAGGATACTGTGGCAAGGTGTTTACGGACCCCTCTTCTTCTCTACAAGATCTTGGCCAAGAGGCTTATGGAAAATCGTTGAGAAGGTTCGTCGCCTCCTCTTTCTTCAAGTTCCGGGGTGTGTGTGGATAGACCGATGGGCAATGTAGTGGGAGGGCCTTTAAAACCCGCCTAGAGCATAGCTTGTGTGAGATCAAAAAGGAAAGGGGAATTAATCCCGGGATAAAATGGGCTCATGAAGGGCTTCCCGTGTCGCCTCCTTCTCTTCAAATTTCCCGGGGAAATGTGGATAGATCTAAGGGGGAGAAGGTAGTGGGAAGGGGGGCTTAAGAAGCCCCCTTAGAAGCTTCTTGAAGAAGCTTCTAAGAAGCTTCTGGTTCACAGAACCACGTGGGTCGTGAACAGCGTGGCGGGCAGGATGGCGGCTGGCGGACAGGCGGCAGCAACTGGCGGCACGTGGCGTGGCTGGGCGGCAGCGTTGGCGACTGGCGTGGCGCTGGTGGTAGGTCTGGGCGGCCCTCACGACCCTCCACGGCAGCTTCCTCACGGCCCTTTGTGGCCTCTCCTTCACGAGCTTCATCACGGCCGCATCCTCCTTCACGGCCGGCCCTCCCCTCATGGCAGCCTGGCGACCATCCAGCGTCCGGCATACTTCTCCTCCCATAGCCTTCCGTCCATTGTTTCCTCACGTCTGTCTTCTGCCTACGGCCGTCAGTCCCCCATTGTCCTTCCGTCCAGCACGATCCCTCACACGGCCGGCCTCTTCCTCTCAACAGCCTCCCTCTCACGCCCCCCTTTCCCCCCCCCCCCCCCCAAGAGGGGGTTCTTATAGTCTAAGGGAGGAGAGAGGTCCTCCCCACGTGGCCCTGCATGTCTCTCTCCCATCCTTCCTTCCCATGCTAGCCCATCCCCTTTCCCCAAGCCACACATCGGCTGGGGAAAAATAATAAAAAAATTTGCACTAACTTCACCTTTATCCTCTTGACCTCTTCCCAAGAGGGAGTTTTCCCGCGGCTATGCCGGTTTTCAATCCCCGACCCTATTTTCGTAAGGTAGAGTGTCTCCCTTCCCCGCGTATGGCTGCTGACACTGGTGATGATCTTTGCACGAAATTTACACGACGTGCGGAAAGTTAATATTTACCGTACGCGGTACGCGGAAATATTACATCAAAGCAATGGTCGAAATCTCCGTTGTTTCCACTGCAATGAGCCTGGTCGTTTCAAGAGGCAATATCCCAAGCTTGGAGGGGGACATCGCCAAGCACCTTTCCAAGGAATTGGCCATGGTCAGGGAGCCGCTACCCGAGGCACAGGTAGAACTGCCTGCATTGCCAATAAGCAAATGTGCAAAGAAGAAGAAGATTCGACCATGGAGGCAGAGTTTGAAAGGGCGACAGTCCATGCTGCTCTTCACAAGAAAGGGCCAAATCACCAGTTCTTAGTGATTCAGACACCGTCGGACTATCAAGGTAAAAGTTTCAAGACCTTGATTGATTGTGGTAGTACACATTCCTTTATCTCACCAGCTTGTGCAAAAAGATTAGGAATAGCCACAATAGATGCACCTATCTTGCTTGTGGAATTGGCAAATGGTCATGAGGTTACTTGTACCAGGCAAACTGCTAAGGTGGAATTCTTTCTAGAAGGAAAGACAGCTTCAGTCAAATTCAGAGTCATGAAATTAGGTATCCATGAGTGTCTACTTGGAATGTATTGGCTTAAACCTAATGACGCCCACATTCATTGTGCAAAGGGCAAAGTTTCCTTTCGAAACTCTGAAAGGGAATTAGTCACAACTCAAGATGAGGCTGGAAATCCAAAAATCCAATTGGCCAAAGCATCTCGGATCATAAAAGGAGTCAGAAAAGGATTACCTGTCCACTTGATTAAGCTCAACAAGTTAGATCAGAAGCACGAATCTAGTGAAGGACCTTCATGGCTAAAGGAATACGCGGATGTATTTCCTGAAGAGTTGACAGAACTCCTGCCTCAAAGAGAAGTGGATCATGAGATCAAGCTAGCACCAGGAGCTACGCCAATTGCAAAGAGACCTTATAGGATGTCTATACCGGAAGCAATTGAGCTAAAGGAACAACTCAAGCAACTGCTAGATCAAGGCTACATCCGTCCTAGCAGTTCACCATGGGGAGCTCCAGTACTCTTCCAAGAAAAAGAAAGATGGAACACTTCGACTATGTATTGATTACAGAGGGTTGAATCAATCAACTGTCAAGAACAAGTACCCTATTCCTAGAATAGATGAGCTTCTTGATCGTCTTCAGGGTGCGAAGATCTTCTCCAAGATTGAAATCAAGGATGAAGATATTCCAAAGATGGATTTCAACACAAGATATGGACACTTTGAGTTCCTAGTTATGTCATTCGGGCTTACGAATGTGCCTGCCACCTTCAACAGGTTAAGGCAAGATATCTTTAGGCCATATCTTGATGATTTCGTACTTGTCTTCTTTGATGACACTTTGGTCTATTCTAAAAAGGAAGAAGATTACGAACCCCAACTTCGGATTGTCCTTGAGACAATGAGGTCACATAAGCTGTATGCTAAGATGAAGAAGTGTGCATTCTTCAAACGTCAGATTGAATATCTAGGATTCATAGTATCCGCGGAAGGAATCTTAGTGGACCCAGCCAAGGTCAAAGATGTGCTAGAATGGCCAATACCAATAACTGTCAAAGAAATACACAGTTTTCTTGGGGGTCTTCATCAAGAACTATGCTTTGATTGCAGCACCTCTGATGGACTTACTGAAGAATTAAGCAAACATCCATTGCATGGTCAACTCCTGAACAAACCAGCTTTGATAGATTGAAGCACAGTTTGGTATCAACACCTATCATAAAACTTCCAAACCTCAATAAAGAGTTTGAGGTAGTAACAGATGCTAGCACGCTTGCTTTAGGATGTGTGTTCATGCAGGAAGGTCATCTTGTAGCATACTCTTCAAGGAAATTGAAGAGTCATGAGAAGAATTATGCTACCCATGATCTCGAATTGTTAGCTATCATCCATGCTCTAAAGCTTTGGAGACACTACCTATTGGGTAACAAGTTTACCCTAGTGACTGATCATAAGAGTCTCAAGTGGATCTTTATTACCCAGAACAAGCTCAACATGAGGCAACATCGGTGGATTGAAGTGCTGGAGGAGTATGACTTTGAAATCAAGTACTGACAAGGAAAAGAGAATGTAGTAGCCGATGCACTCAGTCGCAAGGCACTCCTTAATTCCCTAATCTTGCAAAACCCATCAACGGCTAGATCTCTAGCTACAAAAGTATCTATGCCAAACAATCCAATACTTGAGTTAGCTAGAGAGGAAGCATGCCGTGACCCAGCCTATCAAAAGATGCTAAGGGAAATCTCTATCAATGATCAGGACCAAAAGGTGCAGGCTAAGTATCATGAATTCTCTATCAACAATGGACTCGTCTACTATAGAACGAGGTTGTGTATACCGACAAGTCAGTCACTTAAGCAGAAGATATTGTGGGAAGCTCATGATTCCCCTTTCTCAGGACATCCTGGCTATGCCAAGACTCTCAATGCAATTAGGAAGAGCTACCATTGGGAGAGGCTTAAAGGTGACGTTCTCAAATATTCACCGAGTGTTTGTCTTGTCAACGTATCAAAGCCGAACATATCAAAATGCCAAGGAAGTTACAACCACTTGATATTCCCCAAATGAAATGGGAATTCATCAGTATGGATTTTGTTGTTGGCCTACCCCAAGTTTAGGGAGGATACAACTCCATCATGATTGTGGTTGACATGCTGACTAAGGTTGCACACCTTATTCTAGTAAAGACAAACTATAAAGCTTCAGACATTGCAAGGTTGTTATCAAGGAGATATTCAAGCTACATGGGCTACCCAGAAGAATCATTAGTGACCATGACTCTCTCTTCACATCACACTTCTGGAGAGCTATCTTCGAAGCCATTGGGACTCAACTCTGTTTTAGCACAGCTTACCATCCCCAAACGGATGGCCAAACAGAGCGAGTCAATCAAGCCATCGAGGATATTCTTAGGGCACATTTTTGTCATGAGCCAAAAAGGTGGATTCAATACTTGCCTTTGGTTGAATTTGCCTACAATGCTTCTTACCAACAAAGCATTCAGATGACCCCTTTCCAAGCATTTTATGGTCATGATTGTCGAAGTCCCCTAAACTTCTCAGATCCAACCTTGAGGGTTGAAGCTTCAAGGAAGATGATGGAAGAGATGGATGACCAAATAAAGTCAATAAGATAGGACATCCAAACCGCCAAGGATAGACAGAAGGCATATGCGAATTTAAAGCGTCAAGATAGAATCTTCGAGGAAGGAGATATGGTCTTCATTCGCGTATGTCCAAAGAAGAGTTCCCTATTCTTAGGAGATTGCAAGAAGCTAAGTCCAAGGTATTGTGGACCATACAAGATCCTCAAGTTCTTAGGACCTAATGCTTATAGATTGCAACTCCCTGAGAACCTAAAGGTTCATAATGTATTCCATATTAGCCTATTGAAGAAGTATGTATCTAATCCTAACCATGTACTTGATGACCAACAAGTTGTAATGCCTAGTCAAGGAGTCCTTGAACTAAGGCCTGACAAGATCTTAGATGTTAGGGAGAGACAATTGAGATCCAAAACCTTGAGAGAATGCCTCATCCAGTGGAAAGATTATCCCGAAGAGGATGCCACTTGGATAGATGAAAGCTCTCAACCATCAATATCCCCAGTTTATCTCGAGATGAGGACATCTCGATTCCTCCAAGGGGGAGATAATGTAACATTTCCAAATCAAATACACGAATTGTTCATATGAATCTCCTCTTAGGAGGCCAATAAGGTTAGGATAATGAAAAAAAAAAAATATTCCCCTTATCCCCCTAGCCAACCATTGTGCTGGAGGGGAGGGGAATAGCAAGTTTGATCAAGCTCCTCAATGGAGCTTGTAGGGGGGAAGAGCTCATGCCAAATGACGCACGGGGGAGGGAGGATCCTCTCCCCTCCCCTATTTAAGTCTATGACATGGGGTGAGAAAGGGGGTGCGGAGGCTGAGTGGAGACACTGCTGTAGTGCTACCAATTCGCTGTCGTGAGCTGAGGGCCGTGAGGATTGCTGAGTTACTGCTCTGCTACTGTGTGGTCGTGAAGGTGAGAAAGGAGGAGCCGCCTTGCACAAACATTACCGTGAAGGGAAGAAGCGAGAGTCCCAGCTGCCGCAGTAGTGCCACCCCCACTGCAATCTGCCCTGTCTGTCGGCACGCCGCCATAGCCACTCCTGGCCGTCATTACGCTGCTCAGGAGGAGTCATTCTCCTCCACATGGCCCTTTTCGGAAGCTTCTAGAAGCTTCAAAAAGGGGGCTGACATAAGCCCCCTTTCATATAACACCCCCACCACAAATTCCACTTATGGCCTCCCTCCTAGCCCTGATTCATGTGGGCTTGCTAAACACCCCCTGCCCCCAAGAATCCAAAGCCCCTTTATGTGCCTCTTTCATACCCTTTGTCCCCCATATAAAATCCACTCTTAAGGGTCTTCTACACCCTTATTTTTTCCCCTTTTTACCCACCTAGAGTATCCTAAGAACTACCCCTCGGGATTCAAGAAAAGGCCCCTTCCCGTGGCTTTAATAAGCCCTACCATCGAAAGACTTTAAACCCCTCCCCGGATCTATAACCCTCCCCGTCGATTTTCCCCAACACCCGGAATTCAAAGGGCTTTAATCTTTGCTTGTGGTCTCCTTCAAAAGGCCCTTTCTGTGTTGTCCCATCCAAGTTTTTATAAACCCCATTAAGTTTTTTCCCCTCACATTCTTCCACAAGGGTTCATCTTAACCTCGGGTCCCTTAGAACCCCCTTCCTATAGACCTCCGCAAAACACCCTCTTTTCCCACTTTTCACGTATACAAATTGCACCGAAGCTTCTACGAAAGAAACGAAAAAAAAAACTCATAAAGGACGGTGGATTTACAAAAGGGAGTTCGCAAAGCTGCATCCAAGATGAAAAGGCCGCATTCGCGATGGCTCCTAAGAAAGCCCAAGGCGCAACCGCAGGAGGATCATCTCCTAGCATCCACGTGGACATCTCACCACAAGTCTAGGTTTTCCTTCCTAAATTTTTATTTTAAGTTGTTATAATTTTACGTGCGTGGATGGTTTTTGGAGATAGGATGCATTTTTCGTCTTAAATACTTTGGTTAATTTAAAAGAATTAAAGTTACGACGGACAAGTTTGATCATTAGTATTTTTTTTTGTAAAACGAACAAAATAAAGGGAGCATAAATGCATTTCTAGCAATTAGTTTTTATGCGTTGCAATGAATTAAAATTATATTAATGTCCATTTTTACAAAACGAAATTAAAATAGTATACTTCATTTAGGCATGGAAGTATAAACTGCATGTCACATTACTAGGACATATCTTCTTCGCAATGAGTCATTATGGAAAGAGCTAAACAATCCATAGGAAATTGAAAGGCATGAAATGATTCTTAAGTTGAATAACTCTAGTCAATTAGTATAAATATCATTTTTCAACTGCATAATTATTAGAAAAGGCTGCATGTTTTAGCATGAATCTTGTTCGTATGTTATAGAATGATTAATTGAAATTAGGCTATAACCTAACCTATGCTTGATCTTAAACCGAAAAGTTAGGATTTGAAAATCAACTTACACGTAGACAATAAGTCATGTGGTTATGGAAATGATAGCGTAATTATCTTCAAGAATAGGTAGTTAAAATTGGCATAAACCTAAACACCTAAAACCGCGGAGTACTCGTTTAGAAAAGGGTTAATTCAATGCAACATATCCCAAGGAACTGTCTAGGGTTAGCCCAGTGAAGACATTTACCTAGTCACACATATTGCTAAAAACTAAAACTCCTATACCCTAAATACTTGCCCACATTCATGGAATGTAGGGACAGTAGGACATACTTGCGAGAAGTAATGTAGGGTTTTCCTAAGAATCTCTCACTAGAAAGATGAAACTTGAAACCCTAGGACTGATAAGTTGGCCTAATGCCATCAGGAATAGATTATTTTGTGACTCCATTCAATGGGTAAATAGTCCCATAATTGATGCGACACTTGTACATCAAAGTGTAGAGTTGCATGATCTTGTGATTTGATCACAAGGGAATGGCAAATTCCTCGGAGTGAGATTGGCAGACTCTTACGCAAGTTATCTTGCAAGAGGATGAATAATCGTCCTAATATAGTATCTTTCTCGGGTAAAGATAATTGCTTGGAAGCAAAGGATAAGCCAATAAATTGGAATAACATATGAACTTAAGGTATTGATCAGTTGGATTAATAGGGTACACCCTAGCCCAGGATATAGGGGATCTTGCCAAACCGCAATTGATTCCGTATCTAGTGCTGGATGCATTCGAAAAGAAGGATTCGCTCCTTAGCAGTTGGCCAATAATAACGACCAATGGAAATGATTGTGCTTGTTACAGATTTAAGAGCATTGTTTTGCTTTGTTGATCAAAGAATTAAAGGATAAATGGATATCTAATGCTTCAGGTTGAAGGCCTAAAGGGAGAGGCAGTTCAGTTACCCCCGACTACCTGGTTGACCCTAACCAAGGGGGTTGTTAACCGCGCCGGGAAGGTGGACTGAACCCATTGCGAGAGGTCTCTCCGTTGAGCGCTACTTGGAGCAGGAGGAGGCTTTGGTGCCAGGGGGGCTCTGGCCGTAAATTCCTTGCCTTCCACGCCCTGCTCAAGAGGCTAACGTGACTCGAGATTGGATCTCGAGGCCCGCATACTATTCTACGAGCAGAATCTTGGATTAATGATCCCTATGGATTGCTGGATAGCCTTTGGGCAGATTGTGGATAAGCCTATGGGCTGGACTTTATGTATTTCAAATATAAATATGATAACCTATTAAAAAGGAACTTATTTGAAATTGCTTTTCTATGTCAAGCGCTATGATTACGTGAAGGAACCAGTGCCTAACGGGCTAATTAAGGAAGCTGATTGATACATGTCCAACTAAATGTGCTAGGTAATTAAATAACTAAAACAACCTGAGGAAAGTGCGGTGGATGTGGCCATAGGTCCGTCCTACGGATGGGTGGTCCCAATTGGCCAGGAACTTTTCTCAATCAAGATGGATAGCAGAAAGATCATTCAAAGAACACAAACAACAAGAGCGTTGACCTAGAGTTATAGCTGATCCCGATTTATGCTGTTTTAGAATGGGACTGTGCTTTATGGAAAAGAGGTTGAGCTTCTCATCCCTCTCGTTTTCCCATTCTCCTTGAACCAAGTGCAGCATGAATCCGCTTCGGACCTGGCGTTTCTGCATAAAGTAGATCGCTCAGGTTCGGCGCTAGTTGCCGTTAGGAAATGACCAATAGGGAAAACCCTAATTCAGGTCGGTCCTAAGTAGGAACGACCGGAATACTTCTGCTACGTGGTAGACGCGAAAAGTCCTAGATCACAAACCTCGTAACATTCCATGGGAGTGCGGGGTGAAGCTTTCTAGACATCCTTTTTGAAAGTCATGTCCTGAAGATAACAAGTGGACATGTTACACTCTCATATGAGCCATCACCCTCCTCCCCTCATCATTCATGATGATGGCTCCTATCCTATCATCTACAAGGTATCCATACCCCTCTGGGGTATGCCTAAGATGTGTCCTCTTCCACCTGCGATCACGCTCTTGGGCATATCCAGGAGACCCCTGCACATTTGGTGTACCTACGGGGGTAGTACCTCTCGGAGTAGCACCCATAGGGGTGCCACTTGCGAATGGTTGACAAAAGCTGGAGTGACTGGAGTAGATGTCCCCACAAGTGTGAAAAATCCAATGGGTGACGCAACTCCAGTAGAACGACAAGACAAAGACACTGTGTCGGTACCTCCACAACAATCACCTGAGCCACACTCTCTGAAACCGCCATGAGAGCAAGGAGTAGCACTTGTATCCCAAGCCAACCACAGGCTCACTGCATCTAGGTCTCCACAGCATCCCCGTGTTCCAATCCCTCCATCTGGCCCAAGTGTCTGGAGCGTCGACCTCATCTACTCAAAATTGAAGCATTAGAGGGCAACGAAGTAGATCTAATAGAACATCCTGATAGTGTCGGAGATAGCTTCTGGTCTGCCATATCTCAAAAGTGAGCCATCTGATCTGGAGATATACACATGAAGATCTTTTGTAGCTCCTCAACACTCATTCCTCAACTCATCGTGATGATTTAAATATCTACAAAGGTCACCTGCACAAACAAAAATTGATGTTAGCATAATCAATATAAATCATACAAAGCATGGTAATATAAATCTTTAAAAAATAATTTTACTTAAAATGCATATCTTATGTACCCTTATAAGTAATTCGTCAATGATTTGAGTAGGTGGATGCTCCAAGTATGAAGTACCCTATGGTCCCATGTCAATCTCCCGACACAACTCCGCATACACTGGAGGGTCGATAGACATGTCACCACAAAAGGATGAGTCCACCTCGTTCTTAAAAAATTCTTGGACTCCTGTATTTCTATCATTGTTACCTGATGCTTGCTCCTCTATATGCTCCAAGCTTTTGATGGCCTCCACCCCGTGTAATATGGACCCCTCTATTTGCATACTATCCTCATCTATCCTCGGAACATCACTTTGATCATATACTCTCGCACTTTGGGGAGTTGAAGGTATAACATATCGTCGTCGAGGTTGTTGTCGGTTTGGATAGAAAATTACATGTTCACAATCACATACAAGAGAGATTTAACTATAAATCACCCCATGTATTTTTGGAGTAAGGCATCCTGCGATCGCGATCGGTAGTATAAATTGCCATAAATAAGAAAGCATTATGAATAATGACTACACTCCAAATAGCAAAATATGCAGGCCACTTACAATCCATTCGTAGTACAAACTTGACAAATCTCATGACAATCATGGGATTTTAGCCCTGATAATTTGTCATCTTTAGAATACGCAGACCTGAGAGAACGCATCATACCCGTCGGAGTGTGGATAGACTTAACTATTTCCTTCACAATGCACTCTTGTTTAGTGGACAAAACCCAAGCAGCGTGAGGTAGCTGCAAGTGACCATTGGCACCCGATTGCGGCCAAACCGCCTCCATCTTACCTACCTCCTTCAAATCCATTCGTGCCCCTATAGTGTCTCTCTTTTTTGTGATGTGGTCCCATAGTAAGCTGCCCACGTTCTTGAAAATATGCATGGAATCCAACAAGTGGTTGATCTGTAAGTGGGTCCAATATGGCAACTCGTAGGAAACTGAGAACCGTCGCATTCCGTTTGGATGTGACTCCATGTGGACCATTTTCAGCTTGTACCAGCTTTGGGCATTCATATGTGCTGGAGCTCATCCAAGAAAACCTTCCTTGAGTTCATGACCCTCTGGTAAGAAAGCGGCGTATCCTTGATATACCATCTTCTTCATAGTTTGTGACCTTCGGGAGTCTAACTATGGCCCACACAATGGACATGTATGATAACCTGAGGTAACCAGACCTATCCTAATACCTCTATCTAGTGAATACAAACTTAACTGAGCTATGATAGATATTACCAATGAGAAAGAAAGCTTACTAGAGGGGAGCTATGGAGCTCTACCCCGAGACCTATGGACCGCTTATTGATTAAGCGTTTCAAGCCGAGCGGCCATGGCTACCTCTCACATAGCCAAAGCGCAATGTCTACCTTACGGGTATAGTAAGCTTACCTTGATGCTTGATCAAGTTCCCTCCTCTCTCTTGCACTCCAATAGCTCCACGATCCTTGTGGCAAGCTCAAGCTACCTCAAGCCCTCTCCGTCAAGCTCCATCCTCCATAGCCGGGCAAGAAAAGAGAAGAGAAGAGAAGAGAAGATGAAGAGAGAAGATGGGGAGCTTCTTCTCCATGATCCCTCACTCTCACACACTCACTCACTCACTCCCTCACACTCCCTCAATCCCTTACTCAAGCACAAGCAAGAAGGCAAGAAATAAGAGAAGAAGAAGAAGAAGCTTTGGCCACACACAAGAATGAGCTTCTCATTCACTTTTGAACTTTATATACATGCCCTGCTTTTTGGGCAATCATCCCCACTTTTTACATGGCCAGCCATTAACCTAGGCCCTCTTTCCTATTTCCCACCGTTCTAACTTATCCCATTCCCAACTAATGCATATAATTTGCACAGGAGTGAGCCCAACACTCTTTTTACAAGGATTCGGGAGTGCCTTCACATTTAATGGTGCGCTTTTACTCTTTTCTTTTCTCGAGGCGACACTGAAGCCTTTTGGAGAGGTCGTCATTCAAATTTTCAGGGTCAGACCTCCATGCGGGACGCTTTTCCTTCCTTTGTCCTGTGCCCTTTCGACTATCTTTTTCTTCCATTTTTTCGCATCCCTGCTCCATTTTTCGATCCTCTGTGCTGCGGTAAACATTACCCCCCTCCTATAGCTGAGTGCCAGTCCCATGGCAATGGCGTGGGGAGCAATAGGGTAGTTGGGGTTGTTGCTAAGTGGAATTGGTGGGTAGATGACCACAATCAAAAGGTGCTGTTGTGAATGAGAGATTATGTGGTTTTGATTCTTGATGATTGGGAGAGATTCCGGCGTGCTTTGATCTTCATGAAGATGCTAGGCATTTGTCCCATAACTATAACTTCCCTTCTACGACAGTTGTCAAAATCGGGGCTCTGTAATCATTTGGAGAATATGTGGTTCCAAGATCTATGCCAATGGTGGGTCCATCACTCAGTTTTTCGTCTGCTTGATTTTGTTGAGTCATGGTAGCCATCAGCAAGTAGATGGTCGGCCTCGGCCACATCAAGCATGTTGGTCCATTTAACCGTCGGAGTATGCAAAAGCTCTTGAAGCTGCTGTAGTGGTGTTTGTCCGACTTATGGAAAAATTCCTGGTCATTAGCGGATGTCATGGATGGTGCTCCTTAGCTGGGTCGTTAGTCACTGAGTCAGGATCATAGCTTGCAAGAGAAAGTTGTGCACTCCCTAAGGGGTGTGTCTGTCTCATGGTGTGGTGTAAGTGCATGTGCAGTGGAACTGGGAGATGGGTCTAGTCTTGGGTAGACCCTTGGTAATGTCCCACACTTAAGAACCTGATTCGTGTGTTGTTGGAGGTGCAGTGCATAACTTAGGGTGACAGGTCTGGAAGTCTTGCCCTTGATGTGCCCTAAGGGTGAAGTGGGGGGAGGGGCTAGGGGTGAACCCTAGGTGTAGTGAGCAAAGTGAGCCCTTGTGTTTCTTTTTTTTATAAAAAGAATTGCATATAAAGAAGGCATTCTGGCTAATGCCTATCACCTTCAGCCGGAGCATAGGGTGGTTGCAAGCATTGGAATAGAAATCCGTGGCTTTGTAGGTATTCTTTAATAGCGGCCTGGGCCTTCAAAGGTGTGGATGACAAGAAGGGATGATTACACCTCGTGAAGTGGGTATCATTCATATTCTCTATGATTTCTAGGCAAAAGGAGGGAAGCAGGGTTGCCCTCATCATTAATTTAGTCATAGCCCGACTATCTATCCCTAGGTTGATGTCAAAAAAGAGGGGAGGAATGTAATGTGTCCACTAGAATCATCCAGGACATGTCTTAGCAGTCCATCGGAAAGGATGTCTAGAAAGCTCCACCCGGCATTCCCATGGAATGTTACGGGATTTGCGATCTAGGTCTTCCCGCGTCTGCCACGTAGCGGAAGTATCCTGGCCGTTCCCACTTAGGATCGACCTGAATCAAGGTTATCTTGATTGGTCATTATCTAGCAGCAACTAGCGTCAGACCCAAGCGTACTACTTTACGCAGAAACGCCAGATCCGAAGTGGATTTATGCTGCACTTGGTTCAAGGAGAATGGGAAACGAGGGGGATGCAAAGCTCAACCTCTCTGCCATAAGGCATAGTCCCATTCCATTCCCCTAAAACAGCGTAAATCGGGTAAGACGTATCTCTAGGTAATCGTTCTCGTTATTCATTTTGATGATGATGATCATTCCGCTGTTCTTCGAGATTTTTGAGAAAAGTTCCTGGCTAACCGGGACCACCCAACTGTAGGACGGACCCATGGCCCATCCTGCGCACTTTCCTCGGTTTGTTTTAGTTATGTAATTATCTAGCACATTAATTTGACATATAACAATCAGCTTCTTTAATTAATCCTTTTAAGCACTGGTTCCTTAACGTAATCTTATCACGTGACATAGAAAAATAATATCAAACAAATTATTTATTATCATTTCATCATTTTATCTTTGAAATACAAGGAGTTCCGCCCGTAGGCTTGTCCATAATCCGCGCGAGGGCTATCCAGTAATCCACAGGGATCACTATTCCAAGCTTCCGCTCGTAAACTAGTATGCGGGCCTCGAGATCCAATCCCGAGTCACGTTAGCCTCTTGCGCAGGACTCGGAAGGTGAGGGATTTACGGCAAGATCCCCCCTGGCACCCAAGCGTCCTCCTGCTCCAAGTAGAGCTCAACGGAAAGACCTCTCATGGCGGGTTCGGTCCACGTTCCCGGCGTGGTCAACAACCCCCTTGGTTAGGATCAAGCAGGCAGTCGGGGGTAACTGAAGCTGCCTCTCCCTTCAGGCCTTTAACCTGAAGCATTAGATATCATTTCATCCTTTAGTTCTTTGAGCAAACAATGCAAACAGTGCTTTCTAAACTGTTACAAGCACAATCAATTCCAGTGGTCGTTTATTTGGCCAACTGTTAAGGAGTGAATCCTTCTCTCCGAATGCATCCAGCATTCGATCCGGGATCAATTGCGACTTGGCAAGATCCCCAAGGGTTTTTTTGTTCACCCTTTTGTCCTTGGGTTAGGGCCATACCCTGTTAACCTAACTTAATCAATACCTTAGGTTTTATTAACAGTAAATCCTGGCGACCATGTCGCTCCAATTTATTGGTTGATCATTTGATTCCAAGCAAATACCTAACTTCCCTTTACTTGGCAATTTTTCCCAAGAAAGGTGATATAACATGATGACTACTCTTCCTCTTGCAAGTTAAAATTGTGCAAAAACCTGCCAACCTCATTCTAAGGAATGGCAAAACTCTCTTGTGAACAAACCACAAGTCTATGCGACGTTGCAACTTCTTGCACAAGTGTCGTATCTATTCCATGGGATCATTTCACTCATTAAACGGTATTTTCTGGTCACGGAATTATCTCTAGACAAGAAGCGAGGTTTAGGGTGTCTTCTTACCCAACCCATTCCTAATTACACTAGGCTGACAATGTTTGGGTCCTAGGGATTCCAACTCAATCCAAATTTCATCATCTGAACGAGTGATCCTTAGGGTAGAAAACCTTAGATCGTTTTATGCACGAGCGTCCAATTTTCCCTACATTCCATGAATGTGGGTAGGACCTTTGGTTCAAGGGTTTCGTCTTGGCAACAAGTGCGTGAAACTAGGTCAAGTCCTTAACGTGCTAAACCCTAGTTAGCACTTGGGTTATTTATCGTATCAGTTGAGCCATCCTATGTGAATCCCTTGCGGGTTAGGCGATTTAGATAATTCGATCTACTTGTCTTGCGACAAGGACGAACCATCCCTAGAGATGTTAACTTGATCTTAAAGGAGAAAGCTAGTTGTAACTTTTCACAATTCACCTAAACGCGTGATTCATTGCTTCTACGTACCCCTAAATTCGCAATAACCCTAACTTTTCTTGTTAAGATCAAAACGCATGTTAAATTGCGGCATAACTTCCATTGATCCTACTAGGACTTGCATTCAAGAATCATGCCCTTATTTCTTTTTCTAAGCTTTTAAGATTTCATGCTTCAATAAACCATGCAGCCTTTCCCTAAATACAACTCTTGATGAATGAAATTTTTCATATGACAAATGTGCAACATGCACTCCTTTCCTGACTACAACGTAGTGAAATTCATGCCAAAAAAAAACTAGAGTTGACCTATTCCAATTTACAATCACATGCCACATGCAAATTCCTAGAATCATTTCCGCGCTCTTCTATTTCCTACGGGGTTAAGGACTTTCCCTAATGAATCATTGAATGAAGAACTGTCTAAAAAAAAAAAGACGTGCAATTAATCTTTCCATGCCTAGTCAAAGGTGCACTTTAATAATCTCAACCTTATAATGATAGGCAATAGGTGTTCTAGGCCGTCACTTTGACATGCAGGACAAGGCAACATACTATTAAGGACGTTAAATGGATAGACAATTTCTTTATATGACCCAATTTCATGTCATGAACTAATTCTAATCATTGTTCGAATAGTCGATTTATTTCCAGTTGCATTTAACTTGACTAGGTGATTTTAAGCATGCATAGGTGCTTCCTAATCCATGAAGTTATCATGATTAATGCAATGCTTTTGCGGGGAATCAAAATTAGTAAAAACCTGGACTTGGGGGCTCGGGGAGATATCCACATGAATATTAGGAGAAGAACCTTTTGTGGTTGCGCCTTGTGACTTTCTTAGGGCCCATCGTGAATTCGATCTTCAGTTAGCCTTCATGGATTTCGAACTTCTTGCCTTGGCTTGCAGTCTTATGATCTTGGCCCGTCTCCTTCGTTCGCGAAAATCCCCTTTGAAGTACAGATCCTTGAAGAAGTACCGGCTTGCAAGATTTGGCTTACGGAGGGCCTGAGGGTTTGGAGCTTGGACCTTTTTGTGGGAGAGGAGGGAGTTCGCAAAAAGGGCTCTTATGAATGGCCTTGGGGCAATGGAGACTTTGAGAGTTCTTCCTCTTCTTCTCTTAACATCCCGAGGCTAGGGATGGGCTTGTGCGTGATCAGTGGGAAGGCCTTGTAGCTCCCTTTCCTTCAAAGCCTCGGAAAGGCGTCTTAGGGAGCTAATGGGGAGACCTTATAGGCTTCCACTTCGAAGCTTAAGAGGGAAAAGAAATTTGGGATTACGGGAGGCCTTGCAGGGTTGGAACTTGGATTGTAGAAATGGGCCTTTTATGAGAGAGCTGCCAGAATGGAGCTTTTTGAAAAAGTTTATGGGAATTGAGGCTTTAAGAGAGGGTTTGCCGAAAATGGGGCTTTTACAAAAAAAAGGGTTTTGGGAAATGGGCTTTTACGTGAAAGCTGCGGGAATAGATCTTAATGAGCTCAGTTTTAAACCCGAGAAGGGTGCATAGGAACAAGGCTCAAAGCCTTATCCTCTAAAACATTCTTAGAGAAGCTTCTAAGAAGCTTCTGATGGCCAGGACCACATGGAAGGCCCCAATGATTGGAAGGAAAGGATTGATGAGGGGAAACAGTAGCAAATGATGGTGCTGCGGGCGAGAAACAAGGCAGCAGTCGGCGTTGGGCGCAACAGGGCAGTGGCTATGGCGGCTACATCACGGCAGCGACAGTCCTCCTCCTCTCGCCACATCACGGCGTTAACAGCAGTGCTTCCTTTCACCACACGACATAGCACAGCACTCAATGCTTCATTACTCCTTTCTCCACTATAGCCTCCACAGTCTATCTTGCAACTCCCTCTCTCCTCACGACGCATCACCGCAAATTGGCAATGATCTCCCTCTGCCTCCCCCCTCTGCTCACTCCACACGATTTATATAGGTGAGGGGAGGGAATCCTCCCTCCCCCACGCAGCATCCTGCATGGGTTCACCCCCCCCTTAGGCATCCAACAAGGATGCTCAGTCATCCTTGCTATTCCCCTCCCCTCCAGCACGACAGTCACTGGGGGAAAAAGGGGGAAAATAATTTTAAAAAATCCCTTATTTTCAATTCATTATTCTCATGACCTCCTATTAAGAGGAGGTTCATGTGAGGAACGTGTGCCTAGAAATCGGGAATGTCACATTCTCTCCCCCTTGGAGGAATCGAGATGTCCTCATCTCGAGATAAATTGGGATATTGGTGGTTGAGAGTGCCCTCATTTACCCAAGTGGCATCCTCCTCGAGATAATCTTTCCATTAGACTAGGCATTCTCTCAAGGTTCTGGATCTCAGTTATCTCTCCCTAACATCTAGGATCCTATCAGGCCTTAGTTCAAAGACTCCTTGACTAGGCATTACAACTTGTTGGTCATCAAGTAAATGGTTAGGATTAGGTATATACTTCTTCAATATACTGATATGGAATGCATTATGAACCCTTAGGTTCTCAGGGAGTTGCAGTCTATACGCATTAGGTCTTAAGCACTTGAGGAACTTGTATGGTCCACAATACCTTGGACTTAGCTTCTTGCAATCTCCTAAGGATAGAGAACTCTTCTTTGGGCATACGTGAATGAAGACCATGTCTCCTTCCTCAAATATTCTATCTTGACACTTCAAATCCGCGTATGCCTTCTATCTATCCTTTGCAGCTTGGATGTCCCGAGAAAGGGAAATCATGAGCTTCGCACAATATCTTCTGCTTAAGTGACTGGCTTGCCGGTATACATGCTGTCATTTTATAGTAGACATGTCCATTATTGACAGAGAATTCATGACCTTTAGCCTGTAGCTTTTGTTCCTGGTCCTTGATAGAGATTTCCCTTAGCATCTTTTGATAGGCTGGATCATGGCATGCTTCTTCTCTAGCTAGCTCAAGTATTGGGTTGTTTGGCATGGACACCTTTGTAGCTAGAGATCTAGATATTGATGGATTTTGCAAGATTAAGGAATACCTTGCAACTGAGTGCGTCGGCAACTACATTCTCCTTTCCCGGTTGGTATTTGATTTCAAAATCATACTCCTCCAGCACTTCAATCCACCGACATTGCCTCATGTTGAGCTCGTTCTGGGTAAAGATCCACTTGAGACTTTTATGATCAGTCACTAGAGTAAACTTGTTACCCAATAGGTAGTGTCTCCAAAGCTTTAAAGCATGGATGACGGCTAACAGTTCTAGATCATGGGTAGCATAATTCTTCTCATGGCTCTTCAATTTCCTTGAAGAGTATGCTACAAGATGACCTTCCTACATGAGCACACATCCTAAGGCAAGCATGCTAATATCAGTTACTACCTCAAACTCCTTACAGTGGTCTAGAAGTTTTAGGATCGGTGCTGATACCAACTTTGCTTCAACCTATCAAAGCTAGTTTGTTCGGTAGTTGATCATGCAATGTTTGCTTCTTCAGTAAGTCTGTCAAAGGTGCTGCAATCAAAGCATAGTTTATGATGAAGACCCTATACCATCTTGTCAATCCAAGAAAGCTACGTATTTCTTTGACAGTTGTTGGTATTTGGCCATCCTAGAACATTTTTGACTTAGGCCGGCTCCACTGAGATTCCTTTTGTTGATATGATGAATCCCAGATAACCAATCTGATTGAGGAATGCACATTTTGTCATCTTATCATACAGCTTATGTGACCTTATTGTCCCAAGGAAAATCCGAAGTTGGGGTTCATGATCTCATTCCTATTTGGAATAGACTAGAGTGGCATCGAAGAAGACGAGAAGGAAGTTATCAAGATATGGTCTAAAGATATCTTGCATTAACCTATTGAGGGTGGCAGGCACATTCGTAAGCCCTAATGACATAACTAGAACTCAAAGTGTCCATATCTAGTGTTGAAGGTCGTCTTTGGGATATCTTCTTCCTTGATTCTTATCTGATAGTAACCAGACCTAAGATAATCTTGGAGAAGATATTGGCACCTTGAAGACTATTAAGAAGCTCATCTATTCTAGGAATATGATATTTGTTCTTGACTGTTGATTGATTCAACCCTCTGTAATCAATACATAGTCGAAGTGTTCCATCTTTCTTTTTCCTGGAACAATACTGGTGCTTCCCATGGTGAACTGCTAGGATGGATGTAGCCCTGATCTAGCAGTTGCTTGAGTTGTTTCTTCAGCTCAATTGCTTCCGGTATAGACATTCTATAGGGTCTCTTCGCAATTGGCGCAGCTCCTATTACTAGCTTGATCTCATGATCTACTTCTCTTTGAAGCGAGAGTTCTGTTAACTTTTCAGGAACTACGTCCGCGTATTCCTTTATCCAAGTGACCAAATCGCTTCACTTCTTTATCAATATTCACAGTCAAGACAATCGTTGATTTTTAAAAAAGGTTTTATTCCATTCATATCAGCATAGCCCTTTCGAGGTACAATTATTTCTTGGGGCGATGGAACAAGTTAATTAATTCGAGGAGAATAAAATGTTATTGCATTCAACTACAGGAACTGAGTAGTAGTACGGATTGGGGTCATCAATTTTTAGGAATCGAT
This sequence comes from Lygodium microphyllum, assembly GCF_053477565.2. Classification (NCBI taxonomy): domain Eukaryota; kingdom Viridiplantae; phylum Streptophyta; class Polypodiopsida; order Schizaeales; family Lygodiaceae; genus Lygodium; species Lygodium microphyllum. The sequence continues at coordinate 157,217,042 of NC_141135.1, read as the reverse complement.
AGCTCATTGGAAGATTAGGGTATCTTTTCTTTTGATATCCATTCTTCTCATGACGTCCCAAAACCTTGATTCGGTCGGCAGGGATTCTTTGAATCACTTCCCCGTACACATACTTATTCTAGTTAACCCTTCGACCCTCGACCTGTAGGGTCGCGTTTACGTGAGCCTCAACAAAGATGAACAGCTTCACGATCTTCAAATCCTCCATCCACTTGATTCTCTTCAAGTTAATTTGAAGGTACGCAGGTCGATAGGCAGTTATGTAATAGATCCCTGAAACACCCATCCATCTTCGTTCCACATACACAGCCGATGGATTGTAAATGCGGTCTAGGATGTTCATTATCTCAACCCTTTGTCGATAATCCGTGGAATGCATCGCGGTCATAAACATGACTCGGAACACTAAGAACCTGTTCCATGCTTCATAATTCTGCAAGACAACTTTGAAAGTAAGGAAATGTTTGGGACACAACATTTTCTTTAATTCTTTTTATTAAAATTTTCTTAAGTCCTTTGTTGGTTCGCTCTGATACCAACTGTAATGTGTCCACTAGAATCATCCAGGACACGTCTTAGTAGTCCATCGGAAAGGATGTCTAGAAAGCTCCACCCGGCATTCCCATGGAATGTTACAGGATTTGCGATCTAGGTCTTCCCACGTCTGCCACGTAGCGGAAGTATCCTGGCCGTTCCCACTTAGGATCGACCTGAATCAAGGTTATCCTAATTGGTCATTATCTAGCAGCAACTAGCGTCAGACCCAAGCGTACTACTTTACGCAGAAACGCCAGATCCGAAGCGGATTTATGCTGCACTTGGTTCAAGGAGAATGGGAAACGAGGGGGATGCAAAGCTCAACCTCTCTACCATAAGGCATAGTCCCATTTCGTTCCCCTAAAACAGCGTAAATCGGGTAAGACGTATCTCTAGGTCATCGTTCTTGTTATTCTTTTTGATGATGATGATCATTCCGCTGTTCTTCAAGATTTTTGAGAAAAGTTCCCGGCTAACCGGGACCACCCAACCGTAGGACCCATGGCCCATCCTCCGCACTTTCCTCGGTTTGTTTAAGTTATGTAATTATCTAACACATTAATTTGACATATAACAATCAGCTTCTTTAATTAATCCTTTTAAGCACTGGTTCCTTCACGTAATCTTATCACGTGACATAGAAAAACAATATCAAACAAATTATTTATTATCATTTCATCATTTTATCTTTGAAATACAAGGAGTTTCGCCCGTAGGCTTGTCCATAATCCGCACGAGGGCTATCCAGTAATCCACACGGATCACCATTCCAAGCTTCCGCCCATAAACTAGTATGCGGGCCTCGAGATCCAATCCCGAGTCACATTAGCCTCTTGCGCAGGACCCGGAAGGCGAGGGATTTACGGCCAGAGCCCCCCCTAGCACCCAAGTGTCCTTCTGCTCCAAGTAGAGCTCAACGGAAAGACCTCTCATGGCGCGTTCGGTCCACCTTCCCGGTGTGGTCAACAACCCCCTTGGTTAGGGTCAGGCAGGCAGTCGGGGGTAACTGAAGCTGCCTCTCCCTTCAGGCCTTTAACCTGAAACATTAGATATCATTTCATCCTTTAGTTCTTTGAGCAAACAATGCAAACAGTGCTTTCTAAACTGTTACAAGCACAATCAATTCTAGTGATCGTTTATTTGGCCAACTGTTAAGGAGTGAATCCTTCTCTCCAAATGCATCCAGCATTCGATCCGGGATCAATTGCGACTTGGCAAGATCCCCAAGGGTTTGTTTGTTCACCCTTTTGTCCTTGGGTTAGGGCCATACCCTGTTAACCTAACTTAATCAATACCTTAGGTTTTATTAACAGTAAATCCTGGCGACCATGTCGCTCCAATTTATTGGTTGATCATTTTCTTCCAAGCAAATACCTAACTTCCCTTTACTTGGCAAATTTTCCCAAGAAAGGTGATATAACACGATGACTACTCATCCTCTTGCAAGTTAAACTTGCGCAAGAACCTGCCAACCTCATTCTAAGGAATGGCAAAACTCTCTTGTGAACAAACCACAAGTCTATGCGACGTTGCAACTTATTGCACAAGTGTCGCATCTATTCCGTGGGATCATTTCACTCATTAAACGGTATTTTCTGGTCACGGAATTATCTCTAGACAAGAAGTGGGGTTTAGGGTGTCTTCTTACCCAACCCATTCCTAATTACACTAGGCTGACAATGTTCGGGTCCTAGGGATTCCAACTCAATCCGAGTTTCATCATCTGAACGAGTGATCCGTAGGGTAGAAAACCTTAGATCATGTTATGCATGAGCATCCAATTTTCCCTACATTCCATGAATGTGGGTAGGACCTTTGGTTCAAGGGTTTCGTCTTGGCAACAAGTGTGTGAAACTAGGTCAAGTCCTTAACGTGCTAAACCCTAGTTAGCACTTGGGTTATTTATCGTATCAGTTGAGCCATCCTATGTGAATCCCTTGCGGGTTAGGCGATTTAGATAATTCGATCTACTTGTCTTGCGACAAGAACGAACCATCCCTAGAGATGTTAACTTGATCTTAAAGGAGAAAGCTAGTTGTAACATTTCACAATTCACCTAAATGCGTGATTCATTGCTTTTACGTACCCCTAAATTCGCAATAACCCTAACTTTTCTTGTTAAGATAAAAAATCATGTTAAATTGTGGTATAACTTCCATTGATCCTACTAGGACTTGCATTCAAGAATCATGCCCATATTTCTTTTTCTAAGCTTTTAAGATTTCATGCTTCAATAAACCATGCAGCCTTTCCCTAAATACAACTCTTGATGAATGAAATTTTTCATATGACAAATGTGCAACATGCACTCCTTTCCTGATTACAACGTAGTGAAATTCATGCCAAAAAAAAACTAGAGTTGACCTATTCCAATTTACAATCACATGCCACACGCAAATTCCTAGAATCATTTCCGCGCTCTTCTATTTCCTACGGGGTTAAGGACTTTCCCTAATGAATCATTCAATGAAGAATTCTCTAAAAAAAATGCGACGTGCAATTAATCTTTCCATACCTAGTCAAAGGTGCGCTTTAATCATCTCAACCTTATAATGATAGGCAATAGGTGTTCTAGGCCGTCACTTTGACATGCATGACAAGGCAACATACTATTAAGGACGTTAAATGGATAGACAATTTCTTTATATGACCCAATTTCATGTCATGAACTAATTCTAATCATTGTTCGAATAGTCGATTTATTTCCAGTTGCATTTAACTTGACTAGGTGATTTTAAGCATGCATAGGTGCTTCCTAATCCATGAAGTTATCGTGATTAATGCAATGCTTTTGCGGGGAATCAAAATTAGTAAAAACCTGGACTTGGGGGCTCGGGGAGATATCCACATGAATATTAGGAGAAGAACCTTTTGTGGTTGCGCCTTGTGACTTTCTTAGGGCCCATCGTGAATTCGATCTTCGGTTAGCCTTCATGGATTTCGAACTTCTTGCCTTGGCTTGCAGTCTTATGATCTTGGCCCGTATCTTTCTTTCGCGAAAATCCCCTTTGAAGTACAGATCCTTGAAGAAGTACTGGCTTGCAAGATTTGGCTTACGGAGGGACTGAGGGTTTGGAGCTTGGATCTTTTTGTGGGAGAGGAGGGAGTTCGCAAAAAGGGCTCTTATGAATGGCCTTGGGGCAATGGAGACTTTGAGAGTTCTTCCTCTTCTTCTCTTAAAATCCCGAGGCTAGGGATGGGCTTGTGGGTGATCGGTGGGAAGGCCTTGTAGCTCCCTTTCCTTCAAAGCCTCGAAAAGGCGTCTTAGGGAGCTAATGGGGAGACCTTATAGGCTTCCACTTCGAAGCTTAAGAGGGAAAAGAAATTTGGGATTACGGGAGGCCTTGCAGGGTTGGAACTTGGATTGTAGAAATGGGCCTTTTATGAGAGAGCTGCCGTAATGGAGCTTTTTGAAAAAGTTTATGGGAATTGAGGCTTTAAGAGAGGGTTTGCCAAAAATGGGGCTTTTACAGAAAAAAGGGTTTTGGAAAATGGGCTTTTACGAGGAAGCTGCGAGAATAGATCTTAATGAGCTCAGTTTTAAACCCGAGAAGGGTGCATAGGAACAAGGCTCAAAGCCTTATCCTCTAGAATCTTCTAAGAAGCTTCTGATGGCCAGGACCACATGGAAGGCCCCAATGATTGGAAGGAAAGGTTTGATGAGGGGAAACGGTAGCAAATGATGGCACTGCGGGCGAGAAACAAGGCAGCAGTCGGCGTTGGGCGCAATAGGGCGGTGGCTATGGCGGCTACAGCACGGCAGTGACAGTCCTCCTCCTCTCGCCACGTCACAGCGTTAACAGTAGCGCTTCCTTTCACCACACGACGTAGCACAGCACTCAATGCTTCATTACTCCTTCCTCCACTATAGCCTCCATAGTCTGTCTTGTAACTCCCTCTCTCCTCACGGCGCATCACGGCACATTGGCAGCGATCTCCCTCTGCCTCCCCCCTCCGCTCACTCCACACGATTTATATAGGTGAGGGGCGGGAATTCTCCCTCCCCCACGCAGCATCCTGCATGGGTTCACCCCCCCCTCAGGCATCCAACAAGGATGCTCAGTCATCCTTGCTATTCCCCTCCCCTCCAGCACGACAGTCGATGGGGGAAAATAATTTAAAAAAATTCCCTTATTTTCAATTCATTATTCTCATGACCTCCTATTAAGAGGAGGTTCATGTGAGGAACGCATGCCTAGAAATAGGGAATGTCACAAGGAAGGTGGGCTTCCTCGGCTGTAGGTCTCTACATTAATAGGAATTTGATAAGCCTAAGATAATTACAGGTGGTTAGAAAGGCTAGATTCAGGCAAGAAGAAAAATCTGCGATGAAGAAGTTGATGGATGGGAGGAGATCCTCTACTCTAAAAACTAGGCATTCCTCGGGACTCCGAGCATTTACATTATATATTCTAGGAAAGTCAAAATTCCCATGAATGGTTCGGTCATAATCAACTCCATGCCTACGGGGGTAGGGCATGTAGATGGGGTCGTTGCGTTCTTCAGGAAGTGAGCTGCAGAAGGCAGTCCAGGCATCAAAATTGGCATCCCAAATCCTCCTCCACCACTTTGGTTGTGCATGTAGCCTTGGACGATTTTGGGAACCCTGTTTACCTTGTCCTACCAGTAATCTGTAGGCTCTTGCCTCCACCTAGTTATTATGAGGCTCCTTTCTTCTATCCACATGTTCACAAGATCATTGGCCAGGTCCTTGATCTTGGCTAGAATGCCTAGAGGCAACGCATGGTCCAGAGAGCATGGATAAGCAAATGAAAGCTTAAATGGTCTCGTTTGGAACTCCCGATCACACCATATGATCAATTCTTGAGGCCAATCGATAGGGTTGGGATCCCCTCGTAGTGGCACTGGCTCTTCAGGGAATTGTTTGGGCAGTGACCGTGCTCTACGTTGTGCTTCCTCTGCCAGTTCCTACCTTCTTCTTTTGGCTGCCACAATGTGCTCGGGCATGTGGGCATCTTCGAGCTCTTCAGGCGGGAGGTCTGGTAGAGGCAGACTGGGCATTCTTCGTTGTTCTTCTTCAACATCTTGCTCCAAGTCTGGACCCTCTTCGACATCCTGCTCGGCCACTGCTAGGGCCACTTGTGGTGGTGGTGTTGGCTGCTCCTGTTCTTCGAACCCTAGTTCCTTAAGCTCAACATTGGAGAGGCCAACACGGCGCAGGTTGTGAAATTGCTTCTCTTTCATGATTCCTGTGTCTATTGGAAGCTCCCGTTCTTGAAGGCCATATCTTAGCACTCGGGTAGTCAATTCTAGCTTCCTTCTTACCTTCTCCACTCAATCATTGCCCTCCACTTGGGTGACATGTAGTACTGTGTTGAGAAAGGCTTGCCTTTGTGTGTTGGCACATACATTGACTGCTTCTTCCTTGGATTCGGTAAGCACTCTCTCGCACTTAGCCATCGCCAAGCGTTCCGTTAACCCTTTCAAAGTTGTTCTTTTTCCACTCGTTGGCTCTCTCGTCCATCTTCCTTCTTTCCTCTTCCAGATCACTTGCCAAGGTGATTACCACCTGTTGTTGTTCATTTGTTAAGACCTAGAGTTGGTTCCACTCCCTGGATTTTCGAGCCGACTGTTCTTCAGCAATTTCTTTTACTTGATTTGCAATGTTGAATCTCTTTTTTTCCTCAGCAATTAGTTCTGACTTTTCTTTTGCTAGCTGCTCATGGCTTTAGATCTCCGCAAGGTGCAATCTTCGTTGTGTGAAGGCCATGGCCATGAGGGCCTCTGTGTCTTCCTTGGCAATCTCCAATGCACCTTGCAGTCGTTGTGCCTCATGTTGCCACCCTTGTGCTTCTGCTGCGAGGATTGCTGGCCTTTCCTGTGCTAGAACTATATCTCTCTCTCCAGCATGTCTTGTTCCTCGAGTTCATACCATAGCTTTGCTATGGTATCCTCTTGCCACTTGCTTGGCTCGCCTTCTTGAGCTACTAACTGTCCATACCTTTCTAGTTTGGCAGTTCTCTGTTCTAGGTTAGCATATTGCTGCACTAGCAACTTTAAGATCTGCTACTCTACCACTAGGTTTTTCTCTTCGTCCTCCAGCCTTTGTCTCAGGCAGCTTTCATTGTCCTGGGCTTCTTTTGTGTTTGCTTCCAGTTGATCTTGTAGCACTTTCACCTCCCTTTTTTGGTTGGCTCCTTCCCTTGAAACTTCTAGCCTCAAGGCTGCCAAAGTTTCCTTTTCCTTCTCCAGCTCCACCAGGGCCACCTTCTTTTCTTCCTTTGCCTTGTCCAACTGTGCCAAGAGCTCAACCACGTAAACGTCGTAGTCCGCACTAGGTGGCATGGGAGTAGGAGCTGTGGTGGTTGACGCCTCTAACTTTTGTCGTTTTGGATCTTTCCTGGACTCAGCATCTAGAGCAGGGGTCTTTTTGCTCCGGTTTCCAGCACAATCTCAGCCACTTTACTAACAAGCATCTACATCATGCTCATCAGTTGGGCCATGTCCAGAGAGGGCGTGGGCTGCGAGGTGGTTGTGGTGTCGGTTGGCACGGGCACGAAGGAGGAAGGCAAGGGGTGCAATAGGGACTTGCCCTTGCCTACAATCACTGGAGCCACTTCCACGATGCCACTTGCTTTGACCTCATGGTGGGGACTCAAAGGGTTGATCTCTCCTCTTCCATGGGTTTTTTCAACAGATCTACAAGTGGCCTCTGCCAACTCAGCTAGTTCTTTTATCGTTAGCTCGTTGGCTTTCTCCTCCACCCTTCTTTGCCTCTCTTCTTCTGGCCTTTTTGACTCTTCCCTAACTCTTTCTAGTTCTTCCTCTTCATGTTTCCTTTGTTGCTCCTCCACCCTCCTTGAATCTCTTTGAGCCCTCTTCACCTCGGCTCGCTCCTCTTTGCTCATATTTCCTCCTTCTTTTTCTGGCTCTTGTCAGTCTTCATTTGCTTCTGTGGTTTGGCCGTTTGAGTGGGTGGTATTTCCCGCTCTCCTTCGTTGCTTGCCATCTTTTCGCTTGGGCCTTCTTCTTCGCGGTGAGGTTAGCTTTGGTGCATAGCTTTCTCTTCCTCTATGCCGGCATCCTTGATAGCCTCATCGATGAATTCCGTGAGGACACCTCTGTATCTGATTGTAGAGGCTTTTGTGGCAATTTTTTTTCTTGTGGATCATGCGGTAGAGGCCGGAGATTCCCCACCAGCTGGTGCTCCGACTGGAGCGAGGAGCGTGGCTGAACTCTTGATAGTTTTCTGGACAAAGCCGTTCCAATCCACCTCCTCTGGAACTCCTGCCACGATGCTTTCCAGCAAGGAAACCCCGATTCTATTCACTAGTGTGTTGTATCTATGGCCCGAGAAGAGGGCATGGATCATCTTAGTTTGCATCCTCATTGCAGGGTTTGGAATGTCAACCATATCCACTGTGTGCACGTCCTCTTTTCTGACTCCCATCATGGCATACACATCTCTTTTTGGGTGCCTCTCTTTCTTGGGCACAAGCCCAGGGATTTCTTGACAATGTTTGCGTTAAGGGGCACTTGCATCCTTCTTTCCTAGTCACCCACCCTTATTGTGACCATGCCACAGCTCCTTCCTTCATCAAAGCTCCTTAAGAAGTCCGCGCACATACTATAGTCTACAGTCTGTCCGACCTTTTCCACATACTTTTGGAGGTTACATTTGTCCACCAGCTCCCTCACGGCCGGCTCTTCCAAGATGGCTTCCTCTAAGTTCATGGTATGTGAATGTGAATTGGCTAAATCCACGCGTCTTGACACTGATTCCATACTTTGTCAGCTTCACTTCAGTGAATGGGAGTTTACTCTTTCCTGCCATGGTAGGTGCCTGTCATCACACCAAGTCAACATTAGCATTATAACTTGACTGATCACTAACAAAAACCCAAGAAAGAATGCGTTTGACAATTTTCCATGCTGATTTAGAGAAATGAAACTTGGAAATAATTCACAACCAACATCTATTTTCTCCTTGCATTCTTTCCTATTTAAAATCAATTGATCATTTTCATCCTTTATACATCTTGCTACATCACTTGGCTCATCACTTGGCTCTCATTTGCTCCCCCCCCTTTCCTCAAGTGTTAAGGGAATCCTTACTAGGATTAGCGAGGGGAGGAGGAAGGCTTGCATGGACTGTGTGGGGCGAGTTACTTGGCCAACAGCCAAGTACAAAGGTTAGGATTATATTCAAGTTAGGCATGACGATCAAGTTCACATGGTCGTATGGAAGCTTGAGTGATGTAGGTCAAGACATCATGAAATATGTCCCCGGAGTTGAAGCAACTAGCAATGTGCAACTCCTCTTCCGTGACGAATTGGTCAATGTAAGGGTGGGCCAACACCTGATCATCTAAGTGTACGTTGCATGTAATGGCCAAAACCCTAAATAAAAGAGGTGCCACATAAGTAGGGTCATATTCAATTGTTTTGATTGCCCTCCTTTGCTCAGCATTGGTCATGATACGGTAGCCTTTTTTCTCCCATTGGAGTCATAAGGCATACCATAGTTGTAAGAATGAAGAAGCAAAGCTAGCAAGCTGCATGAGCTCCTCCAGTTCTTGTTCAGGTGTAGAGCGAGCAGGCTTGCAGTAAGAGGTGATTAGTCTTCTGAGAACAGCTTGCTCCTTTGAGATTTCTCCATTAGCAATTAATTCAGCAGCAATTTTGGGAAATTTGATGGTCATAAACTGGTAATATTTCCAAGTGCATGGCAATGCATGAACATCAGAAGCAAGGGGTTCATCAAGAAGTCCTAGGTTAAGCCTCTCATAGCTCCAAGCGAATGTGGTGAAGGTGTCATCCAACTCCTTGACGCATGTCACTACGTCATTTCCCGAGGTTACAGTGAGATCCTTGGCCATTGAAAGGAAAGATCATCTTTTATACGAAGGCTTAAGACCTACTAGTGGTGATGGTGCAATTGAGCTGGACAGTGGTGAATCCATTACTGGCGTCAGAGATGGGACTTTTCACTCTGGAGCACTTTGAGATGTTGCAATGGGCTTCAGTGGCACAAGAAGCGTGCTTCATTCTATTCGAGCCGGCGTGGGGGTGCGTAACTCCTCTGACCTAGATGATATCCAGCTTGGGACGATAAATGTGTTGGGAGTTATTAATCACCATTGGTGTTGGTTCAGCTTTCTTTGTAGTTTGTGCTTTGTATGTGCCAGCGTGTCTAGTTGGAGTGGGGTTGCTTAGAGTTAAACCTCTTGAATGTCCACACTTAGGCACCCATATCCAGGGGTTGCCCTGATACTATCTTTGTGCTCGTAAGAGATCTTTGCAGATCCATTGTGGCGTGGTAGTGCGCCTATGTTGATAGCATCTGAGCTGCCTCTTAGGCTGCAATTGATAGTTTTTGCGTTTAGAAGCACGTTTCTACGGTTTACAAGGAGGTGTCCCTCATCGTTTTGGCACCCATATGAGCCTGGACTCTTTGGCCTTGTGAATGGCTTGGGTGGGCTTGATTCTAGTAGTTTGAGTGTGGGGTGAGATATCACTATCCTTCTCCTTAGGCTTGGTCATGGGCATGGCCGTGGGGGTCTCTATTGGTGGCTCTGCAGTTGTAGGAGGCGTAAGATAACCCTTGCTAAAAGTAGTCACTATGCGCACATTGCCTACATCAAGATGGATGCGATCTAGGTTGTAGTCCACATTGTAGTTCGTGTGCTTTTTAAAAGTGCGACCTAGTAGTGACTTATTACCAGCCCCTTTAGTGTTTGGTAATACATAAAAGAAGACTGGGATACTTTCTCAATGGAGACATCCACTTTGCATTTTCCTAAGAGTGAGTAAGTGTTGCCCCCAAATGGGCTGAGTTTAGCATTTGTGGGTTGTAATTTAGGCTGACCGATGCGTGTTCAATGGTCATGCATCAAGATATTACAGTCGGCACCTTCATCGATCAAGGCATCAAAAGAATACATTTGTTCTATAGTGACCATGATTCATAGGTAGGTGGGTGCTTTTGCTTCTTCATCTTGATCTATTAGTTCGGTAATTGTGGCCACGTAGACGTTGACAGGGGCTTCAAGCATAGGTGGCTCGTGCAATGGATGGGAAGGATGATAGTACTTTTTCATGTGATTGCCATTGAAGAAGCCTATTCCTTCCCCTTCAAGCGTCTCCAACTCGACATTGCCCATTCTACTAATTGCACGTACCCAAAAAGGTCCCAGTCCTCAAAATTTCATTTTCTGTTTGTGACCTTTCACAGAGTATAGTAGAACGAGGTCCCCCTAATCAAAGTTTCATGGTTGACATGCTTGTCAAAACATATATTTCGTCGTGCCTTCTCACAAATCAGAGCGTGGGTGGCTAAGAGTTGAGTCTCTGTGAGACGCTCTAACTCCACTAAGCGGTCGGTCCAAGCTTCTCTTCCCTCCCAACACTCCTGAGCTTCTATCCTTAAGGTAGGGACAAAGAACTCTAAGGGTAGAGTGGCCTCCGTTCTATAAGTCAGCCTAAAGGGCGTTTGTCCTACAACCGTCTTATAAGCTATACAATAGGCCCACAAGGCCGCCATCAATTTATTATCCCAATCTCTTTGTGATGTGGATACTATTTTAGTAAGCACATTGACTAGGATTTTATTCATGGACTCTGCTTGGCCATTTTCATGAGGGTAGTAGGGCAAGCACCTTCTATGAATGGTTAGGAAGGTTAAGAGCAAGTGGGATATTACTTCATTAATGAAGTGCGTGCCCTGATCACTCACTAGTTTGATTGGACAACCAAACCGTGAAAAGATCTTCTCCCACAGGAACTTCACAGTGGTTCTAGCATCGTTATTTCTAGTGGCTCTTGCCTCCGCCCACTTCGTCAGGTAATCAGTTGCCACAATGATGTAGCATGCCTAGGAGTACTGTGCCGTAGGACTGATAGGTCCAATGAAGTCAATGCCCCATTTTTCGAAGGGCTGTCGAGCTATTATGGGGGTCAACTCCATCTTATCCTTGCCCATGGGCACCTTAGTCCTCTGGCACTCACCGCAGTGTTTGACAAACTTAGTAGCATCACGGAATATGGTGGGCCACCATAGTTGGGATTGTAACACCTTATGGGCGTTCATATCCCCACTAAAGTGTCCTCCAGCTATTCGCCATGCACTTCTCTCATCAATACATTGTGCATCTCATACTCACACACATATCTACACAACAAATTGTCTTTTCCTAACCTATAGAATTGGCCGGCGATCAATTGGTATGGCTGGATTTTTAAGATAAGTCTCCTTAGCCTCGCTTTCTCAATAGGTCTCTCAGGAATGACCGTTCTCTAGCACTTGAACTATATCATTGGCCCAATATGGCATCAAATCAGCCTTAAACAGGTCTCCTTTGCTAGACAGGCCAAAGAAATGAGCGTCTGGTAAGTTGTCAGGTATGCCTTATCTAGTAGCTTCTCTTGTGGGTATGCGGGACATGTGATCAGCCATGTAGTGTTGCTTTCCCTTACGTATAACCACATAAAAATAAAACTCCAACAAGAGAAGTAACCATCTCGCTATGTGGCCTGTAGCGCACGGCTTGTTCACAAGATAAAGCAAGGATTGATGGTCAACAAAAAAGACGAAGGGTGTGGCCAATAGATAACACCTAAATTTCTTCACTGCAAACACCATGGCTAATCCTTCCCTTTCTGTAGTGGAGTAGTTCATCTTCATTTCAGTGAGCTGCCTGTTGATAAAGCTCATGGGGTAATCAAGGTTATGTTCACCAGGCTGGCATAGAACAACTCCAATAGCAAACTTAGAGGCATCTATGTGTACATGGAATGTTATACTCCAGTCTGGGGCTCATAAGATTGGTGCAGTGGTGAGAGCCTTCTTCAACTATTCATATGCACGTTGGCATTCCTCAGTCCACTCAAACACAATCAGCAGCTTGTACAATGGTCTAGCAATCAGCGTGTAATTCAGTACAAAGCGTCGGTAGTATCCTATATGGCCTAAGAAACACTGAACATCCTTGTAGTTAATGGGTGATGGTAGGTCGACAATGACCCTAACTTTTAAGAAGTCGGTGGCAATGCCATTCCTTGACACTACGTGCCCTAGGATACATCCATGCTTCACCTAGAACTGGCACTTTAAGGGGTTCAACGAGAGGTTGCATAACCGACACCGTTCAAAGACAGCTCTCAACTTTTCTAAGTGTTCGGCCCAACTAGAGTGTATACATAAGTCGTCTACGAACACCTCTAACTCGCGTCTAAGCATATCCTTGAAGATGGTGCACATTAATCGTTGGAAGATTGTAGGCACATTCATTAGCCCAAAGAGCATAACGATGTAGGCAAATACACCCCACTCCGTGGTGAAGGCAATCTTGTGCCTGTCGTTAGGGTGCATTTGCACTTGATTATAGCCAGAGAAGCCATCGAAGAAGCTGTAGGCTTCTTTGCCTGCCACCCTCTCCAGCATGTTCTCGGTATATTGTAAGGGGTAGTTGTCCCTCTTTGTAGTTGCATTAACTTTCTTGTAGTTCACACACACTCAAATTTTACCATTCTTTTTCATAAGGATCACTATGGGTGATACCCAATCTGTGTGCTCAATCTCATATATAAATCCCGGCCCCATGAGCTTATTGATTTCTTCCTTCACTACATGGGCGTTTTTGGGATTCATAGGGTAACGTCACTACTTTGTTGGCACCGCATCTAGAAACATTGGGATATTATGGGTCACAACCCTAGGATCGACTTCTTTAAGTTCCTCCAAGGACCAGGCAAACACATCGACATACTCTCGTAGGAGAGCAACAAGTCTAGCCTCCTCATCCTTGGTCAGGTCATCAGCGATGAATGTAGGTCGAGACTTCTCGCCTTTTCCTACCAAGTCGACTTTCTTGACCTTGGCGGGTCCCTCAATTGGATCATTGACTTGCCCTTGTCTCTTTGCTCCTAGCAAAATCACCACTCTATCACCCTTCTTAAACTTCGTGCACGTTTGGGGAGATCCTACGGCTTCTTTTGCCCCTCTGCTTTTGAGTCCTTAGTTTGTTTCCTGGCCTCCTCCCTTAGCCATCTGCACCTTAGGTGGACTGGCAAGTCCCCTTTGGTGCATATGACCTTAGAGGGTTGGGGTATTTCGGGATCACTCTCTGTACTGACTTCAGAATCCGAGTTAAACTCACATCCCTTGCTTGAGGAAGGAGTTTTGCTAGGGATCGTAATTTAGTAGGTGAATCCGTCTTCAGTACTGTAACTACCAATGGCTGCGTCACCCCTGCTTGCTCGTAATCCATGGCTCCCATGTGCTCCAACCAGGATCTATCGCACTCCATCTGCATGACTCCTTTTTCATTCTAGCCTACCCTTTCCCTTCTAGGCCTAGAGTCTACCTTGATCTATTCAATTTCTCTCCCTTCAGTGTCATATTCTATCGTGTCTAACTCTTCTTCACTCTCGTCCCCAATAGAGCGACAGTCCTTGTACCCTTCATCATCAGAATCTTGCCCCTTTGACTGCTCGTCATCCCCCAGGTTTTTCTCTCCAATCTCCTGTTCGTCAATTACTAAAGCCCAATTGTATAACAGGTTAAGATTGTAAATTTTGGTCCATTTCCACTCTAGCCTAGCCAAGAGATCACTTAGGGGTTTTAGATTAGCAGCCATGTTGCCCTTTAGTTTATCGGTCAGGCACTCTATGATTTCCTAAAGCTCCAGCTTATTGGTGGGGATATGGAATGAGACTGGTTTCCTTGGATCACGTGAGCTTCCTGCCATCATGTAGAGTGGCACGATGGGCTCCTTTGCTGGCATGCTTGGTGATTTAGCAGCTTGCCTATACAGCTCTTCTTCATCTGAGAACAATAGGTCAATGGTTGCTAAGATATGCATCCAATCCCACTCGTCCTCAGGGCAAGGGATGTACTTGGTCAATGACCCATAAGGTTTGCTTGCCTGTGCTTCACCTTTTAGCATGGTTGAGATAGCGTCGAGGTCGGCTGGGGTAGTCTTCAAGGTGTCCATCTCAACCCTCACCACCTCTGTTCTATTCCCTAGGAAGATGAGATTGTTCGCCCAATCTTCAATAATTCGCGTGTTCCTCATCCAAGGTCGGCCTAGCAGTATGTCATAGTCCACTCCCTTCATGACAATGAAGTTCACTAAAAAATGCACTCCTACGAACTTCACTGGCTAGTTCTTTAGGACCCCCAATGACTGACCTTCATTTTGTTGGCCAAAGTAACATTGAACCTAGCTGCTTCCACATGTGGGTTTCCCCAGGCCTGTAGAACCGCGTGGCTCAAGACACTGACTTGGGTGCCTATGTCTACGATTCCTTTTCGTGTTGCATCTCCCAAGGCTAAGATAGGTAAGACTGCATGCATCTTCGTGCATTCCCAGAAAGCGTTGACATGTAGTGACCTTGGAGCTGAGTGTAGTGTAAGGCTTGGAATCTGCATGACTATGTCTTGCTCTTGCAAGTCAGTGGCAATATGCTCCCCTTTTCCCTCCACCCAGTTCCTTAATTCTTGCCGTAAGGGAGGGTGTTGCCAAAGCAAATCTCCTAGGCTCACGGTTACTGGGGTGGTTACTAAAGTGGTAAGGAGGTTGCTGGGTGGTTGGCTTCCTCCTTGGTCAGTATTCATTGGCCATATGTCTTGATTAGCTTAAGGTCTTCCATTCCATCTTCTAGTATGGGTTCTACATCTTTAAGGTATTCCTGGGAGTCCTTGACCCACTCCTTGACTTTGGCTATAGCCTCGAGTTGCCGTCTAGGGTGGGGGTATTCCCCTACCTTGGCACTCCCTAGTTCTACTGTCTTGGGAGCTGAGGTCTCTACCTCTGCATCAGTGACCCTCCTTCCTGTCATCACTGGAGTTGTAGCTTCCTCAGTATTTAGGGTAATATTTGCGTATGTTCTCTTTCTCCTTCTCCTCCGGCTTTTCTTTCCCAACGAGGCTACATCCGGGTTACTTGGCCCAGGCCTGTTGTTTTGTCTGTGCTCGCATCATGACATGCAATGGGATGGGCATATCCTCACTGCCAAAGGTCTCCACACCAAATAGCCCCAAGGGTACAGAGGGCATGTTGGCAGAACTAGTTGATGACTTCCATCTAGGACAGTCAGGAAATAGGTGTGTGATTCCACACTCGGTGCATCGAAGGTCAGCTTTGTCCTTGTTTGCCTATTCCCTTTCCGGACAGCGTGATGAAATATGGCTTGGATGACTGCAAGTCCAACATGAGATTGGAACTTGGCTTGGTCCTCCAAAGCCTCTGCCTCTTCCTCTACCTAGCACCATTACCTGCACTAGTCAATAGTCCATCAGGACTGGATTGCCTTCCTCATCATAGGAGATGTATGGGTTCACATAGGTTTCCTCTTCACTAGGTTCTTCCATATAATGAACACGAGCGTCACTCGGTGGTTGGGTTACATAGGGCCCTGGTGGTCTAGGTATGCCTGTTGGGTTCATCTTGGTTCATCTCTAGCCTAGGAATGGCCGGTCTTGCGTCATTTAGTGCGCCAACTAGGCTTCCCTACCAAAGAGGCTAGGTGCCCTATTGCCTAAGTATGGAGGGTTGTATTGCTGCGCATATGGGAATCTTCTTGGAAATCTACAATGCAATGCATCATGACCAAACCTACTGCAGTTTGAGCACGGCCTAGATCTAGGATCTTGGCACTCGGCTGGGAGGTGGTTTCCGCTACAGTGTATACACTACACATGTGACCGCACAGCCTTCCTCATCTATTCTTGCAATTGTGCAAGATCCATTCTCACCTCAGCCAGCTCCTGCCCTTGATCAACACCTTTTCCCTTATCTCGTATGCTAGAGTTCTCTCTCTCTTCCAAAGCTATTGTCCGCTCTGGAGCTCTCTGGCTTGTACTGTCCCGACTGGCATTCCTCATGCTTCGCTCCCGCCTCGTGATCCTAACATTGCTCCCACTTCCAACTCCACAAGGTTGTCGATCAATTTGAGTAGCTCCGACAGCGTTCGATCCTCTATGTTGTCACCTTTTAGACCTTCGTGTCCTCTTTAAGGTCCTATTGATGGGGCTCTCAGGCACCGAATTATATTTTGGGATCTTCTCCTAATAGTGGGTTCCTTGATGTTATTATATCTCTTGATGAGTTCCCTGTTATTAAAAGCAATTGTCAATCTTATTCACAAATTGTGCTTCGTGCTTTCTAGTACTCGGTGCAAAAACAGGCTTCTCATTTTCTTGTAGTGCACCTTTGGTGATGAAATAAAAAACTGAGGTGTGGATGTACGAAATGCTCAATGCAAAATCCACTCTTCCCCTCATGTTCGTAGCCTGATGTGGCTTTAAGCATAGGTTCTTGCTGATCTAAGGTTTTACTGAAAGTCCCTGCTGCATTCTTTGTTCTGCTTTAGGGTTAGGTGGTTGGTTTTTGGTCGCCGAATAACAAGTCAAATTCTAAATTTGGTCTACTCAGTGTCTAGCTGTTTGGGGTGAATCCTCAGTTATCCTGTCTAGCCTCTGGCTTCTAAGGGCCAAACTGGGTTCCCTGGGGGATCAGAGATGTGACCAAGGTGGCTAGGATTGTGGGGCAAGTTTAAAAACCATCTATTTAAAGTTTTGGTGAATTGGTCGGATTCTGGGAATCGGACGGACTGGTCTGAGTTTCACACTAGGAACAGTGGTCAAATTCTACTTTGGTCTGATTTCCCTAGTTGGACAAGGGAGGTCCGACTACTGCAATGGGTCGAATGGTCCAGATTCGGGGCTAGGACACGCGGTTTGATTCTGACACTAGACCCGATTATAACAGTTGAATGAAGTGGTCTGATTTTTGAAGTGGTCTGATTTTGGGAGTCAGATCGGAAAAGTGGTCTGATTTTCAAAGTCAGATGATCCGACTCCAGAAATCGAGTGGTCCTACTTTGGGACTCAGACGGCTTGGTCCCCGACTGCGCTGGACGACGGCCCACGGGTTGCACGCAATGCCTCAAGGTCAACGCCTACTCCAAGAAATCGTGCTGTGTCTTCCAAATAGGTGCAAAGCAATAGAGGGAACTGCCATGCATACCTTGAAGCAATGCGGTGCTTGAATCAATCGGTGCTTCAACGATCTCCCTGTAGCTCTCTCTTTCTCTCGCTCTCTCCCTGGCTCTCAATCTCACTCTCTTCTCAGAAGGTAGGATGTCAAATGTGGTCCTTTCTGGTTCCTTGGGCCTCTTATTGTCCCATCCCAGCCTATTGTAACCTCAGAAATTAATCCTCATACTCTTCCAACCAGAATTTTGACTCTGCCCCTATTTCCCTGTTTCTAGCAGCAATAGAACCCTTCTGTTTTCCTTCTTTTTCGTATCCTAATCTTAGCCTAATGCAACCAAAATAAAAACTAGAGATGGATGGTCCTACTCTAATATTCAACAACAAATCAAAATACTTACTTGCTCCAAGGATCAAAACCTCCTAAATCTCCTAACTATCTCGAGCACCGGTTCAGACTGCAAACCCTACTTCTATGCTTGATCCGATGCGCATGGTGCTCAAGGCTCGATTCTGTCAGTCCCGACAACGGAACCAAAATGGAGGGGAGCTACGGAGCTCTACCCCGAGACCTACGGACCGCTTATTGATCAAGCGTTTCAAGCTGAGTGGCCATGGCTACCTCTCACATAGCCGACGAGCAATGCCTACCTTACGGGTGTAGTGAGCTTACCTTGATGCTCGATCGAGTTTCCTCCTCTCTCTTGCACTTCGGTAGCTCCACGATCCTTGTGGCAAGCTCAAGCAGCCTCAAGCCCTCTCCATCAAGCTCCATCCTCCATAGCCACGTGAGAAAAGAGAAGAGAAGAGAAGAAGAGAAGATAAAGAGAGAAGATGGGGAGCTTCTTCTCTACGATCCCTCACTCTCACACACTCACTCCCTCACACTCCCTCAATCCCTCACTCAAGCATAAGCAAGAAGGCAAGAAACAAGAGAAGAAGAAGAAGAAGCTTTGGCCACACAAAAGAATAAGCTTCTCATTCACTTTTGAACTTTATATACATGCCCTACTTTTTGGGTGGTCATTCCCACTTTTTACATGGTCGGCCATTAGCCTAGACCCTCTTTTCCTATTTCCCACTGTTCTAACTTATCCCATTCCCAACTCATGCATACAATTTTCATAGGAGTGATCTCGGCACTCTTTTTACAAGGATTCAAGAGCGCCTTCACATTTAATGGTGCGCTTTTACTCTTTTCTTTTCTCAAGGCGACACTGAAGCCTTTTGGAGAGGTCATCATTCAAATTTTCAAGGTCAGACCTCCATGAGGGGCGCCTTTTTCTTCCTTTGTCCTGTGCCCTTTCGTTTATCTTTTTCTTCCATTTTTTTGCACCTTTGCTCCATTTTCTTCTCCTCTGTATTGCGTAAACACCTAGTTACTTGAGCACTCTTTGAATCTTGAAAAGTTATGCATGGCCCACATGAGAATGGCTCGAATATTGGCGGATCATCAACCATCGCGCTTACTCATATCTTGCACGGTGGCCCCCTCCTCCCACAAAATCCTAAGCTCATTGACTAATGGATGAAGATGTACATCCATATTTTTGACTTTATAGTGGCCGGGAACGAGCAAGCTAAGAATGAGATGTCATTTCTTTGTAGAAAGCCATGGAGGGAAATTGTAGTTGACAAGGACTATAGACCACACACTGTAAAAAGTTGAGTGCAGACCAAATGGGTTCACGCCATCCATAGCAAGACCGAGCTAAAGATTCCGTGGATCTCAGGCAAAGCCTGGGAAGGTAGAGTCAATGTGACTCCATGTGCGTGAATCCGCTGATATTCGTTGAACTCCATCTATGGACCTATTCTGCACATGCCACGTCGATTTACCATCCCCTGTGCATTGGCTTTGTCAAGCTCACCATGTCAGGCATATGAAACATGTGGTTTATGTCCGTGCAAATAGACGCTAATATAGACGCGCCAGCAGACACACAATTATTTAACCATCTAAAATTAGCAATTCACATAATTAAAAAACCAAAGTTAATAATTATTTAACCACCTAAAATTGATTCTTGAGCATGCACATGTGCGCATGATAAAAACCATAGAATTAAGAATACACATTGAATCATTGAATCAAAAAAATAGAGTTAATAATTACTTTTTCATTTTTTTCTAATGAATGGCAGTTCCTCCAGTTGACAAGCCTGATATAAGTAATTAGTGGCAAGCGACAGAAACCTTATAATTAGTAGCAAGCATTGCAATATGTATCTCGTAATTTCTCTACGTACTTGAAGATGATAAAAGATACATCCTTTTTATTATGGAAAATTCAATTTAGCTTTAAAATTAACTATTGATTCTTGAGTATGCACGTGTGCGCATGATAAAAAGCATAGAATTAGGAATACACATTGAATCAATAAGCAAATTAAGTATGTTACAGTGAATGATCCATCTCATCTTCAATGAGATCAGCCCTTGCTAGACTATCTACTTCTAGGTCTATGTTACCAAGAGGTAACGAAACAAATAAGTCTATCCCACTATCAGATGTGTTGTTATATTGCTCAATAACTTCATCAATATCATCGACAATCACATTATTGTCTTCTTGTGCATTTCCTTGAGCATCCTCGCGAGGTTCATCTTGTACTATATCACGCATATCATCCATTATGGTGTCATCATGCACATCATCATTAATTGTTGGATTGTCATCTACTATCTCCATGTCGATAATATTACCATATATTGGTTTTGAACGATTAGATATATGGATGACATACCACCATCGGTTATTGTTTACCATTGGATGATACACAACTTGTATTTGAAAAACAATAGCAAAAAACTGAAGTACTTATTATATTGTGTATATGTATCACATGTATACATATTAAAAAATTAGCCTTTGCATATATACATGCTCGCATTGTTGAGGTAGTACTAATGTGTCATTCTTATTTTGGTGAAATTTTGTAGAGTCAATGATTACAAAACCACTTGGATGATGTCTGATTGTGCAATGCTCACCATTTGTTATCACTTCTTTAAACCACTTAACATCCAATACATATATAAAGAATTGTCTGAAGTCAAGCTTCATAATATCTTGGATCAAGCCACAATAACCTTCCATGGTACCATTGGCAGCCTCGAAGTGAGCAAGGACACTACAATCTTGGGTATTTCTCTTTTCATCTATACATTGAGTTCGAAGATGTTTACCCTCACACCAAAGTGCATTGAATAATGTGCACTAGTAGTAAAAGATAAAAGATCAAACACGTCAAATATTTATATAAAATAAAACTTATAGAAACAAATTAATTGATAGTATGTCTCACCTTTGATAAGCAACCTCGTGTGTATTCCCACTCTTCTTGAGATATATTAATTTCCTCATCGTTTTCCATTCTCTCCATTTCCTCATGTAACCAATCTATATCAATATGACATGGGAGTACATTTAGATGATCTGAAAATGAGACATTACGTCCATATCTAGTGAGAAATTCTTGTCTTTCGCTTTTTCTTCTTGCCCTTGCTTCATTATATAGTGTCACCCATTTGCTCATTACATCACTATTGAGCACACAAAAACTATTTAACTTACGAAGTTCTTCTTTTGTTAGCACTTTACTCATTCCTTTTCCTTGAGGTGCTATAGAGGTCATCCTCAAGTCTTCATCATCTTTCCATAGTCGTGGTTGAGAGGGATCAACTTCAGCAAGATATTTAGAGATATAAACAAGGGATGATTGCACTAACCAACTCTCAGCCATGCTTCCCTCAGGCCGTGCTTTTTGCCTCACAAAATCTTTCAAGGTTTTCATGAAGCGCTCAAGAAAAAACATCCACCTTACATGAACTGCCCCACAAAGTGTGATCTCATCAATCAAATGTACGAGTAAATGTAATTGAGTAGTCAAAATTGATCGAGGAAAAATTTCCTCCACCAAACAAACCACCTCAACAGATAATACTTGAGCATCTTGCAATGTGTTTGGATCAATTTCCTTCGAGCTCACGTATCTGTCAAGATGTATTTGAGAATTGTTTATTTTTGTGTAGAAATTCAAAGATATATAATGAAAAAATACAATGTATACACACCTCACAAGCTCTCCCATCTTGTAAATGATATCGCGTACATCTTTGGAGGTATAATGGGATATGCTAGTAGGAAGTACGAACTGAATGTAAACAATATTCATAGATCAAATGATTAGTTGAGGAAAAAGTCATCATACCCCAAAGTTTACACATAGTTACTCCACTAATAACTATATTCATGGTTAGAGATACCCTTACTTGAATCATTTTGTGCCAATCATGGGACTTCAAACCAGATAGTTGCTCCACACCTCTTTTCTTTTTCTTTATGAAGGCTCCCTTGAGACATCTCATACATCCTATGGGTGTTCGAAAGCTATATATTTG
Source organism: Lygodium microphyllum (assembly GCF_053477565.2). Classification (NCBI taxonomy): domain Eukaryota; kingdom Viridiplantae; phylum Streptophyta; class Polypodiopsida; order Schizaeales; family Lygodiaceae; genus Lygodium; species Lygodium microphyllum. The sequence goes on along the minus strand of NC_141135.1, from coordinate 157,195,144 downwards.
TTGCTTCACTATTTTTTCCTCGTTCTTTGACAACATCCAAGGTACATGGGGTAGCTCAATCTTTCCTCTGCGTCCAATGTGTGGCCAGGCTCGTCTCATGTGACCAATGTTATGTAAATACGCCCTTACATTAACTGAATCACGAGCCCCTATCAAGTGATCCCATAATGTAGATACAAAATTTTTGAATATGTGCATGGGGTCCAACAGGTGATTGATCTTGAGTTCAGTCCAGTACGGAAGATGAAAAAATATAGAGAACCTAACAAACAAACAATTTATTATGTAAACAATTCATCATGCTAAATACTTTAAAGTCAATCGAGAGAAATGCACTTTTTACCGACTCATGCCGAGTGGAGGGTGGCTGTCGGCATTAATCCATCTCTCCTTCCAATCTCGAATGTTTAGAGATTGTGGAGTCATTCCATTAGTAGGGAGAACATATTTGGGATGGTCAATAGGAAGAAATCGATGATGATTGTTGTAGATAACCTTCTTTAAACGTGCTGGCCTAGAGGAAACTAGAGAGGGACCGCAAATAGAACATGCATGATATCCTGACGTGGTTAAACCTGAAAAAACAAGTGAATTAATAAAATGCAATTGATTCAAGTCTTGAATTTCAAATATAGAGTTATATACATGTACCTGAACACTCTCCGTATCCTGGAAAGTCATGCATGGTCCACAACAACATGGCCTTCAATGTGAAATCTCTAGAGGATGCAGATGCACTTGTATCTTGCACCTCAATACCTTGCCATAACATTTCTAAATCTTCAATCAAAGGCTCTAATTAAATGTCCATGTTTTTTACCTTGTGCTTTTCAAGAATCAGAAGGGACAACATCACATGTCCCTTTTTAATTGCCATGGATGGAGGAATATTATAGTTCACCAATACCACTGGCCATACACTGTATGATGTGCTTTTGATGCCAAATGGATTGATTCTATCCATACATAAACCAAATCTCAAATTTCTTGGCTCTTCTTTGAAAACGGGCCACAAATTATCTATATGTTGCCATGCGGGTGTGCCTGTAGGGATCCTCCATTTTCCATCACTTGAACGATGACTAGCATGCCATGACATGAGCTTTCCAATAGACTTACACTTGAACATAAGTTTTATACGTTGAACAATCAAAAAATGTCGCAAAACCTTATGAGGCACATCCATTGACTTCATCTCCACTTCATATCTTGATTCGCCACAAACAGGACACTCTCGTGCGAACTCATGAATCCCACGAAATAAGACACAATCATTGACACATGCATGGATCTTGACATAATTGAGGCCTCCCAGAGATGTCAAGTAATGTCTTGCTTGCTCTCTCTTAGTTGGCAATTTGTTTCATTTTGGAAGCATTTGTGATAATAACCTACATATATTTTTAAAAGTGAGTTAAAAAACCACCAATATATATTTCAAAATAGAATTAACAATTAATATTATGATTCATATATAAGCCAAACTGAATTGATACCTACTTCAATAACGCATCCAAACTAACATTACTCCATCCATAAATTGTTTGCAAGTTAAGTATCTCGAGGGACACACGAAGAACGGAGTACGTATAACCTTCATACAACGGAGTAGATGATGCTACATATAGTGGATCATCTGGCTTCGTAGAGTGACATTCTCCCTAAACCAGTTGCGAAAATAGATGGTGTACCATGTTGTCCAAAATCTCATCCTCTACGACTTGATGGGGCATTTCATGAGGGCTACTATCATGGTCGTCAATCTCTACTCTTCTTGAAGACTGCCTCCTTGCGTTGACATTTTGCAGCCTCTCGATGCCCGAGAGGGAGCATCTGAGGATGTGGCACCGCATCCTGCTCAACCACAAAAGGGAGTTTCATGTACGTTGATATATAATTCCCGTATAAACATAAACATGCAATCTTAGTGGTAAAAAAAAAACAATGAATACCGGTGATTTTTCTCGGTCCCATTCTCCATAGCTGAGGTGTGACATTGTAATTCAACATGCTCAAAAAATACACCCTCGATAACGATCACACATGCATTTAATTTTTCGTCGTAGCCATGCATCTCGATTATGAAGATGCAATGTTTCATCCTCACTTGAGGATGTGCTCATTGACTCACCAACTTGCACCGCACTAGGTGATGACGACGCCAACATGATTAAACGTAATTCATGACAACATCAAAATATTTGTCATTCATATGTTTACATAAGATCTTAATTTTAAATACACAAAAATCATCATAAATACATTAAAACTTATGATAAGAATTCACTATCAAAACTTATCTTAAAAATAAAAAATTATGATAAATCAAATGCGTGTTTATATCCATGTTTAAATACGCGTTTATATTCGCGTCTATATTCGTGTCTATCTAAACAATAGACGCACATATACACGCGAAAATAGATGCACACGTCAAAATTCAAACCATACTTAAATCATTTCTTTTCAAACTGTGCCTTTCCTTTCCTGCGTTTTTTGCGGTTCTGAAGCTTGAGTTTAGCCGACATGCAGTCTCTTCATGCCTCACCTAGTCTCTTCATGCCTCACCTCCTCATGACTCACCTCTTCTTTCATTTCAAACACACAAGAAGGGAAAAAGTAAAGCCAAGGAGAGGAAGAAAGAGAGAATAAGAAAGAGGAGAACAAGAAGAAGCAGCAAGCAAGCAAGCAAGCATCAAGGGAGGGTAACTTACCAAGGAGAGGAAGAAGGAGAAGGAAGAAGCGCCACCACCCGCCACACCAAACACCCAAGGTGACTCTCTCTCTCTCTCTCTCTCTCTCTCTCTCTCTCTCTCTCTCTCTCTCTCTCTGTGTTTCTCTCTTCCTCTCTCTGCTCTGTCTTTATTTAGGATTTGTGATTCCATTATGTATTGCATTTTGTAAATCATCAATGGCGGTCGTCGGCCTAAAATCGGCCAACCGAGCACGTCTGATAGCACCTCTACATCTCAGTGTAGACGCAGACATAGATGCGAAAAAATATTTCCTCTTCGAGCGTCTGAGGGCGCGTCATAGAGTGCGTGTGCTCTGCAGTGTACACGTGATGATACATGCGCTGCATAGAAGGTTGACCTGCAGTCTACACGCGATTATACACGCGCATTGACCTGGGATGCGCGTCTAGCAGTACGTCTGTGCTGCATGTTAGATGCGCAGATAGACACGCTAGACAAAAGGTTCACTCTGGAGGGCATCTGAGAGCGCGTCTAACCTGCAATGTAGATGCGGGGATACATGCGCAAGGTCTCCTAGTTCTGATAATAAACAATATATTTTTGCAATGATGAATGTGACCAATCCCATATTTGTGTTTATCAGTTTTCTTGTTTAAGAGAAGCATTAGCACTTAAGTGTTATGCTCAATGTCTAAAGAAAGCTCTTTAAAAATGTAGGTAATATATGATTTTTTGTATGTAAATAAATTTGTCTTTTTCCTGTGTTTTTTTTACAGATGTCATATCTTGGTTCATCTAGCAATGACCCAGATGTGGATTGCATGAATGATACATTGGCCTCCTTTGGCAGGGAGTCAATGCATTTTTTAAAGGTTTTCCTAGTAGGGAAGACTTCATGGGAGAGATGACCAGACACCTTGGCCGCTCTCCCACAGCGGACGAGGTATTCAGTGTCATGTCTGGGACGCCTCTGGCGTCTTTGCCTGGCACTACTTCCCAAACTCCACATGCACGTACTCCACATACAGGTACTTAATATGCATGTACTCCATATACAGGTACTCCATTTGCAGGTACTCCACGTGCTCCACGTGCATCGGCTGAAGCACAAGCATCTGCAGAAGCACGTGCATCTGCAGAAGCTCGTGCGTCCAGCGAGGCAGAGGGCAGTCGATAGAGAGGGAGGAGGGAGAGTCAAGGGGGAGGATGAGGGTTGTGTGGGGGTTGCCTAGGAGGTGGCGAGCGATCACCCTCACCACTAGATCACATAGAGGAGGTTGTACGCTAGTACTATAGAGTTATAGATGCTGGTGGCATCTTTCATGATGATGAGGGAAGGGATGTAATGGCGTGTCAAGATTGTGGGAGAGAAGGAAGGAGTCTCGCTTGAAGCTTTCTTGCTTGCACAATGGGGGAAGACACACAAGGGTGGAGGCTGAAAACAGTTTTTCCTCTTCTTAGTTGTGTAAGCCAAAAGAACTCAAGTACAAAGAAATAGAAGAACCCTCTATATGGGTCTCAAACCAAACTCAACTAACTAAGGTGGCATACTAACTGAGCCACGAACTAGAGTAGATAAGGATAGCTATCATGTAGCTATTATTCATGGGCGGTGTACCAACCGCGTCTGCAACTGACAAGTCGGTGACATAAATACACAACGGTCACCCTGGCGTAACACGAGTGGAGCTCGATATCTCAACACTCCCCCTCGAGCTCAATCCCAATTCCTGCACACCAAGCAGGTCTCTGAACTTGCACAGCTTCTCTGCGCCCAATGCCTTCGTGAATATGTCAGCTACCTGATCCTCTGTGCTGACATAAACTAGATCAATAAGACCTAGTAAAACCCTCTCTCGCACATAGTGATAGTGCACCTCAATGTGCTTTGTTCTAGCATGATAGACTGGGTTATTTGCCAAGTGTATACTACTCATGTTGTCACAATAAATGACAACTGGCCCATCTGTAGACTGATGCATATCATAAAGTAGCTTATGCAACCAAGCTACCTCACATGCAGCCATTGCTGCACCCCTGTACTCAGCCTCTGTGCTCGACAAGGCAACTGTAGGTTGTTTCTTGCTGCTCCAAGTGACTGCAGCACTCCCAAAAGAGAACACATATCCACTGGTAGATCGTCTATCAGAAATGCTACCAGCCCAATCAGCATCAGTGTATCCATGCAACTTTATCTGAACCCCAGTCTCATAAAATAGTCCATACTGCAATGTGGACTTCACATACCTGAGTATGAGTCTAGCCGCATCCAAATGTGGTTTCCTTGGAGCCTGCATAAACTGACTTACCAATCCAACAGCATAGCTCAAATCTGGCCTGGTAATAGTCATATAAATCAAACTTCCTACTATGCGTCTGTACATAGTAGGGTCTTCTAGAAGCTCACCTGCATCTGTGCTCAGCTTCACATTTTGCTCCAAAGGAACTGAAATAGGCTTACAGCCTGTCATCCCATATTTGGACAGCATGTCCAATCCATACTGCCTCTGCAAGAGCTGTATCCCACTTGGTGATCTAATCACCTCAATGCCCAAGAAATAACGCAGCTCTCCCAAATCCTTCATCTCAAACTTCTGCTTCAATAGCATTTTCACATGAAGGATATCTTCATCACTGTCACCTGTCATAATCAAATCATCAACATAAATGACAAGTAGCATAATACCTTTCTCTGTTTTTCTCACATAAAGTGAGAAATCTGCCTTGGAAATATGAAAGCCAATAGTGACAAGATACTGTCCTATCTTGTCAGACCATGCTCTAGGTGCTTGCTTCAAGCCATACAAGGCTTTCTTCAACCTGCAAACAAACTCAGGATGAACAGCATGCACATAACCTGGTGGCTGCTCCATATAGACCTCTTCTTGCAAATCACCATGCAAGAAGGCATTCTTTACATCCATCTGATGTAAAGACCATCCCTTTGATGCAACCATAGCAATGACTACTCTTATTGTTTCCATCCTTGCAACCGGACTGAATGTTTCTTCATAGTCAATGCCATATGTTTGTGCATACCCCTTGACTACTAATCTTGCCTTGTATCTATTCACAGAACCATCTGCATTGTGCTTCGCCTTATAAACCCACTTACAGCCAATTACATTTTTACCTTTAGGCAAAGGTATCAATTCCCATGTAGCATTTGCTTCCAAGGCATCCATTTCTTCATCCATGGCTTTCTCCCATTTTTCTTTTCCCATGGCTTCCTCAAAAGAAGTGGGTTCTGGTTCCTGTATCACTTTAACCATATATGCGTAGTGAATGGCTGTAAATCCATCATATTTCAGCCTATCCACAGGATACCTAGCTCTCGTAGACCTGCGCAAAGTAGGTTCACTCCCAAGTGCTCTCAAAACATCCCTGGTCTTCCTTACTCCAGGTGTAACAATAGAAGGAATACCCAACTCATCATCAATGCTCTGTTCTGAGCCACTGGATTCACCATCTACATAAGAGTGACCTGCATTCACATCAAACATGGGCTGATCTACCTTCTCTTTTCCTTTTCGTGACACTTGCATACCACTATTTGCACTGCCTTGAGAAGATTCTCCTGATCTCAATCTGCCTGTCCATGGCGAAGAATGTGAACCACTGCTAGGAGATGCTCCAGGTCCACTAATATTTTGTGACTGCTACTGTGGATTCTGTGCAGCATTACCATTTTGTGCATCTACATCATCAATCACATTTACTGGTTTATACCAGCTACTCATCTCATCAAAAACAACATCTCTGCTCACTGTAAACTTCCGAGTAGAAGGGTTATAGCATCTATACCCTTTTTGCTGCAGAGAGTAACCAATAAAGATGCACTTCTCAGCTTTTGGATCCAACTTGGATCTCAACTCATCTGGCACATGTACATAGGCAATGCAACCAAAAATTTTCAAATGAGAAATATCTGGTTTCCTACCAGTATACCTCTCCTCTGGAGTCATTCCATGTATTGCTGCAGTGGGAGTCCTGTTCATTATGTAGACTGCTGTAGCAACTGCTTCAGCCCAATAAAAATCCGGCAAGTCTTTTTCATTGAGCATGGCACGAGATACCTCTCCAATATGCCTGTTTTTTCTTTCTGCAATTCCATTTTGTTGTGGGGTATGACTGCATGAATATTGCTGCTTTATGCCATGCTCTTGCAGGAACCTTGCAAACTCATTTGAGAGGTACTCTCCCCCTCCATCTGACCTTAGGCATTTTATCTGCAAGCCTGTTTCTTTTTCAACCATAGCTTTAAGAGTTTTGAAATGCCCAAAAACTTCACTTTTCTTTTTCATAAAATACACCCAAACTTTGCTGCTATAGTCATTAATAAAACTGACAAAATAATGACAGCCTCCAAGAGATGCAGCTTTAGTTGTCCACACATTAGAGTGGATTAATTCCAATGGCTTCTCACTCTCTTGAACATGTCTGGGAAATGGTTTCCTTGCCTGTTTTCCAAACTGACAGGCTTCACATACCTTATGCATTTCTGCAACCTTGAATTTTGGCAATCCTGCAACAATATTTTGGGCCTGCATTGATTTAAGTCGCTGTACATTAACATGACCAATGCGTTTATGCCAGATATCAATATCTGCAACTACACCGGTCCCATGTGCAAACATTGCTGCACTCAATTCAGACATGTCTGCATCCAACGTAAACATTCTGCCCTTCTTCTTTCCTTTTGCTATTAAGCGACCTTTATTTTTCATATCCTCAACAAAGCATCCATGAGGATTAAATCTGACCTGCAAGCCCTGCTCAACCATTTGACCGACAGAAACCAGATTCTTGGTGATATTCGGGACATGAAATACATCGGACAGGTATTTCTTTTTCCCATCCTGCATAGACAAGGGAATTTTTCCAATCTGCACAATAGGATGTGCAGTATCATCACCAGTCTCCACAAATCCTGGTTTTTTCATTTTCCTTGCATCCTCCATCCATTCTGCATGACCTGTCATGTGGTTTGATGCACCTGAGTCAACATACCATACATCATTGCTTTCTTCTGCACTTGTCACAGAATTGTTCATGTGCTGCACCATGAACAAATGCTCATTTCTGTCATCACCCTGTCTGCTAGAAGATGCATAATTCCCTTGTTGCAGTTTTCCATTCATGATGTCATTCTGCTTTTTATAGCAGTCTTTAGCCATATGACCCATTTTACCATAGTAGTAGCATTCAACATTACTGTTTGCATTTTGACCTCTTTGCCATCCACCACGACCTCTTTGGCTCCCCCTGCCTCTAGAGTTACCACGTCCTCCTCCATAGGACTGGTTTTCTTGAGTTTGCTGCATATTCTGATTTCTACCACGGCCTCCAAATCGGCCTCCTCTACCTCTGCCTCTACCTCTTCCAGCGTTTGAGTAGAAGACAGCTTCTTTTGAAGTTCCTCCTGAAGAAGATACACCACCATTTCTCTGCTCCTCAGAAATTAGAAGAGCAATCAACTCCTCAAAGTCAGGAAATCTTTCACGAACGGAAATGGATGTTCGAAACTCTGCATAATCCTTTCCTAGACCATTCAAGGTCACGGAAACTAAATCATCATCTTCCACTGGCGAACCAATGGAAGCAAGTGCATCTGCAATCTTCTTCACCTTCATGTGGTAGTCATTGATGCTCATATTTTCTCTTTGCACATTATGCAACTCTTGCTTGAGCTGCATTTTCCTGGCTTGCGTATTTGTGCTATACATTTTTGACAAAGTATCCCATGCCTCCTTTGGCGTACTTGCATCCTGAATATGCACAATCATAGAGTCTGAAATACTGATAGACAGCCAGTACATAACTTTCCTGGCTCTCTCATGCCATGCTTTGAATGCCTGCATCTGCTGTTGATTGGGAACATCAAGAAGAACTGGTTCTTCTTCATTTCCTGCAACAAACTCCCAATATCCTTTTCCCATAAGGAAATTCGTCATTCTAAACTTCCATGCTTGGAAGTTGTTCTTGTCAAGCTTTTCAGTGACAATCTGTGAGAGAGAATCAGACGCCATTACAGAATACTGCAAAAAGTTCTGTCAGCTTCAGCCTCACAAGGGCAAATCTGCAAAACTAGCGAAAGTGGTATTTGACCACACAGTCACTTCCTAGTGAGGATTTTGCATAAACAGGAACCAAGGATGATTCTGTAACTCCCAATGTCTCTGCACATAAGCATACGATGCAATTTCTACAGTAACTTTTCACCGACCTGTAGAACAGTGGCTGCACAGCATAAAACATGGCTTTTTTCTGAGTGCGTGCAGAAAACTTCCGCCTCCAAAACAGGCCCTGAAATGGCCTCAAATAAAAAAAATAGGGTCGCCAAGAACTAAAGCTCTTTCCCGCAGCATATACTGCCCTCTTGCTTCAGCGCGAAGGGCGTCTCAACCTGAGACAATGCACTCCTGCAATTTCCGGCTGTGCTACCTGCAGAGATCTGCTCCCAAAACAGAAAATGAAAGCAACACTGCTCCTCTTACCAGACCACCGCGAGCTTGGCTTGCTTTCTTGAGCTCCTTACCACGAACAAGGCTCTGATACCATGTCAAGATTGTGGGAGAGAAGGAAGGAGTCTCGCTTGAAGCTTTCTTGCTTGCACAATGGGGGAAGACACACAAGGGTGAAGGCTGAAAACAGTTTTTCCTCTTCTTAGTTGTGTAAGCCAAAAGAACTCAAGTACAAAGAAATAGAAGAACCCTCTATATGGGTCTCAAACCAAACTCAACTAACTAAGGTGGCATACTAACTGAGCCACGAACTAGAGTAGATAAGGATAGCTATCATGTAGCTATTATTCATGGGCGGTGTACCAACCGCGTCTGCAACTGACAAGTCGGTAACATAAATACACAACGGTCACCCTGGCATAACACGAGTGGAGCTCGATATCTCAACAATGGCGTACATGAGGAGCGTCATGCATGCAGCGTATAAAGATTATTTCATTGCCTTCAAAAATCAAAAAAGCGGCTTGTGGCAGGAGGTGTTGAGGGCAGTCCATAGGAGGTACCCAAATCCTGAGGGTCAGCGATTCTCAGATGATTGGGGACGTACAAAAGTGAGGGATATGCTTCACAACAAAAGATCCCACCTCATGACACGGGCCAGGGACTCACTGCGGAGGCTGGAGGAGGGGCATGGAGCCTACAACCAACCACCTATGTGCCACCGCGTAGAGTGGAAGAAAGCCAAGAAGAAAGCAGCTGAGAAAGTGAAGAGTTGCCAGCACGCAGAGGCATGACGGATCCAAATGGAAATAATGGGATCGTCGCATTACGGATCGGGCGGCAGAGAGTCATGGGAGGCAGAGTTTGTAAGTATATTTTGATTTCTAGTTTTTTTTAATTTATATTTCTTTCAATTCTTTATATATTTTAGTCTAATATATTGTGACTCATAATTGTTTGTATATCTCTAAATGTTTTGCAGACTACCATCGTTGGTAGGACACCTACTCCTAGAGAGGTAGGTTACCATCGAGGCCATAACTGCGCAGCGACATGGCTTCACTTTTATGAGGAGGGTCTCATCACTGAGGACCAATACAACCGGGCCATGAGGATTCGACAGCCAGAGGAGGTATGCTTTTCTTACTTTCCTATTAAAAGTATAACTAATTATAACTTTTTCTCCACCTTGTCTATGTAAGCAACCCTGATCTTTTGTGTGTGTAGGCGAACCCGGATGTGGAGCATAGCGAGGAGGGGGATAGCAACGCTAGTAGCCATGGTGGTACTAGCGAGGATGTTTCCTCTTCAGATTCGTAGAGGAGCACCATACCTCCTCATGAGGCCTTCTTTTCTTGTATATGTATGATATCTCTTTGAGCCTACTGCTTGCGGCCACGCTTTAGGTTGCAAGCACTTAAACTTCCCTTGTAAATGCTTTGATATATAATGAATACATGGACTTTTATTTTCAATTCCCGTGCCCGTAAGATACATTGTCTTTTTCCCAAATACACAATCTGATGTATGGGAGGGGGGAAAAAAAAAAACTAGAGAGCATGTGGTTTTTTTTTTCCAGTTCTATTTTGCGCGTCTATCAGCGCGTCTAAATTGTAGATAATTCGCGTTTATTCGCGCGTCTATAATGCAAACTACACGCGCTTATACACACGCTTCATAATTCAAATTAAAAAAGAAATTAAATATCTTTTTTTTAAAAATGACATTTTTTGTTTTCCGTTCGCGTCTATCAGTGCTTGTAAAAGCACGTCTACCAGCGTGTCTATATGCGCTGTATATGTGCATCTATTGCGCCTCTATTTGTGCATGTAAATTCGTTGATACATGCGATTATAGACACGAAATGATAGACACGCAAATAGATGGGAGGATAGACGCGCCTGTAAGTTTTTCTCTATATTCAAAAATCGCATCTAAATGTGTGTCTATGAGGCCTTTTTGTTGTAGTGCAAATTGCGATCTCATCAATCAGATGTACGAGTAAGTGTACTTGAGTAGTCAAAATGGAGCAAGGAAAAGTTTCCTCCACCAAACAAACCACCTCAATGGACAATAGTCAAGCCTCTTGCAACGTATTTGGATCGATTTCCTTCAAACTCACAAATCTACCAACATGCAATTGAGAACGATGATTAGTTTTATCCATAAATTCAAGCGGGTTTACTACGTGATGTACGTAATATGTAAACTAATCATATTTATCTATCACTTCATGAAGACAAGGAGGGAAGGAAATAAGAGTAAAAAGATGAGGAAGGAAGAGCCAGAGAGTAAAGAACAAGAGCCAAACAGCAAGAAAGAGAAGAAGAATCAAGCAACCTACCAAGGGAAGGGAGGAGGAGGACAAGGAGCTTGCAACCTAGCTACCACCTGTCGGAACAAGCAAAGAAGGTGAGTTCTTCTTCTCTCTCTCAATCTTCTTTGCTTTATCTTTGTCTGTTTGTCTCTCTCTCTCTCTTTACATGCGTTAGATAATCTATGGAGACTTTGCACCATTTTTTATTATGGTTTTGAAAATATGGTCTTTGCACGTCTATAGGTGCGTCTGGCTGACAATCTAGATGCGTTTTTAGACATGTATATAGACGCGCTGTCGGCATAACTAATTAGAGTTAGGGTCTGAGTTTTTTTTGTTTAGTATTATGCTTTTGTGCCTATTGGCGCTTCCAGAATCGAGAGTAGACGCGAGTATAGATGCGCTAACAGACATGAAAGAGAATTGCATCTTTCAAAGCTTCTTGATTTTGTAGTAATGGATTTTTACTTGTGTAGATGTGGAATCCTGTATCTTCCAGCACTGATCCTGATTTGGAACGCATGAACAACACGTTAGCGGAGTTTTCTAGAGGTGTTAGTATTTGTTTTGGAGGTTTTTCGAACAAGGAGCAATTCATGGGGGAGATGACCAGTTATCTTGGTCGTCCTCCCACTACAGAGGAGGTTTTTAGTGTCATGTCTGGGACACCTATCACATCTTTGCCTAGCACTACCGCACAAACACCAAACCTTGGTACACCTCTAACAGGTACTCCACGCACTATGCATACACACAGATCAGCTGATGCACATGGATTAGCTAGAGTACATGGATCGGCCGAAGCACATGCATCTACAGAAGCACGTGCATCAAGTGAGGTAGAGGGTAGTGCCCATCGAGGGAGGAGGGAGAGTCGTGCAGGAGGACGAGGAGGTCGAGGGCTTTGTGGGGGTTGCCTAGGAGGTGCCTCTCGATCACCCTCACCGAGAAATGAGAGAGGTGAGCCTCTACAAATGTACTACTCTATCACAGATGTTGGTGGTATCTTGCATAACCCTCAAGGGAGGGAAGTGATAGCCTACTTGAGAAGTGTCATGCATGCCACATACAAAGATTGTATGATTCCCTTCAAGCACCAAAAAAGTGGTTTATGGCAAGAGGTGCTAAGGGCAGTACATAGAAGGTACCCTTATCCCGAGAATTCATGATTCTCAGATGATTGGGGACGGTCAAAGGTGAGAGACACGCTTCATAACAAGAGGTCTCACCTAATGACGCATGCCAAGGAGTCAATGCGGAGACAAGAGCAAGGGCGCCCTAGATATGGCCAACCACCCAATTACCACCGCAGGGAGTGGAAAGAGGCCAAGAAGAGAGCAGCAGAGAAAAGGACAAGTCGCCAACATGCAGAGATGCGACGTATCCAGATGGCAACCATAGGATCATCGCATTATGGATCGAGTGGCAGGAAGTCATGGGAGGCTGAGTTTGTAAGTATTATTTGATTTATTTTTTAAAATTAAATTTTGTAATTTGTTTCAATTCATTATGTAGTGTGTTCTAATATGTTGTATGTTAAATTTTTTTAATAGTATCATTTCGTTGGTAGGATGCCTACTCCTAGAGAGGTAGGCTACCATCCAGGTCATAATCGGGCGTCCACTTGGTAGCATTTCTACGAGGAGGGACTAATCACGGAGAAGCAATACAATCGTGCCATGAGGATTCCACAGCCAGAAGAGATATGTTTTATTTTTTACATGAGAAGTATAGGTAACTCTAATTTATTGTTTGTAATGGTATTTATATACCTTAATCCTTTGTGTAGGCGAACCCTGATGCAGTCGAGGATAGCAAAGGGGAGACTAGCAGTAGCGGCACCGCCACCGCCACCGGCACCGGCAGTGGTGGCAGTAGCGATGATGATGCCTCTTCTGAGGAGATGTAGAGGAGCCGCGTGCATGTATGCCTCCCCTTGGCCTTGTATTTTTCATTTTTGATATGTATTACTTTCAACTAATGCTTGTGACCATGACCATGCTTGAGGTCACAAGCACTAGAACTCGTCATGTAAAACCATTTCATCTTTATATATGAAATTTCCTATTCTACATTGTTTTGTTTTGAGTACAAAAATCTTCGAAATATGTACAAATGTTTTAGCATAGTACGCTCATCATGTGTTATTATCAATATATAGACTTTGACTCTCCACATTCTTTTGCTTTCAATGTAATAATCTTTCTCTGTTTTCCCTAAGCATACAATTTGATGGGGAGAAAAAAACCAGAGAGCATGTATGCTCTCTGGTTTTTTTTTCATACTCTCTTTTGTGCGTCTATCCACGCGTCTAAATTGCATAAAAATGCGCGTCTATAATCGTCAAAAAGTTGTAGAGTACACGCCTTATTAGACGCGCAGTTATACGTCTCTATAGATGCAGAATTTGAATATATCTACTTTTTTATAAATATGATTATATATTTACGAAGAGCATCAATAGACACGTCTATATTTGTGTCTATTTTCGCGTCTATATGCGCGTGTAGTTTTCACTATAAGTGCGCTTGTAGACGCGAAATTTTAGACGCGCTAGTAGACGCGGTAATAAATGCGCCTGACATTTTTAAACACAATTCAAATATTGCATCTACAAGTGTGTCTATGGAGCCTTTTTGTTGTAGTGCGATCTCTCTTTGTTTCGTTTGCGCAAAATGACGCACTTGGGTTTCGGTCCACATTTTTTCACCTAAGTACCATTGCTAGCAACACTACTAATTTACGTCAGAAACCGCCATCACTATGCACTTGTATCCTTGTAGTGGGTGTTGAGTATCTCGCCTAAAGATGTTTTTTGTACTCCTAAGTGTGCAAGTAAAATTTCGGTGGAGCGATGCGAGTGTGACTAAGTTGTTCAGATACCTTCTACGTACGCTTCGTTGAGTTCTTTTCGGAACCATTATTTAAAAAATTATTCTTTTTCAAGGTGTTTTATAATTTATTTTCAAGTTGCTAAAGTATCATATATTGCTACTTGGAAATACCATGCTTGAGTCTCATGATGATGTGCAACATGTTTTACGAAAGATTGGCATGGATTACAATAGCATCTATGCATATGTCAATGATTGCATATTGTTCAGGAGAGTACGAGACTATGGAGATATGTCCAAAGAGTGGTGCTCACATGTATCATCACAACTTGCAAGGGCAAACCATCCCTCAAAAAGTTCTTAACCACTGTTCACTTATTCCCCGTATACATCACATATTTCGTACATGAGACATGGCAAGCTTGGCAATGTGGCATGCGTAGAATAGATCAACATATAGAATCCAATGAATATCAGTAGATTCACATGCATGGATTCACATTGACTTTTCATTTTCAAGCTTTGCACAAGAGCCCAAGAATCTTTGGCTCGGTCTTACTATGCATGGCATGAATCCATTCGGTTTTCACTCAACTTTTTACAATGTGTGGCATGTAATCCTTGTTAGTTACAATATCCTGCCATGGCTTTCTAGGAAGAAAGGACACATGATCCTTAGCTTGATCATTCCTGGCTGCTACAAAGTCAAGAATATGGACATTTATCTCCATTTAGTAGTCAATGAGATTAAGATTTTGTGGGAGGAGGGTGTCTCCATGGAAGATATGAGAAAGTACGATGGTCGATGGTTCGCCAATATGCAATCTATTCTCATGTGGACCATGCATGACTTTCTGGGATTCGGGGAGTGCTCAAGTAAGTAGGATTCCATTTTCATAGGTCATATCTATCATAGCTCGTTCAAGTTTGTGTTCACTAAATAGAGGTGTTGGGACAAGTCTGGTTACCTCAGGTTATCATGCATATCCATTGTGTGGGCCACAATTATACTCCCAAAGGTCACGAACCATGAAGAAAATGGTATATCAAGGACAAGCCTCTTTCTTCTCGGAGGGTCATGAATTGAGGGAAGGTTTTCTTGGATGACCTCTAGCACGAATGAACGCCCAAAGTTGGTACGAGTTGAAAATGGTCCACATGGAGTTGCCTCCAAATGGAATGCGATGATTCTAGATTTTCTACGAGTTGTCATATTGGATCCACTTATAGATCAACCATTTGATGGATCCCATACATATTTTCAAGAATGTGAACAGCTTACTATGGGACTACATCACAGAAAAAGAGACACTACAAGGGCACGAATGGATTTGAAGGAGATAGGAAAGATGGAGATGCTTTGGCCACAATTGAGTGCTAATGGTCCCTTGCAACTACCTCGTGCTCCTTGGGTTTTGTTCACTAAAGAAGAGTGCATTGTAAAGCAAATCATCAGGTCTATCCTCACTCCGACGGGTATGATGTGTTCTCTCAAATCTGCTTTTTCTAAAGATGGCCAACTATCTTGGGCTAAAATCCCATGATTGGCATAAGATATATCAGGTTTGTACTACGGATGTATTATAAGTGGCCTACATATTTTCTCTGTCTAGAGTTTAGTCGATGTTTATAATGCTTCTTCGTTTGTTGCAATTTATGTACCGATCACAATCACAAGATACCTAACTTCAAAAATACACTGGTGGATTTATAGGTTGTCAAATTTAGTGCAATGGACTTCACAGAAGGAGATCAAGACATCCTCTATTTAATCTGCAAGGCGGGGAGCAGTGGAGATGGCTTATCTCTTTGAGAAGTACCTACCTACCAACATGCACACAATACAAACCCACGTCTTGGTGCATCTTGTAGATGAAGTGAAGATTGTGGGATCTATCTATACACGATGGATGTTATTCATGGAGTGCTTCACGAAAACCCTGAAAGTCTTTATGCAACCACGAGCTCGGCCGGAAGGTTGGTTTGTGTGTCTGAGGCGTTAATGTATATTTCACAGTGGCTACCAACGGTGGATTCAGACAACAGTATGCTATGGTTACTAAAGGACAACGATAGACTGACCGGAGATGTTGTGGTTGGAAATGGGGTAGAAAAAATGATGGATGCTGCAATGCAGGAGAAAGTAAATCGTTTTTGTATGTTGTAACATGTATCCATGGAGACATGGCTCGCTAGGTACGAGCAAGCCGATAAAGATCGAGAAGAAGCACCATCAAAATTTTGGCATAGTATGCACCATCGACCAATTTGATATCTCAAGGGTATGGAGGAGATGCCGTGCTTTATGTCTATGTGATGGTTACATGGAGCTTTGATTGCGGCCTCTCGTGAAGGGGTGAAGGTATCTATTGAGAAGTGGAAATTCTCAAGGAGATGTAGTCCAAAGGTGACTACATGTTTTATAAGCTGTCATATCTAGATTTTATATGTGACAACTAATCTAACAGTTTCAATGTACATTGGAAAATATACAATGCAGCATGGTCACGTGGGTGACATTTCCACGTCGAGGGCATCCACAAAATGCACTTCACAATGGATTGTGGTGTCATGGCAAAGTTGGAGTAAGAGAGATGACGACGAGGCACGAATCCAAACACTATTATTGATGAGTTGGAGTATTTAGAGAACTTGCAAAGTGTTATTACGGTGGATTATCGTAACTTCTCCATGATCATATTTGATGTGTAGTGATTCAAAGTGGTACTAGAAGAAGCCGGGGAAACCATTCGACGAGGTCCATCTCCATTTCTCAAAATACATTCCAAAAAAATATGGACGGATCTACGCAACATGTTTGTCTTGTCGACCAATTGTGAATAAATATATGAACTATTTTTTTAAATTTTATTATGACATGGTGTATATCAGAAATATTGAATCTCTCTTGTTTGTAATTTTGAACATGTAATTTTCTATCCAAACCCATGACAACCTTGATGTTTGCATGTTATGCCTTCAACTCTTCGAAGTGCGAGAGTGTATGATGAAAGCAATGTTCCCAGCTTCGATGACGGCAGTATGCAGATGGAGGGGTCAATATTGCAAGGGGTGGAGGTTGAAGATGGCTTAGAATGTGTAAAGGAAGCAGAATTGGGTAGCGATGATGGAAAGACAACAAGCCAAGAATTCTTTAGAATGAGGTGGACTCATTTTTTTGTGGTGACATGTCTATCGACATTCCAGTTTATACAACTTTATGCTAGGAGATTGACATGGACCATAGACTACGTCATTCTTGTAGCATCCACTTACACAATTCATTGATGAATCACTTATAAGGATACTCTAAAATATGCATTTTAAGTAACATCACTTTTTTCAGAGTTTTATTACCATGCTTTGCTTGAATCTTTATATTGACTATGCTAACATCACATTTTATTTGTGCAGGTGACCTTTGACAATATTTTGAAGAGCAAATGAGTTGACGGATGAGTGACAAGGATTTCTAGGATATATTTACATGTATGTCTCCAAATTAGATGGCTCTATTTAGAGATATGGTGGACCAAGAGCTGTCTTGGACACCATCAGGCCATTCTCTTAGATTTACATCAGCACGCTCTGATGCTTCAGTTTCTAGTAGACCAGGTCGACGCCCTAGACTTGGGCCAAATAGAGGGAGTGGTTTTGGGGAATGCTATTGTGGAGACGTGGATGCGGTGAGCCTACAGTCGACTCGAGATATAGGTGCTACTTCTCTCTTTCATGCAGGTTCGAGAGAGGGTGGCTCAAGTGGTTGTTGTGGAGGCATCAATGCAGTGTCTCTGTCTCATTGTTTTGGTGGAGTTGCATCATCCATAGGATTTGTCACACCTGTGGGGATATCTACTCCAGTGAGTCCAGCTTTTGCTCAGTCATCCTGCAGGTGGCACCCCTATGGGTGCTAGTTTGAGAGATACCACCTCCGTGGGTAAACCAGATGTACATGGGTCTCTTAATTATGCCGAGAAGCACATGCGTAGGTGGGAGAGGACACATCTGACACATATCCCAAAGGGATATGGATACCTTGTAGATGACAAGAAAGGAGCTGTGATCATGAATAATGAGGGGAGGAGGGTCCATAGGGGGTTCACTCATAGTAAAGAAGACATGTCATGTGCGTGGAAGGACTTCTTTAAAAAACCCTATTTATGAAGCTTGTGAGATAATATATTCCCCTATTTAAGCTTATAAGATATATACATGTATGACTTTTTATGTATACCCTTTCTTAAATGTAAGTTTTCATAGAACATATACTAACTTTCTTTTTAAACGTTGAAATTATCCTAAGCAATTAAAGGTATCAAAATGGTCATATCGCAAAGTCATTTATGTAGTGGCACATGGATACCATCGAAGTATGTGTCGCAATGTTTTTGAGTGCCCGTGCCCCCTTACCACATGAGGAGAGAGAGTAAGGGAATCGAACCCCTTTATACTTAAGGTGACCACACCAAGTGGACACCAAGCTCTCTTTGGAAGAAGGGGAGTTGAATCTCTCTACCAAAAACCATGGGAGAGTGTAAACTTCCCCCTCCCACATTATGATTAATTCAATAACCCTACTATATGAGGGTTTAAGGTTTTAACCTTACTTATCAAGGTCTCTTGTATGCCATGAAGAAACCAATCTATAGAGAGAGGTGATCAAATGCATCCCCCCCTTATTTTTTTCCTCTATCCCCTCCTTAAATTTAAGTTCAATATAGGAAATTTAGAGGGGTCTACCTCTAATATATATGCTTAAGTGTTCCCTTCCAAAAACCCCCCCTTCCTTACACTCATGTGATACCATACAACATCTATAGTGAACCCTCAGGGGAGGGTCATGGCTCATATGAGAGAGTTATGCCAACAAGTATTTCGGCACAATGTCTTGGACCATTGGAAGAACATACCCGAGGGGAGCAATAACTACATAGTAGCATCCTTGCATGAGGAGTTTCTAGTACCCACTATAGCATATAGGTTTTCCACAGGCTGGATGATAGATTGTATGCGTGTGCGTACATGTCACACAAACGATTGGATGCATGCAAGGACTGAAGAGTTGCGCATCAAAGCCCGAGTGGCTAGATGCAGATGACTGGTGTAGACTCAAGGAGGAGGCTATAGATTCTCTAGGATGTTGGAGACAATAGCAGAAGGCAACGAGGGCACAACCGGAGATAGCGATGGTCCATCATCTTGGGAGTGGCGGCCACAAGACTTATTTGGAGGACTTTGTAAGTTTTTCTTTTGTTCTTCTCACTTTTTTTTTTACAATATCTCTTATACTAACAATCGTGTTTCTAGCATTTGTATTTTATTTTCTTTACGCCACTCCATTACAAACTGTCATCCCACCAGCCTAGAGACTTGATATGTGGAGAGACACGGTTTCATTGCATTGATCTATAGACTATATACACATGGCAGCCTAGTAAGTCACTTATATTTATTTATCCGTAGTTACTATTTTATTAAAAGGCATTATGTATGGTGGACTGATGTGTAGTTTTTTTTTTGCAGAGTCCATTCGATGCTCCTTATATCGGGACGGGCTTTCGAATAGTGAGGATCTATAGCTCATGCTTGGATTCGTGAGCACACATCCTCTTTCTTTTTAGTCTTGTGATTTATGTAGGCATTTTCTATGCACTATGATATTATCATCATTTGTATCTTGCCATGATTCCATGAGCTTTCATTTAGTGATCTTGTATTTATTTTATGTATCAGTCTTGTGGATTCAAGTATATTTTGCCTTCATTTTGATGACCATTATACACTTTACATGTAATCCATTTGTAGAATGTAAATACAGCACATATAGTGCTATATGTGGCAGGAAAGCTTGCTGTCCTATCACAAAATTTTTAAATCTGTAATCGTCACTATTAGCGTCATAAATTTACTACATGTATCACTATTGGCATCGCAATGTGCGTCACAAACCGTTGCTATTGGCGTTGTTATTTGCATCGCTATTTGCGTCGTCATTTGTGTTGCATTTGCGATGTAAATAATGATGCAAATAATGATGACAATAGAAATGGTTCTATGGAGATGCTAATACCAACGTATTTAGTGATGACATGGGCAATTTTTTTGGTGAACATTTTCGTCGCTTTGAACGTCGCTATGAGGCTTGTATCTTGTAGTGACTAGAATAAAATGTGAAGTTGAGTGCCCATATTGAGGATGAGATAGGAGACTCTACTATGTTCAGGAGGATAGCAGGGAGTTTAATTTACATAACTACCACAAGGTCAAACTTGAGTTATGTTGTTGGTCTTATCAATCAGTTTATGCAAATGCTTAGAAAGCATCATTTGGATGCAGTTAGATGCATATTGAGATATGTGAAGTCCACTTTGTATTATGTACTTTTTTATAATGCAAGTAATGATATACAAATATTTGGATACATAGAGGTAGATTGGGCTAGTAGTATGTCTGATAGAAGATCTATCGGCATATTCATGTTTTCCTCCCTAAATAGTGCAACAGTCACTACAACATTAGGGCCAAAAGCGCTTTTAAAAATGCACTTTTGTTAATCACAAGATTAAGAAAAGGGCCAAAGAGAGTTTTCCATGTGTGCAAGAATATAGTATTCTTGTCTCCTCGTTTTTGGAGATAGTAGAGCCCATTTTGTGATTCTCTCCTTCTTTCTAGCCAAAATCTCCAAAGTTTGACATGTTTTGGTAGTCCCGAAGTCCTTATTTACTTATAAAATCTGAAAAATGACATAACAAAGTTGATGTGAAATTAATGACTATTATTTTGAAAGTTGAGAACTTTTTGACACCCAATATATTTTCATTAGTCTTCTTAATATTCCTTTTCAGTACATTCATGTCTCTCTGTTGAGTGTTGAAATGACTTGTTTTTTGGATGATTTTTGTTGTTTTTGAGAGCTGAATGGTTGATTTTATGGGATGATTGATTGATTTGGAAGAGGATTGAGAGTGTTTTGGATGATATTGATTGTGTTTTGGAAGTTCATGATGTTTGTTGATGGTTCTGTGATGTTATGATAGGTTCTGAATGGTTCTGTATACCTTCTGTTTTGCTCTGTTTTGGTCTGTTTTGTTCTGATTGTCTTTTGTAAGGAGGGATGGAGTATTGATTGATGAAGAATGAGATATTGTGGAAGTTTATTGAATGGTTTGTGAGAGTTTGAAATGGTTTGAGAGTGAGTTATGTGGTTTTGATGATCTTCTGTAGATCTTCTGTAGTTGTTCTGCTTCTGTTCTGTTCTGTTTCTGTTTCTGTACTGTAACTGTTCTGGTACTGTTCTGTAGACTGTTCTGTATGCTTTTGTAAGTGTTCTGTGGAATGTATGTGTGACTTTGGGAAAGTTTTCTAGCTTTGGAAAGAGGTGAATACAAGTGCAAAAGAGCTGAAAGAAGTGGAAGAAGTAGCTGCTGAAGACTCAAGAGAAGACTAGAGTGAAGTGACAGTAGTGAGCTGTGAAGAGACACTGTAGTGGCTCTGGTGACCCTTCATATCAGACATACCTCTTGGGAGGGGTATCCACGACCTAAGAGTGATTATTGAGTGTGATTTTGAGAGATTGTAGTGAGGATATGATGTATTATTGATGGAGTGAGAGAGAGAGAGTCAGAGATAGCCAATTCTACTAAAACAGAGTGATTGTATATGAGAGATTGAGAGACAAGACTATGAAGATATTGAAGATGAATACTATGTGATGTATTTCCATTCAAAGATGGTGTATTTCTTTGATTTCTTTGTTCCATTGATGGATTCTATGAGGATGTTGAAGAATATGGTTGATTCTATTAAAAACCGTGGGAGATTTACATGATGCTGCATGAAGATTTGTTGTGCCTGGTGTTCTTTTCTTCATTGGGATCATATGAAACATGATAAACAAGCTTGTTGATGTTACAAGATAGATTTTCTTGCAAGAGAATTCCCTTTTCCTTGGTGTTCCTCTCGGGGCTCCATGTTTTTGGTGCGCAGCCGGGGAAACTTGCCATCAACAAGCACTAAAAGAGGCTGAAAATGAAGGAAATGGCATTGCCAAGAAGAGAAGAATTCAATGGATGTTTGTAAAGTTCCTTCTTCCACTGAAGAATTGGAATTCCTCATAATCAAAGCCACTTTCCACAAGAAGTTCATCCCACAATGGCGGAAACACATCACCATCATGATGCATGCTTTATGTGGTGGACAGTTTCCTCTTCCTATTGAAGCAGCAGAAACTTGCATCTTGGTGGCAAACTGTTTGGGAACAAACTGAAGAATAGAAACAGAGAGAATGAACATCCATGGAAGATTTGGCATTCATTGAGAATTTTCCAGACAATATCAAGTGGGAGATTGTGAAGAAGCTTCAGGAGTCTTGGTCTGTAGAGGTTCACAAGGACAAGAAGGAAAAGAGTTGGAATTTGTTCGTGGACGCTCAACAGCAAGATACATGGGATGCTTGGTGTACTGATAATCTTCTGTTTGTTCAATTAGCAACCCACTGGAAGTTGGTAGACAGAGTGTTTTTCACAACATACACTATTGAAACCATCAAAAGCTGGCATTACTATGATGATGGCACCACCACCATGCTCAGACGTATGCATTTTGACACCTTCAGAACCGAATACCTTCCCCTGTGTAGTGGCATGAAAGAAGAATTCAGGGACGTTGAAAAGAAAGAAGTAGAAAAAATGTTGGCAAGAGAGTCCTCCAGAGACTGAAGTCTTCTGTTAACCCTCTGTGGAGCACTAACAACATAGTGGAGTCAACCCCCTGATGAATGACGCAATAAAAAGACAAGCGTTAGAACGAGTCCAGAGGTACGTGAGAAGAGAGAAAGCAAGAATCCGAGCCGAGAGCGAGCTCGCAGCAGAAGCCGCCTTTGACGCCCTTGCGGAACTCTTTACAGAAGTCCCAATGGCACATCAAGCCCTTCCTCCTCCTGCTGGAGGTCCACTTCCAAGCCAGATCCGTCCTGGAAATATTGATGACAGACCAGCGAATGTAGTCCCATTGCCAGTTTTTAAGGGAGAGTACAATGAAGACCCCGATCTTCATGTAGCAGAGTTTATGGTAGCGTGTGTGGCTAACAATGCCAGAACCCCTGAGCATTGGTTAGCGATATTCCCCGCCACTTTTAAGGGCGCGGCGTTTCAGTGGTATGAGAGACAAGCAGCAGGAACTTTTGGCACATGGGACGACCTGAAGTTGGCCTTCCTCACTAAATTCAGGCGTGAAGGTTTTGAAGAGCGAATGCGAGAGGAATTCATGAACCTGAGTCAGTCCTCTGGAGAAATAGTAGAAGCTTATGTCTCAAGAATGGAATCCATCCTGAAGAGATGGACTAACCACAATCTAGATGATGGCATACAGAAGGGGGTGTTTCTCAGAGGATTACAACCAGAAGTCCGTAAGTTTGTGGAGCTACAAAGACCAGCCACCCTGCAAGCTGCAACAGAAGGAGCAAGACTGTACGATGAAGTGGAAGCTAGATTAGCGATGAATACAGGAAGAGGAGTCCTACCTCCTCTGATGCCAGGAATGATGTATCCACCCAATGCAGTTCCAGGGACTGTTCCCTACCCCTACCAACAGATGCCCTCAGTATCACAGTACAGTGCACCAAATCCACAGTGGCCACAATCCATGCCTCAAATGGTGGTTCCACCACAACAACCATGGTCTCAACCAATTTCCTCAATGACAAATCAACAGCAACAGTGGAACCCTACCAACTGGAGTCAACAGCCAACAGTTCAAACAGGAGCTCTGAATCAGAACCAGAACAGAGACCCCTCTGTACCAACCCAACCAGTTTATGCAGTGATTACAGAAACTCCTCAAAACCCTCCTGCCAGTACGTCCGGAGGAGAAAGCTTGAAGGATTATTTATCCAACTCAGTTGCAAACATAAAAAAGGAGTTGATGGATGTGATTACAGAGCAACTACAGACGCTGAAAGTGAACACAGCGAGCATATCCAACGTTGCAGGAGCAGGAAGAGATGTGATGAGGTCAAATACTTGGTGTGGTAAGTGTTATCAAGCAGGTCATTTAGCCACTGAATGTACACGGAAACCAACCATCCCTGGGGCCTTCTGTTCCTACTGTTTGCGGAAGAACCATACAGAGGACATTTGCTCTCTGAAGGAGATGCATGATAGGAGAAGAAAGGAAGAAGACGCAAGATTTAACTTGCTAGAATCCAAAATGACAACACAAGATATTGGACCCAAGCCTAGAGAGTTTGGTCCTAATTTCGGACCCAGAAGATTTCCCTCTCAAAGTTACACAGGAAGACAATCTGGCGGTGGTCAGAGATCAGAAGTGGAGTGTTACAGATGCGGAGAAAAGGGCCACATCTCACCAAATTGTCCAAATCCTCGAAGGTCAGTGGATTACAAGCCCTTATGCAGTCGATGCAAAGGAGAAGGCCACACTGCAAAAGACTGTCCAAGCCCAGCCCTAGTGAAAAACAGTGCTACTGATAGTCCGTCCAAGGCCCAAGAGCCTACCTCCAATTTAGTGGAATTGGAAGTTGCTGCCATCACTCGTGCAAAGCAGAAGGAACCACCTATCCAGAAAGAAAATAACCCTCCTGCCAGAACAGTGAAGTTCAATCTTCCACCAGAAGAACAGAACAGAACAGAGCCTAACAGTGCCGTACAGAGCCCTACAGTGCCACAGAGAGTTACAGAGACAGTTACAGAGGCAGGACCAGAGGTCCAGGATATAGAAGAGGAGGAAGTGCCACAAGTGGCAGAAGAAGCTCATGTAATTCCTCTGTTGGAAGAAAGAGGGAAAATGAAAATGGGTGTTGCCCCATTCCCTAATCGATTAGAAAAGCCAGTGGATCCTATTAAGGAATACGATCTGGTTAGAGATCTAGATACCTTTAAACCAAACCTCACATTCCGACAACTATTGATGTTGTCTCCCAGTTGCCGGAAAAGATTCAAAAGTATACTGACAAAAAGACATGGTTTAAGGATTGCTCCCTCAACAGTGACAAAGTCCAACAAGGCTCCAGAGCCTGTAAAAGAAGTGGATGTGGCTAACGCTTTCCTAGATCCAGGTACTCCAGAGACTGGCGTATGGATAGAAGGCTGCTTCATTGCAAATGCACTGATTGATGGTGGTTCATCAGTGAACATTATGACGGATGTCACAATGAAGGATCTAGGCTTACAAGGTGTGCAACCAACCCAATGGCTCATCAGACTGGCGGATCAGAGTAGAATCAAGCCTTTGGGCATTCTCCCATATGTGAAGACTACTGTGGCTGGAAAAGATTATTGGCTGACCTATTTGGTGGTGAAGCCAAACTCTTATGGTACATCCTATCCTCTGTTACTGGGTAGACCATGGCTTTTTGAAGCCCGAGCAAGGACGGATTGGTTCAAAGGAACCTTGACCTTGGGCAGAGGACCCAACAAAGTGGTGCTGAAACTGTATGGTTCTCAAAAAGGACATGGATCCACCTCCTTGGAATTATCTTCTGATTCCCCTAACGAGGCTACAGATGGAACGTCAGCAGACGAAGATGCTGTCAAACAGATCCTTCCCAAGAAAACAGTGGCACATTCCTTAACAGTGAATACTGTAAGCCGACTTCCAAAAGATGCAAAGCCATTATCAATGGGTGAATACTTCCTGCCTGGACCGGGAATGACTTCTGAAATCACTTCTGATAGTGAGATAGAAGCATGGATGTACTGCTCTCCCTGTTACATGGTCACAGCAGAAGCAGAAGCAGAGGCAGAAACAGACGCAGAGCCAGAGACAGAGGCAGAAGAGGAGACAGAGAATCTATTCTTCTGTTACAGAGCTCCTACAGAAGCAGAAGCAGAAACAGAGACAGAAGCAGAAGCAGAAGCAGAGACAGAGACAGAAGAGGATGAATATGATATGGACAAAGAAGGTGATGAAAGTGAGCCAGAGGGGTCTATCCCACCTAAAGAGGATACATTTGAGGAAGAAGTTTCAGAAGCATCAGAAGTCGATGAGCTCATGTTATGGGACAGAATGGCGATGGTACCATTTGATCTGGTAAATGGATCTTCTCATATGCAAAACCTTTATAAGAAATGGATTAAGAAGAGAAAGCCGTCTTTTAGCAGTGGCTCATGCCGTCCTAACCTATCCTTGCCAAAGAAAGATGATGATGATGCACCGTGCCAACAAGCACCAGTCCCACAAACCCAACAGGCGTCAGAGGGTCCCTGTTATGTGACGTTCCTGGATGTATCATCATCAGAAGATGAGTCTTCAAGCCAAGAGGTAATTAATTTTGAAACCAAACCCGAAACAGCGCTAATCCCATTCCAATATCTTAAAGAGCAACCTAAGTCTCCACCAAAAGAAGAAATTGGTTCTAGTGGGACATCAGAAGAGGATACCATTCCCTTGAAGGAGTCGGATCTCTACCCAGAAGCAGTCCGCGGGACCTTCATCTGAGAAGTAGAAGGTGAAAGGCAGTTAACCTTTGTGGATGCAGATGGCACTGAACGCCACTTGAAGGTGGGTAGCAGTCTCCCAGAAGAGGAGTTGTCAACCTTGTACAATTTGTTGAAAGAAAATTTGGACGTGTTTGCATGGTCTTACAAAGACCTAAAGGGGATTGATCCCACAATATGTCAACATCATATTGACTTGGAGCCTGATGCCAAGCCAGTACGGCAACGACAGAGGCGAATGAACCCGAATTATTCCACATTGGTGAAAGTAGAGCTGTTGAAGCTTCTGGAGGCCGAGTTCATTTATCCAGTGGCAAATAGTGAATGGGTTTCACCCATCGTGGTTGTACCCAAGAAGAATGGCAAATTGCGAATATGTGTGGATTTCCGAAAGCTTAATTCCAAGACAAAGAAGGATCATTTTCCTATCCCTTTCACAGACCAACTGTTGGACACAGTGGCAGGACATGAGCTTTATTCCCTTCTGGATGGATTCAGTGGATACAACCAAGTCCAAATCGCAGAAGAAGACCAATCCAAAACAACCTTCACCACAGAATGGGGAACCTACGCTTACCGAGTGATGCCATTTGGGCTCTGCAATGCCCCTGCTACTTTCCAACGAGTCATGATGGCTGCATTTCAGAATCATCTGCATGACTTTATCGAGGTATATTTGGATGACTTCTGTGTCTATAGTTTGATCAGTGAACACTGGGAACATCTGGAACAATGCTTTGACCGATGCCGGGAGTATGGGATTTCCCTCAACCCCGACAAATGCATCTTTGGGGTCTCTTCTGGAGTTCTGTTGGGCCACATTGTCTCTGCACAAGGGATATCAACAGATCCTGCAAAGATCGAAAAGATCGCAGCTCTGACAGCACCCACCACCCTCAAACAGTTGAGGGGATTCCTAGGCCATGTGGGTTATTACAGAAGGTTCATAGCCCATTTTGCGACAAAGGCAACTTCCTTGCACAAGCTTCTGAGGAAAGATGCAGAGTTTACTTGGACGGAAGATTGTGACAAAGCCTTCCACACTCTGAAGTAGTGTCTGATAGAGGCACCCATTCTGCAACCTCCTGATTGGACGAAAGAGTTCCACGTACACACTGATGCATCAATTGAAGGCTTAGATGCTGTCCTTTGCCAAAAGGGCTCCTCAAAGTTGGATCAACCGATCTATTATGCAAGCCGAAAAGTCACTGATAGGGAACGGAACTATACAGTGACAGAGCTGGAGTGCTTGGCAATGGTGTTTGCCCTGGAGGGGTTTCGCCATTACCTCCTATCTACCCACTTTAAATTTTATGTGGATCATGAGGCCCTGTACTTCTTGATGAACAAAGCAGATGTGAAAGGACGATTGATGAGATGGCTCCTTCTATTCCACGAGTTCAACTTTGAGGTGATTACTAAGCCTGGTCGTTCCCATGTTCTGGCTGATCATCTGTCGCGTATCCCACAAACTGCAGACGAGGAGCAGGATGATCCAGACCTCCCTGATGCTTCCCTATTCTTGGTAGAAACTGTAACTCCGTGGTATGCAGACATTGCTAATCTGTTGGCAACCCAACAGTACCCTCCTGGTATTTCTAGTCGGGAAAGGAAGAAGCTCATGCTAGAATCAGCCCCCTACACCCTGCTAGGCGGTGCATTGTACAAGAAAGGCAAAGATGAAGTGCTCCGAAGATGTGTTGCCGGGGATGAGATTGGGATTGTTCTGAAGGCTTGCCACGACGAGCCATGTGGAGGTCACTTTGCAGGAGAAGCTACAGCTAGGAAGGCTCTGCTAGCAGGATATTGGTGGCCTACCATTCATAAGGATGCCTATGATTACTGTAAAAGATGTGATGCTTGTCAAAGAATGGGGAAACCCACGAAGACAAGTGCCATGCCGTTGCAACCTATCCTTCCCTTGAAGCCGTTTGAGAAGTGGGGCATTGACTTCGTAGGTCCAATCGATCCTCCTACCAGAAGGAAACAGAACCGATACATCCTAGTATGTACAGATTATGTCACAAAGTGGTGCGAAGCTAAAGCCCTAAAGCGGGACGATGGTAACAGCGTGGCCCTGTTCATGTATGAGAATATCATCACCCGTTTTGGCAGTCCCTTAGAGCTGGTAAGTGATAGAGGCACGCATTTCCTTAACAAAGTCATGGAAGAGTTGACAGAATTGTATAAGATCCGCCATCGCAAGTCCACTCCTTATTACCCCAGAGCCAACGGCCAAGTCGAAGTCACGAATCGCATCCTCTGCTTGATTCTGACAAGAACAATTGCTGCACATCGTCGTGATTGGGACGATCGACTTACAGAGGCCCTCTGGGCGTACAGAACCTCCCATAAAGCAGCAACGGGACAGACACCTTTCCAGCTGGTGTATGGTACAGAAGCTGTTTTTCCTGTTGAACTGGAACTACCCTCTTTGAGAGTGGCTATCAAAGAGCGTTTGGGGGATGATGATTCACTGCAACGTCGTCTCCTGCACTTGGAATGTTTGGACGAAATTCGTAGGATGGCTTTACAGTGCATGGAAGCCACACAAGCTCGACGCAAGGCTTACCATGACAGCTTCATCAAGCACAAGGAGTTCAAAGAAGGTGATTTGGTCCTAGCTTATGATTCACGATTTGGCAAGTTTCTTGGCAAGCTCCAACAGCGGTGGATGGGCCCCTATAAGGTACTTGCAGTCAACCCTAATGGCTCTGTCCAAGTACAGACCTTGGATGCCTCTGATGATCCCTTTCTGATCAATGGATATCGCCTGAAGAAGTACTTCCCTCCTTGGGGATCTTGACAATTACGGACACTTGATCTTTTCCCTCGTTGGCGTGGCACTGTACTTCTTATGATGCTACTTCTGATAGCCATTCTTCAGTCAGTCCTGATGAAGTGGACGCAACCCTCTGTCCCCTCAAACCCCCCTTCTAGCCTTGATCTCTTATCCTCTATTTTCCACCAGCATCAGTGGCGAGGTGGGTTCTGACAAATGGTTTTTCTACCATGCCCTTGCTCATTTTGCAGAAAGAAAGAAAAAAAAAAGAAAAAAAAAAGAAAACAAAAACATATCGGTTATGGGAGAAAAGGACTTAGGTCCCTGTCATGCCGACCTATTCTTCGCGAAAAGGTGGAAACACCCTCGGGAATAGGGAAAAAAAAAAGAAAAGAAGAAAAAAAAAACAAAGCAAATCTGTTATGAGAGAAAAGGAAGCAATTCCCTGTCATAGCAGGCCTCGTTCCAAGAAAAGGTGGTAAACACCCTTGGGCGAGAAGCTGGCTGTGGAAAAGGTGGTAACACCCAGCAGTCCAGAAAGTGGATTCATTAATTGATATCCCTAGGATTCAATTCCGAAGCTGCCTCCCTTGGTACGCTGTGTCCTGGGTCTCTTTGCAAAGTGACTAACTGTCCTCTAGCAGATGACATGTCCTATTCAACACAATGTTCGATTTGATGGCTACCTCCCTGGGTACGCCTCTTCAACAATTGATGACGCGATCTTCATCGACAACCCCTTGAGTGATGTGAGCTTTCATCCTAACCGGATGGGGAAGTGAGTACGGTTGCCCTCTGTATCTATCAACAGAGAGTGAGACAGAGGGTGGGGCGAGAGACCAGTCTTTTCCCTTCAAATCGAATGAGAGGTAAGAAGTGTGAATGAAGTGTTGCACGCACGGGATGGGCCTCTCAAAGCACAAAGCACGATTTGTTTCTGTGCACTGCACCATAAGGCTCCCTGGCCTTCCTTCTCGCACCGTATGCCGGCACAGGGCGGGATGCACGGTTGCACCATCAAATGCGCACAAGGCATACAACCTTTGCACAAGTGACTGTGAGGATTACATCAATGGGTTTCAGGAAAAGGCTGCCCTCCTGTATCTATCAACAGAGAGTGAGACAGAGGGTGGGTTGAGTGTGACTGGAGTTTCTTCAATCAAATATTGAGAGGTGAAGATTGAGGGACGTTACGACACTTGGAGTCAGGTATGTTCCCGTTTCCCTATGCACCCACGGGATGGATTTTTACCGTCAACACAAAACACATCACCCTGTTCTGTGCACTGCACCATAAGGCTCCCTTGCCTTCCCCCTTGCACCTATGCTAGACGGGTTGGACGCACTAATGCACCATCAACTGTGCACCCTGGCATACTCTTTTTGCACTATTTTCCCCTTGACGATTCCTCAACCGGGTATGCGATATGGGTTTTAATTATTCTTCTGCGAGTGATATTAGTCATGGGGCGAATGACTGTTCTTTCATTCCAATTGAGTGACTGTGAGTTGAGTGCAATATCCCTCATCATCGACGAATTTCCTGCGATTCCTTCCATCAACTACCTCCCTGGGTGCTGCCGCGTGGTCCCTTCCATGACGGACGTGTGCCGAGAAGATGCCTTGGTCCCTCCAGCGCCGCCAACAACACTGGACGTGCCATCGACACTCAACCTTGATTCTTGACGAAACGGGCCAAGTTTATCTAACCCTACACTTTGGTTTCTTCGTGCCGGTCATGTTTTAAGTGTGGGGAAGTTAGTGGATGGTCTGTGGCGTGGTTCGGTTAACCCTATCCGTTAAGGTCTTAAGTGTGGGGACGCATCCCTGCGCGTCTATGTTGCCTACCCTTCTGCATATGCCTTATTCTGCTCATGCATGAATGCCTTGCCTTGCTTTTACCCTCCTGGGGACCCTTCCCACCCACCCAGTTATGTTCCACCCACCCTTGGGGCTATTTCCTTGCAGTTTTCCTTCATTCCCTGATTTTGCGGTCCTGTCCTGTGAATGCATCCTACGTTCACCAAAATCTAAATCCAACCTTATAGCCCTGTTCCTCCCTTCGAACTGCTCATTTTTCCTTTTTACCTACCCCTGTTCCGGTGCACGGTTTTCGAGTTATTAATTTTTGAAACATTTTGCGTAATTTCACCGGTTTTCCATGTGAACGCGCTTTTCTTGCTTCGAAACCGTGATCTGACGTCATAGCCCTGACCAACGCTTTTCCCCTGACATTTTTCCTTTTTATTCCGCATCATTTCGATACACAGTTTGTCCGTTATTAATTTTCCGGGGTTTTCACGACTTTTTCGTGCGTATTTTTGACATTTTTCCATGTAAACCTGCCCTGTTTGCATCGGAA
The DNA here is from genome assembly GCF_053477565.2 of Lygodium microphyllum. NCBI lineage: Eukaryota > Viridiplantae > Streptophyta > Polypodiopsida > Schizaeales > Lygodiaceae > Lygodium > Lygodium microphyllum. The sequence goes on along the minus strand of NC_141135.1, from coordinate 157,163,237 downwards.
TTCCAATTTGATTTGACAGCCGTGTCCGCTGTGCCTTTCCCTACCTTTTTCCTTTTTCCTCCACCCTTTTTCGACGTTTGGATTTTTACTTATTAAATTTTAAATGAGTTTTCGGGAGTATTTTTGGAGTTTTTCACATGTGAACCCCTCCTATTCCCGCCGGAACTGCGGTTTAACGTGATAATCCTGTGCCACTCCTCCTTGCGGACATTTTTCCTTCTTACTGCATGTCCTTCCGGTGAACGGTTTGTCCGATATTAATTTCCGATCCCATTTTCGGGTTTTTTTTTGGGTTTTTCCCATGTGAACGCGTCTTATCTCAGTCGGAATTATGTTTTGACGTACTAGGATTGTCGGACACATCTTTCTGCACAGTATTCCTTTTTTCTGCACCTCATTCCGATGCACGGATCTTTCGGTATTAATTTTTAAATTGCGTTTTTGATTCATTTTTTGTGTTTTTTTGCACGTGACCGCCCTTTACCCCTCCCGGAACCCCCGTCCCATATTTTTCTTGTTTCCCCCCTGTCGTCCTGCCCACTTTTCGTTTTTACGATATTTCGTTTTGACATCTGGATTGGGAGTTATTAATTTTTCTTTATTTTTACGTGTATTCGCGCACCCGTTTTGCGCGTGAACGCGCCCTTTTTCGATTTAACGCGTCTCCACGCGCCCCGGTCGTGTCCGCGTACCCCGTACTGTCTTCCTCGCACCATTCCAATCCCGTCACGGCAAATTTTTTTTCCCCCGCCCCGCGCACGTGCGCGGGACGGGGATACACCCCCTTTTAGACCCCCTGCCCACCCCAACCTGCCCGCCCACCTTTTATTTTTTTTAAAAAAACAAACAAACAAACAAACAAACGGACACCCCCTCCCACCAACCGTCCCTTCTCTCTCTCTCTTTTCTCTCTTTCTCTTTCTTTCTCTTCTTTCTCTCTCTCTCTCTCTCTCTCTGCGTACTCTCTCCCTCTCCTCTCCTTCTCTCTCCTCCCTCACGACGCCCTCCTCCTGCATTTCCCCCCTCCTCCTACTCCTCTTTCCCCTTCTTCTCCCTGCCTCCATCTCCACCTCCCTCTCCTCTTCTCCCTCCATCTCCACCTCCTCTCCTTCCCTTCTGCTCCTTCCCTTTCCTTCCCTTCTTTTCCTCTCTCATCCTCCCCTCCTTCTCTCTTCCCCCCTCCACGACCTCCTCCTCCCTTCCTTCTCCCTCTCCACTCACTCCCTCCACCCTCGCCTCCACCCTCCCTGCTCGCGACCTCCTCCTCCCCAGCGCGTCCTCCTCCCTCCATCCTCGCCTTCCTACTACCCCCCCGCCCTCCTGCCCTTCACCTTCCTCCTCCTCCTTCGTCTCCTCCACTCCCTCCTTCCCCCAGTCCGCCACCTCCTCCACCTCTCCTACCCTTCTTCTCGCCCGCCGTCGCCGCCCTCGCCGCCCCCGTCAGCCTGGTCGACACGCCGCCTCCAGAACGCCTTCGCCGCCGCTGTCGCAGGCGTCGTCCGCCGCCGCCGCCGCGCCTCCTCGCCGGATCGCCACGACACGCCGCCCCGCCTGGCCGGCTCGCCGCCCACCACCTCCATCTCCCTTCTCCTCCACCACCCCCATCTCCTCCTCCTCCCATCCTAAGGTTCATTACTAACCTTAGTTTGGTTCATTACTAACCTTAGTTTGGTTCATTACTAACCTTAGTTTGGTTAATTACTAACCTTAGTTTACTTAACCACTAACCTAAGTCAACATTTAACTAGGGTTAGGTTAACTCTTACCTAACTCTAGTTAGTCCACTAACCTACCTCAGGTTAGTCTTTCCCCCCACTAACTCACCCTAGGTTAGTTAGTACTAACCAGACTAGGTTAGTTAGCCCTAACCTAATCAAACTTAACTAACCTAACTAGGTTAGTTAGAACTTACCTAATCAAACTTAACTAACCAGACTCGACTTAGGTAGACTTACCAGACTAGCCTTAGGTAGACTAACCTGACTTATTCCTCCTAACCTGACTTAATTGACTTATGACTTAATTGACTAATGTGACTAATGTGATTAATGTGCCTTAATTAATCACTACATTAATTTTTCCATAAAAAAATTTCAAAAAAATTTCTAAAAATTCCTTGTGCCTTTTGCCAATTTTTGGAACTTTGTCTGCTAGGAATTGCCTTCCCTATAATTTCTGGAAATTCCACATTTCCTAAATTAATCCCTAAATTGCCAATAAATATAGAAAATTCATTTTAAAATTGTAAAAAATTCTAAAAAATTCTAACAACCTTCTACAAAATTTCCCTCACCTCCCTTGCTCATTTTCCATTTATTCCACCATAAAAAAATCACAACTCAAAATAAAATAAAATAAATAAAAATAACAAACCAAATTAACACATCTGCTAAGGTGTTGTCATTATTGTTTCACCAGTGTTCTTTGCTTTTCCTTTACTGGGACTCTTCCGTGCGCATTCCTGCATTACATACACACCCTTCCAGGTATTTATTTTATGTTATTTATTTATTTATTTTCCCCCTTAATCACAATTAATTGTTAAAATAAACCCTTTAATTCACCCACAATTTCCACGCGCATTCGCGCTAAACACACATTTTTTTTAATTAAAATAAACCAGCTGTTCACTTAGCACGCGCTACGTGCGCTAAAGAGGCACTTTAAATTTTAAATTAAAATAAACCAGCCGTCACATGAGCACGCGCTGGCAAAAAAGCGCTCCACATCACCTTAAATTATAATCAATGAATTGCATTTAGAGACCCAGTCGGGAATCGAAGTCCGGGAATCGCATAACTGCACCGGTTTAACCTAATAATTGGTAAATAAATTTATAATAAGGAACCGCCGTTTTCTTATTAAGGTTTATCACCTAATAAAAATTCACCCATTTTTAATAATTGATTACAATCAACTCTTCATTAAATTAATTCCCCCTCACTGCACTTAATTCCCCTTTTTAATGAAGTGTTTCGTGGGATGGGTATACGCAGTCATTAGTGTGATTTTCCATGGTCCAGTCTTGGTTTATCATAGATGTCGTATTGATATGTGTCGGATATGGTATGGTTTTGGTTTCCTGTCTTAGTTATGGTTACGGGTACGGTATGCAGTTTTTTTTGCCTGATACGTGGTTCAGGGTGTTTGTTTGATGCATCGCATGAAGCTTTCGGTCGCATTTGTCTCGAGGTCATGTCAAATTTTTTCTAGGATGTGGTTTGCCTGGGGTTAGTAGGTCGTGTCACGTTTTGATTGGTAATTCTCTTATCCTTGGTTTTTGTCTGTTGCTTTGCAGGCATTCACCTTGATTGTCTGTGTTTGTGGTGTGTGTGTAACCATCTGAATGGTGCCTTCTCATGCTCCTCCCCCTATCCAGTACGTCCCACTAGTTAGTAGGGATTACTCGTCCCTACTTACTTTTGAGCCCCTCACGAAGGCAGGACTTGCTGCTTTTGTGGCCACTCCTTTTCCATTACTTCCAGAGGATCCGTCCGTATGTGATGAGTTCCTGGCCTCTTACAGCAAGAAGACAGGAGTAGTCCAAGGCATGTCTATGACTTTGACGTCTCGCGGCTTAGGGAAGGCTCTGTCTTTACCCTTCAAAGGAGAACCTTTTATGACCACTCGTCAGCTCTTCTCTAATGAAGAGATTCTCAAGCTGTTGCAGAAGCAGACAAGGGAAGTCCTTGATGTTAAGAAAGTGATAAACTCTTCAGGAGTTTCATTTTCTATGATTACTGATCCCGTCTGGAAGACCATGTGTCAGTTCCTTCAGGACAGGTTCATGCCTGCCAAAACGCCATCCCACTATTTGTCCAAAGAGCTTTTCACAGCTTCCAGGATGGTGCTAAAAGGAGTTGCCATTGATTGGAGCACATACCTCCTTACTAAGATGGATCAGCATTTTGTTAAAGTCACGAGGGGTAATGTTACCAATGTTACCTACGGATCATATTTGTCTGCCTTCTTGACCTATTCAGGTTTACAGAAGACTGTGCCTCCACCTCCTCCATCAGATCCAGTACCTCCTCCTCCACCTTCAGAAGAGTCAGCACCTATTGACATTGAGGATGATGATTCTCCGCCTCCCTTGGTCATACAGCGCAAACGCTTGAAGAGGGTAGCGGACAAAGCCCCTGCTGTACTTCCCTCAGTGTCTATCCCTGCTACTTCTGGCAGTGAACTCCCTGGGTATCTCACTTGCAATAACCTGTTCCGTGCACATAGAGAAGGATCCTTGGAGATCTCAGTTCCTTCCCTGAACAGTCTCGTCTCAGGAGATGCCATTCCTTTCCTCTGCAAGGATATTCAAAGTTCCATTGAGTTGTCAGTGACAGCCTGTGTTCAGCAGTTGTACACATCTTTCTATGAGGAGCTCATGCAGTCCAAAGACCAGTTGCATAAGGCAACATCTGAGTTAGCTTCTGCTAAGGATACCCTAGCAGATCTATTTAAGCAAATGGAACAGCAAACCCAACTGGTTGCCACTCAAAGTGATGAGATTTCTTCATTGAAGACCTAGTTACTCGAGGCTCAGTCACAGGTTACTAGCCTTTCAGCAGAGAAGGAGAGGATGTCCAGTGAAGCGAAAGAATTCCAAGTTCTTTTCGATGACAAGCTTTCAGCTTTACAGGTGGCTAATGACACAGTGGCCAACCAAGCTTCCCAAATCCAGCAGTTGCAAGATCAGCTTGCAAAGTCCCGCTCTGTTCCTCCAAGCCCTCCTGTTCCATTAATTCCTTCTCTTTCACAGCAGGATTTGGCTGCCCTACAGAGACAGGCTACTTTGTGCCCTCTATTCCAAGACAAAGTGGAAAGATTGCAGTCCAGAATGGACTTGTTATGGTCTACCTTTGAGCAATTTCAGGACTTTGTCTTACCAGACCATTCTTTCTTTGTCCACTACCACTTGCAGAAGTTGGTCTTCTATATGAAGCTTTCCACGATGGATTTATCTTTTCCAGAGGATGGCTGGAGTGGGGCTTGGTCTGCTGAGTTGTTGACAGAGGTAGTTAGAATGCTCTTTGAAGATTCTGTCACGCCAGACACCATGCTGATGTCATACATGTATCTCCGTGGAGATTTGTTAATTCCAGATGAGGTAGATATGGCATGGTATGTGGGGGATGTGGTCTTACAGGCTGTTCTATATGTCAATCATTTGGAGTTGCGCATAGCTGATATGTTTCAGAGTTATTCCTCCAAAGTAGCTGATTGTCAGGATAATTCGTGGCATCCCATGATTGATTCAGTGGTCCTCAATCAAAGACAAAATACAGCTCCTACCTTTGTACAGAGTACTAACCAACTGAGGATGGATCTCTGAACCTATCTTTCCAAACATAATCCGTTTGATGCTCCCTTCTTTGATGCCTATCATAGACGATCTCTCTTAGGACCTTCTGTTCCTACCCTCCTTTATTACCAACAATTGGCTCACCGCTATGTTATATATTTTTCCCTTTGTCAAACTAATTCCACAGTAATTTTACCCCTTCTTTTCCAACCTTCCAATTTCCCTCAAATTCCCATTTTCACTTACTGTTCCTTTATTGAGGATAGGGTATTTTCCCCTTCTCCACCCTGTCCTTCACCCCTCATAAATGTACCCTCCACATTTCCTATTTATCAATTAACACATTTCCTTAGTGATTCCTTACAAATTTCCGCCACTCCTTCTTTAACCTTTTCTTCCTTTTATGATTTTTCCTATCCTTCCCTACATCCACTTTCCCTTATTCCATTACCCTCTCCTAACACTTCCATATCTCAACCACCTCAGTTGGTTAGTGACTGTGACGGTTTTGATAATCAGATTTCCAGAAGACGGGGATGGAGTTCGGATGATTGCCTTACAGGACCGCAGATTAATTGGCCAGTAATTCCAGGGGAATGGACAGCTTCAAGTCAAGCTTATCAAAACTATGTTCATTTTGCCCAACAATATTCACAGTCTGCAGATCCCTCAGTGAGATTAACTGCTCACTTTGCTTGGTACCTGGCGTATATGCATAGGCACTCTCATACTAATTCAAAGCCTATTCCAAAGTTGTGCATGAATGTCAATGTTAGCATTGATTCTCAACAGCTGGAGATACTGTATTTTCATGCCCTCTGTTTGCCTAGCAGATACTTGGTCCTATTGGAAAGGATGTGCTGTCTCCAATTTTTCCAAAATCCTCCTAAAAACTTTGTAGATGAATCCTTATCTATGGATCGATTCCGACAACATCAATCTTTTAAGAGGGATCATCTTCATTGATGCCTTTCCAATGTATGGTGCAAGCTTTTTAATGCCAAACTCTTCTTTTTGAAGAAGTCATTTAGATGGTTGTGTTGTGTATTAGTGTTTGTGTTGTGAGTTCATGTATGTCAAACGAACGTGGTGGTTTCCTATTGGATTTTGTGTACGAGCTATGTTTTGGAGATTTGTCGAGATGGGGTCGTGGTTGGAGAGTTGAAGCTGATGCTGAAGAAGAAGAAGCAAACTCTTATATCCTTTATAAATTTGTGGTGATTTTTAGTTTGATAAGAGGTGTTAATGTGTAAAGAGTTTTCCTTTCTTTATATTTTTTATATCAGAAACAAGTTATAAGTTGGGGTCGTGGTGGATGAATTCTTTGTATGAAGATATTGAAGATCACAGTGAAGCTTTTCAATGAACTTGTATTCCCTTTTTCTTGGGTCGCGAGGACGCTTCCTTATTAAGTGTGGGGATATGTTGAGTGTTGAAATGACTTGTTTTTTGGATGATTTTTGTTGTTTTTGAGAGCTGAATGGTTGATTTTATGGGATGATTGATTGATTTGGAAGAGGATTGAGAGTGTTTTGGATGATATTGATTGTGTTTTGGAAGTTCATGATGTTTGTTGATGGTTCTGTGATGTTATGATAGGTTCTGAATGGTTCTGTATACCTTCTGTTTTGCTCTGTTTTGGTCTGTTTTGTTCTGATTGTCTTCTGTAAGGAGGGATGGAGTATTGATTGATGAAGAATGAGATATTGTGGAAGTTTATTGAATGGTTTGTGAGAGTTTGAAATGGTTTGAGAGTGAGTTATGTGGTTTTGATGATCTTCTGTAGATCTTCTGTAGTTGTTCTGCTTCTGTTCTGTTCTGTTTCTGTTTCTGTACTGTAACTGTTCTGGTACTGTTCTGGTACTGTTCTGTAGACTGTTCTGTATGCTTCTGTAAGTGTTCTGTGGAATGTATGTGTGACTTTGGGAAAGTTTTCTAGCTTTGGAAAGAGGTGAATACAAGTGCAAAAGAGCTGAAAGAAGTGGAAGAAGTAGCTGCTGAAGACTCAAGAGAAGACTAGAGTGAAGTGACAGTAGTGAGCTGTGAAGAGACACTGTAGTGGCTCTGGTGACCCTTCATATCAGACATACCTCTTGGGAGGGGTATCCACGACCTAAGAGTGATTATTGAGTGTGATTTTGAGAGATTGTAGTGAGGATATGATGTATTATTGATGGAGTGAGAGAGAGAGAGTCAGAGATAGCCAATTCTACTAAAACAGAGTGATTGTATATGAGAGATTGAGAGACAAGACTATGAAGATATTGAAGATGAATACTATGTGATGTATTTCCATTCAAAGATGGTGTATTTCTTTGATTTCTTTGTTCCATTGATGGATTCTATGAGGATGTTGAAGAATATGGTTGATTCTATTAAAAACCGTGGGAGATTTACATGATGCTGCATGAAGATTTGTTGTGCCTGGTGTTCTTTTCTTCATTGGGATCATATGAAACATGATAAACAAGCTTGTTGATGTTACAAGATAGATTTTCTTGCAAGAGAATTCCCTTTTCCTTGGTGTTCCTCTCGGGGCTCCACTCTCGGTGAGCTTCTTTATCTGCTTTTTAGTTCATTCATCTTTCTGGATGAGCTTCTTTCTCTGCAAATTTAATTTAACTATGGTATCCAAAAGGTGCTCTTCTAGTTTAGTAAACTCTTGCATTGTCTATAGCCACAAAGGTGATGGAATTTGGGAGCCAAAGATCTTTAGCATAAATGATAAGGTTTCTATGATGCCCTCTTGCAAGGACTCTCACAAGGTGAAAAGAAAAAAATGAAAGGATATTAAGCATCATTGGAAGAGTGACGTATCATTTCTTTCAAAATTATGCATGAAGGGTGGGTTATCAAACTGCAACATGTTTACATGGCAAAGAATATGCACTTGCCTCCAAATGAGTGTATTTTGCAGCAAACACATTGTAAGACTTGAGTTGATAACATATGTAATTTTTTTTCATTTAAGCAAGTACTAATAATGAATTCTTGGTTGTAGATATATGTCTGTCAACAAGTACTGAATGCCAACCTACGGAAAGCTTAAGTGAAACCTTCCATGTGATTCATAAGGTGTTCGCATACATTATCTATGCTGATCAGATTGTGGGTTCTTTTACTGAGGGAATGTCTTTTATATATTATGTATGTTTCGTGACTTTGTGGAGGGGAGTCAGAATCAACTAGTGTGATTACCCTATTCAAAATCAACTTAATACATTGCTTCCTTATCCACCACATATATGAGTTAGGGTAATCTTAGCACTACGAGAAAAAAGGGTCCCTAAAAAAACCAACAATATGAAAGAGACTTACATTCACCCCATCTATTTTGATTATCTTGGAATCTATTGTCTTGCAAACATTTGAAAGCACTCTCTTTCCACAAGTATATATATGAATTTGCAATGGTAATTCTTGTTAGAGAGAGTTATATGGTTTTTTGCAGTATTCCATTTAACCCACATTCTTCCTTGGCCATGGATACCACTTAGTTCATGAGGATAATTTCTTTGGTGAGTCTATCCGATGTAATGAAAAAAAATATGGTAGCTTGTGATGGAATCAAAAGCTTTGAAAGACATTGCTATGTTTGAACCAGATCTCAAAAACAATTCCATTGATAATAGTGGATCAACAATACATATAATTTTAGAGATTTATTGGCTAAGAGATACAACCAATGCCCTAAAGCTAATAGCAAAAATAAAGGTGTGTTGTTTATAATCAAGAGCACAATCATTTTATATACTAAAATTTTTTAGAGTCAAAATGCATTACCTTATGCAACAATAAACTACATAATCTAATAATGAAATATTCTTTTTACAACTAGCATGGACTTGTCCTCAAGAGATATGCTAAGATAGTCCTCTTCCTCAGAAGTACAAGTAACATTGATAACCATTTGTCCATACACCTCACTCATTCTCTTATAATTAACAGGGCCAAGTACATCGATTTTTCTCTTGCAAACATCATCCTCGGTACCTTATTATGCTAATCATATTAAAATCTTTGTTCATCAAGATGATCTTATGAGCATGAGGAGCAACAATGTAAGCATCATTCATAAAGTCAATAACAAAGTCTTCAATTGCCTCCTAAAGAGAAAGAATTGCTGCAAGCTACCATTTCTTTTGTAGGCCAGTTTTAGTAAACACTCTTAAAAATCTATCAAAAATATCATTGATAACTTTGGTATTTGCGACGCAAATAGCGATGGTCCACAGGGAAAAAAAACGCGCCGAAACCGAGCGCGACTTTATTTCATGTTTTGTGTTTTGAGAGCGAGAGCGAGGGAGAGAGCGACTGTCGTGAGAGAAGGAGAGGAAGAAGACTTGCCGCCGCCGCCACCACCGTTGTTCGCAAAGGAGAGGAAGAGCCTTCATCGCAAAGAGGAGCCGCCCCACACTCGCCATATCTTATCGGTGAGTCTCCCTCTCTCCTTCTTTTGCTTGTTTAAGGTTTAAATCACTTTCTCTTTTGCTTGTTTAGGAGAGGAAATGAGAGAGAAAGAGAGGGAGAGGGAGAGAGAGGGAGAGAAAGAGAAAGAGAGGGAGAGGGAGAGGGAGAGGGAGGGGGAGGAAATGAGAGAGGGAGAGAAAGAGAAAGAGAGGGAGAGGGAGAGGGAGAGGGAGAGGGAGGGAGAGTGCATTCTCTCTCTCCCTCTCCCTTTTTCTTGTTTAAGGTTTAAATCACTTTCTCTTTTGCTTGTTTAGGAGAGAAAATGAGAGAGAAAGAGAGGGAGAGGGAGAGGGAGAGAGAGGGAGAGGGAGGGAGAGTGCATTCTCTCTCTCCCTCTCCCTTTTTCTTGTTTAAGGTTTAAATCACTTTCTCTTTTGCTTATTTAGGAGAGGAAATGAGAGAGAAAGAGAGGGAGAGGGAGAGAGAGGGAGAGAAAGAGAAAGAGAGGGAGTGGGAGGGGGAGGGGGAGGAAATGAGAGAGGGAGAGAAAGAGAAACAGAGGGAGAGGGAGAGGGAGAGGGAGGGAGAGTGCATTCTCTTTCTCCCTCTCCCTTTTTCTTTTGGAGAGTATTAGGATATATTGTGAGAGGGAGAGGAAATGAGAGAGAAAGAGAGGGAAAGGGAGAGGGAGGGAGAGAAAGAGAGAGAGAGAGGGAGAAAGAGAAAGAGAAAGAGAGGGAGTGGGAGTGGGAGGAAATGAGAGAGGGAGAGAAAGAGAAAGAGAGGGAGAGGGAGAGGGAGAGGGAGAAGGAGGGAGAGTGCATTTTCTCTCTCCCTCTCCCTTTTTCTTTTGGAGAGTGTTAGGATATATTGTGAGAGGGAGAGGAAATGAGAGAGAAAGAGAGGGAGAGGGAGAGAGAGAAAGAGAAAGAGAAAGATATGTATACTCAAATGGATAGCTTTATGGAGATGTATGTCTACTCAAATGGATAGCTTTTGTCTACTCAAGATGTAGTCCACCTGTGTGTGTATATATTGGAATGATAACATATCCATGATTATGGTAATGGTATGCACTTTGCTTTTTTTATGGGTACCATTACATCGACTCCTTAAGAGGGCTAAAAATTAGTCATACACTTTATAAAGTCTAATTAGAAGATTTAAGATGCACGATAATAGACTTATCGATAATGGTATGCAATGTGCTTTGCCATGGGCCACGTACGTTGTTGACTCTTTAAGATGGCTTAAAATTGGTCATATCCTTCATAATGTCCAAGTAGGGGATCTAATTGTGATATGTATAATTCCTTGTTTTTGTATTAACTTTATAGGCATAACAAACTAGTAATCATGCCAACTAGTCAACGAAAGGACTAAAAGAAAATGATACCCTAGCTAATGGTCATTATGGTACTTCATCAAAATGAACCCAAAAGTATTGCTATAGAAGAAGAATCCCTTAAATTGAGCATAGGATATTTTCTTCAAATGTTATGACTATGAGTAGAATTGATTGGAATAAATTTTATAACTATAGTTGATAAATCTCATAGATGGCATTAATTTTTATACATGGACCTAGGACAAAAAAACCACATTACTAGGATGCTTTTTGTTGAGACTGATTTATTATTAAACTAAGAGATCCTCAATGATGCTCATAAATGGATTACTTATACTCAAAGCCCTCTAGTGCAGTTGTATAAGTAATCCTAGTAGAGCCCCTCTAAGATACTCAAAGTACATAACCTAGAGATCGTAGCTAGGTATATAAGGTATAATGGCCATACAAGAAGACACCTCAATAATTGACTGATCACCACTAAATCCCAAAGAAGAATCATGTTCCATCCCCTTCAACTCTATATTCACCTCGTGAAAAACTTCATTAATCATAGCATCCTTGTCACCAATCTTTTTGTTGCAATGATGAAGCAACATATTCATCACTTTTCCTTTTAGCATCTAAGGCATTATCCAATCTTTTAGTCAAGTCCAAACATTTAGTCTTCAACTCATGAACCTTATGAACCAATGCTTTTTTTTTAACAATAATAATTAATTATCTACCGGGACAAACAAATCCTTGAGCATGGTATATGGCCGAGATATAACATCAATAAATCTCTCAACTACTATGTCCCACGCATTCTTTACATCAATCAGTAAAGCATTTCTTATATCTTGAAGTTTAGATTTCAACACGATGGATGCATTAATATCAACCTCAATGTTTTACAAAATTTGCTTCTCAATCTCTTGTAGAGGCTAAAACCTCTCAAGCAAGAGCTTATGGTCAGCTTGCAACTTGACATACATCTCCATAAAGCTATCCATTTGAGCCTCGTTTATTGTAATGTAGATAAGATGGAAAACGAAGAAGGTCTTATTGTTTAAGATCACGAGGCCTATCTTAATCAGTGTGTCCCATGTCCTTACTCTCAATGCAAGTTGACAATTAGACGAAAACGCCGATTGTCTATAGAATACGTACCATGATTTAGCGAGTTTCAATCTAAGATCATTTATCAGGCAATTGCGGATTTTCAGCAAATGGTAATTTGAAGTTAATATCAATCATGCATTGTACTCCCAAGATAATTGAAAACCATATACAATAAGATTGGGTCTTGTTGGCAAATTTTCTATCCAAGGAGGTGATGTCTCGTCCCAAGGGGGAGTGCACCCTTTGTGGCCAATTAGAAGAGTTTGTGGGCGTGCGATGGATGGAGTGCAGGAGCTAATCCACCACTCGCAAGGCCAATCTATACTGTCAATGCTAGAGGAGATAGACAACCTTCGAGACCTACCTACAATCTTGGAGCCTGAGATGGAGGCAATGATCGATGCATTGATTCCCATGGATGTCGAGACTTCTGATCCGCTTAGAGAGGAAGAATCCATACCATTATATGATGGGTGCCGAGTATCTCGGTTGAAGACACTGCTTGCACTCTTAAGTGTGCAAGCAAAATACGGGTGGAGCGATATGAGTGTGACCGAGTTATTCAGGTACCTTGCACATAGGCTTCATTGAATTTTTTTTTGACACTATTATTACAAACATTTGTGCTTTTTCAAGGTGTTTTATGATTTTTTTTAAGGTTATTGAAATATCATATATTACCACCTGCAAATACCATGCCTGACTCTCATGATGATGCACAACATGTTTTACGAAAGCTTGGCATGGACTACAATAACATCCATGCATGTATCAACGATTGCATACTATTTTGAGGAGAATACGAGACTATGGAGACATGTCCAAAGTGTGGTGCTCATAAGTATCGATAGGACTTGCAAGGGCAAACCATCCCTCAAAAAGTTCTCAGACACTTTCTGCTCATCCCCTGCATAAACCACATGTTTCGTACGTCCAGCATGGCGAGCTTGACAATGTGGCATGTGCAGAATAGGTCCACGGATAAAGTTCAAGGAATATCAGCGGATTCGTGCGCATGGAGCCACATTGACTCTACCTTCCCAGGATTTGCGCGAGAGCCAATGAATCTTCGGATCGGTCTCGCAATGGATGGCGTGAACCCATTCGGTCTGCGCTCAACTTCTTACAGTGTGTGGCCTATAGTCCTTGTCAACTACAACATCCCTCCATGGCTTTCTACGAAGAAAGGACATCTCATCCTTAGCTTGCTCGTCCCAGGCCGCTACAAAGTAAAAAATATGGACGTGTATCTTTGTCCATTAGTCGATGAGCTTAAGATTTTGTGGGAGGAGGGGGTCACTGTGCAAGATATGAGCAGGCGCGATGGTCGGCTGTCAGCCAATATTCGAGCCATTCTCATGTGGACGATGCATGACTTTCGGAGATTGGGAGAGTGCTCAGGTGAGCAGGCCTCCGTTCTCACTAGTAATATCTATATTTTATCTCATTCAATCAAGTATTCACTAGGTCGTGGTGTTGGAACATGCCTGGTTACCTCAGGTTATCATGCATGTCCATTGTGCGAGCCACAGTTAGACTCCCGAAGGTCACGAACCATGAAGAAGATGGTATATCAAGGACACGCCGCTTTCTTGCCGGAGGATCATGAACTCAGGGAAGATTTCCTTGGACGATCTCCAACACGTATGAACACCGCAAGCTGGTACGAGCTGAAAATGGTCCACACAGAATCACATCCAAATGGAATGCGACGGTTCTCAGTTTTCTATGAGTTGCCATATTGGACCCACTTACAGGTCAACCACTTGTTGGATCCCATGCATATTTTCAAGAATGTGGGTAGCTTGCTATGGGACCACATCACAGAAAAGAGAGACACTATAGGGGCACAAATGGATTTGAAGGAGGTAGGTAAGATGGAGGCGCTTTGCCACAGTCGAGGGCTGATGGTCGCATGCAGCTTCCTCACGCTCCTTGGGTTTTGTCCACTAAAGAAGAGCGCATTGTGAAGCAAGTAATCAAGTCTATCCGCACTCCGACGGGTATGATGTGTTCTCTCAGGTCCGCATTTTCTAAAGACGACCAATTGTCGAGGCTAAAATCCCATGATTGACATAAGATATGTCAGATTTGTGCTACGAATGGATTGTAATTAGTGTGGGCATTTTGTAATTTGGAAAGTGGCCATTATTCATAATGCTTTCTCATTTGTGGCAGTTTGTCCTACCGATCACGATCGCAGGATGGCTTACTCCAGAAATTCGCGGAGCCATTTACAAGTTGTCGACTTTGGTGCAATGGATCTCACAGAAAGAGATTAAGACGTCCTCTATTGAATCTGCAAGGCGGGGAGCAGTGGAGACGGTCTGTCTCTTTGAGAAATACCTGCCCACTAGCATGCTCACGATACAAATCCACCTTCTTGTGCATCTTGTGAACGAAGTGGAGATTGCTGGACCTGTCCATACGTGATGGATGTTCTTCCTGGAGCACTTCATGAAAACCCTGAAAGGCTTTGTGTGACAATGAGCTCGGCCAGAAGGTAGCATGGCCGAAGATTGGTTGGTGTCAGAGGCATTAGTGCATATTTTACAATGGCTGCCAACGGTGGAACCAGACAATGAAATGCTATGGACACTGAAGGGCGATGATAAACTGACTGGAGATGTGGTGGTTGGAAATGGGATAGAAAAAAGAATGGATGTCTCAATGGAAGAGAAGGTGAATCGCTTTTGTATGTTGCACCATGCCTTCATGGAGACAAGGCTCGCCAAGTACCAGATTGCAAGGCAAGATCGAGAGGAAGCGAGAGCTGAATTCTGATGTACTATGCATCATCGACTGATTCGATATCCCGAAGGCATGGAGGAGATGCCGCGGTTTATGTCAACATGATGGTTGCATGGAGCCTTGACCACAGCATCTCACAAAGGGACAGAGGTCTCAATGGAGGAGTGGGAATTCTCGAGGGGATGTAGTCCAAAGGTGATGAGGGGTTTAGAATCTATCGTATCTAAATTTTATATGCGACATCTAATTTGAGTCTTTCAATGTACAATGGTCGCCGGATGGCATTTTCACGTGGAGTGTATTGACAAAATGCGCTCCACAATGGACTGTGGTGTCATGGCAAGGTTCGAGCAAGAGAGCCGGCGAGACGAGCAATGGATCCAAACACGGTTGTGGATGAGATGGAGTATTTTGGAAACTTGCAAACGGTGGATTACCGTAGCTTCTCCATGATACTATTCGATGTGCAGTGGTTCAAAGTGGTACTTGGAGGAGCTGGAGCAACAGTTTGACGAGGTCCATCTGGATTTCTCGAAATAGATTCTGAAAAAAAATGGACGGATTTGCACGACATCTTTGTGTTGCCGGCCCATTGTGAACAGGTGCATGGAGTCATTTGCTTGCTAATTGTATTATGACATGGTTTATGTCACAATGGTTTGAACTCTCTTGTACGTGTTTGTGAACAGGTAATCTTCTATCCAAACCCCCGAGAACCTCAATGGTGGTATGTTATTCCTTCAACTCCCCGAAGTGCGAGAGTATGTGATCAAAGAGATGTTCCGAGCATAGATGAAGATAATATGCAAATAGAGGGGTCGATATTACAAGGGGTGGAGGCCGTCGAAAGCTTGGAGCCAGCATCGGCTAACAATGATGGAAATACAGGAGTCCAAGAAATTTTTGAGAACAAGGCAGACTCATTCTTTTGTGGTGACATGTCTATTAACCTTCCAGTGTATGCGGAGTTGTGTCAGGAGATTAACATGGGATCATAGGATACTTCATACTTGGAGCATCCACTTACTCAATTTGTTGACCAATCTCTTATAAAGTTACATAAGATATGCATTTTAAGATAGATTTTTTTAAATGATTTATATTATTGTGCTTTGTATGATTTAAATTGATTATTTTAACATCATTTTTTATCTCTACAGGTGACATTTTCAGGATGAGTTGAGGGATGAGCGATGAGGAGTTGCATGACATCTTCGCACGCATGTCTCCAGACCAGCTCGCGAGATTCAGAGAGATGACAGACCAAGAGCTATCTCCTTCTTCGTCATGGCGCTCTACTAGATCTGCTTCAGTGCGATGAGATATTTTGGCTTCAAGCATAAGATCTCGACGCTCACGACTTGGGCTAGAGGAAGGGAGTGCATCGGGATCAGGGGGATGCTGCTGTGGAGACACGGATGTGGTGTCTCCGTCTCATCATTCAGCTGGAGCTGCGTCACCTCTAGGATTTGTCACACATGTGGGGAAGTCTACTCCAGTTACTCCGGCTTTTGCGCAACCATCAGCAGGTGGCACCCCTTTGGATGCCACCCCTTTGGGTGTCACTCCGAGAGAGATTACCCCTGTCGGTACACCAGATGTAGAGGGGTCTCCTGGATATGCCCAAGAGCGTGGATGCAGATGGGAGATGACCCATCTTAGGAAAACTCCTAGGGGTTATGGATATCTGGTCGTAGGTCAGGAGCCATCATCATGAATGATGAGGGGAGGAGGGTGATGGCTCGCATGAGAGAGTTGTACCAACAAGTTTTTCGGCACAACGTCCTGGATCATTGGAAGAACATACTAGAGGGGAGCAAGGACTACATAATAGCATCCTTGCACGAGGAGTTTCCGGTGCCACCGCAATAGATAGATTCTCTACGGGCTGGATAATGGATTGCATGCGTGCATACATGTCACATAGACGATCCGACGCACACAAGGCAATCAAGACTGGGGCTGCAAAGCCCGAGTGGTTAGATGTAGACGACTGGCGCCGACTGAGGGAGGAGGCTACAGATTCTCCAGGACATTGGAGTCAGCAGCGTGAGGTGACGAGGGCACGACTCGAGGCCGAAGTGGTCCATCATCTTGGGAGTGGCGGCCACAAGACATATTTGGAGGACTTTGTAAGTTTTTCTTTTGTTTTGCTTGTTTATTTTTTTGAAATATTCTTTGTACTGCCAATCATGTTTCTAACTGTTAGCATTTTGTTTTCTTTGCAGCACTCCATTACAAATCGCGATCTGATAGGCCTTGAGACTCGATATGCAGAGAGGCACGGTCTCAATGCATTGATCAACCGATTGTATAGACGCAGCGGCCCTATAAGTCACTCATCTTTCTTGTCCGTAGTTACCATGAGATATTTGAATGCATTATTGTATGGTGGATTGATGTGTTGTTTCTTTTTCTGTAGAGTCCGTTCGATGCTCCTTTGCGGCGGGACGAGCTTTCAGGGGATGAGGATTTGTAGCTCGCCCTTGGATCCTTGGAGCTCACACACCTTTATTTTTTAGTCGCCCGATCTATGTAGACATTTTCTATGTATTAGTGATATCCTGTCATGAGTGTACCAATCGCTTTTTATGCTATCATGTATTTATTTCATGTCTCAGTTTTATGATTTCAGTATACATTCTTTTTGTTTGCAAGTACTTTGTATGCAGTAGTGCAGAAACTATTTTGTATGGCTATCATACAACACATAGTGCTACCACAATTTTTTTTATCCCTGTTAACCGTCGCTATTAGCGTCGCAAATTTACTGCTCGCGTCGCTATTGCCATCGCTATGCACGTCGCAAAGTGTCGCTATTGGCATTACTATCAGCGTCGCAAATGCGACGCTAATAGCGACACCAATAGCGACGCTTATAGCGATGTTTCTATGGCGTCGTTAATAACGACGCTTTTTGCGATGACGGGGGCAAATTTTGTTGTTTGTATTTTCGTCGCTTTAAACGTCGGTATAAGGCCTATATCTTGTAGTGTAAAAGTTGTCTTTGGAATGAAATGCTATAAAGCTCTCTAGGATTTCCTTATCTCAGTAAAACACTTTTACATATATCTCACTAAAACACTTCTACATATAGTAAAACCTAGATCTGTTATTTCTCCTTAGCTTGGAAGGCTCACTTCCTTGAGCAGAAGAGGGTCTAGATTGATTTGTTGGTTGATCAAGTACTCTAGGGGAGATTGGAACCTTAGTAGTTGTTCGCTTTGTCCTTATCATCACAATTGCCTGAGAGAAAATGACAGGAAGAGTAATAAAAAACTATTCATTGGTATGGTCGATAGTCAGACATGGAGAGGATAAGTTGATACGATGCGAGAGCAGCAAAGTCAAATCTTCGTAGGGTCCTATTCGCACCGTATCGTGGAGCAGCTTGGTGCGAGCATGGCAAATCATAATTTTTTGTACTATACTTCTCACTCCATATCATGGATGACCTGATATGGCATAACAAAATCTGTGTAGAGATCCTCCTCGCTCCGTATTGTGGAGGAGTAAACATGCACGTGCAAAGTACAATCCCCCTCTAATATCTTATTTTTTTGTGATATCTTAAACGTATCAAAAAAATTTCAAAAAAATTTCATAAATTTATTAGGCTCTAAAAATAATTTATAATTTTTAAAATATTTTTTTGAGATCTTTTGCTATTTTAAAAATATTTTTAGGCAAAACAAGGCCTAAAATGACAAAAAAATCATTAAAAATCACCCAAAAATAGCATATTATGATATGGTGTGAATAGGGGGTGTTCAGGGTTAAAAATAGTTTTAAAATACTAAACAAGCTCAAAAGAATCTTGAAAGTTTTCTAAAAAAAATCAGAGCCTAAAAACTTTGTGGAACCTTTTTGGAAATTTTTTGATAGGTTTAAGGTCTCACGCAAAATTTAGACATTACAAGGGGATTGTACTTTGCATGTGCATGTATATTGAGCGAATAGGGGGATTGGTTGATCGTCACCCAACCCCCCTATTCACGCCATATCATGATGGACTTTTTTTTGGTGCTTTTTTTGGGTTAGGGTTTTCCCTTCCCCTTAAGACCATTCACACTCAGCTTCCTTTATCCCTTACAACATATAAGGAGGATCCTCTTCTTCTTTGTTTCTTAAAAATAGCTTTAAAATAATAAATGAGCTAAAAATTTTCTTAAAAACTTTCCAAAAAAAATTAGTCTTATTCTTTTATGATTTTTTTATATTGTTTAATAGGTGTAAGGTCTTATTAAAAATAAAAATTATAACATTATTAGAGAGTCACATGTGACCATTATCCTAAAGCTTAAAATTTTTTGGACTATTCCTTTACTTTTTTTTTCTACCTATCATTACATAATTTGGATCCAAAATACACTATCTTTTTAAATAGATATTGCATTAGTATATATTTACTATAGAAATTCTATATTCTTTAAGAGCTTGAAAAATATATAAGAGATATGAATAGTTATATATTTTTGAGATAATATATATTTTTAATCATTTATTTTTAAATCTTTCTATCAATTCACTAAAATGTTTTTATTTTAGAGAGAGTATCTTCTTGAAGAGTTATGGAATATAGTTAATCTTTACTAAATAGTATATTCTATCCTTTTGAGCTATAGAAAAAGATTGAAGAGATATTGAATAATTATATCTATTATTATAGGTTTCATATAAGAATTTGACCACCAATGACTTATTTATTCAACTCCATTGATTTATCAATAGTTTATATTATTATATAAATGACTCCACTAATAAGTTATTTATTTAACTCCATTGACTTGTTAAAAGTTCATGTTATTTTATATAGAGAACTTTGTATAACATTATATAATACTCTTTAAAAAATAAATAAAATCATGACTGCTATAGAGTAAAGGAGATCTATAATCACAAAGACTATTTTAATGGTCATTCTTTTTTGTGAAATTGAGATATTTTACATTTGAAAAAAGATATACAAGGATAAAGCATTAATAATGCAGTGATGCTTTAAATTATGAAATTGGTTTGCATTAGAATAAGAATTCTGAGAGAAAGAAATAGAGTTAAGCTCTTTCTATTTCTTCTTACAAATCAAGGGAAGAGATCTTAAGAGATTTTTCAAGATATGATAGCATTAGTAGTATCATTCCATGACATCAAGCCACCATTTAGGTATTGAAATCTGATAGTGCTAATAAGAATCGCAATTGAGGATATTGAAACCCAATAGTGCTATTAAGAATCATAGTTGCGGATATGATGAGAAAAAGACTCCTAAGAGCTAATATCAAGTAAAAAGTTGTATCCTTCATATTCTCTGAAGCATCTTGCACACATAAAATCCTCTTAGTCCTAAAGTTGATATGATACACAATATCACTAATACTTTTATCTATTACTTGTTTAATATTTTTAATATTTTAAGAGACTAAAAATTGAATAATAAACATTTTAATCTATTATTAGGTAAATATTTTTATCTCCTAGAAATCAAAGTACTTCCTTTCTTCTAATTATAATATATTATCCTTGCCTTATCCATTAGTGCTTGCTAAAAAGTTGATATTACAACAATGTATAATGAAGATATTCTATTTTCAAGTGTCAAGATCAAGGTGAAATTTTTCACTTTCTATTCTATTAGCTTGAGGTTTATCCTTAGTATATCTATCCTTACAAATTTGTATCAACACCATGGGACTCTTTTATCAATTTTCTTATGAATCAAATTGAAGAGACTAAAGAAAAAGCTTGGGTTTAGTTGAAACAAAATCTTACAGAATGGATGTCTTAGGGGTGGAAGTAAAGATGCGGCTTGGATGTCCCAACCTAGTTGGGTCTGCTTAAAACTAGCAAGATTATCTCGTTTTAGGTCCATGGAGGACCATATCTCTATAGCTCAATCGACAAGTAAGTGGTGTTGGTCCTCTGTGTAGAGACTCTTTTGATTGTTAATCACCTTCTCGAGATTTTGTGAAAGGCGATGAAGGGAGACGAAGGGAGACCAATGTAGACTGCTGGTAAGAATTTGACGTGATTTTGGTGAGAAGTTTTTGTCAAGATTGTGGGAGAGAAGGAAGGAGTCTCACTTGTAGCTTTCTTACTTGCACAATTGGGGAATACATACAGAGATGGAGGCTGAAAACAGTTTTCCTCTTCTTAGTTGTGTAAGCCAAAAAGAACCCTCATACAAAGAAATAGAAGAACCCTATATATGTGTAAACGCCCCGAACAACATAGTATGCTTAACAATTATGATATTCGCTTGTTTTCGAGATTTAATATAAAAGAGAATGAACACTTAAAGCTGAAAATGAAAATTGCTCACAAAATTACAGCCATGAAAATGTAAAAGTAATGGAGACAAAATTGAGGGTTGAAGATGGGTAACCCCCCCCGAAGGAATGTATTTCTGCTCAACCCAAGTCCCTTAGGGAAGAGCTCAGTTACAATCAACCTGAGAGTGAGAAGAAGTAATTCTCACTCTCACAAGATCATGCAAAGATGTACAAACACACATGCATTATCTATTATGCAATGATAAGAACTGATTTCTTTACAATATGAGAGAAGAAAAAGGGAAATTCAGCCTTTCTCCATCGTTGATCAGCAGTACATGGATAGGGCTTACTTCTTGTAGCTAAAATGGAAGAAAGAGCTCGAGAAGGAGGTGCTGTAATGA
The DNA here is from genome assembly GCF_053477565.2 of Lygodium microphyllum. Lineage (NCBI taxonomy): Eukaryota > Viridiplantae > Streptophyta > Polypodiopsida > Schizaeales > Lygodiaceae > Lygodium > Lygodium microphyllum. Next base: position 157,141,652 of record NC_141135.1, on the reverse strand, counting down.
ATTTACAGGCTTGCTGTCTTGTAAAAAAAAACAGTGATAGAAGAGGGAATATGGAGGAATTTGATAATGGAGAAGTGGGGGATGATGATGGGGATGGATGGGGCCAGTTTCTGGCTATCTGTGGGTGCTGTTCATGAGTTTACAGCAAAGAAAAATGATGATGAATGAAGAAAAACGAGCTCTTATTTATAGGAGAGGGGAGAGCTAGTACAAAAGGGAAAAGTGGAGTAGCATAAGACAAGTGCCCAGCCACATGTCATGAGATGTGACAAGTGGTGGGACACTTGGAAACTTGTGTGACAAGTGTCTTGACACTTGTCTCTTCTCTATGGCCTTCCTTTTTGGGTTGAATACTGTCAAGAATAGAAACAACCAAATTTAGTAAGCACAGTGAGAGTACAGAACTTACTATTTTTAGAATGATATCCCTATTTTTTAGGACTAGCATTTTTAGGCTAATTCGGGGCTCCTAAAATTTAGGGACCTCCTAAAATTTAGGGATCTCCTAAAATTTAGGGACCCCCCCAATATGGGTATCATATGAAAGCTTTTTCCGTGTACATCGCAAAAATGGTATCCGAATCTTCATGTGACTTTCCTATGCAAAGAAATGTGCATTTCAAGCTTTCAGCCCACACATGCACATTATACAAGCATTTCATGATCATGCCATCTTGTTGATTGTAACTGTCTGTTCTGGTGGATCTAGCCCACACTTCAAGGCATCAATCCTTTCTGTGTGCGAGTCTAACCCTGATATGCGTGAGTTCTAGTCACAGGCGCCCAATCGGGTCATATAGGTGGAAGTGTGAACTATCTTTTCTCTAACCCACCGTGTGGGTCCACCATAACCTGTGACCACTCATCAGTGGCTAGCTCCAATGCACTTTTCTTTATATCTAATTAGTGCAAAGGAAATAAATTTAATAAATCATTATATAGATAAATTAATGAAAAAGGATACAAATTCTGTTTCTATAGAGTTGTGACAGCCCTCTGGCTTTTATTCAGCTGTCCTCAGCTGAAAATCTTCTTGATATTGTTGTAGAATATTTGGGTAATCCTTCATGAATTTTTCATCTACCCACTATGCATCTGTGGTGGGTAGATTCTTGAATTTTAGCAAGAATTTTCGTGTCACAAGGCCACTTCTCGTGGTTTGATCCTTGAGAAACAAAATCTTTTCAGGTTCCAAGAGTTGCTCTGTTTCTTCAACTTCTGGGGGATCTTCAGTAATGGGTTCCTTTGGTTCTGGTCCTATGTAAGGTTTTAGCAAACTTACATGAAAAGCATTGTGTATTTTCCAATGAGTAGGAAGCTCAAGTTGATAAGAAACTTCATTTATTTTCTCAATCACTTTGAAGGGGGTCAAAATTCATCTTTTCCAAAGCATAAGGGGGTTCTTATCAACTTGAGCTTCCAAAACAAGGTTCTATGCCTTGCATAAGGGGGTTCATGACTTTCTTTAAGCACCTTTTGTCGAACAGGAAGAGTGACACAGAGGCGATTGTTCATGAGAAGGTAACCGTCTTTGATGGAATAATCTGGATGAGAATCTCCTTGTTGTAAATTTGACCAAATTGCTGCAAAATCAGTATCTTCATCATAAGTATTCTTCATCATTTGAAAATCTTCATGATGAGCCACTGTAATAGTTGCAATGTGAGGCACTCTAGAAAGTGCATCAGCAACTACATTTTGTTTCCCTGGAGTGTACATAATTTGAAAATGAAACATAGACAAGAAATTTTCCCATCTTGCATGTTTCTCTTGCAAATGCTTTTGAGTCTTGAAATACTTCAAGCTTTGATGATCGGTTTTAATAAGGAATTCATTGCCTAAAAGATAATGTTTTCATATCTTTAAAGCATGAACCACTGCTAAGAGCTCCTTTTCATAAATGTCATACATTTTCTCCACATCATTTAGACGACGGCTTTCAAAGGCTACGGCATGGCCTTCTTGATTTAGCACTGCACCAATACAATCACCGCAAGCATCTGCTTCCACCACAAATGGTTTTACCAGATCTGGAATGATAAGAACAGGTCCAGAAGTAAGAGCTGTTTTCAGCCTTGTGAAGGCTGCCTTCTCTTTTTCCTTCCATTGGAAAGAGATCTTCTTCTTTGTAAGGTCATGAAGTGGAGAAGCCATATGTGCAAAATGCTTGATGAAGCGGCGGTAATAAGAACATAAGCCAAGAAACGATCGCACCTCATGTACATCACGAAGATGAGGCCATTCTTGGATTATCCTGATCTTTTCAGGATCCATCTGAATCCCTTCAAAAGAGATGACATGCCCAAGGTAATTTATTTTATGCATGAAAAATTCACTCTTTTTACCATTTACCAAGAGTTGATTTTGTTGTAGTAATTGTAGAACAATTTCCAAGTGTTGATGATGCTCCTCTTCATTCTTGCTAAAGACAAGAATATCATCAAAGAAAGTACCGACATATTGTCGATGCTTTCTAAAGATGCGCTCCATCATTCGATTAAAGGTGGCTGGTGCATTGGTTAATCCGAAAGGAACCACCAAGAATTCATAAAGATCGTATGAAGTGCGGAAAGCAGTTTTGTGTACATCTTGTGGTATTACCCTAATTTGATGATAACCACTCTTTAGATCAATGCAGCTGAAAACCTTTGAGCCTCCTAGACGATCCAAAATGTCGTCAATTCTAGGAATAGGAAACCGATTCTTCACAGTGATTTTGTTGAGGGCTCGATAATCAATGCACATCCTGAATGTGCCATCTTTCTTTTGAACAAGAAGAACTGGTGAAAAAAATGGTGAGCTACTTGGCCTAATTAGCCCACGGTTGAGTAGGTCTTCGACTTGCTTTCTGATTTCTTCTTGTTGAGGACGGCTCACATGGTATGGTGCTATATTAGGAGGAGAACTGCCCGGGATAATATCAATATGATGGTCTTCTGGCCTTTCTGGGGGAAGCTGATAAGGAAGATCTTCCGAAAAACAATCTTTATACTTTTCCAAGAGCTGAAGTTGCTCTTGGTTTTCAGCATTCATATTATCTTTTACATCAGTGACATAAAGTAGACAACATTGAACACAATCCTTAATTGCTCTAGAGACTTGCATATGGCTTACCATAGGTATGGTGTCTCCAGAAACTCCAGCTTGGATCTCGTACTTCTTGCCTTTGTTGGTGAGTTCTACCTTCTTTTTCTGAGAGAAGATGGTTGAATCTATTCTATGATTCCAGGGCATGCCAAGAATCACATCGCAACCATCAAGGTCTCCGATACAGAAGGTATCTTCGTCACTGTAGCCTTGAATTTGAAACTTGAGCTTGCCAATGTAGGGTATCACAAACTTCATTGTGTCACCTTCATCAACATTTAAAGCTTGGCGAACTTCTGCCGGAGTGTCCATCTCTTCATTCTTTAATCCAAGCTCTTTAGCTAATTGCAAGGAAATGATATTTTCATTCGCCCCAAGATCTATCAAGAATAGTGCTTGCTTACCTTGTAACTGTCCCCAAGCTTTTAATAATTTGCGAGTCTCTGGAGTGTGAGTTGTGTTTGCAACTACATCACTGATAGCATTGATTTTCACTGGCGACTTAGGCTTATTGTCAGAAACCTTGCTTTGTCCCTTGTTTGGACATTGCTTCGCTATGTGGCCTGTTTGTCCACATTTAAAGCACTTCCCTTCTTTCATGAAGCGTTGCTTTTCTTCTTCGGAAAATTGCTTTGCTTGTGGGTATAGATTGGAGCGAAATTGAGGAGCATTAGAAGGTGCATAGGGCTTCATCTTCTTTTGATTTGATGGCTGCTTTTGCCACTGTTTTTGTCCTTCATTTGGGGCTGAATACTCCTCATCATCAACTACTCTCTTCTTATCATTCTTTTGGAATGATTTGTTGCCATTGTGCTCCATTTCCCATGTCTCAGCATGGTCAATGAGTTCCCTGAGACTAGAACAATGATAATGATTAAGAGCAGTATGAAGTTTAAAATGCAAACCTCCTTGAAACTTCCTAAGCTTTTCCGAACTGCTGATCTTCTTGAAATGTTGGACCTTCAAAAGTAGCTCCCAAAATCTCTTGGTATAGTCACCAAGTGACTCATTTTTCCTTTGCCAAAGCTGATCCCATTCCATTTTTATATCTCTTTTGAAATGAACAGGAAGAAATTGGCTTTGTATCAGGCGAACAAAGGACCGCCATGATTTTGGGGCAGCATGATCATATTCCAACCCCGTCCACCAAGTATGGGCTAAGTCGGTTAAATGTAAAGCTGCACACTTAATCTTTTCTTTTTCTTTATACTTGTCACGACCATACAAAATTTGAAATTGACGAATAAACTTCAGAATAAGATCAGGATTTCGGGAACCATCATACATACTGAACTTGATCTTCTTTTCAAGTTGAGATAGTGACTTAGTCTTCTTCTTCTTCTTATGCCTTTGTCCATGCTCGGATATTGAGGTTGAAGATGATGAAGTGCTTGATGGGGATGAATATGGAGACGAGGGTGAAGAATGTCGATGCCTTTGACGATGATGAGGTCTTCCACGAGAAGGGTGTGACTCTTCATTACTAGAAGAGGATCCATCAGAATAGGCGCCAGATGACTTTGAAGAAGAGGATGAGCTTCGACGCGATCTCTTTCTTTGTCTTGAAGTAGAATGGGACTGCCTCTTAGAAGTAGTTGGACTTCTTGATCGGCTCCTTTCATTGGTATGGCTTTGTCTCCTTGAAGTAGAGGGGCTTCTTTCCTTGAATTCTTTGGGATTCTCAACTTTTTCTAGTTTGAGAAGTTGCTCACGAATTTGCTGATTCTCCTCTCTAAGACTTTGAATGGCTTGAAGGATAGCACTCGATTGATCCATTGAGACTAAAGAAAAAAAATATATGCTCAAGCACTCAATGCAAGGGCTGAAAACAAACAAACTTATAGTTGTAAGCACTACCAGTGTTGGGGGTGAGGACCGAGCCAAAGCTCTGATACCACTATAAACGCCCCGAACAACGTAGTATGCTTAACAATTATGATATTCGCTTGTTTTCGAGATTTAATATAAAAGAGAATGAACACTTAAAGCTGAAAATGAAAATTGCTCACAAAATTACAGCCATGAAAATGTAAAAGTAATGGAGACAAAATTGAGGGTTGAAGATGGGCAACCCCCCCCGAAGGAATGTATTTCTGCTCAACCCAAGTCCCTTAGGGAAGAGCTCAGTTACAATCAACCTGAGAGTGAGAAGAAGTAATTCTCACTCTCACAAGATCATGCAAAGATGTACAAACACACATGCATTATCTATTATGCAATGATAAGAACTGATTTCTTTACAATATGAGAGAAGAAAAAGGGAAATTCAGCCTTTCTCCATCGTTGATCAGCAGTACATGGATAGGGCTTACTTCTTGTAGCTAAAATGGAAGAAAGAGCTCGAGAAGGAGGTGCTGTAATGAATTTACAGGCTTGCTGTCTTGTAAAAAAAAACAGTGATAGAAGAGGGAATATGGAGGAATTTGATAATGGAGAAGTGGGGGATGATGATGGGGATGGATGGGGCCAGTTTCTGGCTATCTGTGGGTGCTGTTCATGAGTTTACAGCAAAGAAAAATGATGATGAATGAAGAAAAACGAGCTCTTATTTATAGGAGAGGGGAGAGCTAGTACAAAAGGGAAAAGTGGAGTAGCACAAGACAAGTGTCCAGCCACATGTCATGAGATGTGACAAGTGGTGGGACACTTGGAAACTTGTGTGACAAGTGTCTTGACACTTGTCTCTTCTCTATGGCCTTCCTTTTTGGATTGAATACTGTCAAGAATAGAAACAACCAAATTTAGTAAGCACAGTGAGAGTACAGAACTTACTATTTTTAGAATGACATCCCTATTTTTTAGGACTAGCATTTTTAAGCTAATTCGGGGCTCCTAAAATTTAGGGACCTCCTAAAATTTAGGGATCTCCTAAAATTTAGGGACCCCCCCAATATGGGTATCATATGAAAGCTTTTTCCGTGTACATCGCAAAAATGGTATCCGAATCTTCATGTGACTTTCCTATGCAAAGAAATGTGCATTTCAAGCTTTCAGCCCACACATGCACATTATACAAGCATTTCATGATCATGCCATCTTGTTGATTGTAACTGTATGTTCTGGTGGATCTAGCCCACACTTCAAGGCATCAATCCTTTCTGTGTGCAAGTCTAACCCTGATATGCGTGAGTTCTAGTCACAGGCGCCCAATCGGGTCATATAGGTGGAAGTGTGAACTATCTTTTCTCTAACCCACCGTGTGGGTCCACCATAACCTGTGACCACTCATCAGTGGCCAGGTCCAATGCACTTTTCTTTATATCTAATTAGTGCAAAGGAAATAAATTTAATAAATCATTATATAGATAAATTAATGAAAAAGGATACAAATTCTGTTTCTATAGAGTTGTGACAATATGGGTCTCAAACCAAACTCAAATAACTAAGGTGGCATACTAACTGAGCCACGAACTAGAGTAGATAAGGATAGCTTTCATCTAGCTATTATTCATGGGCAGAGTACCAACCGCATCTGCAACTGACAAGTCGGTGACATAAATGCACAACGGTCACCCTGGCATATCACGAGTGGAGCTCGATATCTCAACACTCCCCCTCGAGCTCAATCCCAATTCCTGCACACCAAGCAGGTCTCTGAACTTGCGTAGCTTCTTTGCACCCAATGCCTTCGTAAATATGTCAGCTACCTGATCCTCTGTGCTGACATAAACTAGATCAATAAGACCTAGTAAAACCCTCTCCCGCACATAGTGATAATGCACCTCAATGTGCTTTGTTCTAGCATGATAGACTGGGTTATTTGCCAAGTGTATACTACTCATGTTGTCACAATAAATGACAATTGGCCCATCTATAGACTGATGCATATCATAAAGTAGCTTATGCAACCAAGCTACCTCACATGCAGCCATTGCTGCATCCCTGTACTCAGCCTCTGTACTCGACAAGGCAACTGTAGGCTGTTTTTGTTGCTCCAAGTGACTGCAGCACTCCCAAAAGAGAACACATATCCACTGGTAGATCGTCTATCAGAAATACTACCAGCCCAATCAGCATCAGTATATCCATGCAATTGTATCTGAACCCCAGTCTTATAAAGTAGTCCATACTGCAATGTGGACTTCACATACCTGAGTATGCGTCTAGCCGCATCCAAATGTGATTTCCTTGGAGTCTGCATAAACTCACTTACCAATCCAACAGCATAGCTCAAATCTGGCCTAGTAATAGTCATATAAATCAAACTTCCTACTATACATCTGTACATAGTAGGGTCTTCCAGAAGCTCACCTGCATCTGCGCTCAGCTTCACATTCTGCTCCAAAGGAACTGAAATAGGCTTACAGCCTATCATCCCATATTTAGATAGCATTTCCAATCCATACTGCCTCTGCAAGAGCCGTATCCCACTTGGTGATCTAATCATCTCAATGCCCAAGAAATAACACAGCTCTCCCAAATCCTTCATCTCAAACTTCTACTTCAATAGCATTTTCACATGAAGGATATCTTCATCACTATCACCTGTCATAATCAAATCATCAACATAAATGACAAGTAGCATAATATCTTTCTCTGTTTTTCTCACATAAAGTAAGAAATCTGCCTTGGAAATCTGAAAGCCAATAGTGACAAGATATTGTCTTATCTTGTCAGACCATGCTCTAGGTACTTGCTTCAAGCCATACAAGGCTTTCTTCAACCTGCAAACAAACTCAGGATGAACAACATGCACATAACCTGGTGGCTGCTCCATATATACCTATTCTTGCAAATCACCATGCAAGAAGGCATTCTTTACATCTATCTGATGTAAATACCATTCCTTTGATGCAGCCATAGCAATGACTGCTCTTACGGTTGCCATCCTTGCAACCGAACTGAATGTTTCTTCATAATCAATGCCACATGTTGTGCATACCCCTTGACTACTAATCTTGCCTTGTATCTGTTCACAGAACCATCTGCATTGTGCTTCACCTTATAAACCCACTTACAACCAATTGCATTCTTACCTTTAGGCAAAGATACCAATTCCCATGTAGCATTTGCTTCCAAGGCATCCATTTCTTCATCCATGGCTTTCTCCCATTTTTCTTTTCCTATGGCTTGCTCAAAAGAAGTGGGTTCTGGCTCCTATATCACTTTGACCATATATGCAGAGTGAATGGTTGTAAATCCATCATATTTCAGCCTATCCACAGGATACCTAGCTCTGGTAGACCTGCACAAAGTAGGTTCACTCCCAAGTGCTCTCAAAACGTCCCTGGTCTTTCTTACTCCAGGTGTAACAATAGAAGGAATACCCAACTCATCATCAATGCTCTGTTCTGAGCCACTGGATTCACCATCCACATAAGAGTGACCTGCATTCACATCAAACATGGGCTGATCTATCTTCTCTTTTCCTTTTCGTGATACCTGCATACCACTATCTGCATTGCTTTGAGAAGATTCTCTTGATCTCAATCTGCCTGTCCATGGCGAAGAATGTGAACCACTGCTAGAGGACACTCCAGGTCCGCTAATATTTTGTGACTGCTGCTGTGAATTCTGTGCAACATTACCATTTTGTGCATCTGCATCATCAATCACATTTACTGGTTTATACCAACTACTCATCTCATCAAAAACAACATCTCTGCTCACTGTAAACTTATGAGTAGAAGGGTTATAGCATCTATACCCTTTCTGCTGTAGAGAGTAACCAATAAAGATGCACTTCTCAGCTTTTAGATCCAACTTGGCTCTCAACTCATCTGGCACATGAACATAGGCAATGCAACCAAAAATCTTCAAATGAGAAATATCTGGTTTTCTACCAGTATACCTCTCCTCTGGAGTCATCCCATGTATTGCTGCAGTGGGAGTCCTGTTCATTATGTAGATTGCTGTAGCAACTGCTTCAGCCCAGTAAAAATCTGGCAAGTCTTTTTCATTGAGCATGGCACGAGATACCTCTCCAATATGCATGTTTTTCCTTTCTGTAATTCCATTTTGTTGTGGGGTATGACTGCATGAATATTGATGCTTTATGCCATGCTCCTGCAGGAACCTTGCAAACTCATTTGAGAGGTACTCTCCCCCTCCATCTGACCTTAGGCATTTTATTTGTAGACATGTTTCTTTTTCAACCATAGCTTTAAGAGTTTTGAAATACCCAAAAACTTCACTTTTCTTTTTCATAAAATACACCCAAACTTTTTTGCTATAGTCATCAATAAAAGTGACAAAATAATGACAGCCTCCAAGAGATGCAGCTTTAGTAAAACATCAGAGTGGATTAATTTCAATGACTTCTTACTCTCTTGAACATGTCTAAGAAATGGTTTCCTTGCCTGTTTTCCAAATTGACAGGCTTCACATACCTTATGCATTTCTGCAACCTTGAATTTAGGCAATCCTGCAACAATCTTTTGGGCATGCATTGATTTAAGTCGCTGTACATTAACATGACCAATGCGTTTATGCCAGATATCAATATCTACAACTACACCGGTCCCATGTGCAAACATTGCTGCACTCAATTCAGACATGTCTGCATCCAACATAAACATTCTGTCCTTCTTCTTTCCTTTTGCTATCAAGCGACCTTTATTTTTCATATCCTCAACAAAGCATCCATGAGGATTAAATCTGACCTACAAGCCCTGCTCAACCATTTGACCAACAGAAACCAGATTCTTGGTGATATTCGGGAAATGAAATACATCGGACATGTACTTCTTTTTCCCATCGTGCATAGACAAATGAATTTTTCCAATCTGCATAATAGGATGTGCAGTATCATCACCAGTCTCCACAAATCCTGGTTTTTCCATTTTCCTTGCATCCTCCATCCATTCTGCATGACCTGTCATGTGGTTTGATACACCTGAGTCAACATACTATACATCGTTGCTTTCTTCTACACTTGTCACAGAATTGTTTATGTGCTGTACCATAAACAAATGCTCATTTTTGTCATCACCCTGTCTACTAGAAGATGCATAATTCCCTTGTTGCAATTTTCCATTCATGATGTCATTCTGCTTTTTATAGCAGTCTTTAGCCATATGACCCATTTTACCACAGTAGTAGCATTCAACATTACTATTTGCATTTTGGCCTCTTTGCCATCCACCATGACCTCTTTGGCTCCCCCTGCCTCTAGAGTTACCACGTCCTCCTCCATAGGACTGGTTTTCTTGAGTTTGCTGCATATTCTGATTTCTACCACGGCCTCCAGATCGGCCTCCTCTACCTCTGCCTCTACCTCTTCCAATATTTGAGTAGAAGACAGCTTCTTTTGAAGTTCCTTCTGAAGAAGATGCACCACCATTTCTCTACTCCTCAGAAATTAGAAGAGCAATCAACTCCTCAAAATCAGGAAATCTTTCAAGGATAGAAATGGATGTTCGAAACTATGCATAATCCAACTATGCATAATCCTTTCCTAGACCATTCAAGGTCATAGAAACTAAATCATCATCTTCCACTGGCGACCCAATGGAAGCAAGTGCATCTACAATCTTCTTCACCTTCATGTGGTAGTCATTGATGCTCATATTTTCTCTTTGCACATTGTGCAACTCTTGCTTGAGCTGCATTTTTCTGGCTTGCGTATTTGTGCTATACATTTTTGACAAAGTATCCCATGCCTCCTTTGGCGTACTTGCATCTTGAATATGCACAATCATAGAGTCTAAAATGTTAATAGATAGCCAGTACATAACTTTCTTGGCTCTCTCATGCCATGCTTTAAATGCCTGCATTTGCTGTTGATTGGGAACATCAGGAAGAACTGGTTCTTCTTCATTTCCTGCAATGAATTCCCAATATCCTTTTCCCATAAGGAAATTCGTCATTCTAAACTTCCATGCGTGGAAGTTGTTCTTGTCAAGCTTTTCAGTGACAATCTGTGAAAGAGAATCAGACGCCATTACAGAACACTGCAAAAAATTCTGTCACTGCAAAGAACACAACTTCAGCCTCACAAGGGCTAATCTGCAAAACTGACGAAAGTGGTATTTGACCACACAGTCACTTCCTAGTGACAATTTTGCATCAATAGGCAACAAGGATGATTCTGTAACTCCCAATGTCTCTACGCATAGGCATACGATGCAATTTCTACAGTAACTTTTCACCGACTTGTAGAACAGTGGTCGCACAACATAAAATAGGGCCTTTTCTTGAGTGTGTGCAGAAAACTTCCGCCTCCAAAACAGGCCCCGAAATGGCCTCAAATCAAAAAAACAGGGTCACTGCGAAGGGCATCTCAACCTGAGACAATGCACTCTTGCAATTTTCGGTCGTGCTACCTGTAGAGATCTGCTCCCAAAACAGAAAATGAAAGCAACACTGCTCCTCTTACCAGAACACGGCGCACTCGGTTTGCTTTCTTGAGCTCCTTACCAAGAACAAGGCTCTGATACCATGTCAAGATTGTGGGAGAGAAGGAAGGAGTCTCACTTGTAGCTTTCTTACTTGCACAATGGGGGAATACACACAGAGGTGGAGGCTAAAAATAGTTTTCCTCTTCTTAGTTGTGTAAGCCAAAAAGAACCCTCATACAAAGAAATAGAAGAACCCTATATATGTGTCTCAAACCAAACTCAAATAACTAAGGTGGCATACTAACTGAGCCACGAACTAGAGTAGATAAGGATAGCTGTCATCTAGCTATTATTCATGGGCGGTGTACCAACTGCATCTGCAAACTGACAAGTCCGTGACATAAATGCACAACGGTCACCCTGGCATATCACGAGTGGAGCTCGATATCTCAACATTTTTATGACAGAGTAAAATCTGCTTTAAGGACTAAGAAACAAAGTGAAGAGAAGAGAACAATGAATCAAATGAATAGACAAAAAAAGAAGCATGATTTTGGTGGAAAATGTGATAGTAGAATATTAAAAAAGAAAGAATAATGGCCGAAAAGTGACCCCTGACATGATTAATATCCTTAGGCATTTAATGGCCAAACTCTTAAATGAATAATATATTCTCTCATTAATCACGTTTGAATGGCCAAATTTGGAGGGTTCATTCTTTTAAAACCTGTAACGTGTCCACCTGTTCACTTGCAGGGCACGTCTTAGCAGCCCATCGGGAAGAGAGTCTAGAAAGCGCTGCCCAGAACTCCCACCACGAAATGTCACGGGGTTTGCGATTTAGGTCCTCCCGAGTCTTCCACAAAGCGGAAGCATTCCATCCGTTCCCACTTAGGACCAACCTGAATCAGGATTTTCCTAATGGTCAAATTCCTAGAGAGTAACTAGCATCAAACCCCAGGTGAACTGCTTTATGCAAAAACCTCAGGGTCGAAGCAAACCCATGTTGCACTTGGTTCAAGGAGAATGGGCACTACAAGATATAGACCTTATAGCGACGTTTAAAGCGACGAAAATACAAACAACAAAATTTGTCCCTGTCGTCGCAAAAAGCGTCGTTATTGACGACGCCATAGAACCGTCGCTATATGCATCGCTATATGCGTCGCACGTGCGACGATATAGCAACACATATAGCGACGGTTACAGAGAATTTGCGACGCTTATAGCGATGCTAATAGCGATGCGAGCAGTAAATTTGCGATGCAAATAGCGACGGTAACAGAGAAAAAAAAATTTGTGGCAGGGCAGCAAGCTGCCTTGCCACATATAGCACTGTGTGCTATATGAGAGCCATACAAAATAGTTTCTGCACTGCTGCATACAAAGCGTTTGCAAACAAAAAGAATGTATACTGAAATCATAAAACTGATACATGAAATAAATACATGATCGCATAAAATGCGATTGGTACAATCATGAAACGATATCACTAATACATAGAAAATGTCTACATAGATCAGGCGACTAAAAACTAAAGGTGTGTGAGCTCTAAGGATCCAAGGGCGAGCTACAAATCCTCGTCCCCCGAAAGCTCGTCCCGCTACAAAGGAGCATCAAACGGATTTTGCAGAAAAAGAAACAACATATCAATCCACCATACAATAATGCATTCAAATATCTCATGGTAACTATGGACAAGAAAGATGAGTGACTTACAGGGCCAACGCGTCTATACAATCAGTCGATCAATGCCCTGAGACCGTGCCTCTCTGCATATCGAGTCTCAAGGCCTTGCGGATCGCGATTTGTAACGGAGTGCTGCAAAGAAAACAAAATGCTAACTGTTAGAAACATGATTGTCAGTACAAAGAATATCTCAAAAAAACAAATAAGCAAAACAAAAGAGAAACTTACAAAGTCCTCCAAATATGTCCTGTGGCCGCCACTCCCAAGATGATGCACCGATCTGGCCTCGATTCGTGCCCTCGCCGCCTCCCGCTGCTGACTCCAACGTCCTGGCGAATTTGTAGCCTCCTCTCTCAGTCGGCGCAAGTCGTCTGCATCTAACCACTCGGGCTTTGGAGCCCCACTCTTGATTGCCTTGCGTGCATCGGATCGTCTATATGACATGTATGCATGCATGCAATCCATCATCCAGCCCGTAGAGAATCTATCTACTGCGGCTGGCACCGGGAACTCCTCGTGCAAGGATGCTACTATGTAGTCCTTGCTCCCCTCCGGTATGTTCCTCCAATGATCCAGGACGTTGTGCCGAAAAACTTGTTAGCACAACTCCCTCATGCGAGCCATCACCCTCCTCCCCTCATCATTCATGATGATGGCTCTTGACCTGCTATCCACTAGGTATCCATAACCCCTAGGAGTCTGCCTAAGATGGGCCCTCTCCCATCTCCGTCCACGCTCCTGGGCATATCCAGGAGACCCCTGTACATCCGTGTACCGACGGGGGTACCCTCTCCCTGAGTGCCACTCAAAGGGGTGTCACCAAAAGGAGTGCCACCAAAAGGCGTGCCATCTGCCGACGGCTGCGCAAAAGCCGGAGTAACTGGAGTGGACGTCCCCACAAGTGTGACAAATCCTGGAGGTGACGCAGCTCCAGCTGAATGACGAGATGGAGACACCACGTCCGTGTCTCCACAGCAGCACCCCCATGATCCTCTTACAGTCGCAGTCCCTCCCTCTAGCCCAAGTCGCGAGCGTCGAGATCGTCTGCTCGAAGCTGAAGCATCTGATCGCGCTGAAGCTGATCTAGTTGAAGCTGATCTAGCAGAGCGCCCTGATGAAGAACAAGACAGCTCCTGATCTGCCATCTCTCTGAATCTTGCGAGCTGATCTGGAGACATGTGTGCCATCATGTCCTGAAACTCCTCGTTGCTCATCCCTCAACTCATCCTGAAAATGTCGATACCTGCATAGATAAAAAATGATGTTAGAATAATCAATTTAAACTATACAAAGCATGTTAATATAAATCATTTTTGAAAAATCCCTCTTAAAATGCATATCTTATCTACCTTTATGGAAGATCTAAACAACGAATTGAGTAATACAATTCTCCAAGAATGAAGTATTCTATGGTCCCATGTTAATCTTCTGACACAACTCTGCATACACTGGAAGGTCGATAGACATGTCACCACAAAAGAACGAGTCTGCCTCGTTCTCAAAAAATTCTACGACTTCTGTATTTCTATCATTGTTAGCCGATGCGGGCTCCAAGCTTGCGATGGCCTCCACCCCTTGTAATATCGATCCCTCTATTTGCATATTTTCTTCATCTATGCCTGGCACATCGCTTTGATCATATACTCTCGCACCTCGAGGAGTTGAAGGTATAACATACCACCATCGAGGTTGTCGGGGGTTTGGATAGAAGATTACCTGTTCACAAACACTTACAAAGCGAGTTCAAACCATTGTGACATAAACCATGTCTTATTACAATTAGCAAGCAAATGACTATTTGTACCTGTTCACAATGGGCCAGCAACACAAAGGTGTCGTGCAAATCCGTCCATTTTTTTTCGGAATCTATTTTGAGAAATCCAGATGGACCTCATCGAACTGTTGCTCCAGCTCCTCCAAGTACCACTTTGAACCACTGCACATTGAATAGTATCATGGAGAAGCTACGATAATCCACCGTAATAATACTTTGCAAGTTCCCAAAATACTCCATCTCATCCACAACCGTGTTCGGATCCGTTGCTCGTCGCCGGCTCTCTTGCTCAAACCTTGCCATGACACCACAGTCCATTGTGGAGCGCATTTTGTCAATACGCTCCACCTGAAAATGCCGTCCGCGCGACCACGCTGCACTATATATTTTGTACTGCACATTGAAACACTCAAATTAGATGTAGCAAGCAAATTTAGATACGACACATTCTAAACCCCTCATTACCTTTGGACTACATCCCCTTGAGAGCTCCCACTCCTCCATTGAGACCTCTGTCCCTTCGCTGGATGCTGTGGTCAAGGCTCCATGCAACCATCGTGTTGACATAAACCGCGGCATCTCCTCCATGCCTTCGGGATATCAAATCGGTCGGTGACGCATACTGCGTCGGAATTCAGCTTGCGCTTCCTCTCGATCTTGCCTTGCAATCTGGTACTTGGCAAGCCACGTCTCCATGGAGGCATGGTGCAACATACAAAAGTGATTCACCTTCTCTTCATTGAGGCATCCATTCTTTTTTCTACCCCATTTCCAACCACCACATCTCCAGTCAGCCTATCATTGTCCTTCAGCATCCATAGCATTTCATTGTCTGGTTCCACCATTGGTAGCCATTGTGAGATATGCACTAACACCTCTGACACCAACCAATCTTCCGCCATGCTACCTTCTGGACGAGCTCGTTGTCGCACAAAGCCTTTCAGGGTTTTCATGAAGCGCTCCAGGAAGAACATCCATCGCGTATGGACAGGTCCAGCAATCTCCACTTCGTCCACAAGATGCACAAGAAGGTGAACTTGTATCATAAGCATGCTAGTGGGCAGGTATTTCTCAAAGAGACAGACCGTCTCAACTGCTCCTCGCCTTGCGGATTCAATAGAGGATGTCTTAATCTCTTTCTGTGAGATCCATTGCACCAAAGTCGACAACTTGTAAATGGCCCCGCGAATTTCTGGAGTAAGGCATCCTGCGATCGCGATCGGTAGGACAAACTGCCACAAATGAGAAAGCATTATGAATAATGGCCACTTTTCAAATTGCAAAATGCCCACGCTAATTACAATCCATTCTGTTCACAAACATGACATATCTTATACCAATCATGGGATTTTAGCTCAGATATTTGGTAATCTTTAGAAAATGCGGACCTGAGAGAACGCATCATACCCATCGGAGTGCGGATAGACTTGATTACTTGCTTCACAATGTGCTCTTCTTTGGTAGACAAAACCCAGGGAGCGCCAGGAAGCTGCACTCCCCCTTCAGCACTCGACTGTGGCCAAAGCGCCTCCATCTTACCTACCTCCTTTAAATCCATTCGTGACCCTATAGTGTCTCTCTTTCCTGTGATGTGGTCCCATAGCAAGCTGCCCATATTTTTGAAAATATGCATGGGATCTAACAAGTGGTTGACCTGTAAGTGGGTCCAATATGGTAACTCGTAGAAAACTGAGAACCGTCGCATTCCATTTGGATGTGATTCCGGGTCTACCATTTTCAGCTCATACCAGCTTGCAGCGTTCATATGTGCTGGAGGTCGTCCAAGAAAACCTTCCCTGAGTTCATGATCCTCCAGCAAGAAAGCGGCGTGTCCTTGATATACCATCTTCTTCATGGTTCGTGACCTTCGGGAGTCTAACTGTGGCCCACACAATGGACATGCATGATAACCTGAGGTAACCAGACTTGTAAGGCGATCCACGACCTAGTGAATACTTGATTGAATGAAATAAAATATAGATATTACCAGCGAGAACAAAGGTCTGCTCACCTGAGCACTCTCCCAATCCCGAAAAGTCATGCATCGTCCACATGAGAATGGCTCGAATGTTGGCTGACCGTCGACCATCGCGCCTGCTCATATCTTGCATCGTGACCCCCTCCTCCCACAAAATCTTAAGCTCATCGACTAATGGACGAAGATATACGTCCATATTTTTTACTTTGTAGCAGCCCGGGACGAGCAAGCTAAGGATGAGATGTCCTTTCTTCGTAGAAAGCCATGGAGGGATGTTGTAGTTGACAAGCACTATAGGCGACACACTATAAGAAGTCGAGCGCAGACCGAATGGGTTCACACCATCCATGGCGAGACCAAGCCGAAGATTCCTTGGCTCTCGCGCAAAGCCTGGGAAGGTAGAGTCAATGTGGCTCCATGCGCGCGAATCCGCTGATATTCATTGAACTCCATCCGTTGACCTATTCTGTACATGCCACGTTGTCAAGCTTGCCATGGCAGACGTGCGAAACATGTGGTTTATGCGGGGGATGAGCGGAAAGTGTCTGAGAAATTTTTGAGGGATGGTTTGCCCTTGCAAGTCCTGTCGATACCTGTGAGCACCACACTTTGGACATGTCTCCATAGTCTCATATTCATCTCGAAACAATATGCAGTCATTGATACATGCATGGATGTTATTGTAGTCCATGCCAAGCTTCCGTAAAACATGTCGTGCATCATCACGAGACTCAGGCATGGTATTTGCAGGTGGCAATATATGATATTTCAATAACCTGAAAAAAATCATAACACACCTTGAAAAAGCACAAATGTTTGCAATAATACTGTTTTAAAAAAAAACAATGAAGCCTGTATGCAAGGTACCTAAATAACTCAGTCTCACTCATATCGCTCCAACCGTATTTTGCTTGCACACTTAAGAGTGCAAGCAATGTCTTCAACCGAGATACTCGGTACCCATCATATAATGGTATGGATGCTTCCTCTCTAAGCGGGTCAGATGTCTCAACATCCATGGGAATCAATGCATCGATCATTGCCTCCATCTCAGGCTCCAAGATTGTAGGCAGGTTGGGAAGGTTGTCTGTCTCCTCTGGCATTGATGGTATAGATGGGCCTTGTGAGTAGTCGATTGGCTCCTGCAATCCATCCATCGCACGTCCACGAACTCTTCTAATTGGCCGCAAAGGGTGCACTCCCACTTGGGTCGAGACATCACCCCCCTGGATAGAAATTTTGCCAACAAGACCCAATCTTATTGTGTATGGTTTTCAATTAGCTTGAGAGTACAATGTATGATTAATATTAACTTCAAATTACCGTTTGCTGAAAATCCGCAATCGCCTGATTAATGATCTCAGATTGAAACTCGCCAAATCGTCGTATGTGTTCTATAGACAATCGGCGTTTTCGTCTAATTGCCAACTTGCATTGAGAGCAAGGACATGGGACACGCTGATTAAGATATGTCTCGCGGTCTTGAACAATAAGACCTTCTTTGTTTTCCATCTTATCTACATTACAGCAAACGAGGCTTAAATGGATAGCTTTATGGAGATGTACGTCAAGTTGCAAGTTGACCATAAATCTTGCATTGTATATAGTAGTTGAGAGATATTCCGATGTTATATCTCGGCCTTGTATCATGCTCAAGGATTTGTTTGTCTCGGTAGATAATTATTTGTTATATCTCGACTTTGAGTATAAGTAATCCATTTTAAAATTAATACGCGCCATCTATGAAATTTAATAACTATAGTAATAAAATTTATTTCAATAAATTCTACTCATAGTCATAAGACCTGAGAGAAATTATCCTATACTCAATTTAAGGGTTTCTTCTTCTATAACAATACTTTTGGGTTCATTTTGATGAAGTACCTTAATGACCATTAGCTAGGGTATCATTTTCTTTTAGTCCTTCCGTTGACTAGTTGGCATGATTTCTAATTTGGCATGCCTATAAAGTTAATACAAAAACAATGAATTATGCATATCACAATTAGATCCCCTACTTGGACATTATGAAGGAATTGACCATTTTTAAGCCATCTTAAAGAGTTACCAATGTACGTGGCCCATGGCAAAGCACATTGCATACCATTATCCATTAGGAGAAATATGGACTCTCTTTTTTGCCCCTTAAGGAGTGAATAAACAAATATAGGCCTAACCAATGAGAGAGCTGGGATTCCAGATTCATGTAACATGAATCTTCTAGCCATATCTTGGACCAAATCTTCCCTCAGCAATAAAATAAGGGAAAAGGGGAGTACAAAGCTGTCACTTCTTGGAAGTTTGTGCCTCGAATTTTCATTTTCTTATTTTTTATGTTTGACTTTTCTTTTCTCCCCTTTTCAGTTTCCCCCTCTTTTTTAGGCGGAACTCAAATTTGTCATATCTCTTTCCCCGCTTCTTCTTTCCTGACGAAATTTTACAGCCTCACTGTTTCTTGCCATGTCTGTAACCCTGTAAAATTTCATTTGCTTTGCACAAGCACAGAGAGAGATTCATGTGTTTCATGAGAGCAGAGCTTGTTTTACCAAAGCCCTAAGATTCTCTTCACAAAACTCTACAGGTATATTTTTCTCTTCCATAGATGTTCTATGGTAAAGTTTTATCTCGTTTGGAGAAAACCTGTGCAAGTTATGTGCATTCTCTGACATGTAATTTCTTTTGTTTTGATGCTCTAGGAGTCTCTTACAGTCAATAATAGTGACATTTTGAATACTCAACTTCTTCTTCAACATCTTAGGGTTTCTCTGTAAACAAAGTTACAGGTATATTGTCTTGTTTTTTTGTTGCTCCACTGTTAAATTTTATCTCGTTTAGACAAAATGTATACAAGTTACATGCATACTGAGATTTCCTTTGTTTTTTTACTCCAAGAATCTCCGAGGGTGAAGAACAATGATTTATTAAGAACTCAACTTCTACAACATCTTTGGGATTTTGAACACTCAACTTCTTCTTCAACATCTTAGGGTTTCTTTGTAAACAAAGTTACAGGTATATTGTCTTGTTTTTTTGTTGCTCCACTGTTAAATTTTATCTCGTTTAGACAAAATGTATACAAGTTACATGCATACTGAGCTTTCCTTTGTTTTTTTACTCCAAGAATCTCCGAGGGTGAAGAACAATGATTTATTAAGAACTCAACTTCTACAACATCTTTGGGATTTTGAACACTCAACTTCTTCTTCAGCATCTTAGGGTTTCTCTGTAAACAAAGTTACAGGTATATTGTCTTGTTTTTTTGTTGCTCCACTGTTAAATTTTATCTCGTTTAGACAAAATGTATACAAGTTACATGCATACTGAGCTTTCCTTTGTTTTTTTACTCCAAGAATCTCCGAGGGTGAAGAACAATGATTTATTAAGAACTCAACTTCTACAATATCTTTGGGATTTTTTGCAGAGAAAGCCACAGGTATATTGCCATTTTTTACTACTGTTCCATGGTTAAATTTCAACGCATTTGGACAAAGCCTATATAAGTTATATGTATGTGTTGACCCAATATTTCTTTTGTTTTTGTACTACAGGAATCTGTCAGTGAAGGAACAATGGTCTTGCTATAAGTCAACTTCTTGTTCAACATATCTAGGGATCTTTGTGAAAGAAATTACAGGTACAATGTTTCTTTTTTAAATTGATCCATTTAAATTTAATTTCATTTGGAGATAACATTTGCAAATTATACACATGTTAATAGGTAACTTTTGTATTTGGTTGTTACAGATGTCTTCACGGAGGAAAAATATCAGTAGCATACTTGCAGTGGAGGTCTTCAATAGGAAAGATAATGGCGGTAATTGGATTTGTGATAAGTATTATAAGTTGGATTGGATTTTGATGCACCCAAGTACTCGAGGGAGTTTCAAGGTCAAGCGCAAGGATGTTGCAAACCCTAGCAAACATTGGAAAGGTAGAATTCTAGAGTTCAGAAAAGTGTTTAATGGCACAGGTGCAGTAACAGAAGTGTTGATTCAACATGTTTATACGCATAAACAAATCTCTGTACACGACGAGAACAACATTGCAAATTATAAACAAAACAGTAAGTTGTTAAATTTTATCATTGATTATTCTTTTGTATCAGAGTTGTTTTTAAAAGTCTTTGCAGTATTCTAATTCAGTCTTGTTTGATTGACAGCTCTATATCCATCGACTTTGCATGAATGGCAGAATGTGGAATGTTTAAGCGGCAAGATACATGTTTGGCATGAAGAGATAGGTTCTTTGATCTATGATAATACCTCTACAAGTCAACTTGCCACTCAAAATATCTTTTTTTATAATTCATTGTATGTGGTAGAAAGCCAGAGATTGCAGCATGTCCCATTGCCGCCATTGTCTAGTGGTGAATGGTTCATTGGTAGCTTGGAGTTGTCAGGAGCTTGCAAGTCGAAGATAAAATCTGACATCAATAGTGCTATGAAACCCACCACAGGCTCCAAAGATGTGCATCTTAATTGGTTTATTCCATTCTCATTGTTTGCACATTTGTTTGGTTCATGTGATGTTTTGAAGAAAACAAAGATTACTTATCAATGCAAGTGTCCATCCGAGGAATGGATGAGTCAGCTATTGGGTGAGTCTTGGGAAGTCAAAAGAACACATTTTGATGAGACGATTGAGTGCAGGGTCAACCAATCTGATATTACATTCAGGTAAAACTTTTTTACTACTTTGCATACCTTGATTTAATTGACATAGGTCTCGCTTAGATGAATTGTTATGTTAGTCGCATTGATCACTTACCATTATTTTTGTTTTTATTACAGGTATTTCATTGCTAGACAAACTCTGTGCGTTCGCTTTCGATATAGAAGATGGCGACTTTTGCGAGGGGAGTGGATCAGCTTGGATCAAGATATCCGAGATGACACACATACAGCGCTCGTAGATGTGGTAATCTTGTGGAGTGGTCATAATCCTTTCGTAGTCAGTGCAGAGAGTCATTGGCCCATTTATTTTTTGAGACAAGAAATCCAATTAATGTCTAGTGAGCCCCTCTACAACTTCTATTTCAAGTTAGATAATAGAAAAGTCAGGACTCGTAGTGAGCAATCCATGACATGTAAACAATGTGCTTCTCCACATATCCTTGAGATAGTGGAATCCTTGTAAAAAAACTTTATAAAGAGCGAATACATACCTTTTTTGAACTTCTGAGTACTTTAAATTTTAGTTTACTGTGATCCAAGCGTGCGATAATACATACTGTAATTACTCAATCGTGCAGTTAAAAATCATAATTAAATTGCAGGTTAGAGGTCTATAATCTAGAGAATATTGTCTTTGCACAATGATATATTATAGCGCATCTCTGCTGCTCGTTTATTACATTTTAATATTAAATTGGATCCAAAGGGAATTTCAAGGCCTTTTAGATTTATTTTCTTTAAAAAATTATATATTTTCTCTCGTTAGGCTTGAATATACTCAGCGACCCAAACATATTCGAGGATATAATAATGTAGAACGAAGCGTTTGTCTGTATGAGTAATTTTAACAGTGACTTTAAAGTACTGAAATAAAGAAACTAAGGTAAGAGTTTTAATTTGAAACTTTAGAATTAATAACTTTATAAAGAACCTTTATTTAAAACCCTAGACACATAAAAGCTATAACTCCAAACTCATTTTCGCTTTCATTCTCCACTTCCCTACACTTGTGCTCTCATTCCTTCTCTCTTTGTGTGCCATGGCTACCACTCCCGCCTTCGCCGCATGGATCAGTTCCACATGCTACGCGCACATAGGGGACCAGATATACCCTAGGTTTTGCGTGACCTTGAGTCTAGAGAGCTCGCTTTCCACTGTAGACCCTGACTCTAGTATACTAGCATCGTTTTGTGATGCAGTGAACCCTCTCACTTGCTCTATTCCCGACTCCACTCTCAGGTGGGTTCCCATGGATTTTTTGTATAGTTTGTGTGCCGGATCCAGCCATGCAAAGGTGATAAGTCGAGCCCTGGTGCATGTGGGGAAACATCTCCGCGCTAGAGCAGTGCCCACCTCGTCACAGGACCACGTCACGATGGATCTCATTGAGAGGGATACCGCCTTTGCCATATATGTTATGTGCACTGAGGTGCAAGAGGACAGTGACGAGGACATCGACGCACCCTCTCGGCCACTATTAGAGTACTTTGAGAGGGAGCTTGAGGAGATCACTCTCGATCTGAGTGTTGAGGCAGCACAGAGCTTGGCCATTGTGCACCCACCTCCCTGCCCTGATGAGATGCCCATGAGCGAAGAGCCACCCCTCTCTTCTCTCCATGCTATCACCATCGAGGGGGTGGAATATCTACTCATGCAGGATGTGCTAGAGTTGTTGGAGCTTAGGGAAGAAGAACTATACTGTATCATGGTGCGTGATGCACCTAGTGATTTCATAGATTTTGATTTACAGGATGCCCCACCACATGTTGATGAGGTGGCTCGTTATGATGGCACGAGCATCGATGACATCTCTGCCATTGTGAGCATCCAGGAGCAGATTGAGGATGCGGCGCCACAGTATCAGATCTCTGATGAGGAGTTCGAGCGGTTGCAGGAAAGCCTTTTTGGTCCTCGACCCGACTATGCAGTGCCTACCCAGGAGAGAGACGAGGGCAGCCCAGTGGCAGGAGCAGACCTGGATGCTCCATTACAGCGGCAGATAGATGATGCAGAGAAGGTAAAGTTCTCGGTTTCATATGAAACTTAACCAGTAGGGCCTCTAGGGCATCGGGAGCACACACATGTGTTTTTGTCGGGATCGGGCCCCCAGAAGTGCCCTGGCCGGAGGCTCGCGTCTGGGGGCCTGAATCTGCAGATTCAGGCCCCCAGACGCGAGCCTCCGGCCAGGGCACTTCTGGGGGCCCGATCCCGACAAAAACACATGTGTGTGCTCCCGATGCCCTAGAGGCCCTACTGGTTAAGTTTCATATGAATATGATTTATATATCTTCAGCACACTCCATGCATAGTGAGTCTGATACTGAACTTGTGTGTTGTAGGAGATTGTCTATATAGATGAGTTTTCATCTAGGCAGGGTGGCCGATCTGGTAGCCAAGGAAGGGTGCAAGACTCGGCATTGAAGGAGTATGTTGGGCAGCTTGTCAACGACATTATTGTATTTCATAAGACATGCTCCCCTGCTTTTGCAGAGAACTTCTTGAAGTTGAGGGCACTAACAAAGGCTGGGCCCTTCAAGACCATCCCGACTAACTCCAGCCTGGAGAAAGTAGTGTTGCTTCGACGTTCGAAGCTTCTCTACTTATTCACGAGTACTAGGTCTGGCCCACTTTTCTCCATGGTGGCCCGTGGCATGGTTGCCGGTGTTGAAGACCCCACTGTCATTAGACAGAAACTATTGGGGCAAAATGTATTGTTGCCTATGATCAAGAATAGCTCTGACCATGGGGAGCCTAGCTCCAAGAAGCCTAGGAGAGAATAGATGTACTTATTGCCTACTGATATCGCATCACTGATGTACTGCACTTTGTAATCTTCTCTTCAAGTAATGAAAACTGATGTTTGTTGGATTCGCATGCAATGTAGTTTGTGATACGTGTCATTTACTGTTTTTTTTTACTTGAATGTTACATTTATTTATCGAATTTATACGTAACACGATTCGTACCCTAAATTTAATACACAGTGCTTTATCGAATTCGTGCGCAACATGTATTTGTTCGAACTCATGTAACGATAACTCAACGACGTAAATAAAATAAATATCAAGTGACTAAACAAAAATAAGACGCGCCAAAAACTTTGTATTTGTATTAATAATAATTTTACATGGGATCCATTAGGACCAAGGCTTTACAAAATGTCTTCAGAAGCTACATTCCATGTGCTTTTGAGTTTGTACACCTCTATCCTTGCTGACCTCCGCGAGGACTATCTTTCCATCGCCGAAAGAACCTGACTATCCGCAGATCCCTCTCGGTGACAGTGACCCTCCTTGCATGCACCGCTGCATAGACTGAGTCTCCAAATAAGTCGACGAGGTAGGCTTCAGCAGCTTCTTGTAGTGTGAGGAGGGCCTGGGCAGTCCAGCGATCCGGTTGTTTCGCGCGTGATGTGTTTGGAAACTGGTTCCTGTTGTTCATGATCAATATGCCCTCCATGATCTCCCGCACCAACTTTTGGAATGGAGCCTTCGGTATCAGGAGGTGACTGGTCTTCTGGTAGTGGCGGATCTCGCGAAGAGCCACTGTGCCTGGCTTCCATCGACGCTTGCGATGCTGGCGTGGTGGTGGTGGTGGTGGAGCTGGAGGACGTGGCTGCCGTATGGAATTTCCAGGGGGGTATCTCCGGGCCGCTTGCTTGGTGCGTACCATGTCTTCTAGGAGAGAGAACTCAGAACTCAAAAGTGAAATGTGTAAAATGAGGTGAAACTTTAAACTTATAGCCAAACTTTTCAAAAACCCTAAAATTTCAATTAATGAATCCACGCTTAGGAAAAATATCACCAGTGCTCCGATTCACATGAAATTTTACCTGTAGGCTCCTCAAGGACACATCAACCATCCAAATTTTTTTTGGCCCCAACAGAAGCCTCTGGATCACCTGTCCGGAGGCTCACGTCTGGGGCCCTAAATCCCCAGATTCAGGGCCCCAAACGCGAGCCTCCGGACAGGTGACCCAGAGGCTTCTGATGGGGCCAAATTTTTAATATAAATGAGTTTTTCTAATGCCCAGCATGAGGGTGAAGTTTCACCAGATTCCGATTTATAAATTTGACGGTTCAATCTTTTTTTGAAAATGCGTTAACTGCATTATACTGCACTGATAATGTATTGTCAACCTCGCAACTGTAGATTAAATGTATTGATAATGAGTGTGTGCAACTGCAGATTAAATGTATTGTCAACCTCGCAATGCGAAACATTGGAAACTTAAAAATTGACAAAAAATAAATCATGGGTAAAATGGAATATCGCATCAGATATACTGTTGCCAAACCACTAAATATAGTAAGGATATAGTGCATCGGCCCATGTACAACTGATCACCGACGTGTACGTGGTTGCACATTGAATTTATCCTCAACAAAATTACTTACAAAATTGGAAACTTGAAAATTCACACAATGCGAAACATGGTCAAAATAGAATATCACATATTGGATTTAGCATTGTGAAACTATGAAATACACGGTAGATAGTGCATCGCACCAAGTACGACTAGAGCTAGGGAAAATTTAGCTCCATTTTGCAGGCCACTACTATCAAATACTTGAAGGTCTATTGGAAAGATAACCCAAAACTAAGATCCTTACAATCTACAACCAAACCTGAGCTAAAAACATAGATCCAATTACAAGGTAGCTTCTCAAAGCATATTGTTGACATTAAGATTAAATGCATCCTTGTTATTGCGGATCCTGCGAACAAGAACCAGATCTATGGGCTTAATAGTGATACGTCGGGCATGAATGGCTAAAAGTTGACCATCACTCATTAGATCAATCAAGTAGCTTTCAACTGCTTCTTGGAGAGCAAGCAAGGCTTGGCTTGACCATCGCCCCACATTCCTTGCCTGGTTCCTCGAAAAGAACTTGTGATGATGCCCTGACTGTAGATCTTGCAGTATTTATCGCACCAACCTGGAGAATGGTGCCTTAGGAATAATCAAATCGGCACTCTTCTGGAATTTCCTTATCTCGCGTAGCGCAGCTGTGCCTGGTCTCCATCTTCGCTTTTTATGTGTTGGAGGGCGTGTATTACGAGTTGGAGCAGTAGTGGGAGGTGGAGCAGCTGGAGCATGTGGACCACCATTTCTGTACAATGGCGAACCATCATTATCGACCATACTAGGGCCACCATTGTTGGCCACAGTAGCGCCACCATTATTGGCTGCAGTAGGGCCACCGTTATCGGTCACCAGGGGATCTTTGTCACTCACAGTACACTCACTAGATTCGGAAGAGTGTTGAGCTCTTGCTCTCGCAGGCGCCTTTTTGATAGGAAGCTTGGAACGTGCCATGGCTGTGATAATGAAGGATAGAAAGGTGGAGGGTAGAGTGGAGAGCAATGGGAAAAAATGAAAGGAGAGACGACTTAAATACGAAACTTTCAAACTTACTGTGGTGTAAATGAATTTTAAATTTATCATTTCATTTCATTTCTCCACCCCATCCCTACCTCTCTCTATCTCCTGACACCCCCCTCATGCCCCCCCTCTCTCTCTAGGCCAATGAATGTTCCAATGTTTAGAATTTTCATATCTTTGTCTTAGGATTTCAAAATGGACTTTTCATAATTAAAAAACAAAGTTCGAAATCGACTTTGAAAAATATAGTGACAAACCTTTGAAATTTTAAAGAAAAATTATAAGACATCTCATGTTAGAGATATGAGTATTGATGTGTCATATCCTTGGGACTTGTGCTCTCTTGTGGACTCTAAATGCATCAAAATTATTATCTTTATCTAGGTCTCCATTTTTTGCCATCTCTCTCTTGGGTTGCCAACCATTCTGCGTGCCGTTGTCTAGCTGTGCTGTTTTCATATCTTGCTTTTCTCACTTCATATATTGCCCTACTTATAGATTCTGCTTGAGATGTTTTGGACTTCTTTTCTTTTTCCTCGTATCGTATCTCTAGTCTCCTATACCACCATTGGAATAATTGTTGAGATGGCAAGCTCAACACATGTGGACATGGATGATGGACCGCCTGGTTAGATGGGTCCACACGTCTACACTTAGCACGTCGGTGGTCATTATGACTCTCACATGGCCACTGACTCATTACTTATTATATTTAGGTTGTTACACCTATTTACAGCTGGCATAGTTATAGCGCCATTCGACTAGTGTAGTCGGTTATGCATTGTTTGACTTAGTAGGCCACTTTCCTTTTATGTTGTATCTTATCTATACTTTGTGTATATTGTGAAGTGTGTGAAAGAAGAAGAAGAAATCAGCAAGAAAACGTTTTGGCCTCCATCTCTCTTCTTGTCTCTTGAGTGAGCTTCTCCTTGTGCATTCTGTGTGTGTTCGGCGCAGCATCTTGAGCAATCCCCTCCACCACGCGATTCTTGACATGGTATCAGAGCCGCGCCATTGAGAGAGGCTGATTTCAAAGGTTGAAGTGAAGGAGAAGAAGCAAGGTTCGAGCAAGCAAGCTACGGGTAAGAATCTCTCCCATTCTTCCACTCCTTCTCTTGGATAGTGCCTGTGGAGGCACCGGAAGCAGGGCAGAGCAAAAATCTCAGATTGCAGTGAGATTTGGTGTGCGCGAAGAGCACTGTATATTCTGTAGATAAACCCTTAAGGGCTTTATCGCAGAGATTTTGGGCATTTGAGGCCGTTTCAGGGCCCGTTTTAGAGCCGCAAGGTTGCGTATAGCAGTTTCGGGGTACACTGTGACTTCGACTGTATTGACCGAACGTGGGTGCGCAGGTTATAGATTTCAGATCTGTAAGTTCAAAGGTGTTTATCAGTGAGTAAACACAAGGTTTATCTACAAACTGGTTGCAGATTGCATGTATTGTTGAGCAGACAGTAAAAAAGGCTGTCTGGTGTATTGCTGTGCACTACAAGTCAAGGGTTGCAGAAGATTTGCTTGCTGTTTTGTATTAGTTTTGTGATAATGGCAGAGAACAGTGGAAGCCCCATCATTGAGAAGCTCGACAAGAACAACTACCCATCATGGAAGTTTCGTGTCACGAACTTCCTTATTGGAAAAGGCCTCTACGAGTTCGTTTCAGGTGAAGAAAAGGAGCCGGAGGTGAGTGATCCTCCAACTACAGAAGAGATAAAGGCACGAAAGGAATGGAATGCAAAGGATAAAAAGGTCATGTATTGGTTGTCTACAGTAATTGACAATAATATGCTGGGACACATTAGAAATGCAGAGAATGCATATGCAGCTTGGACCATACTTGAAAGTATGTTTTCTGTAAATACAAAGGCACGGAAGATTCAACTCAAGCAAGAGTTGAATACATTAAAGAAAGGGAAGATGTCTATCAATGAGTATGCATTGAAGGTAAGGAGCATTGCAGATGCATTGGCAGCGATTGATGCAATGCCCGATGATGATGATTTGGTGTCGTCTACCTTGGGTGGACTTAACAATGAAAAGGCTTGGAGGCTTTTGTAACTTCCGTATATGTCAGAAAGCCATTTCCAGATTTCGATGAGTTGGTCTCCCTTATGATCACTGAAGAGATCAACATGCAGAGTGAGACATCTGAAAGAAGCGGTGAACAGGTCCAAGCTTTCTACTCCAGTTCAGGAAGGGGACGTGGTAGGTTCTCTTCAAGAGGCCGTGGTACAGGACGTGGTAGTGACAACCAGCAAAACAGATTGAATCAGCAATTTGGCGATATGCAGGTTTCAGGAGGTCGTGGTAACTTTAGAGGCAGGGGGAGCTTTAGAGGAAGAGGTGGATGGCAGAATAGAGGTTCTAACAACTCTGGTATTGTGTGCCACTACTGTGGCAAAACAGGTCATATTGCAGCCCAATGTTATGCTAAGAGAGATGATATCCGCAGTGGTAAGTTGCAGCAAGGAAACTATGCATCGTCTTCATGACAGAATGAAGACAAAAATGAACGTTTGTTCGTTATGCAGCATATGCTGAATGCTGTTACAGGAAAGGGAACACATGAAGATGTTTGGTATGTTGATTCAGGTGCATCCAATCATATGACCAGCCATGCAGAATGGTTTGGAGAGATGCAGGATTTGCAGAATGCAGGTTATGTGCAGACGGGTGATGACTCATGCCACCCAATTTCACACATTGGAAAAGTTCCCTTGTCCTTGCATGATGGTAAGACAAAGAGTCTTTCAGATGTATTACATGTGCCATCTATTACAAAGAATTTGGTGTCAGTCGGTCAAATGGTAGAGCAAGGGCTGCAAGTCAGATTTAATGCAAAGGGCTGCTTTGTAGAAGACTTCAATGACAAGTGCAAGTTGGTAGCAAAGGGAAGTAGAGTTGGACGTATGTTCACTCTAGATGCTAGAATTCCTACTATGAATGCGGCTATGTATGCCAAAGGAAAAGGTGTTGTTGCAGACATTGAAATTTGGCACAAACGCATTGGACATGCAAATGTACAAAGGCTGAAATTAATGCAGTCCAAAGGGTTGGTTACAGGTTTGCCTACATTTAAAGTTGCAGAATTTCAGAAGGTATGTGAAGCATGTCAGTTTGGTAAGCAGGCAAGACAACCCTTTTCACATGACAGAGATGTAAGCAGAAATATCCTTGATGTTGTGCATACAGAAATTTGGGGGCCTACACAAAATGTATCTCTTGGAGGCAGTTCATACTTTGTCACATTCATTGATGATTGCTCTAGAAAGCTGTGGGTATATTTTATGAAGGAAAAGAGTGAAGCTTTTGAGCACTTTAGAACTTTCAAGGCTGCAGTTGAAAGAGAAACAGGCTTGAAAGTAAAGTGCCTGAGGTCAGATGGAGGGGGAGAGTACCTCTCAAATGAGTTCAGTGATTTTCTGAGGTCTCATGGGATAAAGAGACAGTTCACATGCAGGTATACCCCACAGCAAAATGGGGTTGCAGAAAGGAAAAACAGGCATATTGCAGAAGTTGCACGCGCCTTGATGGCTGAAAAGAATATGCCTAAGCATTTTTGGTCTGAGGCTGTTCATACTGCTGTTTATATTATGAACAGAACTCCCACAGCTGCAGTTCATGGTATGACCCCCGAAGAATGTTTTACAGGTAAGAAGCCTGATGTTTCACACTTGAAAGTATTTGGCTGCATTGCGTATGTTCATGTGCCAGATGAGTTGCGGAAGAAACTGGATCCAAAGGCTGAAAAGTGTGTCTTTATTGGATACTCTTTAGAGCAGAAAGGGTATCGCTGTTACAACCCTGTCACATGTAAGTTCAGAGTGAGCAGGGATGTCATCTTTGATGAAATGAGCAGCTGGTATGCATCTAGTGGTGATGCATTGGATGTTGATGATGATCATGACACTCATGTGCAGACTGAAAAGCAAGAATCACGGACTCTTAGTGGACCAGAGACATCATCTAGTAGTCCTTGGTCTGGGAGACTAAGGAGTACCTCTACATCTTCAGGTGCATCTAGTAGCACTACAGGTAAAGACAAAGGAAAGAATAAAGTGTCAGAAGGCATTGATGCAGTTCTTGATGGAGACTCCAGTGGCTCAGAGAGCTTAGATGATGAGCTTGGCATTCCTTCAGTGAGAACTCCAGGTGTGCAAAGAGCACGTGTTAATGCAAAGACTCCATTGAGTGATCCAGTGGTACGCAGGTCTAGCAGGGTGAGATACCCTGTTAAAAGATTTGGTTTTGAGGGTTATGCAACTCACCATTATGCTTATATGGTGAAACTAGTTGAGGATTTTGAGCCCACATGTTTTGAGGAGGCTGTTGGTCATGCTCATTGGGATGCAGCAATGGATGAGGAGATGGCTGCACTAGAGGCCAATAAGACTTGGGATCTAGTATCATTGCCAAAGGGAAAGAAAGCTATTGGATGTAAGTGGGTTTATAAGATTAAGCACAATGTAGATGGTTCTATTAGCAGGTACAAAGCTAGGCTGGTTGCAAAAGGCTATGCCCAGACATATGGCATAGATTATGATGAAACCTTCAGTCCAGTTGCTAGGATGGCAACTGTCAGATGTGTGATTGCTTTGGCAGCAGCCAAAGGTTGGAGGTTGCAGCAAATGGATGTAAAGAATGCCTTCTTGCATGGTGATTTGCAGGAAGAAGTGTATATGGATCAGCCAGCAGGTTATGAAGATTTAGAGCATCCCACGTATGTGTGCAGGTTGAAGAAGGCACTCTATGGGCTCAAGCAAGCACCTAGAGCATGGTCTGACAAGATCAGAGAGTATCTTGTCAATATTGGCTTTTATGTTTCTGATGCTGATCACTCACTTTATGTGAGAAAGGGAGATATAGGTTTGGTCATCATAGTCATCTATGTGGATGACTTGATTATTACAGGTGATAGTGATAGTGGGATTGCTGAAGTCAAGGGTTGTTTAAAGATGAAGTTTGAGATGAAGGATTTAGGTGAGCTAAGGTACTTCCTTGGCATTGAGGTGATCAGATGTGATGATGGTATATGGCTGTCCCAAAGACAGTATGGCTTGGATATGTTGTCCAAGTATGGTATGACTGCATGCAAACCACTTTCAGTCCCGTTGGAGCAGAATGTAAAGCTGAGTGCTGATGTTGGGGATGAGATAGAAGACCCTACTATGTTCAGGAGGATAGTGGGGAGTTTGATCTACATGACCATTACAAGGCCAGACTTGAGCTATGCTGTTGGTCTTGTGAGTCAGTTTATGCAAGTACCTAGAAAGCCACATTTGGATGCAGTGAGACGCATATTGAGATATGTCAAGTCCACATTACATTATGGACTTTTCTATGAGGCAGGTACAGACGTACATGTGTTTGGATACACAGATGCAGATTGGGCTGGTAGTATATCGGATAGAAGATCTACCAGCGGATACATGTTCTCTCTTGGTAGTGCAGCAGTTGCTTGGAGCAGCAAAAAGCAATCTACAGTTGCTTTGTCGAGTACAGAGGCTGAGTATAGAGGTGCTGCTGTTGCAGCATGTGAGGTAGTATGGCTGCAAAAGTTATTGGCTGATTTGGATGTGCAGGTGGAAGGTCTAGTTGTCATTTATTGTGACAACATGAGCAGTATACAGTTGGCTAGGAACCCTGTGTTCCATGCCAGGACAAAACATATTGAGATACACTACCACTTTGTGAGAGAGAAGGTACTAGCAGGTGAGATTGACTTGGTATATGTCAGCACACAGGATCAGATAGCTGATATCTTCACGAAGGCATTGGGTACAGAGAAGCTTCAAAAGTTTCGAAGCTTACTTGGAGTTACAGAGATGCAGTTGAGCTTGAGGGGGAGTGTTGAGATGGCAAGCTCAACACATGTGGACATGGATGATGGACCGCCTGGTTAGATGGGTCCACACGTCTACACTTAGCACGTCGGTGGTCATTATGACTCTCACATGGCCACTGACTCATTACTTATTATATTCAGGTTGTTACACCTATTTACAGCTGGCATAGTTATAGCGCCATTCGACTAGTGTAGTCGGTTATGCATTGTTTGACTTAGTAGGCCACTTTCCTTTTATGTTGTATCTTATCTATACTTTGTGTATATTGTGAAGTGTGTGAAAGAAGAAGAAGAAATCAGCAAGAAAACGTTTTGGCCTCCATCTCTCTTCTTGTCTCTTGAGTGAGCTTCTCCTTGTGCATTCTGTGTGTGTTCGGCGCAGCATCTTGAGCAATCCCCTCCACCACGCGATTCTTGACAATAATTGCCTCATAGAATTGGAATCATTGATGCCACCTCCATGATCAGTTGCCTTTTGAAAAGCACAGCGAGCTTGCCAGTGAGATCTTTCCATGCCTTGAGTTGACCATATTGCCAAACTTCCTTGATCTGCAAAGTATGGACCATGTGCTTCAAGTATATGCTGCACAAGAAAAGAGATTAGAAACACAAAGTAATTCGAAATGATGATTTTTTTTTGCAATGGTGATAATACTGACCATGTAGTGTGTTATGCTATTTGTAGTCCATGCCTCCACCATGGACTTATGAAATTTAGCAGCTGTCTCTTTAAATGCATTGGCATCACCATCCATAAACCCCAACTTCTGTAAGAGAGCTGCTAATCTATCTAGGTGTATCCACACTTCTGCCTTCGCAATCCTCGCTCGTCCCCCATTGCTCCAATCTGAAACAGCAAGGTGCAACTTTTTCCATGCTTCGTACTTCTCTGGTTGTTTTACTAGTATATTGCCTTCCTCATCTCGAGGTGGAGATAAAAACTTCCTAGCCTTGGGTCCGCCAAAGCATGGTTTACAAGGAACATTTCCACTCTTCCCCGATTTTTTCTCGTCCTTTTTTATTTCTACTTGGCCTCCGTGCAATTCAACTTCAGAGAGGACTTGTTCTACCTTCTTGCATGTAGCATCAGATTCTGACACGGGCTGCATCTTGTATGCAAAGCATATATATTCATGTACTAGCTTCTCAATTATTCTAACCAAACAATGCAATGTGCAAAAGTGAACCCTTGTTAGTGGTATTTCCAAAATAGGGCGCCAGTTTGGATCCACTGGAATTAGCATTCCATTTCTCATGACTTTCTGATCACGTGTCGGAGCACCCTGTTGTCCTGCCTTGGCAAGCCATTCTTTCTTTCCATCTTTCCCTTTCTTCCTAGTTTGCATGCAGTATATGCACGGAAATTTTGCATTTGCTGCATTTGATAAACCAAACATACACTTCAATGTTTTTAAATCACCTGCAAGATGCCATTCAACTTGATAGTCCCCAAACCCCTCAACATGTAAAACTGCTCCATTATTTTGCCGTTGAATAACACTGGGTATATTAGTGAGGTTAAAAAAAACTTTAAGTACTTCATGGTCCTCCTTTGGTACTTCAAATGCTGCAAGCCACCATATTTCATTCTCCAATTGTACACTGAAGTATAAAGGATGTTTTTCATCGATGTTGGGATCCAATGCTCGATTCATAAGTGTTATACTCACACGCTCAAGTTTTTGCCCCTTGATAATCTCACTCTCATCAAGTTTGAGGACAAACTTAAGCTTGCCTCTACATTCTTCCATAGACATATTGTAAAACTTGACCATAGCAATCTGAACCCTACATATATCCAATACAAAGTTGTTGGATGCATTCAATACAAAGGCAACTTCTTTGGAACCATACTTCAATATGTGTGTGTGTTCCAGATGCGTAGGCTCACCAATTAGTTCTAAAACTTTCTCATTTAGTTGTTTTCGAGCCTTCTTCACGTGAAATGGTTTTGGCAGAGGCATTACTCGCTTAGTATTGAAGACTTGCTTAAAACCTGTATCCAATTGTTGATAGAGCATACTATATGACTCAGAACTCATTCCCACCTTGTCACATAATCCCTGAGCATCTGTAGCAGTAAACAAGTTGCTCACATCCCTAAGATGTTCACTAGCAACACCATCCACAATGTCCCTGAATTTACGATTTTCCAATGCATTTTTTACCATATTCTTGCTAAGGACTTTGGCAATAGTATCATTCTCTGCATGAGGAAACATATTTCTCATTGTAGTAGATTGAGCATATATCCGTCTATGATATTGTCCACTTCCTTTGGCTAATTGGCCAATTGGTTTAACGGATCGGATGCGCCGATGTGCCCCTTTGGTTTTTAAAGTGGGCCCAATCTCCAAAGTTTTTGTGAGCTTCCTCTCTATGTTTTGATTCTCCTTCTCCAAGTCATTGACTTTAGACTGTAACTCCATATTCTGCACGTGTGTAGCATGCATAGCATCTTCAATGACAGACATTGCTTGTTGTAGGTTCTGGTTCTCTCTATCCTTCTCAGCCAATAATCTATCCTTTTCCATCAAAGACTGCATATTCCCTTGTAATCTTGTCTGCATATTTGTCAAGGTTTGATGAGCCCCTGCTATTCCTTGTGTGACAAGTCTGCATGTGTATCCATACAATCCTTCATTGCCTTCACAAGCAAACTTTACAAATGATGTAAGCCCTTCAAATTGTGGTGGCCTTCGAGTGAGTGGATCAGGTGGATAAATGCACCCATCAACCCAAAGGTCCACATTTTTTTTCCCTGCATTTCTTTCTTGTTGCATCCTGCATCTTATTGCATCATCTCTTTCCACAGTTCTTTTGAACATTGGTGCATATTCATCCTCCAATTGAAAGTGAATATCTCTCTTTCTCTTGGTACATCCTGCACCTGCATTCAGCAAAAAAAAAAGTATGCAAATGTTAACTTGGATTAACATTCAAATAGCAGAACTACACCCCTTTGATTCACTATATCTGTGTTTTTTTTAAAACCCAGTTGGTTCTTGTCTCTTTCTCTTGCTTTCAGTCTTGATAGACCCTAATCAACCCCTAATCAGCCTGTAATCTTGGCTTTTAATCTACCTCTAATTAGCATCAAATCTTATCTTCTGTTCTATCCAAAATATTCTCTCTCTCTCTCTCTCTCTTTCTCTCTCTCTCTCTCTCTCTCTCTCTTTCTCTCTCTCTCTCTCTCAACAAAAATTCATCAAGGAAACCCTAAACACATTCATACTGAAGCTTGGCTAGTGGAAAACAATAAATCATCTTATCTTCTACCCTAATTTACTATCTGTCACTCTATCACTTATTTTCTTTGTTCATCTCACACAGTCCTCTCTGTCCCCCCCCTTCTCCCCTCCTCTCTCTCTCTCTCTCTCTCTCTCTCTCTCTCTCTCTCTCTATGAATTGATGCTTAAGGACTGAACAACAACTGTGAAGAATAATAACATCACAAAGGTTTAAAAAATAAAGATACCTCCATTATCACTGGATTGCTTGTAGTATAGACTGTTGAAGACGGAGATTTCTTACTGCATATTTCTGAAGAGGAAGATGGCTTGTAGCAGGGTAGAGTGTGTTGTAGATAGAGATTCTTTGATTTCAACAAATGGTATCAAAACTACTCCTCAATGCTGCTTCAGAAGAACTCGTATGCAAGAAACCATATTCTGGAGGGAAAGAGAAGAATGCACAAAATTTGGGACAAAACTAGAGCTTTCTGAGGGAATGAAAAAATGCCCAGAAATAGGTATATACTTGTCCAAAAAAGACGAAAATTTACAAGGAAACTCTCGAGTCAAAAAGGTGTCTCTGGGTAAAAAATAATCTTAAAATATGATGTGTACGTCATTTTATATCGTTTTTTAACTTCCGCTCTTTTAAGAAGCGAGAATGAGAATGATTGAAAAGTCATGAGGGCACTAAAGAGGGCATTAAAGAGTCATGAGGTCATTAAAGAATGATTGGCTGCGTTTTTAGAAAAAATAGAATTGTATTTTTTTATTTATGAGGATTTTGAGAAAAAGTGACCTTATCCTGCAGTTTGGGAATAAAATAATAGGTGAAATCTATTGAAAACACAAAAACGAGATTTGCTTGATTGTAGAAGATCTCTTTTTATAATATTATTTTGGAATCTCTTTTTAGAGAGAGAGAGGTGAGAGAAACCCCTTAAGGGGCAAAAAAGAGAGTCCATATTTCTCCTAATGAATAAGTCTATTATCTTAAATTTCCTTTCCCTCCCTCTCCCTCTCTTTCTCTCCCTCTTTCTCCCTCTCCCTCTCTTTCTCTCTTTCTCTCACCCTCTCCCTCTCCCTCTCGTTCTCTTTCTCTCCCTCTCTCATTTCCTTCCTCTCCCTCTCCCTCTCCCTCTCTTTCTCTTTTTCTCCCTCTCCCTCTCTATCTCTCTTTCTCTCTCATTTCCTAAACAAGCTAAAAATAAAGTGAATTAAACATCCTCCAAGCAAAAGGGAGAGGGAGAGATACAATGCACTCTCCCTCTCTTTCTCTTTCTATCCCTCTCTCATTTCCTTCCCCTCCCTCTCTCTCTCTCTCGCTCTCTTTCTCTCTCATTTCCTCTCCTAAACAAGCAAAAAATAAAGTGATTTAAACATTAAACAAGCAAAAGGGAGAGGGAGAGAGAGAATGCACTCTCTCTCCTTCTCCCTCTCTTTCTCTTTCTCTCCCTCTCTCATTTCCTCCCCCTCCCTCTCCCTCTCCCTCTCTTTCTCTTTCTCTTTCTCTTTCTCTTTCTCTTTCTCTTTCTCTCCCTCTCCCTCTCCCTCTCCCTCTCCCTCTCTTTCTCTCTTACTCTCTCATTTCATTCACCTCCCTCTCCCTCTCTCCTAAACAAGCAAAAAAGAAAGTGATTCAAACAACAAACAACCAAACCCGTCGTGAGAGAGAGAATGCACACACTCTCTCTCACCCTCTCCCTCTCCCTCTCGTTCTCTTTCTCTCCCTCTCTCATTTCCTTCCCCTCCCTCTCCCTCTCCCTCTCTTTCTCTTTTTCTCCCTCTCCCTCTCTATCTCTCTTTCTCTCTCATTTTCTAAACAAGCAAAAAATAAAGTGATTTAAACATCCTCCAAGCAAAAGGGAGAGGGAGAGACACAATGCACTCTCCCTCTCTTTCTCTTTCTATCCCTCTCTCATTTCCTTCCCCTCCCTCTCCCTCTTGCTCTCTTTCTCTCTCATTTCCTCTCCTAAACAAGCAAAAAATAAAGTGATTTAAACATTAAACAAGCAAAAGGGAGAGGGAGAGAGAGAATGCACTCTCCCTCCTTCTTCCTCTCTTTCTCTTTCTCTCCCTCTCTCATTTCCTCCCCCTCCCTCTCCCTCTCCCTCTATTTCTATTTCTCTTTCTCTTTCTCTTTCTCTTTCTCTCCCTCTCCCTCTCCCTCTCTTTCTCTCTTACTCTCTCGTTTCCTCTCCTAAACAAGCAAAAAAGAAAGTAATTTAAACATTAAAAAAGCAAAAGGGAGAGAGAGAGAGAATGCACTCTCCCTCTCTTTCTCTTTCTCTCCCTCTCCCTCTCCCTCTCCCTCTCCCTCTCTTTCTCTCTCTCTCTCTCTCCCTCTCCCTCTCCTTCTCTTTCATTTCCTCTCCTAAAAAAGCAAAAGAGAACGATTTAAACCTTCAACAAGCAAAAGAAAGAGAGAGGGAGACTCACCAATGAGATATGGCGAGCGTGGGGTGGCTTCTCTTTGCAATGAGGGCTCCTCCTCTCCTTCGCGAACAACGACGGCGGTAGCAAGTCTTCTTCCTCTCCTTCCTTCTCACAAAGCCTTCGCTCTCTCCCTCGCTCTCGCTCTCAAAAGTCGAAGCAAAAGAAATGAAAACGGCGCTCGGGTTTCGGCCGCGCTTTTTTTCCTGCGGCGTCGCTATTTGCGTCGCAAATAGCGCGCCAATAGCGATGCAAATGCGACGCAAATAGGGACGCCAATAGCGACGCCAATATCCGCCGTCGCTAATCGGTGTCGCTAATTGCCAAATTCCTTGTAGTGGGGAAACGAGAGGGATGCAAAGCTCGACCTCTCTGGCCATAAGGCATAGTCCCATTCCGTTCCCCTAGAACAGCATAAATCGGGACTCTAGTATCCTAGATTCTAGGTCAACGTTCCTTGCTATCAACTTCCTTCGAGAAAAGCTCCCGGCCAACCAGGACCACCCATCCGTAGGACGGATCCATGGCCACATCCGCCGCACTTTCCTCGGGGTTGCTTTAGTTGTCTAATTACCTACCACATTTAGTTTGATATGCAAAAATGGCTTCCTTAATTAGCCAATTAATCACCGATCCCTTCACGTAATCTTAGCACTTGACATAGAAAAATAGTATCAAACAAGTTCATTTTCAACAATTGATCTTATTTATCTTTGGAATACATCATATAGTCCAGCCCATAGGCTACTCCGTAATCTGCCTGAAGGCAATCCATAATCCACCTGAAGGCAATCCAGCAATCCTTAGGGATTACTAATCCAAGTTTCTACCTGTAGACTAGTATGCGGGCCTCGAGATCCAATCCCGAGTCACGTCAGCCTCTTATGCAGGACCCAAAAGGCAAGGGATTTACGGCCAGAGTGTCACGTGTCCCCTAGTATCATCCAGGACACGTCTTAGCAGTCCATCGGAAAGGATGTCTAGAAAGCTCCACCCGACATTCCCATGGAATGTTACGGGTTTTGCGATCTAGTTCTTCCTGTGTCTGCTACGTAGCGGAAATATCCTGGCCGTTTCCACTTAGGATCGACCGGAATTAGGGTTTTCCTAATGGGTCACTAGCTAACAGCAACTAGCGTCAGACCCGAGTGAACTACTTTATGCAAAAACGCCAGGTCCGAAGTGGATTCACGCTGCACTTGGTTCAAGGAGAATGGGAAACGAGAGGGATGCAAAGCTCAACCTCTCTGCCATAAGGCATAGTCCCATTCCGTTCCCCTAAAACAACGTAAATCGGGTAAAACGTAACTCTAGGTCATCGTTCTCGTTATTCTTTTCGATGATGATGATCATTCCGTTGTCTTTCGAGATTTATGAGAAAAGTTCCCGGTTAACCGGGACCACCCAACCATAGGACAGACCCATGGCCCATCCTCCGCACTTTCCTCGGTTTGTTTTAGTTATGTAATTATCTAACACATTAATTTGACACATAACAATCAGCTTCTTTAATTAATCTTGTTTAAGCACTAGTTCCTTCACGTAATCTTATCACGTGACATATAAAAACAATATCAAGCAAGTTCTTTTAACATCTCATCATTTTGTCTTTGAATTACAAGAAGTTCCGCCTGTAGGCTTGTCCATAATCTTCCTAGAGGCTAACAAGTAATCTCCAGGGATTACTATTCCAAGCTTCCGCCCGTCAACTAGTATGCGGGCCTCGGGATCCAGTCCCGAGTCGCGTTAGTCCCTTGTGCAGGACCCGGAAGGCGAGGGATTTACAGCCAGAGCCCCCCCTGGCACCCAAGCGTCCTCCTGCTCCAAGTAGAACTCAACGGAGAGACCTCTCGCGGCGGGTTCGGTCCACGTTCCCGGCACGGTCAAACAACCCCCTTGGTTAGGGTCAGGCAGGCAGTCGGGGGTAACTGCAGCTGCTTCTCCCTTCAGGCTTTTAACCTGAAGTATGGATACTTATTTAATTTGTAATTCATAAATCAAACAGAGCCTAAAATCTTTAGCAAGCACAAACATTTCCATTAACCAACCCAGTTGTATAGCAAACTGCTAAAGAAGTGTTCTTTCCTTTTTGAGTGTATCAGCAGTCGTTCTTAAGATGTCTTGTAACTTGGCAAGATCCCTTATATTCGGATGTAGGGTATACCTAGCTTGGTTAACCCTAAGGTACCGTAGACATGCTAGTTTCTATTTTATAATTTTTCTAATTTTGAAGGATATCCAAAAACTACGTCTTTTTGCAAGATAACTTGCGTAAGGATCTGCCATCTTTGAAAAGGGTTTTTCCCTTTTCTTCTTGTGAATCAATTCACAAAATGATTTCATATATGTTGCGCAAGTCAGACGATGGGATAATCTGTTTAGACTCCTTAATCTGACGTATGTCAGGCCTAGGGTTTCTTCATTTGAAAACCTTAGCGACGAACCCTAATTTCTTATCTTTATGAATTTATTGTCCTTGCGGTAAGGTAAGTAGTCCAGTGGTTTAGGGTATGAATGTTTCTACGTTTAGATTGGTCCGGTTATCTTTTGGAAAGATTGGTTTGGTCAGCTTTAGGAAGGTAATCTTACTCGTCTTGTCACGGTTTTACTATCTTTGATTACTTTCTCAATTAACACAGTTTAATTTGGCATATAGCATAATGCCATCATGATACAAAGAGTGACGATACTCCTTGGGACAAATACCTAGCTAAGGAATTGGTGAGTACACACTTTATTTGTTCCAAGTCCTCAATTAGCAGGGGAAAAGTGTTAATAAAGTATTATCCAGCAATTCCCCATTACATTTTCTTCCCAAATGATTTCATATGTCTAATTTTTATACTTGTTAATTTCTAACATTTAACTTCCGTTTTCTTTAAAGATAAACTCATGCCAATTAACAACAGTTGCCTTGCAACTAGCAAAGATAACTCTCTAGTAGTTTGAGCATCGAAAGAAACCTTTCATGAATTTAGCCATTTTGCCATGATCCGTTGCGAAAAGAATAAGACTAATGGAGCAAGATATAATTTCTTCATTTTAGGACTATAATACTATAGTAAATGAATAGTATTGCCTATTATTTTATAATGCTTGATGCAATTTGAGGAAAGCTAATTTGAATCCATTGTCATTCATAAGCTAACTCCTTCGTTAGAATTAATTTGAACAAATATATATATTTCCTTAATAATTTTTCTTTTCATGATTGACTAAAACCCGAATTAACATCAAGAAGACAACCTGGCTTTGAGGTGAGATATCCACATGGATACCGAGAGATGACCCTCCCGCGGCTACGCCTTGGACTTTCTTAGGAGGCATCGCAAGTGTGGTCCATCGAACGTGGAAGCGGCTTTACAACTTCTCCTTAGAACTCCACCGTCGCTCCTTGCACCGTTCGTCAAAGTAGTTTTTGGAAGGTTCCCTCCTTGAATTCGGGAATTGAAAAGGGTATTTTTAGAAACGTTTACAACTAAGACCCATTGAAGCCATGGGGAAGGCTTAATGGTCTTTGTAAGCTCGCACGAACGGAAATAACAAGGTGTGGAGAAGACACAAGGTGTAGGAGAGCTTTAAGGAAAAATAATAGCCGTAAAGATTATAAGTAAGGGTCTAAGGACCCTTAGGTCAAACTTGGAGAAAAAGGGCTTATGGGGGCTTACACATGGGGGAGGGTGAAAGGTTTTTGATGCCAAGGTAAAGGCTTAAGGGGTAATTACGGGAGAAGTGGTTTTATGAGGCCACAGGAAGGGGGTGATTCCAAAAGCCAAGGGGATAGGTCTTTTAGGGATTATACACAGGTAAAGAAGTAATAAGACCCTTAAGGCCTTTGTGCTCATGGGGGAAAAGTGACTCCAAGTGAAAGAAAAGGGCTTTAGTACGAGGGTGAAAGGGGATTTAAGGGATTTTTAAATCCCGGCAGAGGGGGTTCTAATACCCATGGAAAAGGGTTTTAGATATGGGGGTTAAAAGGGCTTCATAACGTACAAGGAGGGGGTAAAAATTTTTGAAATCCAGGGGAAAGGGTTTTAGCACGGGGGAGGGGAAAATGAAAGGGGGCTTAAGGGATTTTAACCCCGGGAAAAAAAAATAACAAAGGGGGTAGTAGGGTATATGAAGGGGGTTTAAAGAGGCCCCCCCTCTTGGAAGCTTCCAAGCTTCCAGAAGCTTTGGGGGGGGTGGTTATGGTCGTCCGACCTGGCGGGGGGATTTGGAGGCGGCGGCCAATCAACAGCGTCCCGTCCCCTCTCTCTTCACAGCGATTGAACTTCGGCAACGGCGTCAATTCTCCTCACGGTCTCCCCCCCAGCCTTCTCTGTGTTGCGGCCCCTCCCCTCCCCTCGTTTAAATAGTGGAGGGAGGGGGATCTTCTCCTTCTGCGTGTCAACACGCATGCCCTCCCTCCCTCCACAAGCTCCACCAAGGAGCTTCGTAACTCCCTTCTATTCCCCTCCCCCCCTCCAGCTCGTCAGTCGGCTGGAGGGATAAGGGGGGGGAATAAAATAAAATTTTTTCAAAAGCCCAATTAATTATTTTCCCACGTGGACTTTTACATTCTCTCCCCCTTGGAGGAATCGAGATGTCCTCATCTCGAGATAAAGTGGGGATATTGATGGTTGAGAGTGCCTTCATCTATCCAAGTGGCATCCTCTTGGGGATAATCTTCCCACTGGACAAGGTATTCTTTCAAGGTTCTAGATCTTAA
Source organism: Lygodium microphyllum (assembly GCF_053477565.2). Classification (NCBI taxonomy): domain Eukaryota; kingdom Viridiplantae; phylum Streptophyta; class Polypodiopsida; order Schizaeales; family Lygodiaceae; genus Lygodium; species Lygodium microphyllum. The sequence goes on along the minus strand of NC_141135.1, from coordinate 157,098,566 downwards.
CTGTCTTTCCCTAACATCTAAGATCCTTTCTGGCCTTAGTTCAAGGACTCCTTGGCTAGGCACTACAATTTGTTGGTCCTTAAGTACATGATTAGGATTGGATATATATTTTTTTAATAGACTGATATGGAATACGTTATGAACCTTTAGGTTCTCAGGGAGTTGCAATTTATAAGCATTGGGTCCTAGGCATTTGAGGATTTTATACAGTCCACAATACCTTGGACTTAGCTTCTTGAATTCTCCTAGGGATAGAGAACTCTTTTTTGTCAAGATTGTGGGAGAGAAGGAAGGAGTCTCGCTTGAAGCTTTCTTGCTTGCACAATGGGGGAAGACACACAAGTGTGGAGGCTGAAAACAGTTTTCCTCTTCTTAGTTGTGTAAGCCAAAAGAACTCTAGTACAAAGAAATAGAAGAACCCTATATATGGGTCTCAAACCAAACTCAACTAACTAAGGTGGCATACTAACTGAGCCACGAACTAGAGTAGATAAGGATAGCTATCATGTAGCTATTATTCATGGGCGGTGTACCAACCGTGTCTGCAACTGACAAGTCGGTGACATAAATATACAACGGTCACCCTGGCGTATCACGAGTGGAGCTCGATATCTCAACACTCCCCCTCGAGCTCAATCCCAATTCCTGCACACCAAGCAGGTCTCTGAACTTGCGTAGCTTCTCTGCGCCCAATGCCTTCGTGAATATGTCAGCTACCTGATCCTCTGTGCTGACATAAACTAGATCAATAAGACCTAGTAAAACCCTCTCTCGCACATAGTGATAATGCACCTCAATGTGCTTTGTTCTAGCATGATAGACTGGGTTATTTGCCAAGTGTATACTACTCATGTTGTCACAATAAATGACAACTGGCCCATCTGTAGACTGATGCATATCATAAAGTAGCTTATGCAACCAAGCTACCTCACATGCAGCCATTGCTGCACCCCTGTACTCAGCCTCTGTGCTCGACAAGGCAACTGTAGGCTGTTTCTTGCTGCTCCAAGTGACTGCAGCACTCCCAAAAGAGAATACATATCCACTGGTAGATCGTCTATCAGAAATACTACCAGCCCAATCAGCATCAGTGTATCCATGCAACTGTATCTGAACCCCAGTCTCATAAAATAGTCCATACTGCAATGTGGACTTCACATACCTAAGTATGCGTCTAGCCGCATCCAAATGTGGTTTCCTTGGAGCCTGCATAAACTGACTTACCAATCCAACAACATAGCTCAAATCTGGCCTGGTAATAGTCATATAAATCAAACTTCCTACTATGCGTCTGTACATAGTAGGGTCTTCTAGAAGCTCACCTGCATCTGTGCTCAGCTTCACATTTTGCTCCAAAGGAACTGAAATAGGCTTACAGCCTGTCATCCCATATTTGGACAGCATGTCCAATCCATACTGCCTCTGCAAGAGCTCTATCCCACTTGGTGATCTAATCACCTCAATGCCCAAGAAATAACGCAGCTCTCCCAAATCCTTCATCTCAAACTTCTGCTTCAATAGCATTTTCACATGAAGGATATCTTCATCACTGTCACCTGTCATAATCAAATCATCAACATAAATGACAAGCAGCATAATACATTTCTCTGTTTTTCTCACATAAAGTGAGAAATCTGCCTTGGAAATCTGAAAGCCAATAGTGACAAGATACTGTCCTATCTTGTCAGACCATGCTCTAGGTGCTTGCTTCAAGCCATACAAAGCTTTCTTCAACCTGCAAACAAACTCAGGATGAACAACATGCACATAACGTGGTGGCTGCTCCATATAGACCTCTTCTTGCAAATCACCATGCAAGAAGGCATTCTTTACATCCATCTGATGTAAAGACCATCCCTTTGATGCAGCCATAGCAATGACTGCTCTTACGGTTGCCATCCTTGCAACCGGACTGAATGTTTCTTCATAGTCAATGCCATATGTTTGTGCATACCCCTTGACTACTAATCTTGCCTTGTATCTGTTTATAGAACAATCTGCATTGTGCTTCACCTTATAAACCCACTTACAGCCAATTGCATTCTTACCTTTAGGCAAAGGTACTAACTCCCATGTAGCATTTGCTTCCAAGGCATCCATTTCTTCATCCATGGCTTTCTCCCATTTTTCTTTTCCCATGGCTTGCTCAAAAGATGTGGGTTCTGGTTCCTGTATCACTTTGACCATATATGCATAGTGAATGGCTGTAAATCCATCATATTTCAGCCTATCCACAGGATACCTAGCTCTTGTAGACCTGCGCAAAGTAGGTTCACTCCCAGGTGCTCTCAAAACATCCCTGGTCTTCCTTACTCCAGGTGTAACAATAGAAGGAATACCCAACTCATCATCAATGCTCTGTTCTGAGCCACTGGATTCACCATCCACATAAGAGTGACCTGCATTCACATCAAACATGGGCTGATCAACCTTCTCTTTTCCTTTTCGTGATACCTGCATACCACTATCTGCATTGCTTTGAGAAGATTCTCCTGATCTCAATCTGCCTGTCCATGGCGAAGAATGTGAACCACTGCTAGAGGACGCTCCAGGTCCACTAATATTTTGTGACTGCTGCTGTGAATTCTGTGTAGCATTACCATTTTGTGCATCTTCATCATCAATCACATTTACTGGTTTATACCAGCTACTCATCTCATCAAAAACAACATCTCTGCTCACTGTAAACTTACGAGTAGAAGGGTTATAGCATCTATACCCTTTTTGCTGCAGAGAGTAACCAATAAAGATGCACTTCTCAGCTTTTGGATCCAACTTGGATCTCAGCTCATCTGGCACATGTACATAGGCAATGCAACCAAAAATTTTCAAATGAGAAATATCTGGTTTCCTACCAGTATACCTCTCCTCTGGAGTCATTCCATGTATTGCTGCAGTGGGAGTCCTGTTCATTATGTAGACTGCTGTAGCAACTGCTTCAGCCCAATAAAAATCTGGCAAGTCTTTTTCATTGAGCATGGCACGAGATACCTCTCCAATATGCCTGTTTTTCCTTTCTGCAATTCCATTTTGTTGTGGGGTATAACTGCATGAATATTGCTGCTTTATGCCATGCTCCTGCAAGAACTTTGCAAACTCATTTGAGAGGTACTCTCCCCCTCCATCTGACCTTAGGCATTTTATCTGCAAGCCTGTTTCTTTTTCAACCATAGCTTTAAGAGTTTTGAAATGCCCAAAAACTTCACTTTTCTTTTTCATAAAATACACCCAAACTTTTCTGCTATAGTCATCAATAAAACTGACAAAATAATGACAGCCTCCAAGAGATGCAGCTTTAGTTGTCCACACATCAGAGTGAATTAATTCCAATGGCTTCTCACTCTCTTGAACATGTCTAGGAAATGGTTTCCTTGCCTGTTTTCCAAACTGACAGGCTTCACATACCTTATGCATTTCTGCAACCTTGAATTTGGGCAATCCTGCAACAATATTTTGGGCCTGCATTGATTTAAGTCGCTGTACATTAACATGACCAATGCGTTTATGCCAGATATCAATATCTGCAACTACACCGGTCCCATGTGCAAACATTGCTGCACTCAATTCAGACATGTCTGCATCCAATGTAAACATTCTGCCCTTCTTCTTTCCTTTTGCTATCAAGCGACCTTTATTTTTCATATCCTCAACAAAGCATCCATGAGGATTAAATCTGACCTGCAAGCCCTGTTCAACCATTTGACCAACTGAAACCAGATTCTTGGTGATATTCGGGACATGAAATACATCGGACAGGTATTTCTTTTTCCCACCCTGCATAGACAAGGGAATTTTTCCAATCTGCACAATAGGATGTGCAGTATCATCACCAGTCTCCACAAATCCTGGTTTTTCCATTTTCCTTGCATCCTCCATCCATTCTGCATGACCTGTCATGTGGTTTGATGCACCTGAGTCAACATACCATACATCATTGCTTTCTTCTGCACTTGTCATAGAATTGTTCATGTGCTGCACCATGAACAAATGCTCATTTCTGTCATCACCCTGTCTACTAGAAGATGCATAATTCCCTTGTTGCAGTTTTCCATTCATGATGTCATTCTGCTTTTTATAGCAGTCTTTAGCCATATGACCCATTTTACCACAATAGTAGCATTCAACATTACTGTTTGCATTTTGGCCTCTTTGCCATCCACCACGACCTCTTTGGCTCCCCCTGCCTCTAGAGTTACCACGTCCTCCTCCATAGGACTGGTTTTCTTGAGTTTGCTGCATATTCTGATTTCTGCCACGGCCTCCAAATCGGCCTCCTCTACCTCTGCCTCTACCTCTTCCAGCATTTGAGTAGAAGACAGCTTCTTTTGAAGTTCCTCCTGAAGAAGATGCACCACCATTTCTCTGCTCCTCAGAAATTAGAAGAGCAATCAACTCCTCAAAATCAGGAAATCTTTCACGAACTGAAATGGATGTCCGAAACTGTGCATAATCCTTTCCTAGACCATTCAAGGTCACGGAAACTAAATCATCATCTTCCACTGGCGACCCAATGGAAGCAAGTGCATCTGCAATCTTCTTCACCTTCATGTGGTAGTCGTTGATGCTCATATTTTCTCTTTGTACATTGTGCAACTCTTGCTTGAGCTGCATTTTCCTGGCTTGCGTATTTGTGCTATACATTTTTGACAAAGTATCCCATGCCTCCTTTGGCGTACTTGCATCCTGAATATGCACAATCATAGAGTCTGAAATGCTGATAGACAGCCAATACATAACTTTCCTGGCTCTCTCATGCCATGTTTTAAATGCCTGCATTTGTTGTTGATTGGGAACATCAGGAAGAACTGGTTCTTCTTCATTTCCTGCAACAAATTCCCAATATCCTTTTCCCATAAGGAAATTCGTCATTCTAAACTTCCATGCCTGGAAGTTGTTCTTGTCAAGCTTTTCAGTGACAATCTGTGAAAGAGAATCAGACGCCATTACAGAATACTGCAAGAAATTCTGTCACTGCAAAAAACACAGCTTCACCCTCACAAGGGCAAATCTGCAAAACTGGCGAAAGTGGTATTTGACCACACAGTCACTTCCTAGTGACGATTTTGCATAAACAGGAACCAAGGATGATTCTGAAACTCCCAATGTCTCTGCGCACAAGCATACGATGCAATTTCTACAGTAACTTTTCACCGACCTGTAGAACAGTGGTCGCACAGCATAAAACTGAGCCTTTTCCTGAGTGCGTGCAGAAAACTTCCATCTGCAAAACAGGCCCCGAAATGGCCTCAAATCAAAAAAACAAGGTCGCCCAGGGCTAAAGCCCTGTCCCGCAGCATATACTGCCCTCTTGCTTCACCGCGAAGGGCGTCTCAACCTGAGACAATGCACTCCTGCAATTTCCGGCTGTGCTACCTGCAGAGATCTGCTCCCAAAACAGAAAATGAAAGCAACACTGCTCCTCTTACCAGAACACCGCGAGCTTGGCTTGCTTTCTTGAGCTCCTTACCACGAACAAGGCTCTGATACCATGTCAAGATTGTGGGAGAGAAGGAAGGAGTCTCGCTTGAAGCTTTCTTGCTTGCACAATGGGGGAAGACACACAAGTGTGGAGGCTGAAAACAGTTTTCCTCTTCTTAGTTGTGTAAGCCAAAAGAACTCTAGTACAAAGAAATAGAAGAACCCTATATATGGGTCTCAAACCAAACTCAACTAACTAAGGTGGCATACTAACTGAGCCACGAACTAGAGTAGATAAGGATAGCTATCATGTAGCTATTATTCATGGGCGGTGTACCAACCGCGTCTGCAACTGACAAGTCGGTGACATAAATATACAACGGTCACCCTGGCGTATCACGAGTGGAGCTCGATATCTCAACATTTTTAGGGCGTACTCGAATGAATACCATGTCTCCTTCTTTGAAGACTCTTTCTTGACGTTTCAAATCTGCATATGCCTTTTGTCTATCCTTGGCTGCTTGTATGTCTTGTCTTATTGACCTTATTTGATCATCCATGTCCTCCAACATTTGTCTTGAAGCTTCAACTCTTAGGGTTGGATCAGAAAAGTTTAGGGGACTTTGACAATCATGACCATATAATGCCTGGAAAGGGGTCATTTGAATGCTCTGCTGGTAAGAAGCATTGTAGGCAAATTCAACTAATGGCAAGTATTGAACCCACCTCTTCGGCTCTCGACAGCAGTATGCCCTAAGCATATCCTCAATGATTTGATTCACTCGCTCGGTTTGTCCATCCGTTTGGGGATGGTAGGCGGTGCTAAAACAGAGTTGAGTTCCAATAGCTTCAAAGATAGCTCTCCAGAATTGGGATGTGAAGAGAGAATCTCGATCACTAATGATTCTCCTAGGTAACCCATGTAGCTTGAATATTTCCTTGATAAACAATCTTGCAATGTCAGATGCTTTATAGTTTGTCTTTACTGGAATTAGGTGTGCAATCTTGGTAAGCATGTCAACCACAACCATAATGGAATTGTAACCTCCTTGGACTTGGGGTAAGCCAACAACAAAATCCATACTGATGAATTCCCATTTCATTTGGGGAATGTCAAGAGGTTGCAGTTTCCCTGGCATCATGACATGTTCGGCCTTGATACGTTGGCAAGACAAACATTCAGTGACATATTTGAGAATGTCACCTTTGAGCCTCTCCCAATGGTAGCTCTTCCTAACTGCATTAAGAGTTTTTGCATAGCCAGGATGTCCTGCGAAAGGGGAATCATGAGCTTCCCATAATATCTTCTGCTTAAGTGACTGGCTTGTTGGTATACACAGCCTTGTTCTGTAGTAGACAAGTCCATTATCAATGGAAAATTCCTGATACTTGGCTTGTAACTTCAGATTCTGCTCCTTGGTAGATATTTCTTTTATCATTGTTTGGTAGGCCAAATCATGGCATGCTTCCTCTCTAGCTAGATCCAGTATAGGGTTTCTTGGCATAGATACCTTTGTAGCCAGAGATCTGGCCGTTGATGGATTCTGCAAGATTAGGGAATTTAGGAATGCCTTGCGAGTGAGTGCATCGGCCGTAACTTTTCTAATTTCGAAGGATATCCAAAAACTACGTCTTTTTGCAAGATAACTTGCGTAAGGATCTGCCGTCTTTGAAAAGGGTTTTTCCCTTTTCTTCTTGTGAATCAATTCACAAAATGATTTCATATATGTTGCGCAAGTCAGACGATGGGATAATCTGTTTAGACTCCTTAATCTGACGTATGTCAGGCCTAGGGTTTCTTCATTTGAAAACCTTAGGGACGAACCCTAATTTCTTATCTTTATGAATTTATTGTCCTTGCGGTAAGGTAAGTAGTCCAGTGGTTTAGGGTATGAATGTTTCTACGTTTAGATTGGTCCGGTTATCTTTTGGAAAGATTGGTTTGGTCAGCTTTAGGAAGGTAATCTTACTCGTCTTGTCACGGTTTTACTATCTTTGATTACTTTCTCAATTAACACAGTTTAATTTGGCATATAGCATAATGCCATCATGATACAAAGAGTGACGATACTCCTTGGGACAAATACCTAGCTAAGGAATTGGTGAATACACACTTTATTTGTTCCAAGTCCTCAATTTGTAGGGGAAAAGTGTTAATAAAGTATCATCCAGCAATTCCCCATTACATTTTCTTCCCAAATGATTTCGTATGTCTAATTTTTATACTTGTTAATTTCTAACATTTAACTTCCGTTTTCTTTAAAGATAAACTCATGCCAATTAACAACAGTTGCCTTGCAACTAGCAAAGATAACTCTCTAGTAGTTTGAGCATCGAAAGAAACCTTTCATGAATTTAGCCATTTTGCCATGATCCATTGCGAAAAGAATAAGACTAATGGAGCAAGATATAATTTCTTCATTTTAGGACTATAATACTATAGTAAATGAATAGTATTGCCTATTATTTTATAATGCTTGATGCAATTTGAGGAAAGCTAATTTGAATCCATTGTCATTCATAAGCTAACTCCTTCGTTAGAATTAATTTGAACAAATATATATATTTCCTTAATAATTTTTCTTTTCATGATTGACTAAAACCCGAATTAACATCAAGAAGACAACCTGGCTTTGAGGTGAGATATCCACATGGATACCGGGAGATGACCCTCCCGCGGCTACGCCTTGGACTTTCTTAGGAGGCATCGCAAGTGTGGTCCGTCGAACGTGGAAGCAGCTTTACAACTTCTCCTTAGAACTCCACCGTCGCTCCTTGCACCGTTCGTCAAAGTAGTTTTTGGAAGGTTCCCTCCTTGAATTCGGGAATTGAAAAGGGTATTTTTAGAAACGTTTACAACTAAGACCCATTGAAGCCATGGGGAAGGCTTAATGGTCTTTGTAAGCTCGCACGAACGGAAATAACAAGGTGTGGAGAAGACACAAGGTGTAGGAGAGCTTTAAGGAAAAATAATAGCCGTAAAGATTATAAGTAAGGGTCTAAGGACCCTTAGGTCAAACTTGGAGAAAAAGGGCTTATGGGGGCTTACACATGGGGGAGGGTGAAAGGTTTTTGATGCCAAGGTAAAGGCTTAAGGGGTAATTACGGGAGAAGTGGTTTTATGAGGCCACAGGAAGGGGGTGATTCCAAAAGCCAAGGGGATAGGTCTTTTAGGGATTATACACAGGTAAAGAAGTAATAAGACCCTTAAGGCCTTTGTGCTCATGGGGGAAAAGTGACTCCAAGTGAAAGAAAAGGGCTTTAGTACGAGGGTGAAAGGGGATTTAAGGGATTTCTAAATCCCGGCAGAGGGGGTTCTAATACCCATGGAAAAGGGTTTTAGATATGGGGGTTAAAAGGGCTTCATAACGTACAAGGAGGGGGTAAAAATTTTTGAAATCCAGGGGAAAGGGTTTTAGCACGGGGGAGGGGAAAATGAAAGGGGGCTTAAGGGATTTTAACCCCGGGAAAAAAAAATAACAAAGGGGGTAGTAGGGTATATGAAGGGGGTTTAAAGAGGCCCCCCCCTTTGGAAGCTTCCAAGCTTCCAGAAGCTTTGGGGGGGTGGTTATGGTCGTCCGACCTGGCGGGGGGATTTGGAGGTGGCGGCCAATAAACAGCGTCCCGTCCCCTCTCTCTTCACAGCGATTGAACTTCGGCAACGGTGTCGATTCTCCTCACGGTCTTCCCCCCAGCCTTCTCTGTCCTGCGGCCCCTCCCCTCCCCTCGTTTAAATAGTGGAGGGAGGGGGATCTTCTCCTTCTGCGTGTCAACACGCATGCCCTCCCTCCCTCCACAAGCTCCACCAAGGAGCTTCGTAACTCCCTTCTATTCCCCTCCCCCCCTCCAGCTCGTCAGTCGGCTGGAGGTATAAGGGGGGGGAATAAAATAAAAAATTTTCAAAAGCCCAATTAATTATTTTCCCACGTGTACTTTTACACAGAGCCCCCTGGCACCCAAGCGTCCTCCTGCTCCAAGTAGTGCCCAATGAAGAGACCTCTCATGGCGGGTTCGGTCCACATTCCTGGCATGGCTAACAACCCCCTTGGTTAGGATCAGGTAGACACTCGAGGGTAAGTGATGTTGCCTCTCCCTCCAGGCCTTCAATGTGAAGTATTAATTATCTTTCCATCTTTAGTTCCTTGAGCAAAGCAATACAAATAGTGCTCCTAAACTGTACAAACACAATCAATCCAGTGGTCATTTATTTGGCCAACTACTAAGGAGTGAATCCTTCTCTCTAAATGCATCCAACATCCAATTCGGGATCAATTGCGACTTGGCAAGATCCCCAAGGGTTTCGTTGCTTGATTACCCTTTTATCCTTAGGTTAGGGTTTATACCCTGTCAACCCAAATTAGCAACACCTTAGGTTCCTTAAATTGAGACAATAAATCCTGGCGACTTTGTCGCTCTAACTTGATTTTCTTGCTAGGCAATTAATAGTTACCCTAACTTGGAAACTTAGCCTTACAGAAGGGTAATGTAACAGGATGACTACTCATCCTCTTGCAAGTTAGACTTGTGCTAGAACCTGCCAACCTTGTTCTAAGGAGTGGCAACTCTACTTTGTGATTTAACACAAAACCATGTGACATTGCAACTTGTAGCATAGGAGTCGCATCTGACTTGCGGGATCATCTTTCCCATCAATTGGCATACCTTGGTCAAAAATATGTTTAGTCAAGAGATAGGGTTTGGGATGTCTTCTTGCCAAACCCAACCCTAACCTTACTAGGTTACAATGCTTGGCCCTAGGGTTTCAAAACTCAGTCGAAAGACTACTATCAGGTCATTCAATCCTTCAGGTAAAAACCCTAGATCGTTATTGTATGGGTGTCCAATTTACCCAAACATTCCGTGAATGTGGGTAGGATCTTTTGGGTTCGAAAGTCTCGACTTGGCGACCCACATGCGATACTAGGCAGCATTTTTGACGTGCTAAACCCTACCTAGCACTTTGAAGTGTTCATTGTACTGTCTAGTTATGCTTTTACAAATCCCTTGAGGGTTATACCCTTACAAGTGATCTATCTAAAATGATCTAATTGTCTCGCGACGAGAATGATCTTCGCTTAGAAAAGATGCAAATACTTTTCCTAAGAGATGCAAATAACTAAATTCAAGATACAACATTCCATGCAAGTATGCGAATCATAAACTTTTACTTCTATGCAACTATAATGTTTGCAATGACCATTTCCTTTCCTTGCTTAAAATCATGATGATTGACAATTTCACGGCTAACTCATATAAAAACCTACGTTGAGTTTCAACAAGAATTATATCTATAAACCTTTTGTTTGATGCATTGAATATGAAATGCATCTTTTCCAAAACAACCTCGATACAGAAGTTCATGCATGACGAATATGTGACATGCAAACTTTTCTAGATACAACTTTAACAAATGAAGTTCATGCATGACGAATATGTGATATGCAACCTTTTCTAGATACAACTTCGATAAATGAAGTTCATGCATGACGAATATCATGAGACTAATGTTGACTTAATCCGTTCTATGGCAATTAATCCAACTTAAAATGCACGCATCTTTGCATGTAACAGGCAAGTTCATGGTTTCATTTCCATGCAATGCAACTACTTGGACAATAGCAACAATGATTACGTCATATGAATCTACAAGTAGAAAATTACTACCTAAATGCCTTATGCACTTCTCTTTTCCGCGGCCAATCAAAGATGCATTTCAACAATTTCATCTTTTTAAACCTACGCAATATGCGCTTAGGATTTGCAACTTGGAAATGCAAGCAGCCCAAATGCACGACATGCACTAACTCTTGTAAATCGTCCAAGGAGATAATTTCCCAAATGTATTTTAACTTTACTATGTGACTTAGAGACGAGCGTAAATGCATTCTTCCCATGAAGTTAAACATGCCTAATGCATTTCTTTTATATGGAATTAAGCTCGTAGAACCTGGACATGAGAACTCGTAGGAATGTCCACATGTAGACTTGGGTTGGAGACTTCCGCACGTGCGCCTTGCGTCTTTGGCTTTGGAGCCATCGTTGATGTAGTGGACTTGGACTCCAGGATTTTTCCTTGCCTTTATGCGATCTCCGAACTCCCTCCGGGCTTTGGAAAGTCAGTCGCAAAATCTACCTACTCCCTCTCGTGCAAGAAATTCCTTTAGAAAAACGCGATTTTAAGAAACAGGGGATAAGCCATGTGGACAAGGCTTATGGAAGCTTATCTTAAGAAGCTTCTAAAGAAGCTTCCAAAAGATTCTATGTTAGAAGGTGACGGGAAGGGAAATGATTGGAAAGGAGGGGTGAAGGTGTCAATTGAAGGAGATGAAGATGAAGATGATGATGATGATCATGGTGTTGAGGGTGGCAGCCTGGCGGACTCTGGGCGTAGCAAGGCAGCGTTTTGGTGATGGCGGACGGCACGAGCACAGCACGGCAGCCTTTGTCACTCCCGTCCCAAGCTCAAGGGGAGGGGGGTTCATATAGCATAGGGGGGGGACAGGTAGCTACACACGTGGATTGTGTGCATGCCTCCCCCCTCATGCTTCCCCACGCCACTTAGCTTCTCTCCCTCTCACACTCCTCTCCGCTGCCATGCTTCCCCACGCCACTTAGCTTATCTCCCTCTCACACTCCTCTCCCCTGCCATGCATCGGCTGAGGGGAGGGGGGTAAAAAAAAAATAAAATTGCACTACTTTAATCATTTATCCATTTGCCTTTCCGTAAGGGGTGTTCTCGTGCGGCTTGTGCGTTTTAACCTCAGACTTATTTGCACAACGCGGATGGGGATTATTATCATGCATGCGGGGTAAGCATTTAACTACCAACATTTTTGGATGTGCGATTTAAATTTGACTTAATATTTTGAGCAAAAATATTACATTCTCTCCCCCTTTGAGGAATCGAGATGTCCTCATCTTGAGAAGAACTAGGGGTATTGTTGGTTGAGATTACTTTTATCCATCCAAGTGGCATCCTCCTCGGGATAATCTTTCCACTGGAGGAGGTATTCTCTCAAGGTTCTGGATCTCAAATGTCTCTCCCTAATATCTAAGATCCTGTCAGGCTGTCATAGCTCAAGGACTCCTTGGCTAGGCATTACACCTTGTTGATCATCAAGTATATGACTAGGGTTAGGTACATACTTCTTCAATAGACTGATATGGAATACATTATGAACCTTTAGGTTCTCAGGGAGTTGCAGTCTATAAGCATTAGGCCCTAGGCACTTGAGGATCTTGTAGGGTCCACAATACCTTGGACTTAGCTTCTTGCATTCTTCTAAGGATAGGGAACTCTTCTTTGGGTATACGTGAATGAAGACCATATCTCCTTCTGCGAAGGATCTATCTTGACGTTTCAAATTCGTGTATGCCTTCTGTCTATCCTTGGAGGCTTAGATGTCCTGTCTTATTGACTTCATTTGGTCATCCATATTTTCCAGCATTTGCTTTGAAGCTTCAACCCTCAAGGTTGGATGCGAGAAGTTTAAAGGACTTCGGCAGTCGTGCCCATACAATGCTTGAAAAGGGGTCATCTGAATGCTTTGTTGGTAGGAAGCATTGTAGGCAAACTCAACCAGTGGAAAGTATTGAATCCACTTTTTGGGCTCACGACAGTAGTGTGCCCTTAGCATATCCTTAATGATTTGTTTGACTCGCTCCGTTTGACCATCAGTTTGGGGATGGTAAGCTGTACTAAAATAGAGTTGAGTCCCATTGGCTTCGAAGATAGCCCTCCAGAAGTGTGATGTGAAGAGAGAGTCACGATCGCTAATGATTCCTCTGGGTAACCCATGCAGTTTGAATATCTCCTTGATAAATAACCTTGCAATGTCTGAGGCTTTATAGTTTGTCTTAATAGGGATAAGATGTGCAACCTTGGTTAGCATATCAACCACAACCATATTAATGGAGTTGTAACCTCCTTGAACTTGAGGTAGGCCAACAATGAAGTCCATACTAATGAATTCCCATTTCATTTGGGGAATCATTGTTAAGTGGTTGCAACTTCCCTGGCATTTTGACATGTTCGGCCTTAATGTGTTGACAAGACAAACACTCAGTGACATATTTGAGAACGTCACCTTTAAGCCTCTCCCAATAATCTCTCTTTCTGATTGCATTGAGGGTCTTGGCATAGCCAAGATGTCATGAGAAAGGGGAGTCATGAGCTTCCCAAAGTATCTTTTGCTTGAGTGACTAGCTTGCCGATATACATAATCTCGTTCTATAGTAGACAAGTCCACTATTGATAGAGAATTCTAGATACTTTGCTTGTAGCTTTGGGTCCTGATCCTTGATGGGGATCTCCCTTAGCAACTTCCAATAGGTTGGATCATGGCATGCCTTTTCTCTAGCTAGCTCAAGTATTGGGTTGTTTGGCATGGATACCTTTATGGCTAGAGATCTAGTTGTTGATGGATCTTGCAAGATTAGAGAATTTAGAAATGCCTTGTGACTGAGTGCATCGGCAACTACATTCTCCTTTCCAGGACGGTATTTGATTTCAAAGTCATATTCCTCTAGCACTTCAATCCATCAACGTTGCCTCATGTTGAGCTCATTTTGGGTAAAGATCCACTTAAGACTTTTATGATCCGTCACTAGGGTAAACTTGTTACCCAGCAAGTAGTGTCTCCAGAGCTTGAGAGCATGGATGACATCTAACAACTCCAGATCGTGGGTAACATAATTCTTCTCGTGGCTCTTCATTTTCCTTGAAGAGCATACTACAGGATGACCTTCTTGCATAAGCACACATCCTAAGGCAAGTGTGCTAGCATTAGTTACCACTTCAAACTCCTTACTAAGGTCTGGAAGTTTTAGGATAGGTGTTGATACCAAGCTTTGCTTTAGTTTATCAAAGCTAGATTGTTCAGCAGTTGACCATACAATTGATGTTTGCTTCTTTAGTAGATCGGTCAATGGTGCTACAATCAAAGCATAGTTTTTTATAAAGACCCTGTACCATCCTGTCAATCCAAGAAAACTGTGTATTTCTTTGATAGTAGTTGGTGTTGGCACTCCAGAACATCTCTGACCTTAGCCGGATCCACTGAGATTCCTTCCGCTGATATAATGAATCCCAGATATTCAATCTGTCGTTTGAAGAATGCACACTTCTTCTTCTTGGCATAAAGCTTGTGTGCCCTCATTGTCTCAAGGACAATGCAAAGCTGGGGCTCATGATCTTCTTCCTGTTTGGAGTAGACTAAGGTATCATCAAAGAAGACGAGTACGAAGTCATCAAGATATGGCCTAAAGATATCTTGCATTAACCTGTTGAAGGTGGCAGGTGCATTCGTCAGCCCAAATGACATGACCAAGAACTCAAAATGCCCATATCTTGTGTTGAATACGGTCTTTGGGATATCTTCTTCCTTGGTCCTTATCTGATAGTATCCAGACCTAAGATCAATCTTGGAGAAGATCTTCGCACCTTGAAGATGGTCAAGAGATTCATCTATTCTTGTAATGGGATATTTGTTCTTAATGGTTGATTGATTCAACCCTCTGTAATCAATACATAGCCGAAGCGTTTCATATTTATTCTTCTGGAACATCACTGGGACTCCCCATGGCAAACTACTAGGATGGATGCAGCCCTGATCTAACAATTGCTTGAGTTGCTCCTTCAGCTCAATTGCTTCCAAGATGGACATTCTATATGGCCTCTTTGCAATTGGTGCAACTCCTGGCACTAGCTTGATTTCATGATCAACTTCCCTTTGAGGAGTAAGTTCTGTCAGCTCTTCAGGAAATACGTCTGCATACTCCTTTAGCCATGAAGGTTCTTCACTAGACTCTTGATTCTGATCTAGCTTATTAAGCTTAATCAAATAGACAAGTAGTCCCTTTCTAACTCCCTTTATTATCCAAGATGCTTTGGCCAATTGAATTTTCAGCTTTCCAGCCTCTCCTTGAGTTGTGACCAATTCCCCTTCAGAATTTTCGAAAGGAAACTTGGCCCTTCCCACAATGAATGTGGACATCATTAGGTTTAAGCCAATCCATTCCGAGCAAACACTCATGGATACCTAGGTTCATAACCCTGAATTTGACCGAAGTCAATTTTCCTCCTAGTAGGAATTTCACCTTAGTAGTTTGCCTAGTGCAAATGACCTCACGACCATTTGCTAATTCCACAAGTAAGGTAGGTGTATCTATTGTGGCTATTCCTAGTCTTCTTGCATAAACTGGTGAGATAAAGGAATGTGTTTTGCCACAATCAATCAAGGTTTTGAAGCCTTTACCTTGATAGTCCGATGGTGTCTGAATCACCGAAAACTGGCGATTCGGGCCTTTCTTGTGAAGGACGGCATGGACTGTTGCCCTCTCAAAGTTTGTTTCCATGGTCGGGTATTCTTCATTGCACATTTCCCTGTTGGCAACGTAGGCGGTTCTTCCTCTGCCCCGGGTGGCGGCTCCTTGGCCACGGGCGGTTCCTTGGAATGGTCCTTGACGTTGTCCTCCACCAAGCTTGGGACATTGCCTTTTGAAATGACCAGGCTCGTTGCAATGGAAGCAATGGAGATTGCGGCCATTACCTTGGGTAGGAACAAGATTATTGACATTGTTGGTCCTAGCTTTCTTCCTTTGTCCCTGGTTTTGACCTTGAACTCTCTTCGCATGGGACCTATACACTCCTTTGTTCTGATCCTTATAAGACCAAGTCTTGTTACTTCTTGGCCTGGTCTGCACTTCATGTATTATGGGTGCAGCTCGAATGAGTGCATCCTGAAGATCTGTTGGGCGCATTGATTCGAGGTGAGTGTTTACGGGTGGGTTTAATCTAGCACAAAACTTCGACACCTGTTGTGTCATATCCATTTGTGGCGCATACTTCAAAAGAGAGACGAACTTTGAGTACTATGTATCAAGAGATAAACCAAGCTGTTTCAGCTCATAGAACTCGTTCATCTTCTACGTGCGGTAGGCAGGTGGTAAGTATCTTTTGCGCACAACTCTTTTAAGATTTTCCCAAGTAACTGACCCTTCCGAGATCCCTTGGTCTCTGCACCATTGCTTCCACCAAAGTCTTGCTTCGCCGGTAAGCTTTAGTTTGGCGAGCATTGCTTGGTTAGCGGGTGCAGTACCTGCCACTTCAAAGTAATCCTCCATGGATTCGATCCAGATCTTGGCATCAGTTTGGACAGACCTTCCCTTTCCATCAAATTCTGGTGGCTTGATCTGCTTGAGAAGAAGCTTCTTCTCCTGAATCACAACCGTACTTGGTGTAGGGGTCGGACTAGGAATTTGCACTTGAGGTTGTGCTTGGGGATTGAGATTCTTAATGTTAACAACTCGCTAGACGTTTCTCACATTACATTTCATGCCCAATTCTCAGCTTTCAGCCAAGAGACCTAATCACTTAACTTTTTTATCAATACTCACAGCCAAGACAATCATTGATAAAAAGAGTCTTATTTCATTCATGTGGGCATAGCCCTTTCAAAGTACAATTACTCTTGGGGAGATGGAACAAGTTGATACATTAATTCGGGGAAAATAAGATTGTATTACATTCAGCTACGGGAACTGAGTAATAGTATGGATTGGGGTCATGGATTTTCAGGAATTGATAGGTCATTGGAAGATTAGGGTATCCTTTCCTTTGGTATCTGTTCTTCTCATAACGTCCCAACACCTTGATTTTGTTAGTAGGGATTATCCGAGTCACTTCCTCATACACATACATGTTCTTCTTGACCTTTCGACTGCCGACATGTAGGGTTGCGTTTGCGTGAGCTTCAACAAAAATGAATAGCTTTACGATCTTTAAGTCTTCCAACCACTTGATTCTCTTTAAGTTGGTTCGAAGGTATGCAAATCGGCAGGCAGCTATGTAATAGATTCTTGAGTCACCTGTCCATCTCCGTTCCACGTACAGGGGTGAAGGATTGTAGATGCGGTCTAGGATATTCATCATATCAATCCTCCGTTGATAATTCGAGGCACACATCACGGTCATAAACATAACCTGGAACACCAAGAATCTGTTCCATGCTTCACGACTCTACAAGTCAGCATCGATAAGTAAGTAAGGAAATGTTCTTAATAGCAACATTTTCTCTACTTCTCCTTACTAGTAAACATTAGTTCCTCGTTGCTTGGCTCTGATACCAACTGTAACGTGTCCACTTGTTCACTTCCAGGACACATCTTAGCAGCCCATTGGGAAGAGAGTCTAGAAAGTGCCACCCGGTACTCCCATGGAATGTCACGGGGTTTGCGATCTAGGTCCTCCTGAGTCAGCCAACGAAGTGGAAGCATTCCAGCCGTTCCCACTTAGGATCGACCTGAATTAGGGTTTTCCTAATGGTCAAATGCCTAGAGAGTAACTAGTGTCAAACCCCAGGTGAACTACTTTACACAGAAACATTAGGGTTGAAGTGGACCCATGCTGCACTTGGTTCAAGGAGAATGGGAAACGAGAGGGATGCAAAGCTCGACCTCTCTGCCCATAAGGCATAGTCCCATTCTATTCCCCTAAAACAACATAAATCAAGACTCTAGTGTCCTAGATTCTAGGTCAACTTTCCTTGCTGTCAACTTCCTTCGAGAAAAGTTCCTGGCCAACCGGGACCACCCATCCATAGGATAGACCCATGGCCACATCCGCACACTTTCCTCGGGGTTGCTTTAGTTGTCTATTTACCTACCACATTTAGGTTGACATGCAAAAACAACTTCCTTAATTAGCCAATTAATCACCAATTGCTTCATGTAATCTTAGCACTTGACATAGAAAAACAGTGTCCAACAATTTCTTTTTCAACAATTGATCTTATTTATCTTTGGAATACATCATATAATCTAGCCCGTAGGCTAATCCGTAATCCGCCCGAAGGCAATCCATAATCCACCCAAAGGCAATTTAGCAATCCTTAGGGATTACTAATCCAAGTTTCCGCCCATAGACTAGTATGCCGGCCTCGAGATCCAATCTCGAGTCACATCGGCCTCTTGTGCAGGACCCCGAGGGCAAGGGATTTACAGCCAGAGCCCCCTGGCACCCAAGCGTCCTCCTGCTCCAAGTAGCGCCCAACGAAGAGACCTCTCGCGGCCGAATCGGTCCACGTTCCAACGCGGCTAACAACCCCCTTTGTTAGGGTCAAGCAGCCAGTCGGGTGTAACTGATACTGCCTCTCCCTCCATGCCTTCAACCTAAAGCATTAATTATCTTTCCATCTTTAGCTCCTTGAGCAAAGCAATACAAATAGTGCTCCTAAACTGTACAAACACAATCAATCCAGTGGTCATTTATTTGGCCAACTACTAAGGAGTGAATCCTTCTCTCCGAATGTGTCCAACATCCGCTCTGGGATCAATTGCGACTTGGCAAGATCCCCAAGGGTTTCATTACTTGATTACCCTTTTATCCTTGGGTTAGGGTTTATACCCTGTCAACCCAAATTAGCAACACCTTAGGTTCCTTAAATTGAGATAGTAAATCCTAGAGACTTTGTCGCTCTAACTTGATTTGTCAATTGCTTGCTAGGCAATTAATAGTTACCCTAACTTGGCAACTTAGCCTTACAAAAGGGTAATGTAACAAAATGATTACTCATCCTCTTGCAAGTTAGACTTGTGCTAGAACCTGCCAACCTTGTTTTAAGGAGTAACAACTCTACTTTGTGATTTAATACAAAACCATGTGACATTGCAACTTGTAGCATAGGAGTCGCATCTGACTTGCGGGATCATCTTTCCCATCAATCGGCATACCTTGGTCAAAAATACGTTTAGTCAAGAGGTAGGGTTTGGGATGTCTTCTTGCCAAACCCAACCCTAACCTTACTAGGTTACAACGCTTGGCCCTAGGGTTTCAAAACTCAGTCAAAAGACTACTATCAGGTCATTCAATCCTTCAGGTAAAAACCCTAGATCGTTATTGTATGGGCGTCCAATTTACCCAAACATTCCGTGAATGTGGGTAGGATCTTTTGGGTTCGAAAGTCTCGACTTGGCGACCCACATGCGATACTAGGCAGCATTTTTGACGTGCTAAACCCTACCTAGCACTTTGAAGTGTTCATTGTACTGTCTAGTTATGCTTTTACGAATCCCTTGAGGGTTATACCCTTACAAGTGATCTATCTAAAATGATCTAATTGTCTCGCAACGAGAATGATCTTCGCTTAGAAAAGATGCAAATACTTTTCCTAAGAGATGCAAATAACTAAATTCAAGATACAACATTCCATGCAAGTATGCAAATCATAGACTTTTACTTCTATGCAACTATAATGTTTGCAATGACCATTTCCTTTCCTTGCTTAAAATCATGATGATTTACAATTTCAAGGCTAACTCATATAAAAACCTACGTTGAGTTTCAATTTTGAATTATTTCTATAACCCTTTTGTCTGATGCATTGAATATGAAATGCATCTTTTCCAAAACAACCTCGGTAAAGAAGTTCATGCATGACAAATATGTGACATGCGACCTTTTCTAGATACAACTTTGATAAATGAAGTTCATGCATGACGAATATGTGACATGCAACCTTTTCTAGATACAACTTCGATAAATGAAGTTCATGCATGACGAATATCATAAGACTAATGTTGACTTAATCAGTTCTATGGCAATTAATCTGACTTAAAATGCACACATATTTGCATGTAACAGGAAAGTTCATGGTTTCATTTCCATGCAATGCAACTACTTGGACAATAGCGACAATGATTACGTCATACGTATCTACAAGTAGAAAATTACTACCTAAATGCCTTATGCGCTTTTCTTTTCCGTGGCCAATCAAAGATGCATTTAAACAATTTCATCTTTTTAAACCTATGCAATATGCGCTTAGGATTTGCAACTTGGAGATGCAAGCAGCCCAAATGCACGATATGCACTAACTCTTGTAAATCGTCCAAGGAGATAATTTCCCAAATGTATTTTAACTTTACTACGTGAAATAGAGACAAGCGTAATGCATTCTTCCCATGAAGTTAGATGTGCCTAATGCATTTCTTTTATGCGGAATTAAGGTCGTAGAACAACCTGGGCATGAGAACTCGTAGGAATGTCCACGCGTAGACTTGGGTTGGAGACTTCCGCACGTGCGGCTTGCATCTTTGGCTTTGGAGCCATCATTGATGTAGTGGAATTGGACTCTGCGATTTTTCCTCGCCTTTATGCAATCTCCGAACTCCCTCCAGGCTTTGGAAAGTCAACCTCAAAATCTACCTACTCCCTCTCGTGCAGGAAATTCCTTTACAAAAATGCGGTTTTAAGAAACCAGGGATAAGCCATGTGGACAAGGCTTATGGAAGCTTATCTTAAGAAGCTTCTAAAAAACCTTTCAAAAACTTCTGTGTCAGAACGTGACGGGGAGGGAAATGATTGGAAAGGAGGGGTGAAGGTGTCGATTGAAGGAGATGAAGATGAAGATGATGATGGTGATCGTGGTGTTGAGGGCAGCAGCCTGGCGGACTGCGGGCGTAGCAAGGCGGCGTTCTGGCAATGGCAGATGGCACGGGCACAGCACGACAGCCTTTGTCTCTCCCTCCCAAGCTCAAGGGGAGTGGGGCTCATATAGGATGGAAGGGTGGGGGGGGGGGGGGGGGGGAGGTAGCCACACACGTGGCTTGTGTGCATGCCTCCCCCCTCATGCTTCCCCATGCCACTTAGCTTCTCTCCCTCTCACACTCCTCTCCCCTGCCATGCATCGGCTGAGGTGAGGGGGGTAAATAGTAAAAAAATTTGCACTACTTTAATCATTTATTCGTTTTCCTTTCCATAAGGGGTGTTCTCGTGCGGCTTGCGGGTATTAACCTTGGCCTTATTTGCACAATGCGGATGGGGATTATTATCGCGTGTGCAGGGCAAGCATTTAACTGCCAACATTTTTCGATATGGGAGATCACTTTGGGGTGCCTTATTGCACGGGATGTGTGGGTTTTAAGGTTGACTTAATATTTCAAGCAAAAATATTACAAAACCTCAACTAATTAGTAACTTAATCATTTTCTTACAAGTGCCAGTTTTGAAATATTTTTTGCCCTAATGAGATACAAGTGGGCTCAACTTCCTCAACCACCTTTACCATATAAGCATAATGGTGGGTTGCATGACCTTCAAAACTAAATCTTTTAAAAGGGTATTTGACCTTTCTAGACTTGTATACTACTAGATCACTGTAACGTGTCCCCTAGTATCATCCAGGACACGTCTTAGCAGTCCATCGGAAAGGATGTCTAGAAAGCTCCGCCCGGAACTCCCATGGAATGTTACGGGTTTTGCAATCTAGTTCCTCCCGTGTCTGCCACGTAGCGGAAGTATCCTGGCCGTTCCCGCTTAGGATCGACCGGAATTAGGGTTTTCCTAATGGGTCATTAGCTAACAGCAACTAGCGTCAGACCCGAGCGAACTACTTTACGCAGAAACGCCAGGTCCGAAGCGGATTCACGCTGCACTTGGTTCAAGGAGAATGGGAAACGAGAGGGATGCAAAACTCCACCTCTCTGCCATAAGGCATAGTCCCATTTCGTTCCCCTAAAACAACGTAAATCAGGTAAGACGTAATTCTAGGTCGTCGCTCTCGTTATTCTTTTTGATGATGATGATCATTCCGCTGTTCTTCGAGATTTTTGAGAAAAGTTCCCGGCTAACCGGGACCACCCAACCGTAGGACGGACCCATGGCCCATCCTCCGCACTTTCCTCAGTTTGTTTTAGTTATGTAATTATCTAACACATTAATTTGACATATAACAATCAGTTTCTTTAATTAATCCTGTTAAGCACTAGTTCCTTCACGTAATCTTATCACGTGACATAGAAAAACAATATCAAGCAAGTTTTTTTTTTAAAACATTTCATCATTTTATCTTTGAAATACAAGGAGTTCCGCCCGTAGGCTTGTCCATAATCCGCCCGAAGGCTATCCAGTGATCCTCAGGGATCACTATTCCAAGCTACCGCCCGTAAACTAGTATGCGGGCCTCGAGATCCAATCCCGAGTCACGTTAGCCTCTTGTGCAGGACCCGGAAGGCGAGGGATTTACGGCCAGAGCCCCCCCTGGCACCCAAGCGTCCTCCTACTCCAAGTAGAGCTCAACGGAGAGACCTCTCGCGGCGGGTTCGGTCCACGTTCCCGGCGCGGTGAACAACCCCCTTGGTTAGGGTTAGGAAGGTAGTCGGAGGTAACTGAAACTGCCTCTTCCTTCAGGCCTTTAACCTGAAGTATAGGTACTCATTTAATTTGTAGTTCATAATTCAAACAGAGCCCTAAAATCTCTAGCAAGCACAAACATTTCCATTAATCAACCGTGATGTTTGGCAAACTGCTAAGGAAGTGTTCTTTCCTTTTGAGTGTATCAGCACTCGTTTCCAAGGTGTCTTGTAAATTGGCAAGATCCTTTACATTCCGGTGTAGGGCGTACCTTATTAACCCAACTTGGTCAACCCTAAAGTTCCTTAGATATGCTAGTTTCCGGTTTACAAATTTCCTTATTTAGGAGGATATGCAAAAATACGTCTTTTTGCAAGATAACTTGCGTAGGGATCTGCCATCCTTGATGAGAGTTTTTACCCTTCCTCCTTGTGAATCAATCATAAGACTAAATGATTTCGTACTTGCTGCGCAAGTTCTGCGATGGAATAATCTGTTTTAGATCCCTTAAGCTGACATATGTTAGGCCTAGGGTTTCTTTTTTTTGAGAACCTTAGGGACAAACCCTAGTTCCTTATCTTTACGAATTTATTGTCCCTACAGTAAGGAAAGTAGTCAAGTGCTTAGGGTATGAATGTTTTTTTAATGTTTAGATTGGTTTAGTTAACTTTTGGAAGGTAATATTAATCGTCTTGTCACAGTTTTGCTATCCTTGTGACAATTTACTTTCCAGTCAATACAGTTTAATTTAGCTTCCGTTTTCCTAAAAGATGAACTCATGCCAAATAACAACATTTGCCTTGCTAAGATGTGCAATTAGCAAAGATAACTTCCTAGTAATTTGAGCATCGAAAGAAACCTTTCATGAATTTAACCATTTACAATGATTCGTTGCGAAAGGAATAAGACTAATGGTGCAAGATATAATTTCTACACCTTTAGGATTTAACTAAAATGTACTACTATAGCAAATGGATAATCTCGCTCATAATTTATAATGCTTGACACAACTCGAAGGAAACTAAGTTCTATTCATTATCATTCATTCAAATAAGCTAAACTTCTTTATTGCAAATAACTCGGATAAATATATCCTATCCCTAACAATTTCTCTTTGCATGATCGACTTAAACCCGAATTAAAGCCAAGAAGAAAATGTAACGTGTCCACTAGAATCATCTAGGACACGTCTTAGTAGTCCATCGGGAAGAATGTCTAGAAAACTCCGCCCGGCACTCCCTTGGAATGTTACGGGTTTTGCAATCTAGGTCTTCCCGCGTCTACCACGTAGCGAAAGTATCCTGGCCGTTTCCCACTTAGGATCGACCGGAATTAGGGTTTCCCTGTTAGGTCATTAGCTAGCAGCAACTAGCGTCAGACCCGAGCGAACTACTTTACGCAGGAACACCAGGTCCGAAGCGGATTCACGCTGCACTTGGTTCAAGGAGAATGGGAAACGAGAGGGATGCAAGGCTCAACCTCTCTGCCATAAGGCATAGTCCCATGCCGTTCCCCTAAAACAGCGTAAATCAGGTAGGATGTACCTCTAGGTCATCGTTTCGTTATGATCATCTGGTTGTTTTTCAAGATTTTTGAGAAAAGTTCCCGGCTAACCGGGACCACCCATCCATAGGACAGACCCATGGTCCATCCTCCGCACTTTCCTTGGTTTGTTTTAATTATGTAATTACCTAACACATTAATTTGACATATAACAAACAGCTTCCTTGATTAATCCCGTTAAGCACTGGTTCCTTCACGTAATCTTATCACGTGACATAGAAAAACAATATCAAACAACTTCTTTATTATCATATCATCATTTTATCTTTGAAATACAGAGGTTCCGCCCGTAGGCTTGTTCATAATCCGCCCGAAGGCTATCCAGTAATCCGCTAGGGATCACTATTCCAAGCTTCTGCCCATAGACTAGTATGCGGGCCTCGAGATCCAATCCCGAGTCACGTTAGCCTCTTGTGCAGGACCCGGAAGGCGAGGGATTTACGGCCAGAGCCCCCCCTGGCACCCAAACGTCCTCCTGCTCCAAGTAGAGCTCAACGGAAAGACCTCTCGCGGCGGGTTCGGTCCACGTTCCCGGCGCGGTCAACAACCCCCTTGGTTAGGGTCAGGCAGGCAGTCGGGGGTAACTGAGCTGCCACTCCCTTCAGGCCTTCAACCTGAAGCATTTATATATCTTTCATCCTTTAGTTCCTTGAACAAACAATGCAAACAGTGCTTTCTAAACTGTTACAAGCACAATCAATTCCAGTGGTCGTTTAGTTGGCAAACTGTTAAGGAGTGAATCCTTCTCTCCGAATGCGTCCCGCATTCGATTCGGAATCAATTGCAACTTGGCAAGATTCCTATCGTCCTTGGGTTAGGGTCATACCCAACTTAACCAATACCTTAGGTTTTATTAATAGTAATCTCGGCGACCATGTCGCTTTAATTTATTGACTAATCATTTGCGCCGAGCAATTACTTAACTTCCCTTAACTTGGCAATTTTTCCCTAATGAGGGCGATGTAACAGGATGACTACCCATCCCTTTTCAAGTTAAACTTGCGCAAGAACCTGCCAACCTCATTCCAAGGAATGGCAAAACTTTCTTACGATCAAACCACAAGGCTATGCGACGTTGCAACTAGTTGCACAAGTGTCGCCTCCATTCCAAGAGATCATTTCACCTATTGAATGGCATTTTCTGGTCACGGAATTATCTTCAGACGAGAAGCAGGGTTTAGGGTGTCTTTTTACCCGTCCCATCCCTAATTTCACTAGATCGACAACGTTTAGTCCTAGGGTTCCAACTCAATTCGAGTTTCATCATTTTGAGCGATTGGTCCTTAAGGTAGGAATCCTAGATTATTGTTTGCATGAGCATCCAATTAACTCAACATTTTGGGAATGTGGTTAGGACTATTGGGCATGAAGGTTTCGACTTAGCGACAATTGGAAAACTTGGCCGAATCCTTAACGTGCTAATCCCTAGTTAGTGTTTGGGGTATCTATCGTATTGACTGAACCATGCCCATACGAATCCTTTGCGGCTAGGTGATTTGGGTAATTCACTATGCTTGTCTCGCGACAAGGATGAATCCTTCCCTAGAGACAATAAACTAGATCTAAAGAAGAAAAATGGTTTCGACTACCACAATACATGTAAACATGCGACTCACTCTATCTTTTATTGGTAAAGTAAAAATACATGATAAGCTGGGTACCAACTTTCTTAGGACCTACTAGGACTTACTTCAAATAATCATGACTACTACCTTGTTATCTACACTTTAGAATCTCATGCTTTGTTTAAATTCTGCAACCTTTCCCAAATGCAACACTTGATGAATCAATTTTATGCACGATGAAAGTGCAACATGCAACCCTTTCATAACTACAACGTAGTTAAATGAGGTTATTGTAGAGTTAGTGTTGGTATATTCTTTCTTGCAAGCACATGCCACATGCCAATCCCTAGATTCATTTTTGATACACCACCATTACTTTTCGGACAACCTCCTACGGGTGTTAACAGCTTTTCCCCATGAACCATTACAATAAAGATTTTTCCTAAATTGCGACATAAGCTTATTCTTTCCATGTCTAGTCAAAAATACACTTAATAACTTCAGCCTTATAAAGATAGGCGGTAGGTGTTCTAGGCTCGTCACTTTGAAATGCATGATAAGGCAGCATAATACTAGAGTCGTAAGATGGATAGACAACTCACTTCATCATATTGAAAATGTTAATAACTCCATTTCATGTCATGAGCTAATTCTAGTAATCGATCAAATAGACAAATTTTCCTGAATTGCCTTTTTAATTCGGCTTGGTAAATTTGAACATGCATAGGTGCTTTCATTTCATAACTTTATAGATGCATGATATGCACGGACCCTTTATCTATATTTTATCGAATGTACTATTAACACTACCCCTGAATTAATGATAACGTAGTATGAATTTCCCTATGGAGTTAAGCGTATTTAAAACATCTCTTCATGTGGAAATATATTTACGGAACCTGGATTTGTTGATCCGCGGTGATATCCACGTGTAAGTCCGGGGAAGAACCTTCCGCGGCCGCGCCTTGCGTCTTCTTGGGAGCCATTGTAGACGTGATTACGGACCCCGCAGATTCCCTCTAGCCTTTACTCTTGCTCTTCGAGACGGTCAGGAGTCGATACCTTCTCCTCGCGTAAGAATAGGAGCTTAATGCACCCGGTTCTTTAATCGGCGGTTTTAAATCGGGGAAGGGCACATAGGAACAAGGCCTATGGACCTTATCCCTTTAGAATCTTCTTAAGAAGCTTCTAATAGGCTTTTGACTTTCTGGGAACCACGTGGGAGAGAGGGTGACCAATGATGGAAGGAGGGAATGTCGAAGGAAGGAGGAGGTGATTAGGATGATGGTAGGGAAGTATGGCGGCAGCCTTGGCGGCGTTTCTGGTGGCGCAGCAGTCGGTGGTCACGGCAGTCCTTGGCGGCGTTTCTGGTGGCGCATCAGTCGGTGGTCACGGCAGCATTGGCGGCGTTTCTGGTGGCGCAGCAGTCGGTGGTCACAGCAGCATTGGCGGCGTTTCTGGTGGCACAGCAGTCGGTGGTCACGGCAGCCTCCTCCTCCTTCGATTCTCCAACACGCAGCCTTCCCTTTTGCACGACTAGCATCCCCCTCTCAGCACGGCGACGTGTATCCCCAGCCTTTTTCCTCAGCACGTAACAGATGTTTTTATAGGCATGGGGGGGGAGAGAAGGCCTCCACCACGTGGCCCCCTTGCATGGGTTCCCCCCTCCCATGCAGGCCATGACTTTCCCATGTCCCATCCCCCCCACACTCCCTTTTCTCCAGTCGTGCATCGGCTGGGGAAAAAGGGATAAAAATAAAAAAATTTGCCTTGAATATTCAAATTTCCCCTCCCAAGAGGGTGTTTATGTAAGACTTGCGGTTTCGAACTTCCGGGTTTAATTTACCAATGCGGAGAACCCCATTTCTCGCGTGCGGGTCACACATTACATCGCCAATAATTTCAATACGAGAGATAACCTTTGCACAAGGTTTACGTCGTGTGCGGGAAGTCAATATTCACGGGTGGGAATATTACATTCTCTCCCCCTTAGAAGAATGGAGATGTCCTCATCTCGAGATAAATTGGGGATATTGAAGGTTGAGAGAGCTTTCATCCATCCAGGTAGCATCCTCTTCGGGATAATCCTTCCACTGGACGAGGTATTCTTTCAAGGTTCTAGATCTCAACTGTCTCTCCCTAACATCTAAAATCTTTTTCGGTCTTAGTTCAAGGACTCCTTGACTAGGCATTACAATTTGTTGGTCATCGAGTACATGATTAGGGTTGGGCACATATTTTTTTAAGAGACTAATATGGAATACATTGTGAACTTTTAGGCTATCCGGAAGTTGCAGTTTATAAGCATTGGGTCCCAGGCATTTGAGGACTTTATACGGCCCACAATACCTTGGACTTAGCTTCTTGCATTCTCCTAGAGATAGAGAACTCCTCTTTGGGCGTACACGAATGAAGACCATGTCTCCTTCTCCGAAGATCCTCTCTTGGCGCTTCAAATCCGCATATGCCTTTTGTCTATCTTTGGCTGCTTGTATGTCTTGTCTTATTGACCTTATTTGGTCATCCATGTCCTCCAACATTTGTCTTGAAGCTTCAACTCTTAGGGTTGGATCAGAAAAGTTTAGGGGACTTCGACAGTCATGACCATACAATGCCTGGAAAGGGGTCATTTGAATGCTCTGCTGGTAAGAAGCATTGTAGGTAAATTCTACTAACGGCAAGTACTGAATCCACCTCTTCGGCTCTCGACAGCAGTATGCCCTAAGCATATCCTCAATGATTTGATTTACTCGCTCTGTTTGTCCATCTGTTTGGGGATGGTAGGCAGTGCTAAAACAGAGTTGAGTTCCAATAGCTTCAAAGATAGCTCTCCAGAAGTGTGAAGTGAAGAGAGAATCTCGATCGCTAATGATCCTTCTAGGTAACCCATGTAACTTGAATATCTCCTTGATAAACACTCTTGCAATGTCGGAGGCTTTATAGTTTGTCTTTACTGGAATCAGGTGTGCAACCTTAGTAAGCATGTCAACTACAACCATAATGGAGTTGTATCCTCCTTGGACTTGGGGTAAGCCCACCACAAAATCCATACTGATGAATTCCCATTTCATCTGGGGAATATCAAGTGGTTGCAATTTTCCTGGCATCATGACATGTTCAGCCTTGATACGTTGGCAAGACAAACATTCAGTGACATATTTGAGAACGTCACCTTTGAGCCTCTCCCAATGGTAGCTCTTCCTAACTGCATTAAGAGTTTTTGCATAGCCAGGATGTCCTGCGAAAGGGGAATCATGAGCTTCCCATAATATCTTCTGCTTAAGTGACTGGCTTGTTGGTATACATAGCCTTGTTCTGTAATAGACAAGTCCATTATCAATGGAAAATTCCCGATACTTAGCTTGTGACTTCAGATTCTGCTCCTTGGTAGATATTTCTTCTATCATGGTTTGGTAGGCCAAATCACGGCATGCTTCCTCTCTAGCTAGTTCGAGTATAGGGTTGCTTGGCATAGATACCTTTGTAGCCAGAGATCTGGCCGTTGATGGATTCTGCAAGATTAGGGAATTTAGGAATGCCTTGCGACTGAGTGCATCGGCAACTACATTCTCTTTCCCTGGTCGATACTTGATTTCAAAATCATACTCCTCCAATACTTCAATCCATCGACGTTGCCTCATGTTGAGCTCGTTCTGGGTAAGAATCCATTTGAGACTCTTATGATCGGTTACTAGAGTAAACTTGTTACCCAACAGGTAGTGTCTCCAAAGCTTTAGAGCATGGATGACAGCTAATAATTCCAGATCATGCGTGGCATAATTCTTTTCATGACTCTTCAATTTCCTTGAAGAATATGCTATTGGATGACCTTCCTGCATAAGTACACACCCCAAGGCAAGAATGCTGGCATTAGTTACTACCTCGAACTCCTTATTGAGGTCAGGAAGTTTCAGAATAGGTGCTGATACCAAACATTGCTTCAATTGGTCGAAGCTATTTTGCTCGAGAGTTGACCATGTAATAGAAGTCTGCTTCTTTAGTAAGTCGGTAAGAGGTGCTGCAATCAAAGCATAGTTTTTGATAAAGACCCTATACCATCCTGTCAAGCCAAGAAAACTGCGTATTTCTTTGACGGATACTGGTATTGGCCATTCAAGCACATCTCTGACTTTGGCTGGGTCTACTGATATTCCTTCTGATGATACTATGAATCCTAGATATTCAATCTGACGTTTGAAAAATGCACACTTCTTCCTTTTTGCATATAGCTTATGAGACCTCATTGTTTCAAGGACAATCCGAAGTTGAGGTTCATGATCTTCTTCCTGTTTAGAATAGACTAAAGTATCATCGAAGAAGACAAGCACGAAATCATCAAGATATGGTCTAAAAATATCTTGCATTAATCTATTGAAGGTGGCAGGTGCATTTGTAAGCCCGAATGACATAACCAAGAATTCGAAGTGCCCATATCTTGTATTGAAGGCCGTTTTTGGAATATCTTCATCCTTGATCCTGATTTGATAGTAACCTGACCTGAGATCAATTTTTGGAGAAGATTTTTGCACCTTGAAGACGATCAAGAAGCTCATCTATTCTAGGAATAGGATACTTATTCTTGACTGTTGATTGATTCAACCCACGGTAATCAATACATAGTCGAAGTGTCCCATCTTTCTTTTTCTGGAATAGTACTGGAGCCCCCCATGGAGAGTTGCTAGGCCGGATGTAACCCTGATCTAACAGTTGCTTGAGTTGTTCCTTCAACTCAATAGCTTCCGGAATGGACATTCTATAAGGTCTCTTTGCAATTGGCGCAGCTCCAGGCATTAACCTTATTTCATGATCAACTTCCCTTGGAGGTGGAAGTTCAGTTAATTCCTCAGGGAATACGTCAGCGTATTCCTTTAGCCAAGAGGGTCCCTCATGAAACTCTTGCCTTTGATCTAATTTGTTGAGTTTGATCATGTAAACAGGTAATCCTTTTCTAACCCCTTTTATGATCCGCGATATTTTGGCTAACTGGATTCTTGGCACTCCTGCCTCACCTTGAGTTGTAACAAACTCTCTTCCAGAGTTTCGAAAGGAGACTTGACCCTTTCCACAGTGGATGTGAGCGTCATTAGGCTTAAGCCAATCCATCCCGAGTAGACACTCATGGATACCTAAATTCATGACTCTGAATTTGACTGAGGTTTTCTTTCCTCCCAGATAGAACTCCTCCTTAGCAGTTTGCCTGGTACAAGTTACCTCACGACCGTTTGCCAATTCCACAAGTAGGGTAGGAGCTTCTACTGTGGCTATCCCTAATCTTTTAGCACACGCTGGTGAGATAAAGGAATGTGTACTGCCACAATCAATCAAGGTTTTGAAACCTTTACCTTGATAGTCCGACGGTGTTTGAATCACCGAGAACTGGCGATTCGGCCCCTTCTTGTGTAAAGCGGCATGGACTGTCGCTCTTTCGAACTCTGCTTCCATAGTTGGATCTTCCTCTTCTTCTGCTTCACCTCTTTGCCTATTGGTAATGCAGGCAGTTCTCCCTCTTCCACGGGTGGCGGCTCCCTGACCGCGGCCTGCACCTTGACGGTGTCCCTCGCTGAGCTTGGGACATTGCCTTTTGAAGTGACCGAGTTCATTGCAGTGGAAACATCGGAGGTTTCGGCCATTACTGTGAGTAGGAACAAAGTTATTGACGTTATTTGTCCTTGCTTTCTTCCTTTGTCCCTGATTGTGGCCTTGAACTCTCTTAACCTGGGGTCTGAATGCTCCTCTGTTCGGGTCGCTATAAGACCAATTCTTAATACCCCTTGGTTTAGCTTGCACTTCCTGAATTATAGGTGCCGCTCGAATGAGTGCATCCTGAAGATCTGATGGTTGCATAGATTCGAGACGAGTATTTACAGGTGGATTTAAGCCCGCGCAAAATTTGGACACCTGCTGTGTTGTGTCCATTTGTGGCGCATACTTTAAGAGTGAGACAAATTTAGAGTAGTATGCGTCAAGGGTGAGTCCTAACTGTTTTAACTCATAGAACTCATTCATCTTCTGTGTGCGATATGCAGGCGGCAAATATCTCCCCTGCACGGCTTGCTTTAACTTCTCCTAGGTAACGGACCCCTCTGAAGTCCCTTGATCCCTGCACCATTGTTTCCACCATAATCTAGCTTCACCGGTGAGTTTTAATTTGGCGAGCATGGCCTGATTGGTGGGAGCAGTACCAGCTGCTTCGAAGTAATCCTCCATAGATTCAATCCAAATCTCAGCATCCGACTGGATGAATCTGCCTCTCCCGTCAAACTCGGGTGGCTTTATCTGTTTGAGGAGGAACTTCTTCTCCTGGATCACAGTAGTACTTGATGTAGGGGGCGAATTTGGACCCTGTACCTGGGGTTGTGCCTGAGTAAAAGTTTTCTTAACATTATTATATGATAGTTGACTTTAGCTTATCTTTAGTTCAGCTATCTCATAAGTCATGAAGCTACTTAACTTTTTGTAACAACCCTGATGCACAGTCGGGTATTGATGAAAGAAGTCCTTATTTATATTTACATGGGCGTAGCCTTATACAACATCTCGTGTGATGATAATCCAATCATTACATTCAGTTAGGGGAGAACAACGTTGTATTGCATTTGTCTACAGAAACTGTGTAATAGTAGGGTTTTGGGTCATGAATCTTTAGGAATCGATAACTCATTGGAAGTTCAGGATATCCTTTCCACTGGAATCCATACTTCCCATGGCGGCCCAACACCTTAATCCTATCAGCTGGAATTACACGAGTTACTTCCTCATATACATATGAGTTCAATTCAACCCTCCGACATCGAATATGCAAAGTCGAATTTACGTGAGCTTCCACAAAAATGAACAGCTTCACGACTTTCAAATCTTCCAACCACTTGATCCTCTTTAGGTTGGTTTGTAAATAAGCGAACCGGTGGGCAGCTATGTAGTAGATTCCTGAAGACCCAGTCCATCTTCGTTCTATATATAAAGGTGATGGGTTATAAATCTGCTCCCAGATGTTCATCATTTCAATTCTCCGCCTATAATGCGGAGAATGCATTGCAGTCATAAACATGATCCGGAACACCAAAAACTTGTTCCACGCTTCATAGTTCTGCAAGACAGTATTGAAGATGAGGAAATGTTTGGACAGTAACAATTTCTTTACTTCATTTTATTGAGATCTCACGAAAACAATTCCGTTGTTGGTCGGCTCTGATACCAACTGTAACGTGTCCACTAGAATCATCTAGGACACGTCTTAGTAGTCCATCGGGAAGAATGTCTAGAAAACTCTGCCCGGCACTCCCTTGGAATGTTACGGGTTTTGCAATCTAGGATACTTCCGCTACGTGGTAGACGCGGGAAGACCTAGATTGCAAAACCTGTAACATTCCAAGGGAGTGCCGGGCGGAGTTTTCTAGACATTCTTCCCGATGGACTACTAAGACGTGTCCTAGATGATTCTAGTGGACACGTTACAGAAAAAAACCTGGTTTTGGGGTGAGATATCCACATGGAGACCAGGAGATGATCCTCCCGCGGCTACGCCTTGGACTTTCTTAGGAGGCATCGCAAGTGTGGTCCGTCGAACGTGGAAGCAGCTTTACAACTTCTCCTTAGAACTCCACCGTCGCTCCTTGCACCGTTCGTCAAAAGTAGTTTTTGGAAGGCTCCCTCCTTGAATTCAGGAATTGAAAAGGGTATTTTAGAAACTTTTACAATTAAGACCCATTGAAGCCATGGGGAAGGCTTAATGGCCTTTGTAAGCTCGCACGAACGGAAATAACAAGGTGTGGAGAAGACACAAGGTGTAGGAGAGCTTTAAGGGAAAATAATAGCCGTAAAGGTTATAAGTAAGGGTCTAAGGACCCTTAGGTCAAACTCGGAGAAAAAGGGCTTATGGGGGCTTACACATGGGGGAGGGTGAAAGGTTTTGATGCCAAGGTAAAGGCTTAAGGGGTAATCACGGGAGAAGTGGTTTTAAGAGGCCACAGGAAGGGGGTGATTCCAATGCCAAGGGAATAGGTCTTTTAGGGATTATACACAGGTAAAGAAGTAATAAGACCCTTAAGGCCTTTGTGCTCATGGGGGGGGGAGTGACTCCAAGTGAAAGGAAAGGGGTTTTAGTACGAGGGTGAAAGGGGACTTAAGGGATTTTTAAAACTCGGCAGAGGGTTTCTAATACCCATGGAAAGGGGTTTTAGATATGGGGGTTAAAAGGGCTTCATACAGCACAAGGAGGGGGTGAAAATTTTTGAAATCCAGGGAAAAGGGTTTTAGCACGGGGGAGGGGGGAATGAAAGGGGGCTTAAAGGATTTTAAACCCGGGGAAAAAAACAAAGGGGGTAGTAGGGTATAAGAAGGGGGTTTAAAGAGGCCCCCCGTTTGGAAGCTTCCAAGCTTCCAGAATGTAATATTTCCGCACACTGCGTACCGTAAATATTGACTTCCCGCACGCCGTGTAAATCCTGTGCAAGGGTATCCCCTACATCGTATTATTGGTAGCTTAATCTATACCATTCACGCTCAAAAATGTAGCCTCCACATTGTGAATTAGAGGCTGGGGTTGAGGACCGTAAAAGTCGCGAGGGAACATCCTTTTTGAAGGGGCAATTGGATAAATTTTTAGGCAAATTTTTTTATCCCTTCCCCCAGCCGATGCATGGCTGGAGGAGAGGGAGTGTGGGGAGGAATGGCTAAGGAAGAGTGAATCGGGAATGCATGAGGAGGGAATGGCATGAGTCCTCCACGTGGTGGAGCTTCCCTTCCCTCCCCCCTTGCCTATATGAACTCCCGTTAGGGAGAGAAGAGGAGGTAGGAGAGGACGGGCTGTGAGGAAAAAGGAGGGCGACCGTGCTGCGTGAGGGCGACCGTGCTCTGTGAGGGAGTTGCCGTATTGACAACGCCGCCAAGGCCTGCCGTGGTCGCCATCCGTTGCCGCGTCCAGGAGCTCCGCCGCCTGGCTGAAAGGCCCAGGCCACCGCCCACCCTCGCCTTGATCACGGCCTCCTTCCCAAGCATTGGGACCCCCCTCCTCGTCATCGCTGCAGGCCAGAAGCTTCTTAAGAAGCTTCTAAGGATTAAGGCCATAGGCCTTGATCCTACGCGACTTCGCGATTTTGAATCCGGTTAGGGAAATACCTATTCCCACGCAAGGAGAAGATAGCGATCCTCTAGCCGTCTCGAAAGGCGAGAGTAAAGGAGTCCGTAACCACGACTACAATGGCTCCCAAGAAGTTGCAAGGCGCGACCGCGGGAGGTTCATCTCTGAGCATACAAGTGGATATCTCCCCGAGCCCACAAGTCCAGGTTTTTTCGAGTTTATTCTCGCATAAAGAAATGTTTAGTCACGCTTAATTCCATAAGGGAGAATGCATTTTACGCTTATTTTTAATGCATGTGGCAGTGTTAAAAATACATTTGATAAATTATCTCTTTAAACATTAGATAAGGTTGGTGCATGTCATGGAATTGAAACGGTTGCATTTCCGGAGTTGTCCGCCTTAAAGGACTAGCTGCATGTTGCTATTTTGGAACATTATCAAAGTAATGAGTCTAAACATATAGGACAAAGAAATGAAATTGATAAGTGCATTTGGTTACTAGACATGGTAGGAATAAGCGTGTGCCGCATTTTGGGTAACATCTTCCTTGTAATGATTTGTGGGGAAAAGTTAACACCCATAAGATATTATCCGGAAAGAAATAGAAGAGTACGAAAATGATCTTATGAACTTGCAAGTAGCATGTAACATGGAATAAGTTAACACTAGTTTTAGTTGGTATGAACTTCATTAACTACATTGTAGCTAGTGGGAAGTTGCGTGTTGCATAGTCATCATGCAGAAATTCCATTCATTAGGAGCCGTATCTAGAAAAGGTCGCATGGGTTATCAAAGCATGAGATTCTAAAGTGTAGACAACAAGGTTGTAAGCATGATTATTTGATGTAAGTCCTAGTATGTCCTAGGAAGGTTAGTATCGAGATTATCATGCATTTTTACTATACCAAGGAAAGATAGAGTTATTGTGAACCATGTGATGCGTGGGAGCAATGAAGCACATGTTTACATGTAATATGTTAGTTGCAACTATTTTTCCTCTTTTAGATCTAGTTTATTGTCTCTAGGAAGGATTCATCCTTGTCGCGAGACAAGCATAATGAATTATCCAAATCACCTAGCCACAAAGGAATCATATGGTACGATAGACAACCCGAACACTAACTAGGTTAAGGATTCGGCCAAGTTTTCCAAATGTCGCTAAGTCGAAACCTTCAAGCCAATAGTCCTAACCACATTCCCAAAATGTTGGGCTAATTGGATGCTCATGTAAACAATAATCTAGGATTCCTACCTTATGGACCAAGCGTTCAAGATGATGAAACTCGATTTGAGTTGGACTAAACGCTGTCGATTTAGTGAAATTAAGGATGGGTGGGTAAAAAGACACCCTAAACCCTCCTTCTCGACTGAAGTTAATTCCGTGACCTGAATACGCCATTCATTAAGGGAAATGATCTCTTAGAATGGAGGCGACACTTGTGCAATAAATTGCAACGTCACATAGCTTTGCGGTTTGATCGTGAGAAGTTTTGCCATTCCGTGGATTAAGGTTGGCAGGTTCTTGCGCCAGTTTAAACTCGCAAGGGGAAAAGGGTAGTCGTCCTTTTACTCTATCCTAATTAGGGAAACTTTGTCAAGTTAAGGGAAGCTAGGCATTTGCTTGGACGAAAATGATTAATCAATAAACTAAAGCGACATGGTCGCCGGAATTTACCATAAACCAAACCTAAAGTATTGACAGGGTATGACCCTAGCCCAAGGACGATAGGAATCTTGCCAAGTTGCAATTGATTCCGGATCGAATGCGGGTTGCATTCGGAGAAAAGGAGTCACTCCTTAACAGTTTGCCAGCTAAAACGACCACTGGAATTGATTGTGCTTGTAACAGTTTAGAAAGCACTGTTTGCATTGTTTGCTCAATGAACTAAAGGATGAAATGATATCTAAATACTTCAGGTTGAAGGCCTGAAGGGAGAGGCAGCTTCAGTTACCCCCGACTGCCTGCCTGACCCTAACCAAGGGGGTTGTTAACCGCGCCGAGGACGTGGACCGAACCCGCCGTGAGAGGTCTCTCCGTTGAGTTCTACTTGGAGCAGGAGGACGCTTGGGTGCTAGAGGGGGCTCTGGCCGTAAATCCCTCGCCTTCCGGGCCCTGCACAAGAGGCTAACGTGACTCGGGATTGGATCTCAAGGCCCGCATACTAGTCTACGGGCAGAAGCTTGGAATAGTGATCCCTGGTGG
Organism: Lygodium microphyllum; assembly: GCF_053477565.2. Classification (NCBI taxonomy): domain Eukaryota; kingdom Viridiplantae; phylum Streptophyta; class Polypodiopsida; order Schizaeales; family Lygodiaceae; genus Lygodium; species Lygodium microphyllum. Next base: position 157,061,606 of record NC_141135.1, on the reverse strand, counting down.
ATTACTGGATAGCCTTCGGGCGGATTATGATCAAGCCTACGGGCGGAACTCCTTGTATTTCAAAGATAAAAGGATAAAATGATAATAAAGAAGTTGTTTGACATTGTTTTCTTTATGTCCTGTGATAAGATTACGTGAAGGAACCAGTGCTTAACAGGGTTAATCAAAGAAGCTGTTTGATATATGTCAAATTAATGTGGTAGGTAATTACATAACTAAAACAAACCGAGGAAAGTGCGGAGGATGGACCATGGGTCCGTCCTATGGATGGGTGGTCCCGGTTAGCCGGGAACTTTTCTCAAAAATCTTCGACGAACAGAAGGATGATCATCGAAACGAATAACGAGAACGACGACTTAGAATTACCTATTACCCGATTCACGCTGTTTTAGGGGAACGGAATGGGACTATGCCTTATGGCAGAGAGGTCGAGCCTTGCATCCCTCTCATTTCCCATTCTCCTCGAACCAAGTGCAGCGAGAATCCGCTTCGGACCTGGCGTTTCTGCATAAAGTAGTTCGCTCGGGTCTGACGCTAGTTGCTGCTAGCTAATGACCAAACTAGAAAACCTTAATTCCGGTCGATCCTAAGTGGGAAACGGCCAGGACACTTCCGCTACGTGGCAGACGCGGAAAGACCTAGATTACAAAACCCGTAACATTCCGTGGGAGTGCCGGGCGGAGTTCTCTAGACAGCCTTCCCGATGGACTGCCAAGACGTGTCCTAGAGGATTCTAGTGGACACGTTACACAGAAGCTTTGGGGGAGGGGGGTGGTTATGGCTGTCCATCCTGACGGCGAATTGGAGGCGGCTCCTCCCTCCCTCGACGGTGACTCCTATCTACTGCCTTGGTGGCCAACAACAGCGTCCCTTCCCAGTCTTCAAGCGGCCGCTCACGTACCTCCTTCCCCTCTCTCTCACAGTGTCATAATCTTCGGCAGCGGCGTTCGGTTCTTCTCACGGCCCCCCCAGCCTTCTCTGTTCTGCGGCCCCTCCCCTCCCCTCGTTTAAATAGTGGAGGGAGGGGGATCTTCTCCTCCTGCGTGTCGACACGCATGCCCTCCCTCCCTCCACAAGCTCCACCAAGGAGCTTCATAACTCCTTCTATTCCCCTCCCCCTCCAGCTCGTCAGTCGGCTGGAGGGATAAGGGGGGAAAATAAATAATTAAAAAATTTTCAAAAGCCCGATCTATTATTTCCCACGTGGACTTTTACATTCTCTCCCCCTTGGAGGAATCGAGATGTCCTCATCTCGAGATAAACTGGGGATATTGATGGTTGAGAGTGCCTTCATCTACCCAAGTGGCATCCTCTTGGGGATAATCTTTCCACTGGACAAGGCATTCTTTCAAGGTTCTAGATCTTAACTGTCTTTCCCTAACATCTAAGATCCTTTCTGGCCTTATTTCAAGGACTCCTTGGCTAGGCATTACAATTTGTTGGTCATTAAGTACATGATTAGGATTGGGTACATATTTTTTTAATAGGCTGATATGGAATACATTATGAACCTTTAGGTTCTCAGGGAGTTGCAATTTATAAGCATTGGGTCCTAGGCATTTGAGGATTTTATACGGCCCACAATACCTTGGACTTAGCTTCTTGCATTCTCCTAGGGATAGAGAACTCTTTTTAGGACGTACCCGAATGAAGACCATGTCTCCTTTTTCGAAGACTCTTTCTTGACGTTTCAAATCTGCATATGCCTTTTGTCTATCCTTGGCTGCTTGTATGTCTTGTCTTATTAACCTTATTTGATCATCCATGTCCTCCAACATTTGTCTTGTAGCTTCAACTCTTAGGGTTGGATCAGAAAAGTTTAGGGGACTTCGACAATCATGACCATACAATGCCTGGAAAGGGGTCATTTGAATGCTCTGCTGGTAAGAAGCATTGTAGGCAAATTCTACTAACGGCAAGTACTGAATCCACCTCTTCGGCTCTCGACAGCAGTATGCCCTAAGCATATCCTCAATGATTTGATTTACTCGCTCTGTTTGTCCATCTGTTTGGGGATGGTAGGCAGTGCTAAAACAGAGTTGAGTTCCAATAGCTTCAAAGATAGCTCTCCAGAAGTGTGAAGTGAAGAGAGAATCTCGATCGCTAATGATCCTTCTAGGTAACCCATGTAACTTGAATATCTCCTTGATAAACACTCTTGCAATGTCGGAGGCTTTATAGTTTGTCTTTACTGGAATCAGGTGTGCAACCTTAGTAAGCATGTCAACTACAACCATAATGGAGTTGTATCCTCCTTGGACTTGGGGTAAGCCCACCACAAAATCCATACTGATGAATTCCCATTTCATCTGGGGAATATCAAGTGGTTGCAATTTTCCTGGCATCATGACATGTTCAGCCTTGATACGTTGGCAAGACAAACATTCAGTGACATATTTGAGAACGTCACCTTTGAGCCTCTCCCAATGGTAGCTCTTCCTAACTGCATTAAGAGTTTTTGCATAGCCAGGATGTCCTGCGAAAGGGGAATCATGAGCTTCCCATAATATCTTCTGCTTAAGTGACTGGCTTGTTGGTATACATAGCCTTGTTCTGTAATAGACAAGTCCATTATCAATGGAAAATTCCCGATACTTAGCTTGTGACTTCAGATTCTGCTCCTTGGTAGATATTTCTTTTATCATGGTTTGGTAGGCCAAATCACGGCATGCTTCCTCTCTAGCTAGTTCGAGTATAGGGTTGCTTGGCATAGATACCTTTGTAGCCAGAGATCTGGCCGTTGATGGATTCTGCAAGATTAGGGAATTTAGGAATGCCTTGCGACTGAGTGCATCGGCAACTACATTCTCTTTCCCTGGTCGATACTTGATTTCAAAATCATACTCCTCCAATACTTCAATCCACCGACGTTACCTCATGTTGAGCTCCTTCTATGTAAAAATCCATTTGAGACTCTTATGATCGGTTACTAGAGTAAACTTGTTACCCAACATGTAGTGTCTCCAAAGCTTTAGAGCATGGATGACAGCTAATAATTCCAGATCATGCGTGGCATAATTCTTTTCATGACTCTTCAATTTCTTTGAAGAGTATGCTACTGGATGACCTTCCTGCATAAGTACACACCCCAAGGCAAGAATGTTGGCATCACTTACTACCTTGAACTCCTTATTGAGGTCAGGAAGTTTTAGAATAGGTGCTGATACCAAACTTTGCTTCAATTTGTCAAAGCTAGCTATTTTGTTTGGAAGTTGACCATGTAATAGAAGTCTGCTTCTTTAGTAAGTCTGTAAGAGGTGCTGCAATCAAAGCATAGTTTTTGATAAAGACCCTATACCATCGTGTCAAGCCAAGAAAGCTACGTATTTCTTTGACGGATACTGGTATTGGCCATTCAAGCACATCTCTGACTTTGGCTGGGTCTACTGATATTCCTTCTGATGATACTATGAATCCCAGATATTCAATCTGACGCTTGAAGAATGCACACTTCTTCATTTTTGCATACAACTTATGGGACCTCATTGTCTCAAGGACAATCCGAAGTTGAGGTTCATGATCTTCTTCCCGTTTAGAATAGACTAAAGTGTCATCGAAGAAGACAAGCACGAAATCATCAAGATATGGTCTAAAAATATCTTGCATTAACCTATTGAAGGTGGCAGGTGCATTTGTAAGCTCGAATGACATAACCAAGAACTCAAAGTGCCCATATCTTGTATTGAAGGCTGTTTTTGGAATATCTTCTTCCTTGATCCTTATTTGATAGTAACCTGACCTGAGATCAATCTTGGAGAAGATCTTTGCACCTTGAAGGCGATCCAGAAGCTCATCTATTCTAGGAATAGGATACTTGTTCTTGACTGTTGATTGATTCAACCCTCGCTAATCAATACATAGTCGAAGTGTCCCATCTTTCTTTTTCTGGAATAGTACTGGAGCTCCCCACGGTGAGTTGCTAGGCCGGATGTAACCCTGATCCAACAGTTGCTTGAGTTGTTCCTTCAACTCAATAGCTTTCGGTATGGACATTCTATAAGGTCTCTTTGCAATTGGCGCAGCTCTAGGTACTAGCCTAATTTCATGATCAACTTCTCTTGGAGGCGGAAGTTCAATCAATTCCTCAGGGAATACGTCAGCGTATTCCTTTAACCAAGAAGGTCCTTCATGAGACTCTTGCTTTTGATTTAACTTGTTGAGTTTGATCAGGTAAACGCGTAATCCTTTTCTGACTCCTTTTATGATCCGCGATACTTTGGCTAACTGGATTCTTGGCACTCCTGCCTCACCTTGAGTTGTGACAAACTCCCTTTCAGAGTTTCGAAAGGAAACTTGACCCTTTCCACAATGGATGTGGGCGTCATTAGGCTTAAGCCAATCCATCCCGAGTAGACACTCATGGATACCTAAATTCATGACTCTGAATTTGACTGAGGTTTTCTTTCCTCCCAGAAAGAATTCTTCCTTAGCAGTTTGCCTGGTACAAGTTACCTCACGACCGTTTGCCAATTCCACAAGCAGGGTAGGTGCTTCTACTGTGGCTATTCCTAATCCTTTTGCACATGCTGGTGAGATAAAGGAATGTGTACTGCCACAATCAATCAAGGTTTTGAAACCTTTACCTTGATAGTCCGACGGTGTTTGAATCACCGAGAACTGGTGATTCGGCGCTTTCTTGTGTAAAGCGGCATGGACTGTCGCTCTTTCGAATTCTGCTTCCATAGTCGGATCTTCCTCTTCTTCTGCTTCGCATCTTTGCCTATTGGTAATGCAGGCAGTTCTTCCTCTTCCACGGGTTGCGGCTCCTTGACCGCGGCCTGCACCTTGGAAAAGTGTTTGACGATGTCCCCCGCTGAGCTTGGGACATTGCCTTTTGAAGTGACCGAGTTCGTTGCAGTGGAAACATCAGAGGTTTCGGCCATTTTGAGTAGGAACAAAGTTGTTGACGTTATTTGTCCTTGCTTTCTTCCTTTGTCCCTGATTGTGACCTTGAACTCTCTTCACTTGAGGTCTGAATACTCCTCTATTTGGGTCACTATAGGACCAAGTTTTGTTACCCCTTGGTCTAGTTTGCACCTCCTGAATTATAGGCACCGCTCGAATGAGTGCATCTTGAAGATCTGATGGACGCATAGATTCGAGACGGGAATTTACGGGTGGATTTAAGCCCGCACAAAATTTGGACACCTGCTGCGTCATGTCCATCTGTGGCGCATACTTTAAGAGTGAGACAAATTTAGAGTAGTATGCATCAAGGGTGAGTCCTAGGTGTTTTAGCTCGTAGAACTCATTCATTTTCTGTGTACGATATGCAGGTGGCAAATATCTCCCCTGCATGGCTTTCTTTAACTTCTCCCAGGTAACGGACCCCTCTGAAGTCCCTTGATCCCTACACCATTGTTTCCACCATAGTCTAGCTTCGCCGGTGAGTTTTAACTTGGCGAGCATGGCCTGATTGGTAGGTGCAGTACCAGGTGCTTCAAAGTAATCTTCCATAGATTCAATCCTAATTTCAGCATCAAACTGGATGAATCTGCCTCTCCCGTCAAACTCGGGTGGCTTTATCTGCTTGAGGAGGAACTTCTTCTCCTGGGTCACAGCAGTACTTGATGTAGGGGGCGAATTTGGAACCTGTACCTGGGGTTGTGCCTGGATAAAAGTTTTCTTAATGTGATTATATGATAATTGACGTTAGCTTATCTTTAGTTCAGCTATCTCGTAAATCATGAAGCTACTTAACTTTTTAACAACTCTGATGCACAGCCAGATATTGATAAAAGAAGTCCTTATTTATATTTACATGGGCGTAGCCTTATACAACGTCTCGTGTGATGATAATTCAATCATTACATTCAGTTTGGGGAGAACAACGTTGTATTGCATTTGTCTACAGGAACTGTGTAATAGTAAGGTTTTGGGTCATGGATCTTTAGGAATCGATAATTCATTGGAAGTTCAGGATACCCTTTTCGTTGGAATCCATACTTCTCATGGCGGCCCAACACTTTAATCTTGTCGGCTGGGATTACACGGGTTACTTCCTCATATACATATGAGTTTATTTCAACCCTCTGACCTTGAATATGTAAAGTCAAATTTACGTGAGCTTCCACAAAAATGAACAGCTTCACGACTTTCAAGTCTTCCAACCACTTGATCCTCTTTAGGTTGGTGTGTAGATAAGCAAACCAGTGGGCAGCTATGTAGTAGATTCCTGAAGACCCCGTCCATCTTCGTTCTATGTATAAAGGTGATGGATTATAAATCTACTCCAGGATGTTCATCATCCCAATTCTTTGTCTATAAAGCGGAGAATGCATTGCAGTCATAAACATGACCCGAAACACCAAAAACTTGTTCCACACTTCATAGTTCTGCAAGACAGCATTGAAGATGAGGAAATGTTTGGACAGCAACAATTTCTTTATTTCCTTTTATTGAGATTTCATAAAAACAATTCCGTTGTTGGTCGGCTCTGATACCAACTGTAACGTGTCCCCTAGTATCATCCAGGACACGTCTTAGCAGTCCATCGGAAAGGATGTCTAGAAAGCTCTACCCGGCACTCCCATGGAATGTTACGGGTTTTGCGATCTAGTTCCTCCCGCGTCTGCCACGTAGCAGAAGTATCCTGGCCGTTCCCACTTAGGATCGACCGAAATTAGGGTTTTCCTAATGGGTCATTAGCTAACAGCAACTAGCGTCAGACCCGAGCGAACTACTTTACGCAGAAACGCCAGGTCCGAAGCGGATTCACGCTGCACTTGGTTCAAGGAGAATGGGAAACGAGAGGGATGCAAAACTCCACCTCTCTGCCATAAGGCATAGTCCCATTCCGTTCCCCTAAAACAACGTAAATCGGGTAAGACGTAATTCTAGGTCATCGCTCTCGTTATTCTTTTTGATGATGATGATCATTCCGCTATTCTTCGAGATTTTTGAGAAAAGTTCCCGGCTAACTGGGACCACCCAACCATAGGACGGACCCATGGCCCATCCTCCGCACTTTCCTCGGTTTGTTTTAGTTATGTAATTATCTAACACATTAATTTGACATATAACAATCAGCTTCTTTAATTAATCCTGTTAAGCACTAGTTCCTTCACGTAATCTTATCACGTGACATAGAAAAACAATATCAAGCAAGTTCTTTTTTTTAAAACATTTCATCATTTTATCTTTGAAATACAAGGAGTTCCGCCCGTAGGCTTGTCCATAATCCGCCCGAAGGCTATCCAGTGATCCTCAGGGATCACTATTCCAAGCTACCGCCCGTAAACTAGTATGCGGGCCTCGAGATCCAATCCCGAGTCACATTAGCCTCTTGTGCAGGACCCGGAAGGCGAGGGATTTACGGCCAGAGCCCCCCTGGCACCCAAGCGTCCTCCTACTCCTAGTAGAGCTCAACGGAGAGACCTCTCGCGGGGCGGGTTTGGTCCACGTTCCCAGCGCGGTGAACAACCCCCTTGGTTAGGGTTAGGCAGGTACTCGGGGGTAACTCAAACTGCCTCTTCCTTCAGGCCTTTAACCTGAAGTATAGGTACTCATTTAATTTGTAGTTCATAATTCAAACAGAGCCCTAAAATCTCTAGCAAGCACAAACATTTCCATTAATCAACCGTGATGTTTGGCAAACTGCTAAGGAAGTGTTCTTTCCTTTTGAGTGTATCAGCACTCGTTTCCAAGGTGTCTTGTAAATTGGCAAGATCCTTTACATTCCGGTGTAGGGCGTACCTTATTAACCCAACTTGGTCAACCCTAAAGTTCCTTAGATATGCTAGTTTCCAGTTTACAAATTTCCTTATTTAGGAGGATATGCAAAAATACGTCTTTTTGCAAGATAACTTGCGTAGGGATCTACCATCCTTGATGAGGGTTTTTACCCTTCCTCCTTGTGAATCAATCACAAGACTAAATGATTTCGTACTTGCTGCGCAAGTTCTGCGATGGGATAATCTGTTTTAGATCCCTTAAGCTGACATATGTTAGGCCTAGGGTTTCTTTTTTTTGAGAACCTTAGGGACAAACCCTAGTTCCTTATCTTTACGAATTTATTGTCCCTACAGTAAGGAAAGTAGTCAAGTGCTTAGGGTATGAATGTTTTTTTTATGTTTAGATTGGTTTAGTTAACTTTTGGAAGGTAATATTAATCGTCTTGTCACAGTTTTGCTATCCTTGTGACAATTTACTTTCCAGTCAATACAGTTTAATTTAACTTCTGTTTTCCTAAAAGATGAACTCATGCCAAATAACAACATTTGCCTTGCTAAGATGCGCAATTAGCAAATATAACTTCCTAGTAATTTGAGCATCGAAAGAAACCTTTCATGAATTTAACCATTTACAATGATTCGTTGCGAAAGGAATAAGACTAATGGTGCAAGATATAATTTTTACACCTTTAGGATTTAACTAAAATATACTATTATAGCAAATGGATAATCTCGCTCGTAATTTATAATGCTTGACGCAACTCGAAGGAAACTAAGTTCTATTCATTATCATTCATTCAAATAAGCTAAACTTCTTTATTGCAAATAACTCGGATAAATATATCCTATCCCTAATAATTTCTCTTTGCATGATCGACTTAAACCCGAATTAAAGCCAAGAAGAAAAAAACCTAGTTTTGGGGTGAGATATCCACATGGATATCAGGAGATGATCCTCCCGCGGCTACGCCTTGGACTTTCTTAGGAGGCATCGCAAGTGTGGTCCGTCGAACGTGGAAGCAGCTTTACAACTTCTCCTTAGAACTCCACCGTCGCTCCTTGCACCGTTCGTCAAAAGTAGTTTTTGGAAGGCTCCCTCCTTGAATTCAGGAATTGAAAAGGGTATTTTAGAAACTTTTACAATTAAGACCCATTGAAGCCATGGGGAAGGCTTAATGGCCTTTGTAAGCTCGCACGAACGGAAATAACAAGGTGTGGAGAAGACACAAGGTGTAGGAGAGCTTTAAGGGAAAATAATAGCCGTAAAGGTTATAAGTAAGGGTCTAAGGACCCTTAGGTCAAACTCGGAGAAAAAGGGCTTATGGGGGCTTACACATGGGGGAGGGTGAAAGGTTTTGATGCCAAGGTAAAGGCTTAAGGGGTAATCACGGGAGAAGTGGTTTTAAGAGGCCACAGGAAGGGGGTGATTCCAATGCCAAGGGAATAGGTCTTTTAGGGATTATACACAGGTAAAGAAGTAATAAGACCCTTAAGGCCTTTGTGCTCATGGGGGGGGAGTGACTCCAAGTGAAAGGAAAGGGGTTTTAGTACAAGGGTGAAAGGGGACTTAAGGGATTTTTAAAACCCGGCAGAGGGTTTCTAATACCCATGGAAAGGGGTTTTAGATATGGGGGTTAAAAGGGCTTCATACAGCACAAGGAGGGGGTGAAAGTTTTTGAAATCCAGGGAAAAGGGTTTTAGCACGGGGGAGGGGGGAATGAAAGGGGGCTTAAAGGATTTTAAACCCGGGGAAAAAACAAAGGGGGTAGTAGGGTATAAGAAGGGGGTTTAAAGAGGCCCCCCGTTTGGAAGCTTCCAAGCTTCCAGAAGCTTTGGGGGGGGGGGTGGTTATGGCTATCCGTCGTGACGGCGAATTGGAGGTGGCTCCTCCCTCCCTCGACGGCGACTCCTATCTACTACCCTGGCGGCCAACAACAACATCCCTTCCCAGTCTTCAAGCAGCCGCTCACGTACCTCCTTCCCCTCTCTCTCACAGCGTCATGATCCCCGACAGCGGCGTTCGGTTCTTCTCACGGCCCCCCCAGCCTTCTGTGTTCTGTGGCCCCTCCCCTCCCCTCATTTAATTAGTGGAGGGAGGGGGATCTTCTCCTCCTGTGTGTCGACATGCATGCCCTCCCTCCCTCCACAAGCTCCACCAAGGAGCTTCATAACTCCTTCTATTCCCCTCCCCCTCCAGCTCGTCAGTCGGCTGGAGGGATAAGGGGGGGAAATAAATAATAATTTTTTTTTCAAAAGCCTGATCTATTATTTCCCACGCGGACTTTTACAATCACTCAGTGGAGCATTTACACATTACCATATGCTCTCTATACGCCTTATGTTTTAACTAAAGGAATAACAAGATCATCATTCAAACTCTCTGAATCACTAGAATGTCTATCAAACTCCAAATGACTAGAAAATGCATCATTATCATCTAGCACATTTTTCTTCTCTTTGTCTTTACTTGCAACACTAGTAGATGCACCTGAAGATATAAAACTACTCCTTAGTCTCTAAAACCAAAGGCTAACTATAGATGTAGTACCAAATGATGTCTTTGGTCCACTAAGGCTTCGTGATTTTTTCTTTTCTTTTTGCATATAACCATCATGATTATTATCATCGTCCACCAATGCATTATCATTAAATACATACCAATTTCTCATGTTATAAAAATAGCATCCTTGCTCACTTTGAACTATGACACGGTTATAACAATGACACCCTTTTTGCTCTAAAGAGTATCCAATAAAAATTACAATCAAAACTTTCAAGTGTGATACATCGGACTTCTTGCTTGTAAAGTATTCTTTCAAGGTCATCCTATGAATTGTAGTTGTGGGAGTTTTACTCATAATATGGATAGTAGTATGAGTAGCTTCAGACCAAAAATGTTTTGGTAAAATTTTTTCAGTCATCAATGCATGTGCAACTTCTGCAATACATATATTTTTCTTTTTTTCGATTCCATTTTTCTGTGGCATATACCTGCAAACTGTCTTTTAATCTCATGAGACCTCAAGAAGTCGCTGAACTCATTAGAGAGGCACTCTTCCCATCCATCTTATTTCAAGCACTTAACTTTGAAGATTTTTTATGACTCCAAAACAGCCTTGAAAGTTTTGGAGTGCTCAAACACATCACTCTTTTCCTCCATGAAATATATCCACTAGTTTCTTGAAATATCATCAATAAACCTGATAAAATATTTGTTTCCACTTAGAGATATATTTTGTGTAGGCCCCCAAATATCTATATGCACAATATCAAGTATATTCTTGCTCACATCTCTATCATGCGGAAAAGGTTATCTTACCTACTTACCAAATTGACATGCTTCACACACTATGAAATTTTACAACTCAAAAAGTAGGTAACGCTATAAACTACATTAATTTTACAACTCAAAAAGTAGATAACGCTATAAACAACCCTTTAAACTACATTAATTTTAGCATCAACTCATTTGCATATCCAATACATTTATGCCATATTTCAATATTTGAAACCACTCCTTTACCTTTAGCATACATAGCGAAATTCATAGCAAGAATTCTAGCATCTAAAGTGAACATGCATCCAACTCTATTTTCTTTTGTGACCAACCTATAATTATCATTAAAGTCTTCCACAAAACAATATTTTGAACTAAATTGAACCTATAGTCCTTGCTCTACTATTTGGCCAATAGACACTAAATTCTTTATGATGAATGACACATGTAGTACATCTAACAAACTCTTAACCTAACCATCATGCAAGGACTAAGAAACTTTTCTAATGTGTAAAATTGGATGGCATGAATCATCACAAATTTAACATAACCTAGATTTTATAAATCTTGTATCTCTTTAAACCATTGAGCATGGCCAGTCATATGATTAGATGCACCTCAGTCAACATACCATACATCATCATGTATCCCCTTTCCTATAACAACATTCATCATAAGTTGCATAACCAAAAGATGCTTATCTTTGTCTTCATTTTATTATGAAGATGATGCATAGTCTCTTTGCTGCAATTTACCATTGCAAATATCATTCTTCTTAACATAATATTGGGTTGCAAATTGCTTGAGTAAATCTTTCGTGCCTTTGTATTTATGAAAAATATGTTCTTAAAATTTTTCCAAGTTGCATGTGAAGTTTTTGCACTTTTGATATGTCGCAACATAGTATATAGGAATACTTAGCTCTGGCTCCTTTTCTTCACTTGGAACAAAATCATAAAGGCATGTTCCAATAAGAAAGTTTGTTACTACATGAAACTTCCATGATGAGTAATTGTTCTTATCAAGCTTCTCAATGATGGGGTTTCCCCAATTCCGTGTCATTATCAAAAATTTGATATAAAACAATGATTAAATCTTCTGTAACCTTTCATAATAAGTGCATAATAATACACCAAGAAATCTTTTTCACTAATTTCTCAATAGTACATGTAATCTACAACTTCTTAGTAAATAAAATTTGTGTTTTCTCTTTAAAAAAACCTCAAAGCTTATAGATTTGAAATCTATAACCTATAATATACCCACTTTCACTCTTCACAACACAATCAAAATCACAATATATACTGAAACTACTATACCTTTTAGGTCTAAAATGGGGCTCGAGATGGCCTCAAAGGGCTTATCTACAAGATATACAATGCTCTACTTACATACCAAATGTCATAGCAATCTAAGATTTTTTTCCTGCACTGCTTCTGGTACCTCCACAATAACTATCCATGAGAAAGAGTAGAAGAATAGAATAGCTTCTTACCCATTGCTTACTTGTTTGAATCCTAGCTTCTTCTCCCTTACTTTACTCTTCAAATGTAGCCTCTCTCAGTGGCATCGATCTGATACTATTTCATGAATTGTGTGGTAGGGAGACTTGCTGTAGGTACTGCACTGAACACACACCATACACATGAGAGGAAGCTCACTAAAGAGCACAATAAGATATAAAGAACCCAATCTATGATAGAACCCACTCCACATTCTTACATCCTGCAATGGCTTCTTTTTCCAAGTGCATCCTATGAGCAAAGGAAATATATTCATACATAAAATTTTCCATAATTCTAACAAAAACATGTGATGAATAATGCAAACAAAATCTAATGAAATGCTGAAAGAATGGGATTCCAAGTGGGATCTTATTTATCACATATTAGTGGCATGCTAATCACTCTTTGCCAATTTTTCTTCATGTGATTTTCTTTCCCCCTCTCTATCGTGAAATATAGGTATGGATTATTTTCATTTACACCATTATGGATCCAACATATGCATTTTAAAGCTTTTAGGTCTCTTCTGCAAGATGCCATTTAACTTGGTATTCACCATACCCTTCAATTGAGAGTATCTCACCATCTTCTTGATGATTGATGATGTTTGGAATATTTATGTGCGTAAATAACAGTTGTAGCACCTCAAATATTTCCTTATGAACTTCAAATGTAGCAAGCCACCACATATGGTACTCTAGTTTAACACTGAAGTTCCTTGGGTTGTTCTTATCGACTCATCAAAGTTACATTAACTCTTTTAAGCTTTAATCTCTTAATGATCTCACTTTTATCTAATTTTATGATAAACTATAATTTACTACTACATTCCTCAACAAACATATTATAATATGTTGCCCTTTTTAACTACACCTTGCATAGATCTATCTAGACAATATTTATTGAGGTTGGTAAACTTAATCTCATATGTATTTTTTATCCCAACCTTTAGTGTTTCCACACCAAGAACATGCATCGAATCTTGTGTCAGCTCTAAAACCTTTGCATTAATCAGTTTTTAGTCTCTATTAACTTTGAAGATCTAGGAAGAGACATGATTCTATTTCTCTTCAATAGAGATGACCAAATCAAACCTTCACCCCCTTGAATATTTTGAGTAAGTCCCTATGCTAATGTTGGCTCTATCACAAATAGATTGTGGATCCATAGCAAAGAAATTGTTTGAGATATCTTTTAGTGCACACTCTATCACCTTCTCCTTTACAATCTTGAACTTTGGATTACTTCCGATATCCTTGCCTTCAATAATCTTTGAATGGATATTCCAAGCTCACCCTTACCTAGGTCTTTATTCTAACCTACTTTGCATGCTTTCATACATCACTTCCACTAGTCATTATTCATAATATTTAACCCATTAATTGGATTTCTTTTTTGTATGATGTAACATGCATGATTGAGTCACCCTCAGTAGCATGATTTAGTGGTATATTGAGATGCTTTTCCTATTGATGCTTGTTAGAATAGCAAAAGGTTTGTTGCTTAGGCACTCTTGAGTCCACTTTTCAATAGAAGGTTTTGGCCATACCCATGAGGATTAGCTTGAATTACCTACTATAAATTTATCTAGCATCAATCTTTGAACATCTATTTGTGTTAGATCACTTGAACTGAAGCCAACTCATGTCACAATTGGTTCAATATTAGTGAGAAATTATGGGGGATATAGGCATCTTGACCCCTTTGCCTATAGGAAAATCTCACTCTGGTCCCCTAAAATGACATGGAGCTAGGATTTCTAGCTAATTCCTATTTGATCAATGTTGGCTCTAATATGATGGATTGAGTTGGTGAATTATGAAGCTCTCACCTTATCAGGACGAGTGTGCCTTAGGAAGGATTTGTTGGGAATCTTGGCCTCTCGCTTCCCTCGATTGGTTGGCCCTAGTTACCTAACTAATTAACACATTTATGTTTGAACATATACAACCAAATTCTTTAGTTAGCCTTTCAAAACATAGTATTTGTTCACGTGACTTAGGTCATGATACATAAACAAAGAAAAAGGTCATTTGAAAAATAACTTTTATTTATCATACAGAGTCTTACACAAATTTTCACATTTTACCCATATGTAAGAATAACATGAAGGTCTTATTCACCTATATTTTTCCCTTAACTAGTAAAATGACTCTCACAAAGTCCATCCTTAGTCACACAGTGTGGTTGGGTGATTCCTAAGAGCCTAAGGGGTATACTAGCCAAATTTCCCCAGGCATCCTTACCTCCTCTTGTCCAAGGGTTGTCTATGCAATGGCATCTCACCTCATTGAGTTGGTCTGAGCTCTCTTCGCCGAGGCAGTAAAAACCAACACCCTTAGTGAACGATTCTATAGCTAGCCTTGGGGAAGGTCTAATACGACTGTTTAATCCTTTTGTAAATTAGGTTATATTAGGATCCTAAACTTATACAATCATATCTTTCTAAGTATATCAAGTAATCTTTTGTAAGCACCATTGTAATCACAAGCAATCCTTTACAAGCATTATTGCAATCACAAACAAGATGGCAATGAAGAGTAGAATTTAAACTACTAGAAACTTTCAAACTTGGTTTATATTCTTGTTAACCCTCAAACAAATGAAGGCAGAAAATCCAGAAAAGCTAAAGCAGAAGACAAAGACAAAGGCCAAGGCAAAGAGAAATGGAAGACAAAGAAGGACAAGGAGAAGAGTCCTAAATAAGGAAGAAAGGTGCAAAAGGAAAAGCGCAAGTCAAAACTTTTGTAAAAGAGTGCAAGCGCATCATGGTTTAATTCAAGGATATTGGGCTCTCACCCGTGCAATTTGTAAATGTAGAAGGGCGGTGGAAAGGAAGTTAGGAAGATAGAAGGACAATGGGAAAAAGGGGCCTAGGCTACGACCGGCCATGTAAAAAGGGAAAAGGGGGATAACCGCCCAAAAGGGATTTAGGGTTTTGTATATAAAGTTGAAAAGTGAATGAGAAGCTCATTCTTGTGTGTGGCCAAAAGTAGCTCTCCTCCTCTTCTTCTTCTTCTTGTTCTTGCTTGCGTGAGCTTGTGCTTGAGAGAGGGAGTGTGAGAGTGTGAGGGAGTGAGTGTGTGAGGGTGAGGGACCGAGGAGGAGAAGCTCTCCATCTTCTCCTCTCTTCTTCTCTTCTCTTCTCTTCTCTTGTCTTGCTCGTGGCAATGGAGCTTGGAGCGTGGAGTGTGGAGCTTGAGGATGGAGCTTGCTTGAAGCTTGCACTTGGATCGTGGAGCTACCGGAGTGCGCAGGAGAGGAGGTAACTCGAACGGCACGGAGGTAAGCTCACTACACCCCTAAGGTAGGCATTGCATGTCGATTATGTGAGAGGTAGCCATTAGTGCTCGACTTGGAACGCTTGAAATAATAAGCGGTCCGTGGGTCTTGGCGGTTGAGTGGAAGCTTCCCATATTTTGGTTCGGTTGCCGGGACCAACGGATTCAAGCCTTGAGCGCTTGCGCGCTTCGAATCGAGCATTGGAGTAGGGTTTCCCCCGAACCAATGCTTGAGATAGGTAGGAAGCGAGGGGGTTGAAGATGGTATTCGATATCCTTGGCAAGTAGGTTTGTTGTTTTTCTTGAGATTTATGTTGTGAGATGGAGTAATGTAGGTATTTACTTTGTGATTTGGATGCATTAAAGTAGGTGAAAACAAAGAAAAACAAAGAAAATAAGCATTAGGGTTACTGTTGCAAAACAGGGCAGAAACAGGGCAAGAATCGTGCAAAAGTGGTAAAAAACTTACTTGTGATGCCTAAGGTGTTAAATTTCATGGAAGCAGGAAGGAGAGCAACACGGAGTGAAGCAACATGCTTCCTCTCTCTATTCTTCTTATTATTCATTTAGCACACTCATAGTGCATATACAACCTAAGGTCATAAAGACCATTCACACTAGAAGTAGAACTGACTTATTTAATATACCTAACTGATGTAGCCAGACTAGATGTGTCCAGCTCATGTCGATCAAACACACATGAATGAGCTTGATATTCTAACACTCCCCCTCAAGCTCAAGACAGCATATGTACTCCAAGCAGCTGTCTAAAACCACAGAACTTATCTTTACCCAAGGACTTGGTAAAGATATCCGCTACCTGTTCATCAGTCTTCACATGCATAAGATCAACTCGTCCTGCAAGAACCATCTCTATGATGAAATGGTAGTGTACCTCTATGTGTTTTGTCCTGGCATGATAGACTGGATTCATAGCCAGGAGTACACTACTCAGATTGTCACATAGTAACTTCACTGGAGCATCTACCTGTATGTCCAAATCAGCCATAAGCTTGAGCAGCCATGAAATCTCGCATGCTGCTAATGCAGCACCCCTGTACTCTACCTCAGTACTCAACAAAGCAACCGTAGGCTGCTTCTTGCTGCTCCAGCTAATCATGCCGCTACCAAGTCCAAATGCATATCCACTCGTAGATCTACGATCATATGAGCAACCTGCCCAATCTGCATCTGTGTATCCAGTCAATATCAAGGGCTTATCTCTGACATAGAACATCCCATACTCTACAGTGGACTTAACATATCTCATAATGTGTCTAACTGCATCCAAGTGCGGCTTTCTAGCCTTCTGCATAAACTGGCTTATGAGCCCTACAACATAGCTCAAGTCAGGCCTAGTTATGGTCAAGTAAATCAAACTGCCAACCATCTGCCTGTACATAGTCACATCCTCTACTTCAGCCCCAGTGTTCATGTCTAGCTTGACATTCTGGTCAAGAGGTGTATCCAGCGGTTTGCATTCAGCCATGCCATACTTCTTCAGCATCTCTATGGCATAGTGCTTTTGCATCAGCCATAACCCATTGTCAGCTGGAATTACCTCAATGCCTAAGAAATACTTCCGTTCTCCCAGGTCTTTCATGTCAAATTTAGATTTCAGCATCTTCATTACATGCTGTATGCCCAAGTCATCATCACCAGTGATTATCAAATCATCAATGTATATGAACAACACTACTAAACCACTGTCACTCTTCTTTGTAAATAGGCGATGATCAGCCCTGCCAATAGCAAAACCCAATCTCTGCAAGTAGTTACTGATCCTAGCATGCCAAGCTCTCGGAGCCTGTTTCAGCCCGTACAATGCCTTTTTCAGCATGCATACATAATGCTGAAAATCAGGGTGAACATACCCTTCCGACTGAACCATATAGACATCCTCTGCTAGGTCACCATTAAGAAATGCATTCTTAACATCCATTTGCTGCAATTTCCAGCCTTTAGCAGCAGCCAAGGCAATCACAGTGCGTATAGTTGCCATCTTGGCAACAGGACTGAATGTTTCCTCATAATCAAGTCCATACTGTTGGGCATACCCCTTTGCGACTAGCATGGCTTTGTATCTCTCCACATTGCCATCTGACTTGCATTTGATTTTGTAGACCCATTTGCGGCCAATGGTTTTTTTCCCTTCAGGCAGTGGTACTAAATTCCATGTTTTATTTTCAGCCAAGGCATTCATTTCTTCATCCATGGCTACACACCAATTCTCATCTTTCACTGCTTCAGCATATGTACTTGGTTCTTTGACCTCCATCACTTTTGTCATGTACGCATAATGCTTTGCAGAGGAGCCACTGTATGTCAACCTGTCAACAGGGTATCTGACCCTCTGCGAGCATCTAAGATGTGCTTCAGTACTCGATTCCCCTCTCTCATGAGGCGGAATATACCTGCTCTGCCTTGTGCCAGATGTATAGACAGTCGGAATATCGAGTTCGATGTCTAAAGTATCACCAGACTCATAGACAGAAGTCATTTTGCCAGGTGTCATCATACCAGATGCATCCTTAATAACTTTCTATTTTTCTTTGCTGTCCAAGACATCATGTCTCCCCCCTCACTGACATACTAGTGTCTGTGGACGGCGAGTTCTTCAATCTCCCTGTCCATGGGGATACTGTCTGACTACAAGGTTCTGTCATAACAGTACTCTGCTATAAATCAATTGTAGAGGCATGAGTGGAAGGCATATCTGTTGGCACTGCAACTGGTGATACATACCAAGAACCCATCTCATCAAAGATAACATCCTTGCTTACCAAAGTCTCCCTGGTAGAGGGATCATAGCATTTGTATGCCTTCTTCTCCTGGGAATATCCAATGAAAACACACTTATGTGCTTTGGGATCCAACTTCTTCCTTTTCTCATCTGGAATATGCACATAAGCAAGATAGCCAAAGACTTTCATGTGACTTACATCTGGCTTATAGCCATACAACTTCTCAAACGGTGTCATCTCATGAATACCTGCAGTGGGAGTCCTATTCAAAATGTATACGGCTATCATAACAGCCTCTGCCCAACAGTAAAGTGGCATATGCTTTTCATTCATCATAGCTCTAGCAGCTTCCATCAGAACCGTATTCTTCCTTTCAGCTACTCCGTTTTGCTGTGGAGTGTAGCTGCAGGTGAGCTGCCTACGAATGCCATTTTCAGCCAAGAAATCATCAAATTCATTTGATACATACTCCCCACCACTATCAGATCTCAAGCAAGAGATGTAGCATTCAAACTCCTTCTCAACCTGTGCTTTAAATTGTTGAAAAACAGCAAAGACCTCATCTTTTGTTTTCAATATGGTAAAGCCAGGTATAGCGACTATAGTCATCAATGAAGGATACGTAATATCTGGAACCTCCCATAGATACATTATGAGCTAGCCCCCAAACATCAGAGTGTACTAACTACAATGGACGTGTACTCTGTCGTACATGCCTGACAAATGGCAATCGTGACTGCTTACCAAACTGACAAGCCTCGCATACATGACCAATATCTGAATATTGGAACTTCGGTAGACTTGTAACCAGCTATTTCTTTTGCATAATTTGCAGCCTTTGCAAACTGACATGCCCCACTCTCTTGTGCCATATTTCCAAATCCCTAACAGTGCCAAAACCATGGGCAAACATAGCTGAATTCAGCTCTGGCAAAGAAACATCAAGAGTAAACATTCTGCCATTCCTGTGACCACGAACTATCAACTTGTAGCCATTGCCAAACTCTTCAATAAAGCAGCCATGCTTATTGAATCTAACCTGCAAGTTCTGCTCCGCAACATATAACAAGTTCTTCGTAATTGAAGGGACATGCAATATATCATGCAAATTTTTCTTTCTGCCATTATGAACCACAAGAGGCACTTTGCCTTTATGCTCAATGCTATGCTGCGTGTCATCACCTGTGCATACATAGCCATGCTTTTCAGCCACCATATCCGTGAACCAATCACTATGAGGGGTCATGTGATTTGACGCCCCTGAATCAATGTACCACACTGCATCATCAGATGATTTTTCAGCAGCCTTATCTTTGACATATTGCATAGCAAACAGTCTATCACCAGAGTCATCTGCTTGACTGGACGTAGCATAATGTCCATGTCGCTTGCCCTTCTGGTTTCCCTGTTTCTTCCAGTAGTCCTTTGCAATATGCCCATACTTTCCGCAGTAGTGACAATCCTTATCTTTATTTGGATTGTCTGACTGACGCTGCTGCTGCCATGAGCCTCTACCACGGGAGTTAGATCTCCCCCTGCCTCGAAAGTTTCCACCACCTCTTACATTTGATGACTGCTGATTGCTATTACTATAGAATGCATTCTGCTAGCCTCCTTTGCCAAATCCATAGCCTCTACCACGGCTACCACGACCACGCTGATTCGAGTAAAAAATTGCATCCTTATTCTTTGAGTTGCTTGACCCTGTAGCTAAGCCAAGCTTCACCTCCTCATGAATCAATAATGCAACCAGCTCATTAAAGTCAGGCATCTCAGCCCGCACAGATACTGAAGTGTCAAAAGACTTGTACTCTGGACCCAAGCCATTTAAGGTCACTGCAACCATATCCTCATCTTCAACCTGTGAGCCAATAGATGCCAGCTAATCTGCTATGGTCTTAACCTTTGTGACATAATCTTGTATGGACTTGTTCTTCCTCTCCATGTTATTGAATTTCTGCTTCAGTTGTATCTTCCTTACACTTGTAGTTGTGCCATAGTATTTGACCAATATATTCCATGCATCTGCTAGGGATTTACAGTTCAGGATCTGCATCACCATAGCATCCGAGATACATAATGACAACCAATGTAAAACCCTGCGAGCTCTTTTCGTCCAAGCTCGATGCGCTCGTCTTTGATCAGCTATAGGATTCCTATCTGGAACTTCAGGTTCAGCCTCAACACCTGTCATTAAGTCCCAATATCCTTTGTGTATCAGAAAGTTCTCGATGCGGAACTTCCATATTGCATAATTATTGCTATCAAGCTTTTCTCCCACAATCTGGGTTACATTATCAGTTCTATCAGCATTTTCCATGTTGTAGACCTTGCCTGACTATCTGCAAACCAAGATCTTCTTAATAGTTCAACTTCAGCCCAGAACTGTTTATGACAGTTTTCTGCAATTAATTGCAGTAAAAAAACCAGGGTATTTCAACCCACTGACAGTCCAAGATAGCTCACACCAAGTGGCTTAACCTGTGAGTAAAGCAGTCAGTGCAAATACTATGTATTCACTTCAGTTTGAACTCTTGCAACCTCACTGCCAGGGTACATTTATGCAGTCTGAAAACTTAATTCTGTGAGTGACCAGCAGTGATTTCAAGCCCAAAACTGAGTGATATACATGTCATACATGTCCCAAACCTTGATAGACACCTGCTAGTACATGTAGCAATCCGAGCATAACCAATGGGGCACAAATCAGTGCATAGATAACAGGTATAAGTATCGAGCCTTTTGCTTACAAAATGCAATTAGCAACTTCTCAGTACACCAAAGTCAATCCAGCTCCAAAACAGCCTCAAATCATGTCAGACATTCACTTTGAAGTGTTAGGTTCAATACATGAGCATTCCGATAACTATAGGCATCCTGTCTTCATGAATCCAATTCATAGATTGCATTTACTGCTTGCAACCACTGAGACAATGTCACTGTAGTAATCACCAACCTTAGACTTCAACTTCCATGATCCTTTGATGCTCAACCCAATCCATAAACCTCCAGCATACATATCCCATGTCATACATATGATAAATCCCAGCCAAGTGTCAAGTAATGCTTCAATGAAAGCTAATGCTTGCTGGCCACTGTTTTGAGACAGGTTTCCAACCTATTTATACTTCCAGATCTGAGTATTTTCTTCAAGGAATTTCAGCTCAAAGGCATGAGAACTGATACATATGTCTTCTAGAGTGCTCCTAGGCTCCAATGAGGTCCATAAAGCATGTCAGAGAGCTTCAAGGCTCTTCCAAAGTGTTGCATATGCTGTATATACTCTGTATATAGCAGTTCAACCTTCTATCCCAGGTCTGTGTACTCTGATTTTAGCTCATAACAGAGCTCCAACACAAGCAATGGCTTCTTGTAACCTTGAACTACCTTCCAATGTATGCTCACAAGCATTTGATGACTTCTTATATAGTGCTCATGTCAATTTTGCTTCAGTAGGAGTCATGCCTTCATCAGGCGCAAACACGCAGGTCTGTCAGGAGTGTACAACAGCACCATTTGATGATAATGATCATGATAGGGCCCACACTAATACTCAATCAAGCTTTGGAAGACTCCTCAGCAAGCTACAACTCCTCCTTCAAGCAATAGGAATCCAATGCTCAACAATGCATACCTCTGTGTGACCATTGATGGAAATGACAATCAGTCCTCTTCTTTTTCCAGCCCTTCAAGTCAGTCTTCAAGTCTTCTTCTTCAGTGCATTCCACTAGTGAGCCCATTCATGGCTCTGATACCATGTTAAATTTCATGGAAGCAGGAAGGAGAGCAACGCGGAGTGAAGCAACATGCTTCCTCTCTCTATTCTTCTTATTATTCATTTAGCACACTCATAGTGCATATACAACCTAAGGTCATAAAGACCATTCACACTAGAAGTAGAACCGACTTATTTAATATACCTAACTGATCTAGCCAGACTAGCTATGTCCAGCTCATGTCGGGCAAACACACATGAACGAGCTTGATATTCTAACATAAGGTCGGTAAGTGAGTTATTGGGGGTGCCAATACCATACACAGAAGAGGGTATAAGGGCCAGAAGTGGCAAGAAAGGCCACATTGTGCATTGCAAGGTTTGAGGAGAGCAGGAGAGAAGAGGAAATCTTGGCGAGGAAATCTGCTTCAATCTTGGCATCAGGGGGATCTTTGGCTAGCCCAGGTAATTCTACACATCCCCCTACAGTAGTAGGACCAATCTAGAGTTGCTCGACAAGGGGGAAGACCCCCAGCGCCTTGCACGACGAATTTTGCGAGCTTCGGCGAAAAAACACGCGCGGCGTTCGGCGTGTCCGAGTCACGTCGACTCCGGTTCGAGGCCCAGACTCGGCCCTCGGACCACCCAGTCCACTCGGCCAAACCCTAGTTGGCCTCGGACCATCCAAGGGAAAAACCGTCCAAGTCAACCCATTCGGCTGTTCAAGTCAAAACTTTTTGCCACGTGGCACATTTGGCCTCGGCCCGCCCGAACGACTCGTCCAAGACTCAAATTCGGCCGTCGGCCACGTCCCACATTGGACCCTTGGCCCAAGTGCCTCGGCCCGTCCGAGTGACCTCGTCCGAATTTGTCTGAATCGTCCGAACTCAGCCCTCGGCCCATGCGTCTCGGCCCGTCTGAGTGACCCACTTGGACCATGTAATTTGGACCTGTTGGGCCGAATTTAGATTTTCTCAAATTTTAACCTGAAGACAGTGAAATTAACCGAGAAACCATACAGAGCCAAAACCATATCATAGATCGATCACTGGGCTGAAACTTAGAACAAATAGTTTAAAATTTGGCTATAAATGGTCCTCCAAATTGCGCATGGTGTTTACCGTAACGGCCCTGCGGGCCGGGGGGGACTGCCCCCCCCGGACCCCCGCAGAGGGGGTTCTACCCCCTCCACACCTCCCTCAAGTAGGTTGGAGAGAAAACGTGCGCCATGAGAGGTCCTCCAAATTGGACCCTAGTGTAGCAATGGCTCTACACGAGCATGGATTCTCCCTTGCAAAAGAGCAATCAAAAGCCCGTGCCCGAATAGAGACAAACAAAGACCCTAGAACCTCAATGGGCCCATCTAGCCAACAAGGGCAAAAAGGCCACACTGCAAAAATACATATGTATTGCATTCGGACTGCATCTAGTCAAAGCAGAAAGCAACAATATCAAGCTACAATAGCGAGAATGACTAGATATGACAGTACTGATGATAGATGCTCCTTGAATAGCACTACACTGACGATTCAAGGCACCAGTGGAGAATCCACATCTGGTTGTACAGTTGGGGACTCAAGGGCATTTGTCAGAAGGCTTAAATTTACAAGCCAAGACCCGAAAGATGAAGACATAGTACCATCTGCTTATCTTAGGGTCAAACTCACCGCAGAAAGAGTGCATAGTGTTGATGCTCTCATTGATGAAGGAGCAGATTTCAATATCTTGACTTACGAAGCATGGACTCTACTAGGTCAACCAGAGCTCAAACCGACTGATGCAAATCTTAATCCTTACGGGGAAGACCCTCAAGCACTTCTAGGGAAGTGCAGAATCCTTGTAACTATTGAAACAGAAAGCTTGCCAGTCCTGTTCTATGTTCCTCCAAATAGCGAGAATTGTGGAAAGGAAATCCTCCTAGGAAGGCTCTTCAAAAAGGCAACGAAGTGTGAAGCCAATTATATAGCACAAAGGATACACCTAACACTACCAGGTGTGAGGATAATCACGACTTTTAGCAAGGGTGACCTTGCCAAACCTCAAGGGAAGGGCAAGGAGCATTCTGACATACCAAGCAAGCCTAGTAATGAGAGCAAGGAGTTGTTGAAAGAGTTGATACAAGCACAGGTCGAACAACGAGAACTAGTGAGTGAGGCCATGCTTGAAACAAGAAGGTCAAGAGATAATGCCAAGGATGGGCTTTGGACTTACAAATATCGTAGAAGACCCCAAAAGAAGCCCAAGCCTTATAGACAAAGGCATTGATGGGGTCAGCACAACGCCACGATGGATATCCAAAGTGTTGCTATGTGCTCAAGGGTATTACGCAGGTAACCGAGGGATTTGGGTACCAAAATCCCTTGCTAAACCATCTCTATCAGCTGAAGGAAAGATTGCATCAAAAGCAACGAAGCACAGGAGGAAATCTAAGAGAAACTCTAGGTCTTGAGGCAAGAAACTAGACATGAGTGTTCGAAAGAAAGATCCTCATCCTAGCGTGCTTGACAAGCAGACATCAGGTGTAATCATTGAGGATATGCGAAAGTCACTAGTGGCCAAGGAGCCTTTGATTCCCCAAAAGGATAGTAGGCATCATAGGCACAACATTGCTGATGGCAAGGCTAAACGCTCAACAGAGCAAATAGCAAAATCATCTAATAGCCACGAGCAAATCATTCAGCCAGTGCCAAGTCCACCCAAGAGTCCTAGATCTCCTACATCCTCTTTTTCCAAATGGACACAGGAAGCACAACAGCGATCGTCAATGGCGGCTGCTCACTCCCAATCTCTATCTCCATCAAGGCTTCCAAATATCCAAGAGGGCGGACATGACACTAGCCACAACCCTCGGCCCAAATATATGCCTGTGCAACCCAATGTGACCAGATCAACTCATGCTCGATCTATACAGATGAATGCTCAAAGGGCAACAAGAGATGCGACCACTTCTGATCGCCCTAGGGACTTGACACCGCAATCCACCAAGGGTATCCAGCCCACTAAACTAACTGCTACTACTTCCAATTAGGGAACACAATAGTCACAACCCTTGGCCGTGACAATGCCCCTGGCGGAATGTGTCCTTAGTAGTTTACCTGTGGAGGAGGTGTCACAACCAACTTCCTCCACAACTCCAGCACTTTCAAAGTGCCTAAAGCCTAGGTTGGAGGAGTTAAACTCAAGGGAGTTGGCTGAAGAGCTAGACTCTTCGAAAAGGGAGGTAGTTGTGCTCTCACAACCTAGCGAGGCTATTCAACGGGCCACGGCCATGTCCCATAAGGACACACTAAAGAAAGAGAATGCTGAGGCCCAACCAAGCACATCAATGGTTGACCTAGCCCAGGGTCCTGAGTCATTGAGAGATGCACCTTCACTGACTAAGAAAAAGAGGAGAAAACAATGAAGACAACAGCAATCACAGGTGGTTGTGGACCCCAAGAGAATTGAGACCAAGAGCGATGGAGAGCTGGGAAAAAAAGCATCAAGTCCCTCCACCAATGAACCCATTGATGTCTCTCCTAATAGCAGTGAAACCTCAGTCACATCCGTGTGCTCTAAAAAATCAAAGCAGCCGTTGCCATCAACAGTTGCTTTCAACACTCAACCCACTGACAATAGAACTCACATCAACCAATCAAGAGTGGATACAACATCGTCACAATAGGGTGACAAATCTATACCAGTCACATCCGAGAAGAACCATGACAAAATAGTAGCAAAACTTAAGGAGAAACGTGAGAACACCAAGAGCATAAGAAATCCTAGCGTTGACCAATCTTGCTCATCTAGGCCTCAGCCCCCAGCTACGCTAAAGCCTAAAGAAACCCTTAGAACTTTGCATGAGATAGCAACCGAGCAAGCCCTCGTTGAACATAGAAGTGTCGCGAAATGCTTAACTGAGTTGGATGCTAAGCTCAAAGCATTCGCACGTGTCTACGTCCTTGTGGACGTGGGCGCAATCCCCAAGGAGCAGCTTGGAGATTACTTGCCATTCCCCTTATCTTGGGAAGAGCAAGAACATCTTGACGAGCACTATAACAAGCTCTTACATGAACGCATGCGACTCATCTCTGACGAGGAGGCTAACGTACTGCACTTAACCGTCACATTCAATGAAGTGCTCTGCCAACCGAATCTCGTAGACATAGAGCAACTAAAGCGACTGTCAGCAGGCCAGAGTCAATTTGAGCAGCGTTGGTGCGAAAGCCGTGTCGTAATGGCCGAACTAGGGGCTCAGATCATGACAATCTCTGAGGAGCGATTGGCCAAATGGCGATCCTAGAGGGACCCAACCTATGTGGCACCAACTTCCCTTCGAGTGTTGACTGCCATTCCGGGTACGGACTTGGCTGGACCTAGCCAAGAAAACTCTCTGTTTGATAAGTTTCTCACTGAAGAGGAGTTACATGTTGCCAGTAGACTCGGACAAGGGTCCATGCTGCTCGATGTTGCAAAATACCTATCAGTACTAACTAAGCTGCCACGAGTGCTGGATGCGTGTGCCACTCTCCAGTACAACCCCGAGTCCTACAATTGGTTCTTATCCTCGTGAAGTGATGTGGATTCATAAATATGTATATAAATAAACACTGATTTTTGTGCCACCGTGTATAAACAATATCAACACACACAAGTAATGATAGTCAAGCGGGGAGAAGAGTTGGGTCTGACAGGCTAAGCTCCTCAAGTCCTCCTCTCATCACGCATTTAAAAATTCGTGTGACCATCCCCACCTCCAAGTGAAGGGCATGCAACCCACATGACCACCATAGGAAGCCTTGACCAACAACTCTGATGGTGTAGACAGGGTGTAGTCCCTTTCTATACAACTCCTCCCCTTTCCGGTCTATCCTTCCGAGGAGGAGCCCTGCCTAAATCCAGGACCACCAGGCTGACGTAACCCAGCATGAACCAAGATTTGCTAATGGCACAAGGCTAAATATACATCACGGGCGGGGGGGGGGCATCCCTCTACAACAACACTGCATGCCCCACCCCACCCCTCCCCTTCTCCTCCTATGCGCTTGATAACCTGCACTATAATCCCTTACATATGAATGGTCTTATCATGTGACAAATCTTAATCCTTGATTCGCATCTTACAGGCCCCCCGCGAGGAAAACATGGAGAACCAAGGGCAACTAGCTTGCAAGGATGCTCTCCGCAGCCGACGGGAACATGCAGCACACGCCCCTCCGCCAGTGCACTACGTGCCCACTCTTAAAAGGTACGCCAAGAAACGCGGCCCCAAGCGACACCGCCCTAGATGAAGGCCAAAGAATCTGCTGGCCAGGGGAGTGGACGCTCAGGGAGGCACATAAAATGTGGCAACACTAGTTGCACAGACCCCCAACGCACGCTCGGGCACCAAGTGCTCACGAAGTGACAAGGCGGCCAGGGATAGGGCAGAATTTAATGAATTGTTTAAAGACATTCTGGAAATGGTAGCGGCCCGAGACTACACCATTCATGTCCCGGCCGACATGTTCCCTGCCCAAACCCACGGGAGCGACGCACCAGTAGAGCCTCAGTCACCCGACCACCCAGACTCGCCCTGCCTCGTACAAATTGAGTAGCCCATGTTGTATAAAAGGCTTATCAAATGCTACTTGGCCATGACTTTTTGTCTTTAAATGGTTAAGTGTTGACATATTCCCCAATTGTACAAACTTTTCATATTTGCATTTAATATATTTCACATCTTTAGCAAAAGAAAAAGCTAATCAACACCATGGAATTCAGATAAGTGATGTCTCTTTACGTTGCACTGGTTTATTATAGTTGTGGCATATACCATGCATGTACTCTCATGAAGTGACAAGTGGACGCAGGATGATACAAGTCTTTGGGTGAAAGTGTTCAACGCCCGATCACCGCAAGACCATCGACCCCACAAAGAGCCGCGACAAAGCCACGCTGCCAAAAGCAAAAATCACCCTTGCGGACCACCCACATCGCATAGCCCAAAGCATATTCATGGGCTATGCTCTCTTTCTGGGTAAAGCTCTATAGTTGGCTCACAGCAGTCGTTACCTCAATTGTACCAACATCGCGTGTGACACAAGGAGGTTTGGAATGTCTCAAGTGTATCTCCCCATCTCAACAACTGCTTCTCTAACAATGAGACTAGGGCTCAATCATCACTGTAATATCAATTTCTTGAGCCTTCGAAGCTTGACATTTTCCAACCCACTAAAAGGCTGATAACCTCAACATGTTGCAATGGTTGTACTCAGGCAAGTCAAAAAAAAAATTTAAAAAATGAAATGAACGAAAAGAAGCACCCACAATCACAAGCACAACACCTAGGGGTCCTCAAATTAGGTACGTCCAGTGACCTTGATCGATTGGCTCCGTCCCTAGTCCCCTAGTCTTTTAGCATCACCCACAATTGTTCAAGGCACATCAAGGGCAGGACATACCTAGGGAGCTTGTCTCGCCTATGGTTAGACCTATCACCCTGACCCACTTGCACAATTCGATCCCTCTTTCACTCTGCCTTAATACCATTGCAATCAATTGTGGTAAGCACCACATGATTGGCCATGAAATGTACACTATCCTCATCAAGCAAGTCCAATAGCATCCGAAAGTGTGGTGTCCTGGTATTCAATTATGCTACGTCGTGCAGTCGCAATGCAAAGGATGTCTCATATCCCTTCACGTGTACTTCTCCTCAACATGGACAACTTTACTTCATCAACACAGTGCTACGAGAAACTAGCCCACGGTCTTCTAACTATGTAATATCTAAGTATGCATGAGCACTCACATAATACCTGCACTGAAGCATATGCACAATTTGGGTCCTCAAGTGCAGGACAATACTCTCAGCTTGCTTAGAGTTCGACCTGTCACCCAAACTAATCAAAATATGTCTTGTGCACGATAAAAAGACTAGCACTACCCCTTAGGGAGAGACCACATGAGAGGTTTTCAATTGCAGGTATTGAAGACTCCAACGAAGGTGTCGTTCGCTCTTCATCAACACTCAACTCTGAATTCCTATCCTTATCACCCTGTTAGCCTGCCAAGAATCAGCATATACAGAATCCCCAACAAACTGCCACTTGTACTCCATTAGTGCAACCCCCCCAGAAGAACAGCCCTACCACCAACTCCCATTGCCCTACCACCTACCACTCAACCCACCAATGTACCCCCAATGACCTTCCTCCCCACCACTACCAACACTCCACCATGGCAACCACAGACATCCTTGCCACCCACGTCTTCGGTGCATGCTAAACGCTTGCTACCTACGATGGTGAGTGCCATGGGACTGGCACTCATCTAGGAGGGGGTAATGTTAACCCTCAAACGAATGAAGACAAAAAATCCGGAAAAGCTAAAGAAGAAGACAAAGACAAAGGCCAAGGCAAAAAGAAACGGAAGACAAAGACGCACAAGGAGAAGAGTCCTAAATAAGGGAGAAAGGCGCATAAGGAAAAGCGCAAGTCAAAACTTTTGTAAAAGAGCGCAAGCGCATCATGGTTTAATTCAAGGATACTCGGCTCTCACCCATGCAATTTGTAAATGTAGAGGGGCAGTGGAAAGGAAGTTAGGAAGATAGAAGGACAATGGGAAAAAGGGGCCTAGGCTACGGCCGGCCATGTAAAAAGGAAAAAAGGGGATGACCGCCCAAAAGGGATTTAGGGTTTTGTATATAAAGTTGAAAAGTGAATGAGAAGCTCATTCTTGTGTGTAGCCAAAAGTAGCTCTCCTCTTCTTCTTCTTCTTCTTGTTCTTGCTTGCATGAGCTTGTGCTTGAGAGAGGGAGTGTGAGAGTGTGAGGGAGTGAGTGTGTGAGGGTGAGGGACCGAGGAGGAGAAGCTCTCCATCTTCTCCTTTCTTCTTCTCTTCTCTTCTCTTCTCTTGTCTTGCTTGTGGCAATGGAGCTTGGAGTGTGGAGCTTGAGGATGGAGCTTGCTTGAAGCTTGCACTTGGATCGTGGAGCTACCGGAGTGCGTGGGAGAGGAGGTAACTCGAACGGCATGGAGGTAAGCTCACTACACCCCTAAGGTAGGCATTGCGTGTCGGTTATGTGAGAGGTAGCCATTAATGCTCGGCTTGGAACGCTTGAAACAATAAGCGGTCCATGGGTCTTAGCGGTTGAGTGGAAGCTTCCCACAATTCTCCTTTGAATTTTTTAGGGTGTCCTAAATACCAAGCTAATAGTTCCCCCTATTGAATCTTTCTTGGTTATAATCAGCTTGCCTAGTTTATTTAGGTGTTGGTCACAATCTCTTTTTGTTTATGCCCCTTGTTGAAGAATGGATGATCAATTTGATTGCGAGCCTTGGTTGATTAGTTAGGTTCGTATGTGTCAAGGTATGGCTAAGTCTTGTCTTAGCTCATGAGAGCTAAGTCCAAACCTTGGAGTCTTTCTCACACACAACCTTGTTTTAAGATAGGTGTTATGTAAGTTAGCAAAGTAAGCATTTTTTCTAAAAATTTTGGGCTTCTAATATTTCAAAAGAGGATCACTTAGGCTCTTGAATTCACCTCTTTGACTAAGGATCACACTATCTTTCTTAAAGAATACAATTTATGTGAGTCTATCCTAATTGTCCTAGGATTCTCTTATAAACTAAGTACGCAAATCAAGTAGTTTATATGAACTAATGATGCTAAATACTAGGTATAACTTATTTTATCAAATAGAAGACTTTTGATTAACTCAATTTAATAACAAAATAACAATTTTCTATTAACTAGATTAAATCATTCTTTTCCTATCTCCACATGAATTAGGATGCCTAAATTTTTTTGATGTATTTATTTATTCTCTTATTGATAAAATGGATTTTATGTAGATTTTCTAATTGATTTTTCCAAATTTTAATGTTTTACTATTTGATTCACTTTGATTAA
The DNA here is from genome assembly GCF_053477565.2 of Lygodium microphyllum. NCBI lineage: Eukaryota > Viridiplantae > Streptophyta > Polypodiopsida > Schizaeales > Lygodiaceae > Lygodium > Lygodium microphyllum. The sequence goes on along the minus strand of NC_141135.1, from coordinate 157,030,537 downwards.
ATACAACTATCCTTGAACTTTTCCTAAATTTTGAAACATTTTCTATTCTAATTTATTTTTTTGGGAAAGAAAAATTAGTGTTTTAATTTCTCTATGCTTCGCTTTTTCTATATTCATAACCTACATTAATAATTTATATCTCATTCCAATATTATTTTCATCAAAGTTTATTTTCTAATTATAAAATTTTTGTCTATAGTTCAAATAAATTTTTTTTATATTTCCGTTCTTTATTTTAAATGAAACTTAAAATCTATGGAAGAACTTGGTATAGGTTGTGAGTGATGGTGCATTGTTTACACTTGCGACTCTAGTCACGGCTCTTACAGTTCTCACTCTAGAGTTTCACCTCTTCAGGGTCATCCCCGATATGGAGCTCTTACATGCTAGTCTCCCAACTTGGTTGGACTTGAACGATACAAGTGAGAACCTTGAGTGACTACGTGGATCCTTTGCAAGATGGGGATGGAGTCTGTCCAAGGGTGATAAAGGCTAGAGTAGCAGTCATAGTTTCTGTAAGCTAGAAGTGGTGCTCCTTTACAAGGCCATTGGCAATGATGATGATTCTCTTCTTGTCAACTTTCTTGTGACTCTTCCATCTTTCTCTTCCCTCCCTTTCTTTACCTCATCCTCTCTCTTCTTCTTCTTCTTCCTTTCTTCTACTCCTCCTTCTAGCTCACCCCTCTCTTCTTCTTCTCTTATTCTTCCTTTTCCTATCTCTTCATCTTCTCATATTCTCATTTTCCTATCTCTTCTTAAACTTCTTATATCCTCCCCCTCTCTTCTTCTTCTCTAACTCTTCCTCCTTCCTCTCACTTCTTCTACCTCTCTCTCTCTCTCTCTCTCTCTCTCTCTCTCTCTCTCTCTCTCTCTCTCTCTCTCATTGTGTAATAGCAGCTATCGGTGCATGAATCAAAGGTCCTAACAAAGCCTTAGTGAAGGCCTTTATAGCCTAGATTTATGGCTATTTCTTTATCCTTTTGGACAATTAGACAAATTTCAATTTCAAGGTAGGCAAATGGTGGCATGGTAGTCTTTGGTGAAATTGAGAGAGAGAGAGAGAGAGAGAGAGAGAGAGAGAGAGAGAGAGAGAGAGAGTATAACTTTGAGGAATTAATCAATGACATAAATTGAGTAATGATGAGATAGTGAGGGTGGATTTCAATTTCACAAACCGAGCAATATAGGTCATGATGGAATCAAGGCTAGTGGTGGTGCATGCTATCAACAATAGTTCATTCTAATTTAGCACGCTTCTTCTCATAGAGAAAAAATACCAAGGTTTATGCTTTTAAACTCACCCCCTTCCTAATATTAGTTCACGTGGAGGAGGGAAACATTATATCCTCTTCCCCTTATAGGAATCGAGTTGTCCTCATCTCAAAAGAAATTGGAGATGTTGCCTAAATAGGGTTTCCTCATCAATATAAGTAGCATCCTCTTTAAGGTAGTGATATTCCCTATCAGGGTTTTGCTTTTCAAGTTGTGCTCTTTTACTTCAAGTATCCTATCAGGTTGAAACTCAAGGACTCCTTGACTTGGAATTATAATTTATTGATCATCAAGAACATGATTGAGGTTGGATACATAACCTTTCAATATGCTAACGTGAAATATACTATGAAATTTCAAGCGTTCAAGAAGTTGTGACTAATAAGCATTGAGTTTGAGACACTTGAGAATCTTGTATGGACCACAATATCTTGGGCTTAGTTTCTTGAATTCTCCCAACGACAAGGAACTCTTGTTAGGACAGACACAAAAAAAAACCATATCTCCTTCCTTAAAAATCCATTCTTGCCTTCCTAGATCAGCATATGCTTTTTGCCAATCCTTGCTAGCTTGGATATCTTAACTGATAGCCTCAACTTGTTCTCCATTTCTTCTAACATCTTCCTCAAAGCTTATCTCTTTATGATAGGGTCAAAAAAATTTAGTGGAGTTATACATTCTTATTCATACAAAGCTTGGAATGGGATCATCTGAATGCTTTGATGATAGGATGAATTGTAGGAAAATTCAACCAAGAGTAAGTATTATATCCACCTCTTAGGCTCCTTATAGCAATAAGCTCTAAGTATATCTTCAATTACTTGATTCACCTTATTAGTTTTTGACCATCAATTTGGGGTGATAGGCTATGTTGCAAAGTTGGATACCAATTGACTCAAACAAGCTCTTCAAAAAGTGAGAAGTGAAAAGAGAATCGTGATAGCTAATGATCCTTTTAGGCAATCCATGTAGCCTAAAGATCTCCTTCACAAAGAGCAGTGTAATATCTGAAGCCTTATAGTTGGTCTTGATTGGCATAAGGTGATAAACCTCAATCAACATATCCACGATCACTAGGGTTGAGTTATATCCTCCCTAGAGAGAGAATAGTCTAACTACAAGATCCATCTTGATAAATTCCCACTTCATTTGCGGAATGTCAAGTGGTTGGAGCTTTCTTGGCATCTTAACACGTTTAGTTATCACTCATGGATAGCTCAAACATTCATTGACATATTTAAGTACATCTCCTTTGAGTTTTTTCTAGTGATAGCTTCTTGCAGCATTGAGAGTCTTTGTATAGCATGGGTGTCCTAAGAATGGGGAATCATAGGCTCCCCAAAGTATCTTCTTCTCGAGATCTTGACTCCTTAAGATGCATAGTCTTATCTTGAAGTAGACAAGCCCTTACTCTATAGAGAGGCTCAAAATATTTGAGCTTGAGTTTAGGATTTCTATCCTTGAATAAGATTTCTTTTACTATATAGGATACTTTGGATCCTTACTTGCTTTTTCTCTACCCATTCTTATGCTCAAATTACTAGACATTGATACCATAATTGTTGGAGATCTTGCTTTAGAGGATTCCTCTTAGATGAGAGCATTGAGAAATTCTTTATGATTTGGGGAATTTGCAATGTCATTCTCCTTATGATCTCAAACTCATACTCTTGCAAGGATTCTATCCATTATCATTGCCTCATGTTTAGAATTGGACTGCGTGAAGAATCATTTGAGACTCTTGTGGTAGGGTGACTAAGGGAACTTGTTGGCCAAGAAAATAGTGTCTCCATGATTTGAGAGAATGAATCATAGCAAGTAGTTCAAATCATGGGTAGAGTAATTCTTCTCATGAGTCTTCAACTTCATGAAAGAACATATGCTTCTTTTTGCATGAGTGCACAACCTAATGCTAGAGACCTTGCATCTCATAACTTCAATTCTTGGTTCAAGTTAGGTAATCTCAAGATAGGGGTTTGACTAAGATTGGTTTAAGCTTCCCAAAGCTAGAATATTTAGTGGGATTCCACAATATCAATTTGCTTTGTGAGTAAGTCAGTTAGGGGTGTGGCGATCAAGGCATAGTCCTTAATGAAGATCATACACCATGCTATTAAGTCCAAAAAACTTTTGACTTAGTTTACAATTTTTGGAAATGTCCACTCTTGCACATCCTTCACTTTGGCAAGGTTTATTGCAACCCCTTCATATATACTATGAATCCAATATATTTAGTCTATCTCTTGAAGAAGGCACATTTCTTTTTCTTGGCACATAGAGCTTGTGTATTCTCATTGTTTCAAGGACAACTCAAAGTTGTGGCTCATGACCTTCATCCTTCTTTGAGTAGATCAGGATATCATTGAAGAAGACAAGGACAAAGTCATTAAGAATGGGTAAAAAATATATTGCATTAACCTATTGAAGGTCATGAGCACATTGGTTAATCCAAAAGACATCATCATAAACTCATAAAATGGCCATAACTTGTGTTGAAGATAGTATTTAGAATGTCTTCTTCTTTAACCCTTATCTTGGGGAAGTTACTATTTGTATATCATCTACATCACGTGTGTTCCAGGCCTATTTATAAATATCCTTATCTATGAATTTTTCTTGAATAAAATATAATCCTTTTCTATTCAATCTATAAATAATGCCTTTATATTACACCCTTCTATATGTAAAAAATGTATCAAAATGGTATTTAAAAAATACCTCATTTTGAACTCACGTGATGCACACATATATTCATGAGTAACTTACCCGAGATCCTTATCTAGTAATAGCATAATCTTAGATCAATTTTCGCAAACATATTTGCCCCCCAGAAGATAGTCAAGTAGTTTGTGTATCCTTGGAATCATACTTATTCTTGATTGTCACTTGGTTTAGCCCCTAGTAGTCAACAAGGCAAATGCAAAGAGTCTGGTCCTTCTTTTGTAATGGTAGTGGTATTCCCCATGCTGAGTCACTTGGCCTAGTGTAGATCTACTCCAGTAGCCATTTAGCTAAGAGAGAAACTCAATAAACTCTTTTATGGGGGAAGTTCAATTAGCTCTTCCAAGAACACATTTGTGTATTCCTTTAGCCAAGATGGCCCTTTGTCAGCTTCCTTCTCTTGCTCAATTTTAGTAAGTTTGATTAGGTAGACATACAATCCTTTTCTTAGCCCCTTCATAATTGAAAAGCTTTTACTAATTGGATCCTAGATGTTTCAGATTCTCTTTCTCTTAAATTCCACTTTTCTAGTCTATTCAGCAGACATTACCTCTTTTCGATTTGCTAATTCTACTAATAACTTTGATGTAGGTGTAGTGTCTATCCGTAATATTTTAGTTCATTTTGGTGAGCTAAATGAGTGGATGCTTCCATAGTCAATCAAAATCTTAAAGGCTTCACCTTGATAGGTTGTTGGGATCTAGATTGTTGAGAATTGGTGATTTGGGCCTTTCTTATTTAGGGCAACATGTACGGTTGCTCTCACCATATCCTTATGGTGAGTCACTTGACTAGTGTATCATTGATCCAAGAGTTTATTAAGTCTCTCTTTTAGCTCAATGGATTTTGGAATAGATACACGATAGGGCATCTTTGCTACCAGAGCACCTTGCCATATTAGCTTAGTTTCATGGTCAACTTAATCCACTTAAATCTTTTGAGGTTGGTTTGTACATAACCAAGTTGATCGGCATAGATGAAATGGTAGACTCCACATCACGTCCACCAGCACTCTTAATATAGCGGGTAGGGATTATACATACACTTCAAAGTTCTCATAAAACAATCCCATAAATCAAAACCGTAGAGATAAATATTTCTTGAAATACCAAGAATCTTAGCTAATCTTCATTATTTGAAAGAGATTTTACTATTTTTTAGAGGATGAATCATTTTTTAATTTAACTTTTCCTTAAATTTGTTACAAAAAAATATTCCTATGCATTAATTTGATTTTTTTGTCTAATACCACATGTAACCTACATGATTGAGATACTCTCAATAGCATAATTTAGTGGTCCATCAAGATACTTTTTCTAGGAAATGCTACTCGATACTCATTAGAATAACACGAGGTTTATTGCTAAGACACTTTCAAGTCCACCTAACAATAAAATGTTTTGGATGTACCCATGAAGATTGACCTAACTTTTGAGTTCTTAAAGTAAGCTAAGATCACCCATTAATTTATCTTGTATAAATCTTCAAGTTTTTTCTTATGCTAGATCATTCAGACTAAAACCAACTCATATCATACTTGGTTCAAGGAGAGTAAGAAATGAGGGGGAGAATGTAAGAAATTGGAAGAATAGATGTTTAGTGTAGAAATAATAATATTACCACGTCACATTGACTTAGGTATAAAAGGGAGAGACATGTAATTTTTCACATCTTTTTGAAACATTAATACATTATTGTCTCTTTCCTCATCACCTTACTCACAACTTCTATGGCTCCGCTTCTCTTTCTATGTTTCTCTCTCATTTTCTAATCTTTTTCTCTCCTCGTCACTGTCTTTCTCTCTCTCTTATGTACTCCTCTCTCTTTTGTAGTCTTCTCTCTCCTCTTTCTCTCTCTCCAAATTTCTCCTTGACAAGTGGTATTAGAGCATTGGCCTTTGATCCATTTTTCTCCTATTTTTCTTCATATTCTGTCCAATTTTTCATCATAAAAACCAATTTTAGGAAACTACTACATGTATAAGACATGGAGAGTGACTAGCATTGGTTTGTAGGATATCTACAATTGGAAGAAGGCTAAATCTAGAGATCTTTGAAGATGAAAGGGACAATAATGGCGGTAAATGGACAAAATAGCAGGTCCTCATCAAAATTTCATGCAGTTTTGAAGATACTTGGTAAAATAGGGTAACTGACTTGGAGAAGGCTAATATCTCAGTTACTTTTTGGGGTAGAGCTTTCTTCTTCTTCTTTTTAGCTTTTGTGAAGCTCCCATGGTGGATTTCTAAAAAATTATCTTCCTGTGTGGATCAAGGGCATCATCCATTACTTCAGGATGATTCTTCTCATAGAGCATGTTTATTACCATTTCTTGCTGCAGTTGATGCCACATGGACAACAAATAGCTGGCATAATTTGCATTGATTTTCAGGCCTATTTCTTGGTGGAGACACTGCTCTTCTTCTTGGTGTCCATCAAAATTAATTTGTGCTACTTGCCACTTGCTTTTAGAGGTCACATTGATTAAGATAGCTGCCTATTTCTCATCCTTTCACTCTCCTGAAAACCCTAAATGAATAGTCCATGGACAACCATGAAAGCTTCAGGTCAAGCTTCAATTTCTTGAAGATTCTTTATCATTTCAACCTTGTGATCCATTTCAGTAAAGACTCTTGAAGAAATTTCAAGGATTGAGAACGAATGGCTAAGGATTGAAACGGAGTCAAATTTTGGAAGAAACGGGTTAAATGCTTCAATCTCAAGCTTCTAAAGCTTCAAGATTAATACTTAACATTAAATGCACAAGGATTGAAGATTATTTCAGAAATACATCAAGCAACTTGAGGCTCCATCAAGCATTTGGAGATCATTCAAGCCTTCATCAAACAAATAAAAGATATTCCTCTTCAATTATTTGTTTCATTCATCCAATTGCTCAACTTCATCCAATTGATTGAGAGATTAAAAAATTGTAAAATTTCTGTCAAATTTTATCCAATCGTTGCTTAGCTCACTCATGGAGTACATTGTTTACTTGATGCATATTGGATCCAAACAGTGAATTAGAAGCTCTTGAGTGAAGATTTGACTAAAGTTTCATCATTACATTCAATCCATCTAATTTAGCCCAATTGATTGATAATATTGCTTACTCTAATCCATTGATTTTTTGATGATTTTTCATTTTGGAAAAAATATATCTTAACCCATTGAAAAAGGATAAGTCAGTAGTGAGTCATTGTATGGTAAGACCGCCTTCCCATTCATTTTTCCAAATTTCAATTCTCTTGCATTTCATGTAAAGAGCTGAATGAAAATTTCAGTAATGCATATCATGATGATTGATTAGAGTAGTATGCCACTACCCTATTTATATTGCCACCGAGGAAAAACATGAATGTCGGGGGGGAGATAGTGGGACAATAGAGAGCTAACCCTCCCCTACTATTAAAGATCCCAAAGGGGTGCAACCAAGCGACATAGGGGGAACTTTGCCCGCCTCTCGATGATTCAAAGCCTATATAGGGGGCTTTTCTTGCCGTTTTATCCCTCACATAGGTACAACAAGTGAAGAATTGAAGATTAAAGCACTTTTAAAGACTCAAGTATCTTGAAGATCAAAACAAGGTGAAACAAGGGATTTATAGGACACTATAGGATATATGCAGGTCTTTATAAGTACCATCTTCATCATTGAAGTACAATTACATCTACTATAGGTTATCCACATGTCCTATCCAGTTTCCTATAGGGTTTGGTAGCCATTAGGCACTACCATTTTGCTCTCACAGGAGAAAACATGGTACTTATAGGTTAAAACAAGGTGCAGGCTTGGACATTTCAGCCTCAGAGATTGGATTGTAGAATTTTTTATTCTAAATTTGTTATGACATGCTATAGCTCTTCTCAAAGAGGGCATTGTTGGATCCAATTTGAATCAAAAACTTTGGATATCAGAGTTTTCTAGCTCAAGTTATAGCCAATTTTTTGATAGGGGGTACTACAAGATTGCACTACTATGGCAGGTCATAAGGGAAAGAGTAAGGCCTAGGATGAGTATGCTCAGAAAATTAGAGATTCTATGTTGAAAAATAAACCTCAATAGAGCCTTCAAGAGCCTAGAATGAAAGGAAAAATCAGTGCACTCAATAATACCACATATGAACATAAGAATAGACATGCTCAAATGCATATGGAGCTATTATCTAGAGTGGAATGGATGGTATTGTCTACTAATCAAATAAAGTCTTCCATTGAGAAATTGGTGGATTTCACTACCCAAAAAAGGCTTCAATTGAAAAATTAGTAGAATCCAATTCTCAAAAAATTGCTCAATCCTCCCAATGGATGCAAACACAAATGGAAAAACCAAGGAAGCGAAAGAAAAAGCTCATTCAAACAATGAACCTTCTGCCCCATTTCATCCACCTAGTCAGAATGGTCAAGGTCATGGTATCATTTGATAAAGGGGTATCCCCAATGGTCAACATGAAGTAGGTGAGACTTTACAAAGGCATGATGACTATTGGGGTAGTTTCAATGGTGCTAATTCCCAAGCTTATGGTCTGAATTCCTAACCTCCAAGAGGTCCTCTACCATTGGGAAGGTTTCACACTAGTTCTCAGCCACTTATTGGAAGACTACCATCTTATTTTGGATATTTAATTCCTACTAATCATGATGAGTCTATTTTGGGATAGCAACCCTTTCATGAAAGAGAGTTGAATGATAAAATCATTTGGCAAAGTACAATGGGCAGTCATCTTCACCATCCAATCTAGAAGAATGGATTTCAAAATTGGAATCTTGTTTTGATATATCGCCTAGAACTAATAATATGAAGATTCATTTTTTATCTTTACATTTGGAAGGATTTGCACATACTTGGTGGAGATACATTAAGAAAGAGAACATACTTGCAGAGAATTGGAATGCATTCAAGACACTTATGGCTAAAGTCTTTGTCTCTCCTCTTGAAAAATAAAAATTAGCATGAAGATGGTATGGATTAGAGAAAAGAGACCTATGTGTATTGGATTATACAAACCAATTCCTCAACCTTACCATGTATGTAGAGAGCATTAGTGATGAAGCTAAACTCCACAAGTATATGTATGGTTTAAAACCTTCTTTATCGATTGATGTTATGGTGCAAAACCCTACCAATATTTTCAAAGCTATTGAGCTTGTGGAATGTTATAGAAGAAAGTATAGAAGGGAATCTCCATTTCAGCCTAGGTATGGACAACCAAGGACTGTTTTAAAATAGGGACAAGTTGGCAATGTTTATGGTAGCAATCATGCATCAAGTGGGAGCCTAAGAGTGCCAACTTATCCATCATTGAATGCTTCAAGTCCTCATAGCAATTTCAGAACAACAAACAGTCAAAGAGTGGAATTTAAACAAGAGGACAACAAGTTTAGATCTATTTCAATCAATATGAATCCAAAGTCTATTCATTTGGACCTCTACAAAGAAAGGAAAGAAAATAGATTATGTTTGAAATGTGGAGAAAAGTATACATTTGATCATGCAACAAAGTATGTATATGAAAATGAAAAAGCCAAGGTTCATAGTATGTTAGTCTTTGAAGATTCAAAGGATGACATTGACAAGGTCAATGTATCTGTAACTACCACAAAAAATGAGGATGTTGAGAAGAAAGTTGGGTAAGAACATTTTTATGATCGTGCTGACACTTTTCCTTTTAATCCTAATGGTAATGTTCCTTTTGATCTGGGAGGAACTCATGATAAGCCGCTTGCTGCCACTGATTGTTCCATTTCCTTGGATACTTGGACAGGTTCTAAGAGTCCTAATACACTTCATATGAAGGGTAATATTCATGGGAAGGATGTGCTTATCTTGATAGATTAGATAGTGGCACTACACACAATTTTGTGAATAAGCCCATTGTGGATAAATTAAATTATCTTTCCACTAATATACAATAGCCCATAAGAGTTCAAATAGCCAATGGTGAAGAAAAAATCAACACTCAAATATGCCCATGTCCACATGTTACTTTACAGCTAGCTAAAATTTATGAAGAAAAAATAAACTTGATAACTTTGGAAATCAGGCCCATAGATGTTGTACTCAGATGTGATTGCCTGATGACATTAGAAAAAATTAGCATTTGCAACCTTCAAAACTTTCTTCTTCGGGGCCATGGTCCTTAATTGCGAGATCGTAGAGGGGATTTTTAGCTAGAGAGCTTGGGGTTGTTGCAATTGGATTGACGGGAATTTGATTGATGGGGGATGACAACTGCTAGGAATTTAGAAAAATTGAGAATAGTCTTAATTCCACATGGAAATTGGGAAAAAGGGATGGAGGATTCGATTCCAAGAGCCCATGGAGTATCTGCCTTGTCTTCATGATGAGAATTCTCATCGTTCACTACAAGATATAGGCCTCATACCGATGTTCAAAGCGACAAGAATGTTCATAAAAAAATTTGCCCACGTTGTTGCAAAAAATGTCAGTATTAGTGACGTCATAGAATAGTTGCTATCATCATCGCTATATGCGTCGCTAGTTACGTCGTTATCAACATCACATATGCGACATTGATAGCGAAACAAATAGCAATGCATATAGTGAGGATTTGCGATGCTAACTGCGATGCTAATAGCAACACATGAAGTAAATTTGCAATGCTAATAGCGATGGTTACAGGGAAAATAAATTTGGTGGGACAGAAAGCTAGCCTCCACAAATAGCACTATGTCCTTTATTTGGGTCATACAAAAGAGTTATAGTAAAGTGTACAATGCTCGTCAAAATGAAGGTAAACTATACTTGAATCCATAAGACTGATACATAGAATAAATAAAAGATTGCGTAATGAAAGAGAAGGTACAATCATGGCAAGATACAAAGGATGATAATAACATAGTTCATAGAAAATACCTACATAAATCACACGACCAAAAAAGAAGAGGATGTGTGCTCCACAGATCCAAGGGCAAGCTATAGATCCTTGCCATCTGAAAGCTCATCTCGCTCCAAAGGAGCATCGAACGGACTCTGCAAAAAAAAGAAACAACTATACATCAGTCCACCATACAATAATGAATTTAATTAAAAATAGTAACTACGAACAAGAAATATGAGTGACTTACGAGGCCACGACATCCATAAAATTAGTTGATCAATGTAGTGAGACCGTGTCTCTCTACATATCGAGTCTCTAGGTCAATGGGATCGCAGTTTGTAATGGAGTGCTATAAAGAAAATAAAATATAACTGTTAGAAATATGATTGTCACTACAATGAATATTGCAACAAAATAAGCAAGCAAAACAAAAGAAAAACTTACAAAGTCCTCTAGATAGGTCCTATGGCTTGCCACTCCCAAGATGATGGACCACTCCTGCCTCTAGTGGTGCCCTCGCCGCTAAGCGCTGGTATCTCCAATGTCCTGGAGAATCTGTAGCCTCCTCCCTGAGTTGGTGCCAGTCATCTACGTCTAACCACTAGGACTTTGAAGCCCCACTCTTAAGTGCCTTGCATGCGTTCGATTGTCTGTGTGACATGTACGCATGTATGCAATCCATCATCTAGCCTATGGAAAACCTATCTATTGTGGTGGGTACCAGAAACTCCTCATGCAAGGATGCTACTATGTAATCCTTGCTCCCCTCCGGTATGTTCTTCCAGTGATCCAAGACATTGTGCCAAAAAACTTATTGGCACAACTCTCTCATACAAGCCATCACCCTTCTCCTCTCATCATTCATGATTATGGCTCTTGTCCTATCATCGACAAGGTATCCATACCCCTCTGGGGTATGCCTAAGATGTGTCCTCTCCCATCTGAGACCACACTCTTGGGCATATCCAGGAGACCCCTATACATCTAGTGTACCTAAGGGGGTAGTATCTCTCGGAATAGGGGTTCCACCTACGGAGGACGGTTGGGAAAAAACTGGAGTGACTGGAGTAGACGTCCCCATAGGTGTGACAAATCCCATAGGTGATGCAACTCCAGCAGAACGATGAGACAGAGACACTATGTCGGTATCTCCACAATAACCACTTGAGCCACGCTCTCTTGAACCTATGTGAGAGTGAGGAGTAGCACTTGTATCTCGAGTCGATCGGGGGCTCGTTGCATCCACGTCTCCGCACCGTCCCCCAAAACCACTCCCTCAATCTGGCCCAAGACTGGAGCATTGACCTCATCTACTAGAAGCTGAAGCATCAGAGCACACCAAAGTAGATCTAACAGAACGGCCTGATGATGACCGAGATAGCTCCTAGTCTCTACCATATCTCTGAATCAAGCCATCTGATCTGGAGACATACGTGTGAAGATCTCCTGTAGCTCCTCATCGCTCATCCCTCGACTCATTGTGTGGATCCAAATATCCACAAAGGTCACTTGCATAGACAAAAATTGATGTTAGCATAATCAATATAAATCAAGCAAAGCACGGTAATATAAATCTTAAAAAAATAATCTTATTTAAAATGCATATCTTATGTACCCTTATAAGTGATTCATCAATGAATTGAGTAGGTGGATACTCCAGGTATGAAGTACCCTATGGTCCCATGTGAATCTCCAGACACAACTCCACATACACTGGAAGGTCAATAGATAGGTCACCACAAAAGGATGAGTCCACCTCATTCTCAAAGAATTCTTGGATTCCTATATTTCCATCATTATTGCCTAATTCTGGCTCTTCTACATGCTCCAAGCTTTCGGCCGCCTCCACCCCTTGCAATATTGACCCCTCTATTTACATACTATCCTCATTTATGCTGGAAACATTGCTTTGATAATATACTCTCGTAGTTCAGGGAGCTTAAGGTACAACATAACACCATCGAGGTTTTCAAGGGTTTGGATAGAAATTTATCTGTTCAAAATCACGTACAAGAGAGATTTAACTTTTGTGACATGTACTATGTCGTAATAAAATTAAAAAAATCATGAGTTCATGCACTTGTTCACAATGGGCCGGAAATACAAATGTGTCATGCAAATCCGTACATATTTTTTGGGAATCTATTTCGAGAAATCCAAATGGACCTCGTCAAATTGTAGCCCCATCTCCTTCAAGTACCACTTTGAACCACTGCACATCGAATAGGATCATGGAGAAAGTATGGTAATCCACCGTCATAATACTTTGCAAGTTTTCAAAATACTCCATCTCATCTATAATGATGTTTGGATCCGTTGCTCATCGTCGGCTCTCTTGCTGGAAATTTTCCATGATACCATAATCTATTGTGGAGCACATTTTGTCGATACGCTCCATGCAGAAATGCCATCCGCGTGACCACGCCCTCACATTGTATATTTTTTGTACTATACATTGAAATAGTCAATTAGTTGTCGCATATAAAATCTAAATACGAGAAACCCTAAACACGTCGTCACCTTTAGAGTACATCCCCTCAAGAATTCCCATTCCACAGTTGAGACCTCCGGCCCTTTGTGAGACGATGCGGTCAAAGCTCCATGCAACCATTGCATTGACATAAATCGCGGCATCTCCTCCATGCGATTGGGATATCAAATTGGTTGATGTCATGTATTGCATCAAAATTCAAATCGCGCTTCTTTCCAATCTTTCTTAGCTTACTCGTACCTAACGAGCCACGTCTCCATGGAGGAATGGTGCAACATATAAAAACGATTCACTTTCTCCTCCATTACAACATCCATTCTTTTTGCTACCCCAAATCCAACCACCACATCTCCAATCAGTCTATCATCATCCTTTTCCAAACATAGCATACTATTGTTTGAATCCACCATTGGTAGCCACTGTAAAATATGCACTAATGCCTCAGACACCAACCAACCTTCAGCCATGCTACCTTCTCGCCGAGCTTGTTGTCACACAAAGCCTTTCAAGGTTTTCATGAAGCGCTCCAAGAAGAACATCCATTGCATATGGACAGGTCCAACAGTACAAATTGCCACAAATGAAGAAGCATTACGAACAATGACTACACTCCAAATATCAAAATACATAGGCCACTTACAATCCATTCGTAGTACAAACCTAACATATCTTATGCCAATCATGGGATTTTAGCCCTGATAATTGGTGGTCTTTAGAAAATGGAAACTTGAGAGAATGCATCACACCCATCGGAGTGGAGATAGACTTAAGAATTTGCTTCACAATGCAATCTTCTTTAGTGGATAAAACCCAAGGAACGGGAGGTAGCCGCAAGCGACCATGAGCACTCGACTGCGACCAAAGTGCCTCCATCTTTCCTACCTCCTTTAAATCCATTTGTGCCCCTGTAGTGTCTCTCTTTCTTGTGATGTGGCCCCATAGTAAGGTGTCCACATTCTTAAAAATATGCATGGGATCCAACAAGTGGTTGATCTATAAGTGGGTCCAATACAACAACTTGTAGAAAACTGAGAACCATCACATTCAGTTTGGATGTGACTCTGTGTTGACCGTTTTCAACTTGTACCAGCTTTGGGCATTCATTCATGCTGGAGGTCGTCCAAGAAAAACTTCCCTCAGTTCATGACCCTCTGGCAAGAAAACGACGTGTCCTTGATATACCATCTTCTTCATGGTTTGTGACCTTCGGGAGTCTAACTGTGGCCCACACAATGGACATGCATGATAATATGAGGTAACCAGACTTGTCCCAACACCTCTATCCAGCGAATATGCACTTGAACGATCTATGATAGATATTACCAATGAGAATGGAAGCCTACTTAACTAAGCACCCCCCGAATCCCGAAATGTCATGCATGGTCCACATGAGAATGGCTCGATTGGCAAACCGTCGACCATCGCGCTTGCTCATGTCTTTCACGACGACCCCCTCCTACAGCAAAATCTTAAGCTCATCAACTAATGGATGAAGATACACATTCATATTCTTGACTTTGTAGCATCCGAAAACAAGCAGGCTAAGGATGAGATGTCCTTTCTTTGTAGAAAGCCATGAAGGGATGTTGTAGTTAACAAGGACTACAGGCCACACACTATAAGAAGTTGAGCGTAGACCAAATGGGTTCACGCCATCCATAGCAAGACCAAGCTGAAGATTCCTTGGCTCTCAGACAAAGCCTAGAAAGGTAGAGTCAATGTGGCTCCATGTGTGTGAATTAGTTGATATTCATTGGACTCTATCTATGGATCTATTTTGCACATGCCACATTGTCAAGCTCGCCATGCCAGACGTACGAAACATGTGATGTATATGGGGGATAAGGAAAAAGCGTCTAAGCAATTTTTGAGGGATGGTTTGCCCTTGCAAGTCCTGCCAATAATGGGTTCACGCCATCCATAGCAAGACCAAGCTGAAGATTCCTTGGCTCTCAGACAAAGCCTAGAAAGGTAGAGTCAATGTGGCTCCATGTGTGTGAATTAGTTGATATTCATTGGACTCTATCTATGGATCTATTTTGCACATGCCACATTGTCAAGCTCGCCATGCCAGACGTACGAAACATGTGATGTATATGGGGGATAAGGAAAAAGCGTCTAAGCAATTTTTGAGGGATGGTTTGCCCTTGCAAGTCCTGCCAATACCTTTGAGCACCACACTTTGGACATGTCTCCATAGTCTCATATTCTCCTTGAAATCGTACACAATTGTTGATACATGCATGGATGCTGTTGTAGTCCATACCAAGCTTTCATAAAATATATCACACATCATTCACGAGACTCGGGCATGGTATTTGCAAGTGGTAATATATGATACTTTAGTAACCTGAAAAAAATCATAGAACACCTTGAAAAAGCACATTTTTTTTCTATGATAAAATCAATAAAGTGTATGTAGAAGATACTTGAACAACTCGGTCACACTCACATTGCTCCACCTGTATTTTGCTTACATACTTAGGAGTGCAAGAAGTGTCTTTAGGTGAGATACTCAGCACCCATCATATAATGGTATGGATGCTTCCTCTCTAAGTGGATCAAAAGTTTCGACATCCTTGGGCATCAATGCATCAATCATTGCCTCCATCTTAGGCTCCAAGATTGTAGGAAAGTCTGAAAGGCTACCTGTCTCCTCTAGTATTGACGGTATAGATTGGGTAGTACCTTCCAAGTGGAGGATTGGCTTAGGCACTCCATCCATTGCATGCCCATGAACTCTTCTAACTGGCCAGAAAGGGTGCACTCCTCCTTAAGATGAGATGTCACCTCCCTGTAATAAATTTTACGGCCACATTCAATGTTTTTATATATGATATTCAATTAGTTTGCGAATAAAATGCATGATTGATATACACTTTTCTTACCGTTTGCTCAAAATCTGAGATTTCCTGATCAATTATATCTGATTGAAACTTGCCGAAGCATCATACGTGTTCTGTAGACAATCAACGTTTTCATCTAATTACCAGCTTACATTGAGAGCAAGGACATGGGACACACTAATTAAGGTATGCCTTGTGATCTTGAACATCACATTCTTCATCATTTTCCATTTGGTCTATGTTACGACAAACAATTTGTTTTTGTTGTCATTCTTTTTCTCTTTCTTAAATTATTTGAGAATGGATTTTTTCTCTTGTAACTCACAAACAGGCACGATACATCTTTCAAGTCGTTCGTTGCACCCCCACTAGAAGATAGGCAATGAACCCAAAAGCAAAGTCAAGCCTGCGTTGTCCTCAGAAAAGCGAAAGTCAAAGCGCAAAGAAAAAGAGACAACAAGAAGGAAAACGAGGAAAAGGTAGAAAAAGAAGAGGAGGAGAAGGAGCAGTCTGCAGTGGCAACACAAGAAGAAGAACCAGAGGAGCATGATGTTGGAGTAGCTCGGTAGACGAAACAAACTTTTGTCCCTCTACCAAGATTTAGGCCATCCAATTTGTTGCCAAAGATAAAGTTCTATTTCTAATCATAAGACTTTAGGCATAAATAATCTCTCTCTTCAACCTTATAATCAAAATGCACACTTCTCTCTTTGCAAATTAGCTCCACAAGCTCTCATTCATGTGGGCTTCTAAAAAAAGCTCAAGAGTCCCTATTTAATCCTTCTCATTGACAATTAAACCTCTTCATCATTTGATTTTCATATGGATATGGTGGGTGGAGGTCTTCAAGTCAAAGATCTTAAGTTGAGGGTGCACACAAATGTATATTCTAATGATGGGTTTACATTTGGTGTTGAAGGCGGACTTGTCATTTTCTTTCATGGGTGAGAAGTGGGCATCCTTGTGTTTCATTGATGAGTTGAAAATTACATGGTCAATGGTGGGATATTAGGAGTAATAGATGGAAGAAGAGAAGAAAATTGGAGATGGAGTTTAGAGATGGAAAAGATAAACAAAAAGAGTGAAGTAGAGAAAGATGATTGGTGTTTAGTGGTTCACATTGATGATGGAGTTCAATGCTTTTCTTTGGTTCGTGGGGATGCTTCACCATTGTTCATGGGAGGAATGATAGCCTCCAATTTCTACACCAAAAAGGCTAAAAGAATGTGGTTCTTCATCAACATAATATTTCCTTTTATCCAAAATTTATGGCATACACTTCTTTGAATAATTCTTAATGCCATACTTTGTAAGTGGTGGCATATTTTAGTAGGTCCGTAAGTTGTAACTGCCATACACAATTTAAACATCCTTTTTCAAGTTAAAGGGGAGTAGGAGTTTCTTTTCTTTTGTAGGCATTAAAATAAAGGTCTCTTGAGTCGTACATATGAAGCAATGTATGAACCTTAGATTATAAATAAATTGAAGTGGTTGGTTTTGGAGGTTCATAGGAAAATGTGGTTGTAGAAAGTGCACAGCTCTTCTCTCTTTTGGGAGAGTTGTGTGTCTTCTTGCATCTTGTCTTCTTCCTCTTATGTGTCCTCCCTTGGGTTCTTTTGGGTGATATGTGCTTGTTTTTGAGTGTCCTCCATTAGGCTACAAAACTATCTACCAGAAGTTGCTCATAAACTTTGCATCCCGATCATGTACTATGACTCGTGGTAAGCCATGCAACTTGAAGATATTTTCCATAAACTGAGTGGCCACCTGAGAGGCCATGTATTGGGTATTAGTGGGAATAAAGTGGGTAGATTTGGTGAGGTGATCAACTACCACATAGATATTGTTCCACTCTTTCTTAGTCACGGGAAGGTCAGTGATGAAGTCCATTATGATATGAGTCCATTTCCCTTCAAGGATAGGGAGGGGCTGCAAGAGGCCAATGCGCCTGAGTGTACTGTCCTTGTTCTGTATTTGGTCACAAAGTCCTTGACATCCCTCCATAATCATTTCCAATGAAAGCTCTTAGAAATCCTATCATATGTTTAGTGACCAGCAGTGGAGCAAGAATGCATCTCTTCCATGATCTTTTGTGTGAAGGGGGAAGTATGTGGGATGACAATCTTGCCATGGAACCAAATAAGGCCATGCTTGAGATTATATTGGGAGTTTTCACCCATGACCCCATGCTATAATTTTTGGAATATGTAGCTAAACTAATCATCTAACAAGTAAGCCTCTTGAAGCTCTTCAACTCAATCACTGTGTGCAATTCTAAAATAGAGGATACTCTGCATGCCCACATCTGAGAGAGTGAATCAGCCACAATATTATCCTTGCCCTGAGTGTGTAAAATGTCAAAGTCATAGTTTTGTAAGGTTGCCACCCATCACCTTTTCTTAGGAGTCAAAGTGGAATGAGTCAAGAATTACCCGAGGACTCGGTGATCACTTTTTACTTGGAAGAGGTTGCCATACAAATAGTGGTGCCATTTCTTGATTGCATGGAGGATGGCCAACATCTCCTGGTCATATACATTCATTTGCATCTCCTTCTCATCAAGCTTGTGGAGCAATCACACCATGCACTTGCAACAATACTACTCCAATACCCCTACCATTGGCATCACAATGAATGGTAAACAACTTAGAGAAGTCAGGGTGGCAGACAAGGATGGGGGTGGAAGTAAGCATGTCCTTTTACTATTTGAAGCTACGATCGCAGTGGCATCTCAAAAGAATGACTCCTTTTTTAATTGATCAATCAAAGGTGCTGCAATGGTGGCACAGTGCTTAATGAAGCATCTATAGAATGAAGAGAGGCCAAGGAAGCCATGTAAAGAAGTGGTGGTGGAAGGAGTGGGCTAGTCCCTAACACATTGCACCTTCTTCGGGTTAGCCTATATGCCATTTCTTCTCACAATATGTCCCAAGTACTCCAAAGATGTCTACATGAAGTGAATTTGCTCTCCTTAGCAAAGAGTTAATGCTCTCTCAATGTGTCAAACATCCTTCTGACCTGTGTCAAGTGCTCCTTGGATGACTTACTGTAAATAAGGATGTCATTAAAGAAAACAAGTACAAATTGGAACAAAAAGGGTTGACATAGGATTGTGTTCATGAGGCTTTGAAATGTGGCAGGGGGCATTAGTCAACCCAAAAGGCATCACTAGAAAATGATAAGTCCATGATCAGTCCTGAAGGCCATTTTGACCTCATCTTCCTCTCTCATAATAATTATGATGGTAGCCAGATCACAAGTCAATCTTAGTGAAAAATCATGCCCCTTTCAACTCATCCAGCAAGTTGTCAATACATGAGATAGGGTGACGGTTCTTAATTGTTGTTTTGTTCAAATCTCTATAGTCAATGCACATGCAAAAGGAGCCATCTTTCTTCTTGACTAATAGGGCAGGGGATGCATAGGGGGAAGACCTTGGTTCAATGAAACCCATCTCCAATAACTCCTTGACTTGCTTTGCGACCGCTTCATGCTCACACTTAGAGAGTCTGTAAGGGGCTTGTTTACTGGCTTGGAATGGGGCTCTAAGTCAAGTGGGTGGTCCACTTGCCTCTTTGTTGGGGGAATGGTTGTAGGCATCTGAAATAGGTCACAGTACTCCCCAAGTAAGGCCTATAAGCCTGAATCATTAGATACTACAGAGGGCTAACTAGAATCGTCCTAATTCAATTGTAGAACAAAGATTTGTGAGCATTTCTTAAACTCTCATTTGAGTTACTTTTTTGTAATGAGCTAAAAATGAGCATGATCGTGAACTCCCTCTAGGGTGGATGGCTGCCCATGCATTATAAACTCCATGTAGAGCTAAGAGGAATACATAGCAATTTTCAGTAAATGTTTCAACCAATCACAGCCCAAGACAACATCAATGGGGCCCATATCTAGGGCAATTAGATCAACCAGTGCTATATAATTTTCATCCAAGCATAAGGGGACTACGGGAATACATGTGTGTTGATTTCTTCTTCTCCATTTTCTACTTGGGCCTTCAAGGGGTAGTGTAATTCCATAGGGGTGCATTTCAACCAATCAATGGCTTATTTATAAAAAAAACTATGGGTGCTACCACTATCCACAAGGATGAAGACATGATTTCCATGGATACTTTCTTGAATGGGTAGGGTACTTGGACTTCAGGAACCCCTGTCCAAGAGTTTAAGGAGAGAGCAAAAGGAAGTGGAAGGTTGGTCGCATGTCAAATCAAGTATCCGTGATGGATCATTGCCCACGTCAAAAGGAAACCCATCCTCCGAGTCATGGAACTGCTCATGATCCACATCCTTCGCAAGCTTGGCCTGGTTGGTGGGTAAGTCATCCTCATAACTGTGCCAATCCTCCATGACATACATACTGTGAATCTTGACCTTAGCTGTCTTATACAGGTACTTGGAGGCATGATCAACAATGTACTTATCCCCACATTCAAAGCATAGGCCCTTTTCCTTCCATTCCTTCACAACATCTAGAAAAATAAAGCATTGGCCACTGGATCCATGAGAAGGTGATGCAATGGACTGTTTATTTTTAGCACACTTATTCTCAGCATTAGAGCCAAATGCTGTCCCAAAAGTGCCCATTTTTCTTTCAACATGGAAGGCGGGTTATGCATGTACTTTGGGGTTGTTATTAGGCATAGAAGTGCCTCAAAAACCACCTCCATATGGGGCTGATCATGAATGGATGTGAGATTGTCTAGAACCTTGCTTAAAATATTCATTCTTATGGTACTTTCTTGCATATCTCTCAGCTTGTTCAATTGCATTAAACTGTGTGGTAGGTTTTTGGGCCATGACATCTGCCAAACAGAGGCTCGATTCCAACCCATAGATATACTTGTGCAATTTAGCATCATCACTAATGCTCTCTAAATACATGGTCAAGTCCATGAATTGATTTTTTTACTCACGTATAGTGATGTTACATTGGTCAAGAGTATACCATCTTCCTGCCAACCGCTCTTATTCCACAGGGGATACAAACACTTGGATCACATGCATTTTAACTGATGATTCTCACGATTGATATAGTGCCACCATGTGTGGGAAAATCCTTCCAAGTGGAGATAAGCAAAAAGTATTTTTTGATCAATAATGTAAGTGTAGATATTGAAGTAGGACTCCAACTTGGATGTCCATTCCTCCAGGTCAGATGGTGAGGGAGATTGCCCATTGTACTTCTTTAGGATGATCTTGTCATGCAGATCATGAGGACCATACTACCCATGAAACCCTTATTTCCCATACATCCCATGGTGGCCATACATACCTTGCTATCCATACATCCCATGTGGTGCATTTATCCCATGCTATCCATTATAGCCAAGTTGCCCATGATTGCCATGATGGCAATTAGTACCATATTGTCCATGATGGGGCTGATTCAAATAGGGTGCATGGGGGCTCCTAGGGAGAGTGGGGGAATTTTGAACAAGGGTGGGAGAGGGCCTTAGTGAGCAACAGGGGCTCATCATGCTCATGAGAGGATTCACCAATCTCATAGATAGAAGGGGGAATTCCCTTAGCACCAAGTATACCCCTGTGGACCATGCAATGGCTCTTAGGACGTCTAGATTCATGCCTCGAGTCATTGACCTTCTCTTGGGATGAAGTGGTAGCTAGTTGAGCAACAAGAGTAGTAAGTTTCTCTAAGGTCTATTGAGTCCTCCAGTTTGAGAGTGCCATGTGCTTGATGGCTTCATCAAACTTGGACATCATTTGGCAGTGGTTGGTGACCATGTCACTATGTCATTCCATGTGATGAAGCTCATGTTGACATAGGGTGTGATTCAACAGGGTGTATGGGTCCGTTTTGGGCATTTCCCCCTGTACATCACCATGGTAATCTTGTGTTGAGCTTAATTTATCATTCATGGAGGTCCGAGAGTCTTTAATCTCTCTTTGTAGTTCCCCATGGGCCTTGCTTTTGCCTTTTTGGCTAGCCATCTAGATGCAGTCCACTAGACCTGCTGTCAGTAAATGGGACATAACGTTTTGTAGGAAAATCCCATTATTGAGATTTTTGATTGAAGTCGAAGGGGAAAATTTCCTATTTGAGATGAGCTATTAAAATTTGTGACAAAAAATGATTAGAATTTTCTACAATGGAATTATTGTGCCTATCCTAGAGTGGTCTGCACTCTGTCCACAATGACCCCTAGTGCACAAAAATGGGCATAACTTCCAAATTATAACTCTGATTAGGGGGGGTGGTTTGATTAAAACTAGAGGGGATAAAGTCATATTCAAGATGAGCTATAGGATTCACTTCTAGATTCAAAATAGAATTTGTATAATGGGATCTTTGTGACTGTCCTCTAGGACTGTGACAAAAAAAATGCATGTCTCTCATTGCAAAAGCTTTATATGGATGAAGCATAGTTCGAGAGACCTGATCAATAACATGAATAGTATCATGAGCATAATGAGCATTATCCTAAGCATCATTGCATACCCATGTACTCTGTGATCTTTGTGTAAGTGAATCCACTACCATACATCTCCTCTGACTGCATGCACTTCAAGTGTCATATATGGGTGTCATTAGCATTGAGGAGGTGTCCAAAGGGGATCATTGCATCAAGGAAGGTGGAGATCATGGGGAAGTACTTGCGGTTGTGCACCCCTTCAAAGTCTTAAGTGGTAAGGGAGGGTCACCTCTCTTTTGTTTTACCACCTCGCCTTGCATCGGCCTTTTTCCTCAGTCAGAGTACACATGGCAGAAATTTTTATTAAGTAATCATGGGGAAGTACTTGCGGTTGTCCACCCCTTCAATGTCTTAAGTGGTAAGGGAGGGTCACCTCTCTTTTGTTTTACCACCTCGCCTTCATCGACCTTTTTCCTCAGTCGGAGTACACATGGCAGAAATTTTTATTAAGTAATCAACATGAGATGCATTGGAAAGGAGACATTGGGCCTTTTCATGAAATGCAAGGAATGAAAAAGGGTTGGGGTGGGGGTTACCTTGGTGGTCCAGTGACTCATTGGCTGCTACATACCCAATTACAATGGCTATTACTCACTTTGAGGCTTATCCAAAGTCACAAGACAAGATGCGGGCTAATGTCAGCCAATACAATAAATTTTAGGACTAGATATGATGCATGCATACAAGAGGGTTTGAGCTACTAAGCCTATGCAATCATTAATCTCTCCAAAAAAGGGATTAATCTCAACAAAAGTGGATAAATATGAGAGATTAAGATCAAATGGTCATACCTCTTCAGTGCTCGGAGAAGGTGGTTGAAGTATAGCTTGTCACGATGCCCATTTTCTCCATCAAGCAAGCCCGATTGGTTGGAGCACTCCCATGGATGAAGGTTTCAGCATTCAAATGCATCCAATGATGATGATGGCTCCTATGCTTTTTTGCGTGCTTGATCTTCAAAAAAGGAAAGCTTCAAGTGAATCTTTCATGGTGTTGGCCACAAAACTCCCATGCATGCTGAGCTCCATGTCTTCAATTCGGGTAGGGAAAGGCAAAAGGGGTTGAAAGATCTCTTGAAGGCTGAGATCCTAGATGTTATGGGCTGAATTGAGGGTTGGGGTTGAGCTTCAATGGTCAGATATAGCTTTAGTTGAAGGATCCATGGCTGCCCAAATTGTCCAGCAAGTGGTATCAATCTTTCAAGTTGGTGCTCAGGGGCCAAGAGTGTCAAGAGGGAGGAGGTAGAAGTGCTAAGAAAGTGCCCTGGAGTGGCATAGGATAGTAGCGGGGTTGGGTTGGAGCTAAGGGAGGGCATGCATAGCAGGAAACAGCAATGCAAAATGTGCTGCAATTCGCAGGTTGTTCCCTAGGCTCTCTCCTCGGTTGTGACCATGCATAAGGTATTACCCTTGGTTAGGGGCAAGAAGGGAAGGCTCCTGGGGCTTCAGCAAGGCACTTCCATGGCTGCTCTAGAGGAATGGAAGGGTTCTTCTCTATTGTGTGGCTATGGTAGTTTTCCTGAGAGGAGAGAGAAAGGGACTGAAGCAAAAAGTAGCTCAGTTTTTGTCCTCCTCTAACTTTGAACTTGGCCTGGAACCCTAAATTTTTGCATGAAAAGGAGTGACAACCTACTATTTTCATCATTTTACCTCTAGATATGTCTAATTCTCTAGCCATAGCTCTTGCTTGCTCAAAAAAGCTAAGGTTAAATGCAATCCTTCTTGATGTACTTGTACCTGTAAGCTAAGTAACTAGGGATTTTGGGATTTGAAAAGGAAAAAAGGAGAAATGAGAAAGAAGAAAAGGACCAAAGCCTAAATCTCTAATACCACTTGTAATGAATGAAGCTAAGAGGAGAGAGGAGAAGAGATGAAGAGAGAGAAGAAGAAGAGGAAAGAAGACTAGGAGAGGAGAGAGAAAGATAGAAAAGAGGAGAGAAGGAAGGAGGAAGCCATGGAAGTTGGAGATGAAGGTGAAGAGTATGTTCTTGATACTAACTGGTTGCCCTAATTTGGGACTCTTACACCTTATATAACCTGATCAGTGTGACTGGGTGTCCAAGTTTGTATATATCTCGCTTGTTACACCTTGATGGTGGTATGTGGTGTCGTCAGCTCCTCAAAGTGCGAGAGTGTATAACGAAAGCAATGTTCCCAATGTGATGAGGAGAGTATGCAAGTGGAGGGGTCCATATTGTGGAGGGTGGAGATCGAAGAGGACTTGGCGTGTGTTGAGGAGGTAGACACAGGTAACAATGACAAAAATACAAGGGGCTATTAATTCTTGTAGAATGAAGTGGGCTTCTCATTCTGTGATGGCATGTCTATAGACCTTCCAGTGTACGTGTATTTGTGATAAGAGATTGACATGGGGCCATAGCTAGGTTATACTTGCATCTGCCTACTCAATTCCTTGATGATTACCTTTTAAGGATACTTTAGAATATACATTTTAATTAGCATCATTTTTTTCAGAGGTATATTATCGTGCTCTACTAAATCTTTATATTGGTTATGCTAACATCATTTTCTATCTGTGTAGGTTATCTTTGTTGATACCTACAGAGCACGATGAGTCAAGGGATGAGCAATGAGGAGTTGCAGGAGATATTAACATGTGTCTCCAAATCAAATGGCCCGATTTAGAGATATGGTGGATCAAGAGCTGTCTCCCGTACACCATCGGGCCATTTTTTAATGGGATCTACTTTGGCATGCTGTGATGCTTTGGTTTCTAGTAGACGAGGTCGATGCTCTAGATTAGGCATGGATGGAGGGAGTGGTTTCGGGGGGGTGGGGGGGGGTTTGCTATAGAGATTGGATGATGTGATCCCATGCCATTTGACGGGAGAAATGATCCCACAATTTAGGTGTGACACTTGTCTTGTGCAACAAGTTGCAACGTCTCATGGCTTTGTGTTTTAAAACACAAGATAGATTTGCCACCCCTTGGAACAAGGTTGGCAAGTTCTAAGTACAAGCTTAATTTGCAAGAGGATGAGTAGTCATCCTGTTACATCACCCTTCTATGAGGTTGAGTTGCCAAGTTAGTGTAATTATGAATTCCCTAGCAAGCAATTGACCAATCAAGTTAGGGCCACGAGGTTGCCCTAGATTTACTGTCTTAGTGTAATGAACCTAAGGTGTTTGTTAATTTGGGTTAACAAGGTATAAAATCTAACCTAAGGATAAAAGGGTAAACAAACAACAAAACCCTTGGGGATCTTGCCAAGTCATAATTGATCCCGGATCGAATGCTGGATGCATTCCGAGAAGACGATTCACACCTTAGTAGTTGGCCAAACAAACAACCACTGGATTGATTGTGTTTGTATAGTTAGGAGCACTATTTGTACTTCTTAGCTCAAGGAATTGAAGCTGGAAAAATAATTAATGCTTCAGGTTGAAGGCTTAGAGGGAGAGGCAGCCTCGCTTACCGTCGACTGTCTGCCTGACCCTATCCAAGGGGGTTATTAGCCGCACCGGGTACGTGGACCCAACCCACCGCAAGAGGTCTCTTCGTGGGTGCTACTTGGAGCAGGATGACGCTTGGGTGCTAGGGGGAATCTGGACATAAGTCCCTTGCCTCCGGGTCCTGCACAAGAGGCCGACGTGACTCGGGATTGGATCTCGAGGCCCGCATACTAGTCTACGGGCGAAAACTTGGATTAGTAATCCCTGAGGATTGCTGGATTGCCTTCGGGCAGATTATCGATTGCCTTCGAGCCAATTATGGATCAGCCTTCGGGCTGGATTATATGATGTATTCCAAAGACTAATAAGTAAGATCAATTGTTGAAAAGGAACTTGTTTGACATTGTTTTTCTATGTCAGTGCTAAGATTAGGTGAAGGAACTAGTGAATAATTGGCTAATTAAAGAAGCTATTTTTGCATGTCAAACTAAATGTGATAGGTAATTGGATAACTAAAGCAACCCTGAGGAAAGTGCGGTGGATGTGACCATGGGTCTATCCTACGAAAGGGTGGTTCCAGTTGGCCAGGAGCTTTTCTTGAAGGAAATTGACAACAAGTTACAATGACCTAGAATCTACACTACTAGAGTCCCGATTTATGCTGTTTTAGGGGAACGGAATGGGACTATGCCTTATGGGTAGAGAGGTTGAGCTTTTCATCCCTCTCATTTCCCATTCTCCTTGAACCAAGTACATCATGGATCTACTTCGACCCTGACGTTTCTACGTAAAGTAGTTCGCTTGGGGTTCAACGTAGCTACCGTTCTAGGAATTTGACCACTAGGAAAACCCTGATTTAGGTCGGTTCTAAGTGGGAACGACGGGAATTCTTCTGCTTCGTTGTAGACTCGGGAAGACCTAGATTGCAAACCCCGTGACATTCTGTGGGAGTGCCGGGTGGTGCTTTCTGTACTCTCTTCCCGATGGGCTACTAAGACGTGTCCTACAAGCGAACAGGTGGACACGTTACAATAGATTAGATTGACTAATCAATAGGGGCCTACACCATGCATACACATATGTCCCCATACTTAAAACATGACCGATTCTTGTAAACAAAAGGGGTAGGATTAGAAAAACTTGGCATACCATAGCTCACCACATCACACTCATCCAACATGGCAAGGACCATGGAACATCACCTAGAGAGATATCATTGTTGATGAAGCATTGGTTAGATTGTCGGTAGTAGCACTTAATCTCGACAGCCACTCACGTAGGAATGATGGATTCACGTCACTTGATGGATAATAATGGAAACCCATATCTCACACCCCGTTTAGAAATCAACAAAAGAGATGGTTCAGAGGGAGTATGCCAGTGTGCACACTTGATGGTGCATCGATGTATTCCAAGCCATTTGGAATACGAGCAAGGAGTAAGGCTACGAAGCCTTATTGTGCAGTGTGCCAAACAAAATGATGTGTGTAGTGGTGAAGAGGAGGCTCGTCTTCTGTGTGCATAGGGAAACAAGAATGTACCCAACTCCAATTGTCATAATGTCCCTCAATCCTCTCCTCTTAGTTGATGAAAGGAAAATCAATCATGCTCAATCCCCCCTCTGTCTCATGCTCTATTGAGGAGGGCAATCAAGTTCATCACATCCCTTAATGTAAGCCTCACTACCACTTGTGCGAAGATTGTATACCTTATGTATGTAATTGTTGGTGCAATAGTGCATTCCACCCTCATGTACCAACATACATTGCGTGAAGGAAGGCTAGGGAGCCTTATAGTGCCATGCATATGAACAATTTGTGCTTTCTGCATTGACGTGCCCATCCCATATGTGCAATACTCCATTCACACATCACACCTCTATGTTGGATATATAAAGGGCAAGGACTAGTCACTCACCCCACCCTCTGTCTCATGCTCTATTAAAATGAATACTGAGGATAGCCCATACTCACATCCCCATTCGGTTAGGATGACAGCTCACATCACTCAAGAGTTGTTGATGAAGCTTGGCTTTGTATGGTTAATGATATCAACTTGGATTGATTGATGAAAAGGGGTACCAAGGGAGGTAGCCAATGAGTTTGGTACTTGGATTGCATGTTGGAAAAATCGTCTACTAAAGGGCTATCAGGAGCAATAGGTAAAGCATTACTAATCGATGCACAAGGAATGAAGGAGCTATCGGCTGTGATTGTCAAGATCCCCAAGAAAGGTAATGCTTCTTTAGGCAATAGCCCTTAATCAAGAAGGGATCATAAGAAGCATTGACTATCTACACTTGGACAAAGCCATTAGGGTTAATAGCAAGCACCTTATAGGGGCCCATCCATCGCTATTGAATCTTGCCTGGAAACTTGCCAAATTTGGAGTCATACGCAAGGACTAAATCTCCTTCCTTGAACTCCTTATGCTTGATGAAGCTATTATGCCTAGGTAATTCACTATATGTATATCCTCTATATCACATGCATTCAAGGCCTATTTATAAATATCCTTATCTTTAAATTTTTTCTTAATAAAGCATAACCCTTTTCTATTCAATTTATGAGTAACCCCTTTATATGGGACCCTTTTGTATGTAAAAAATGTGTAAAAATGGTATTTTAAAAATCCCTTATGTTGAATTCACATGATACATACATATATTTATAACTGGTCTCCCTAGGCTATCATGATAGGCCTTTCTTTGAGCTTGCATGGCTTCCATGTATTGTAGGGCTATCCTATGAGTCTCATCTAGATATTTCAAGTGCAAGAGATGGCGCTAGTGCATGGACTCCTCATCTCCCAAGTGCTCTTTGATAGCCACGAACAGAGAGGAAAACTCCAGTTCAATAGGAAAAATGGCTAATGTGCCATATACTTGTTGGAATGGGGTCTGTCTCATAGTAGCCTTATGGGAGGTTTTGTTTGCCTAGAGGACCTCTGTAAGTATATAGTCCCAATCATGACAATGTGCAGCAATCGTCCTTGTCGTCAAGATCAAGAAAAGGATGCAATTGGCAACTTTGACTTGGCCATTGGCTTTTTGGGGTAGTAAGGTATAGACTTGTGATGGGGTGGATTTTCTATAACTCTGTCAATTCTTGCATAATCTTGTTAAGGAAGTGAGTATCTTTGTCATTGACAAGCTACTCTAGGGGATTGCCATAATGCATACTGATATTCTCATATATAGGAATAGATCCATGCTATTACTATAATCTCACTTCAGGCTTTGGCTTCACACCACTTTGTCACATAGTTCATAAAAAATCAAAATGTATATGTTCTGCTTCCTTATGGTTGGAAGATCAATGGGGCCAAGAAAGTCAAATTTCCACTTCTCTAATGGCTTTAGGGGAAGGATGGGCTATAGTGGCATTGTGCTAGATTTGGTAGGCTTTCCCATTTGTTGACAAGCATTACAACATTTGCAGTAGTCATAGGCATCCTTGTGGAGGGTTGGCCACCAATATCCCGCAAGCAAGGCCTTTCTGGTTGTTGCTTCTCCTCTGCAAAGTGTCCTCCATAGGGCTCATCATGGCATGCCTTCAGCACTATTCCAATATCATCTCCTGCAATACATCTATGCAATACTTCGTCTTTTCATTTCTTGTACAGAGAGCGCACCTAATAAGGTGTGGCGGGCTAATTTCAACAGAAGCTTCTTCTTCTCACAACTTGAGATACGAGGAGGATACGTTGTCGAAGGGTTTCGAAAGCAATGTTGCAACTTCAGAAGTCCTTGATAAATTTTAGGATAGATCCCTATGGATTTCTGGAATAGCCTTCGAGCAGATTTATTTAATGTATTCCAAAGACTGATAAATAAAGATCAAATGTTGAAAAGGAACTTGCTTGACATTGTTTTTCTGTATCAATGCTAAAGTTATGTGAAGGAACCAGTGATTAATTTGGTTAATTAAGGAAGCTATTTTTATTTGTCAAACTAAATGTGGTAGATAATTAGATAACTAAAGCAACCTGAGGAAAGTGCGATGGATGTGACTTTGGGTTCATCCTACGAAAGGGTGGTCCTAGTTGGCCGGAACTTTTCTCAAAGGAATTGAAAGTGAGGTAACAATGACCTAGAATCTATAGAGCTAGAGTCCCGATTTATGTTGTTTTAGGGGAATGGAATGGGACTATGCCTTATGAGTTGAGAGGTCGAGCTTCGCATCCCTCTCATTTCCCATTCTCCTTGAACCAAGTGCAGTATAAATCTGCTTCGACCCTGATGTTTCTGCGCAAAGTAGTTCATCTGGGGCTTGACGCTAGCTACCTCCTAGGAACTTGACCATTAGGAAAACCATAATTTAGGTCGGTCCTAAGTGGGAACGGCCGGAATGCTTTCACTTCGTAGCAGACTCGGGAAGACCTAGATCGCAAACCCCATGACATTCCTTGGGAGCGCCGAGCGGCGCTTTCTAGACTCTCTTCCTGATGGGCTGCTAAGACTTGTCCTACAAGTAGACAAGGGGACACGTAACAGTAAAGCAACCTACAGTTGCTTTATTGAGGATAGAGGTTGAGTATAGAGGTGCTGCTATGGTAGCATGTGAGGTGGTATGACTACAAAAGTTATTAGGTGATTTGGACATGCAGGAAAATGGTCCAGTTGTCATTCATTGTGATAACATGAGCAACATACAACTATCTAGGAATCTAGTGTTCCATGCTAGGACAAAACACATTGAGGTGCACTACCACTTTGTGAGAGAGAAGGTACTTTTGCAGGAGAGATTAACTTGGTATATGTCAGCACACAGGATCAGATAGTTGACATTTTCACAAAGGCATTGGATGTAGAGAAGCTTTGAAAGTTCTAAAGCTTACTTGGAATTGCAGAGATAGAATTGGGCTTGAGGGGGAGTGTTGAGATGGCAAGCTCAACACGTGCGGACATTGATGATGGATTGCCTGGCTAGATGAGTCTACACGCCTACACTTAGCACGTTGGTGGTCATTATGATACTCACATGGCCACTGACTTATCACTTATTATATTTAGTTTGTTACACCTATCTACATCTCGAAAAGATATAACACCAGTCGAATAGTGTAGTCGGTTATGCATTTTTTGACTTAGAAGGCCACTTTCCTTTATGTTGTATCTTATCTATACTTTGTGTACATTGTATAGTGTGTGAAAGAAGAAGAAGAAACCAACAAGAAAACGTTTTGGCCTCCATCTCTCTTCTTGTGTTCTTGAGTGAGCTTCCTCTTGTGTATACAATGTGTGTTTGGCACAGCAGCTCAAGCACATCCCCCCATCACACGATTCTTGACAACCCTGCCATAGGACAAACAGACTTGCCTATCAAGGGTCCCACCCACCGACTTCCCTCAATAGGTGTTCTTTAGTTATCTAATTAGGTCCTACCACAATTATGTGTGACATTTAAAATCAGCTTCCTTAATTAATCCTTTTTGAGAACAGGGTTCATTCGCGTAACTTATAGCACTGATACAAAAAAAGAGCAAGTAGTCCTTTTGACAAGCAAGTTCCTTAACTTATCTTCAAGTTAATCTTTTCTACCTGCCCATACAGGAGAAATTATGTGTCCCTTCTACCCTGGAGAAGTACCCCGTCCAAATCACATGGCACCATAATTTCTATCCTTTATCTAGAATAGGATCTTCTAACTCAGGAGATATTGGGACCACGACAGTCTTCAACTCCATTCCGGACTAGGAAAGGGTTATCCAGAGCTCCACCTGACCCCAAGCAACCTAGGAGTGAAACATCATTTCAGTGGTTGACCTTTTCACCACTCGACCTTCAATCCATGAATCGAGCAGTGCCCTTTTCGAGTTAATTTGGAGTGTGATCTTGGAGATGATCCACCCATACAAATTATCTTTTTCTTAATTAATTCATTTAAGAACCAAGAACAATCAAGGCAATGAACCCTAATATCATCTTCCAGAAAACATTCCTTTATTCCCATGGCAATGTTATCACAAACCCCTACCATGAGTTTACCATCAATCACAAGAACTTGGAATAATCATCCAAACCACAATCCAACAATTAGTTGATTGTAAAAGCATTTAGGGTGTTGTTTGATCAATCCACAAAACTAATTTTATTTTTTCCAAAAATACAAGAATAGACGGGATAACAATTCCATTGCATATTCACTCTCTCCCTTGGGATCAAAGAACGATTCTAAGTAAAATTTTCTTAATACTTGTATACACAATTCTTAATGTCATTCTTTTTAGGATTATACCATTCATAACTCCTAACCGATTCTTCCTTGTAAATGCTCTATCAATAAATAAGCCATATGCAACTAGGTGCAATTAACTTCCCTTAATACATGCACTTTGCAAGCTCCATCTTTCAAATATGTGAAATTAAATTTATCATTTTCGATTACATATTCTCATGCATCATAGTATAGGGCCTAGCGTATCTCATACAAGAAATCAAAGGAAGCATCTATCAATTTGGAGATACATTACTTACTAATACCGCAGTTGGATTGACAGTGATACCTTTGCTCAAAGCTTCCTTTGCTGGTTGTAGGATTGTCATCCACATGTGACATTCTTTGCTTGGGGGCCATAGTTTGCAAGTAGATTCGAGAGATAAGGAAGGAGGAATGGATTTGAGGTGGGAGAGCATAAGAGAAGATGGCTTAGTTGAAGATAGAGATAGGGGGGATTGAACCTAAATCTCTCCCTTCTTGCAGTCTCTCGCGGTTACTCCTCTCTCTCTCTCTCTCTCTCTCTCTCTCTCTCTCTCTCTCTCTCTCTCTCTCTCTCTCTCTCTCTCTCTCTAGGTCTCCTTGTGCTTCCTTGTGCCTTCCCATGCCTCATATTTATAGCTAAACAAGAGAAGAAGGATTGTGACTAAGAAGAAGAGCTCT
The DNA here is from genome assembly GCF_053477565.2 of Lygodium microphyllum. Classification (NCBI taxonomy): domain Eukaryota; kingdom Viridiplantae; phylum Streptophyta; class Polypodiopsida; order Schizaeales; family Lygodiaceae; genus Lygodium; species Lygodium microphyllum. The sequence continues at coordinate 156,997,627 of NC_141135.1, read as the reverse complement.
TTGTTGAGGGGATCTTGAAACAATCAGTGATCTGATGCTCAAATCATAAATCTGATGGTTCCATTTGATCCGAAAGGGGGATAAAACTCCAAGACACTTTCTTAGAAATATTTTAGATCGCTCCTTATTTTTCTCCCTATTCTAAGTGTTGTTCATTTCCTGTAAACTGTGATCGCGGTGTGCATGATTTCGCCAATCTCTCTTTTAAAAAAAAACTCCAAAACTAGCTTAAACATCACTTTCTTTTTAAAAAAATATGGCATCTAGTTCTAGAAATCTCCATATCTTTTTAGGATAATATCTAAAATATGCTAGTTTTGCCCAAATTTATCTAGTATTTTTGGACCATCCATACTATACACATTAACACTAGTGATTAATATGGCTCATAACTCTCGTTCACATTGTAACTTCTGTGAAGGGTGACTACAGTTCTTATCAATCCAAGAAAGATATCGGATTACGACTCTTTGTTTTTTTAATATATATTTTTAATTAAATAAAAATCATTAATTATTAATGATAGTTAGTTTTTACCTTAGTCTTTAGTTAGTAATCTTACTAACTTATTAATTGACCAACTAACTTTTAAACTAACCAACTAACTTTGAATTGCGTTGAAATATTACATTGAGTCCAAAAGTAGGATAGAGTTCCCCCCCTCTAGCATTAAGCCAAGAATTTTAATTGATCATGGAATTTATTTTGCCATACAAAGCATGGATAGCACTTTAGCCTTGCAATGCCTAGGGAGCCATTTTCGTAGTTTCAAAATGGTTCATTGTGCACTGTAGGGTACAAGTGTATATTACCAATTTAACCATCATATTCTTGCTCTTTTTTCTCTTGAAAATTATGAAATTTTTCATAGTTAAGATTTTCACACCAAAATACACTCTTTTATTCTTTCAAGTTCATTTCTTGTGCCATTTTCTCTTTTTCACTTGCTTTTCTTCTTTGTGATATTATTATCTCGCAGATTTTGTTCTACTAAAATATCTAGCATTACCTCTCAAAGGAATATAAGTGCTATTAGATATGCTCAAAGCCCCACCCTTGTAAGGTGGCACCAATGATGCATAGTGCTCTAAGTTATAAGGCCTCCATTATGAGGAGAATCCATGTGTGAGCTCTATTGGATCCTTACTTATATATCAGATGAGGTCTATATGAACATATGACTAAAAGGCAATATTTAAGGATCTTTGGTTAGATATAGTTATGTTGGTAGCAACTCTAGGCACAATCTATTGAGCTATGGGATATGGGAGTTATCAAGGGTCTCTATTTTGAAGTCCTAATGGTAAAAGGAATAATTTTTAGAATATTCCCTAGCTAAGAAGGAAAGGTTCATAATATGGTTAGACATGCCAACTAGACTATCTTCATGCACTATAAAAGGAAGACCCCTCCAAAGCCATCATCAATCTATCTTTCACCTTGTTAGACTTCTTCTAGCTATCCTTAAGCTCTTCACGTATCATCTATCTGGATTGCAATCTAACCTTCACGGTGGATGTATATAGGTGGATAGAGTCATCTTTGTATCAATTCATTTAAAATTAAATAAATTTCTATTCTTCTTATATCTATATAAACATCTCTACAAAATCGATGTAGAAACTGTCATTATTTGCATCTCTATATGTGTCGCATTAGCAATTGTACATATTGGGTATGGAATGGTCATCAAGATAAGCACAAAAACTACTTGAACTCGTAGAATAAGTACAAGACTAGTTATGACAACTCATGACATTACATGGAACCATGGAGAGAGAGGAGAGCCAAAACAAACATCAAATTCTATATGTAATTATCACAAGATGAGATTTTATACAAAGGATGATAAGTACATCTAAGGAATTGTACATGGAAGATGCCTGTACAAATCACAGGACCAAAAAAGAAGAGGGTGTGTGCTCCATGAACCCAAGCGCCAGCTACAGATCCTCGCCATCAAAAAGCTCATCCCGACGCAAAAGGAGAATCGATGAACAAACTCTACAAAATAAATAACTACACACATTAGTCTACAAATAGTGACTATGGACAAGAAAATGAATGCCGTACTGGGCCTCTGTACACATACAATCTATCAATGAGTGCAATGAGACCATGTCTCTCTACATATCAAGTCTCCAAACCTGTGGAATCGCAGTTTGTGATGGAGTACTGCAAAGAAAATAGAATACAATTGTTAGAAACATGATTGTTAGTCCAAGTGATATTGCAAATAAAAAATCAAAAAGAAAAGAAAAACTTACAAAGTCCTCCAGATAAGTCATGTGGCCGCCACTCCACAGATGATGCACCCCTGTCTCCAATCGTGCCCTCGGTGCCTCCCGCTGTTGTTGCCAATGTCCTGGAGAATCTATAGCCTTCTCCTTGAGTCTCTACCAATCATCTACGTCTAGCTAGTTGGGCTTTGAGACGCCACTCTTGAGTGCCTTGCATGCGTCCGATCGTCTATGTAACATGTATGCACGCATACACTCCATCATCCACCCAGTGGAAAACTTCTCTACCGTGGCAGGTATCGGAAACTCCTCATGAAAGGATGCCACTATATAGTCCTTGCTCTCCCTGGGTATATTCTTCCAATGGTCCATGACGTTATGCTTAAAAACTTGTTGGCACAACTCTCTCATGCGAGACATCACCCTCCTCCCCTCATCATTCATGGTCATAGCACCTGTCCTATTATCTACTACAAGGTCCATACCCCTTTGGGGTACATCTAAGGTGTGTCATCTCCCACCTATGACTGCGCTCCTGGGCATTACCAGGAGACCCTTTTATATCTGGTGTACCCAAGAGGATAGTATCTCTCAGAGTAGCACCCATAGGGGTGCCACCTGCTGCGAATGGTTGAGAAAAATCCAAAGTCACTTGATTACATGTCCCTACAGGTGTAACAAATCCTAAAGGTAACAAGTATCCACTAGAACGACGAGATGGAGATATTGCATTGGTTCCTCCATAACACCCACCTGAGTCACCCTCTCTAGAACCTATATGAGAGCAAGGAGTAGCACCCCTATCTAGAACCTACGCCCGTTGACTAGTATGTGGGCCTCGAGATCCCATCTCGAGTCACATCGGCCTCTTGTGCAGGATCCGGAGGCAAGGGATTTACGGCTAGAGCCTCCCCTGGCACCCAAGCATCCTCCTTCTGCAAGTATCACCCAAGCGTACTCGTGCTCCAAGTAGCACCCACGGAGAGACCTCTCACGGTGGTTCGGTCCACGTACTCAGTGCGGCTAACAACTCCCTTGGATAGGGTGAGGTAGACAGTCGGAGATAAGTAGTATTGCCTCTCCCTCCAGGCTTTTAACCTAAAGCATTAGTTGTTTTTCCTGAGTTAGTTCCTTGAGCAAAGAAGTACAAACACTGCACCTAAGTGTACAATCACGAACATTCCAGTGGTCGTTTGTACAGCCAACTACTAAGGTGTGATTCCTTCTCCTCGAATACTTCCAGCATTCGATCCTAGATCAATCGCGACTTGGCAAGATCCCAAGGGTTTCGTAAGCTGAGTTGCTTGTTTACCCTTTTCTCCTTGGATTAGGGTTTTTTACCTTATTGACCCAAATTGTCTCTACCTTAGGTTTTCTTAAATTATAGACAATAAATCGTGGGCAACCTCGTCGCCCTAACTTGGCTGGTCAATTGCTTTCTTGGCAATTCATTACTACTCTGGCTTGAAAAATCTATCATCAGGGAAGAGTATTGCAATAGGATGACTACTCAATTCGTAGGAAATTTAACTTGCAATTAAAACTTGCCAAACTTGGTCTAAGGAGTAGCAATACTATTTTGTGATTTAGACACAAAAACATATGACGTTACCACTTGTTCCATGAGGTAGGTGTCAACACCTAACTTGGGGGATTATTTTTCTCTTCGCACGGTATTCCTTGATCAAGAATACCTTTGATCAAGATGTAGGGCTTGGGAGTCCTATTGACCCAATCCAAAACCCTGACCCTACTAGGCTGATAGTTGTTTTGGCCCTAGGGTCCCTAAATTCCTTGTGGAGACCTAGCACTTGGCCAAGTGATCCTTAGGGTGAGAATCCTAGATCATTCTTGCACGACGTTTAAATAATCCTAATGTTTCATGGATGTGGGTAGGACCTTTGAGATCGGATATATTAGATCGGCATCCTAAGTGCGATACTAGGCAGAATTTTAACATAACTTAACTAAACCCAGCACATTGAGGGGATCGTCATATGCTAACTAATCATACCTTTATGATTTTCATGTAATCTACTCAATTATATGCGAATTACTTAGTCGATCTAACCAACCCACGAGTAAAGATAATCTTCCCTTTAAATATGCAAATTCTTTCCCTAAAAGATGTAAATAACTGCAAGAAGTGGGAGATGCATCATTCATGCGAATATGCAAATTCAAGACCATAGACCTTTTGCCTTTATGCAACTATAGAATCTACAGTGATCTTTCTTTTCCTTGCCCTATATTATAATGATTGACATTTTGAGCTAATTCTTATAAACCCTACGTTTTATGCATCAAATTCAAGCTTTAGTATTTTAATGAAGATACATCTTTTCCAATTTCGAACTTCGATAAAATAACTCTAAGCATGGGTGTATCATTCTTTCATGATTAGATGCCATGAATCCATCATTGATTTAATCCTTCCTTTAGCACTTAACCCAATCTAGATTGTAACTTCCATCGCATGTGATTTGCAAAGTTCATAAATCTTTCCCATACATTGCAACTATTCGGACATCATGTAATGACCATCTATGATTATCTTATACACGAGTCACAATCAGGAATTTATTACCTAAGTGCATTGTGTGTTATGACGCCTTCGCACAATTTCATCTCTTAACTTATGCAACATATGTTTGAAAATGCAACTACCCTTGACCACGGAAATGCAAGCAAATGCAAATACTCGATATGCAACTAAACTTTGTAGATCAAAAGAGTATATAAATTTCCCAATGCATTTAAACTTCCCTACGAGAATTAAAGCATGCTTAATGCATCCTTTCCATGTGGGGTTAATTTTCGGAACCTGGGCATTCAATACTCTCGTACTTTGGGTGGAAGCTCCCGCGTGTGCTCCTCACGACTTTTGCTTAGGAGCCATTGACGCAGTAGATTTCGACTCAGCAAACTCCCCCTTGGCACCTCTTATTACGGGTTTCGGGGCTGCTATTGCCCGAGACTTCCTTCTCTGCGCAGGACATAGGCCTTGCAAGACATGGATTTAAAAACCCGAGAGGCACAGGTGAACTAAGTCTAGGGAAGCTTCAATAGAAGCTTCCAAGCTTTTGGAAAAAAACCAGGGAGATGAAGTGGAGAGGATAATGATGGTGAAGATGACGATGAGGGAGACGATGACGACGACGATGATGACAATGATGATGATGATGATGATGATGATGATGATGATGATGATGATGATGATAGGGATGATAGGTCGGCGGCAGGAGACTGATGACACGGTAGTCCTGGAGATGATGGCAGCAGCAGCGGGTAGCACGATGTCCTTTCTTCCCTCTCAAGCTTGGGGAGGGGGGGTTCATATATAGGGTTGAAAGAGGGGGTAGCCACACAAGTGGTAGGTAGCATGCTTCCCCTCCCCATGCCCCTCCACCACTCAAGCTCCACACATACTCCCTCTCCCTGCCATGCAACGGCTAAAGGGGAGGGAGTTTATTCATTAAAAAAATTGCAAAAATTATACATTTTTTAATGTTGCGGGAGGTTACTTTGAATCACTTTTGTGCGAGATTTAGGGTCCTCAATATTTCGTTGCTGAAATATTACATTCTCTCTCCCTTAGAGGAATCAAGATGTCCTTATCTCAAGAAGATCTGGGGATATTGTTAGTTGAGAGTACTTTCATCCATCCAAGTGGCATCCTCTTCGGGGTAATCTTTCCACTGGATGAGGTATTCTCTCAGGATCCTGGATCTCAAAAGCCTCTCCCTAGGGTTAGGTACATACTTTTTCAATAGACTGATATGGAATAACACAATATTAGTGAGTTTGGGGATCTCCCAATTCCCATTTTTTGAATACTAAAAAGGTGGCTCTCGGATAACATGCCCATAAGTTTCTCAAAACTATATGATGTGACCTGCCATTGGAAAGCTCTTGAAAAATGGAATCTATTGAGCTATAGAGCACTTGATTTGGAGTTATAGTTTTCAAGTTATGGCAAATCCAAATATTTGACCATGTGTCCCAAACTTATGGAAAATTCCCATATTTCCCAATATGGTGTTGAATACATTATGAACTTTTAGGATTTTAGGGAGTTGTAATCTGTAATCATTAGGCCCTAGGCACTTGAGAATCTTGTAGGGTCCACAATACCTTGGACTTAGCTTTTTGCATTCACCCAAGGATAGGGAATTCTTCTTTGGATGTACGTGAAGGAAGACCATATCATCTTCAATGAAGGATCTATCTTGCCATTTCAGGCCCGCGTAAGCCTTTTGTCTGTCCTTGGCAGCTTGGATGTCTTGTCTTTTTTATTTGATTTGGTCATCCATGCCTTCCAGCATCTGCTTTGAAGCTTCAATCCTCAAGGTTGGATCCAAAAAACTCAAAGGACTACAATAATCGTGCCCATACAATGCTTGAAAAGGGGTCATTTGAATGCTTTGTTGGTAAGAAGCATTGTAGGCAAACTCAACCAATGGAAAATATTGAATCCACTTTTTGGGTTCACGACAACAGTGTGCCCTAAGCATATCCTCAATGACTTGGTTGACTCGTTCTATTTGACCATCAGTTTGGGGATGGTAAGCTGTACTGAAACAGAGTTGAGTCCCAATGGCCTCGAAGATAGCCCTCCAGAAGTGTGATGTGAAGAGAGAGTCACAATCACTAATGATTCTTCTGGGTAATCCATGCAGCTTGAATATATCCTTGATGAATAACCTTGCGATGTTTGAGGCTTTATAGTTTGTCTTAACAGGGATAAGATGTGCAACCTTGGTGAGCATATCAACCACGACCATAATGAAGTTGTATCCTCCCTGAACTTAGGGCATGCCAACAACAAAGTCCATACTAATGAATTCCCATTTCATTTCGGGAATGTCAAGTGGTTGCAATTTGCCTAGCATTTTGACATGTTTGGCCTTAATGCGTTGACAAGACAAACATTCCGTGACATATTTAAGAATGTCACCTTAGAGCCTATCCCAATGATAGCTCTTCTTGACTGCATTGTGACATATCAAACTTCCAACAGTGCGTGAACCACTCTTTTTGTAAGGATAATTCTTTAGATAAAAGACAATTTTTTTTAATAAATTCCCCTTCCTCTAGCCGACTGTCGAGCTGGAGGAAGAGAAGAATAGCATGTGTAGGCAAGCTCCTTGCTGGAGCTTGCCTAGACTATTGATCAATGCGGCTCGATGCGTGGGGGAGGGAGGATCTTATCCCCTCCCCTATTTAACCAAGGGGGTGTGCAGGCTAAGGGAGGTCGCCACCTGCTATTGCTGTGAAGGAAGAGATTGAAGAAGGGAGAGGCTGTGTCGAGTTGCTGAGGATAGTTGTGTCGAAAGAACGGAAGAGGCTGCGACAGCTGCTGCAGAGGGACGTCGTGGAGAGGAGGGTGCCGAGGAGCTATGTGGCCACCGCTCATTGCAGAAGAGCCACCGCCTGCTACCATCCTCGTGCTGGAGGGAGCCGCCAGCTGAGAACGCCACCAGCTCTGCCAAAGCTGCCAACGCCGCCATCTTTTGACAAGGGAATCTTCCCCCCCCCGCCCCCCCCCCCCCCCGCCCCCCCCCCCCCCCCGACGTCACTACCACCATTCTCTCCCTTTTGCCATGACGATCATCATTTTCCCCCCCTCATAAAAGGTTTTAACCTTAGGGCTCTATAAACCCTTTTTCCCCCAAATTCTCCCTACTATTCCCCCCCCCCCCCCGTGTTTTATTTCCCTAAGCTCCTTTTCACCCCCTTATAACTCTTTTAACCCTTAAGGGAGTCGACCCTAGGGTCGTGACTCATAACATCCCAATGGTTCCAGATGTAGTGCCAACAAAACAACGACCTTACCCCATGAATTCCAAGCACGCCCATGCAGTAAAGGAGGATATTGATAAACTCATGAGGGCAGGTTTCATATATGAGATCGAGCACACGGACTAGGTATCACCTATCATGATTGTCATGAAGAAAAATGGAAAAATCTGAGTGTGCGTAAACTACAAAAAGGTGAATGCCTCTACGAAAAGGGATAACTATCCTTTACCTTACACTGAGCACATGCTGGAGAGGGTAGCAGGGAAGGAAGCCTACAGTTTTCTGGATGGTTTCTCGGGTTACAATCAAGTGCAAGTGCACCCCGACGACAGGCACAAGACTACCTTTGCCATGGAATGGGGCGTGTTTGCCTACATTGTCATGCCTTTTGGGCTAACGAACGCACCTGTAACTTTCCAACGCCTAATGTGCACTATCTTTAAGGACATGCTTAGGCGTGAACTGGAAGTGTTCGTAGACGACCTATGTTTACACTCTAGTTGGGATAAACACTTGGAGAAACTGAGAGTTGTCTTTGAAAGGTGTAGGCTATACCACCTCTCGCTAAACCCCTTAAAGTGCTAGTTCTGGGTAAAACACGGATACATCTTGGGGCACATAGTGTCAAGGAACGGCATTGCTACTAACTTTTCCAAAGTCAGAGTCATTGTTGACCTACCGCCACTCGACAACTACAAGGAAGTTCAATGCTTCTTGGGATACACTAGATATTATCGATGATTTGTGCTAAATTATGCATTAATAGCTAGACCTCTGTACAAGCTATTGATAGTGTTTGAGTGGACGGAGGAATGCCAGCGCGCATATGAGGAGTTTAAAAAGGCTCTTACGACTGCACCAATCTTGCAAGCCGCAGACTGGAACATAACGTTCCATGTGCACATAAACGCCTCTAAGTTCGCTATTGGAGCCCTGCTATGCTAGCCTGGTGAGCATAACTTGGATTACCCGGTGAGTTTTTCCAGTAGGTAGCTGACAGCGACCGAGATGAACTATTCCACGACAGAAAGGGAGGGGTTGGCCATGGTGTTTGCGGTAAAGAAATTTAGGCATTACCTGTTGGCCACTCCCTTTGTCTTCTTTGTTGACCATCAAGCTCTACTGTATCTTGTGAACAAGCCGTGCGCTATGGGGCACATAGCTAGATGGTTACTCCTTTTACTAGAGTTTGACTTCTTTGTGGTTGTACGCAAAGGAAAGCAGCACTACATGGCTGACCACATGTCCCGCATACCCACAGGAGAAGCCGCTGGGCAAGGCGTGCTTGACGATTTGCTGGACGCCCATCTTCTTGACTTGTCTAGTGAACGAGAATTATTTAAAGCAAATCTGACACCGTATTGGGCCGATGACATAGTGCAAGTACTAGAAAATGGTTTACCAGAGTGACCCATTGAGAAGGCTAGGCTAAAAAGACTTATCTTGAAAATCCAACCATACCAACTGATAGCTGGCCAACTCTATAGGTTGGGACAAGACGGTTTATTGCGCAGATGTGTGTGTGAGCACGAGATGCATGACGCATTAAACGAAGCACATGCGGAATCGCTGGAGGACACTTTAGTGGGGACACAACAGCCCAAAAGGTGCTACAATCCCAGCTATGGTGGCCCATCCTATTCCGCGATGGAGCTAAATTTGTAAAGCACTGCGATGAGTGTCAAAGGACCAAAGTGCCTGTGCAAAAGGACAAGATGGAGTTGACCCCTGTCATAGCCCGACAATCCTTCGAAAAATGGGGCATCGATTTTATTGGACCTATCAGTCCTACATCACAATATTCCCAAGCTCGATACATCATAGTGGCGACCAACTATCTAACGAAATGGGCAGAGGTACGCGCCACGAGGAAGAATGATGCTAGGACCACCGCAAAGTTCTTGTGGGAGCAGGCCATTTCACGGTTTGGCTGTCCAATCGAACTTGTAAGTGACCAAGGCACACACTTCATTAATGAAGTGATTGCCCACTTTCTCTCTACCTTCCTAATAATTCATCGGAAGTCCTCTCCCTATTACCCTCAAGCTAATGGCCAAGCCAAATCCACAAATAAAATCCTAGTCAATGTGCTTACAAAAGTCGTGTCTACTTCGAGAAGTGACTGGGACAACAAGCTAATGGCGGCCTTGTGGGCCTATCGCACAGCTTATAAAACGGATGTAGGACAGACGCCCTTTAGGTTGACTTACGGAACCGAAGCCATTTTGCCCTTAGAATTATTCATCCCTAGTTTGAGGCTAGTAGTCCAGGAGTGTTGGGAGGGAAGAGAGGCTTGGACCACCCGCTTAGTGGAACTCGAACACTTAATGGAGACCCGACTCCTCGCCACTCACTCTCTTATTTATGAAAAGGCTCGACGAAATATGTGGTTTGAAAAGCATGTCAAGCAGCAAGACTTCGAACAAGGGGACCTTGTTCTGTTGTACTCGGTAAAAGGACATAAACAGAAGATGAAGTTTCAGAGGCTAGGGCCTTTCAGAGTACGCATGATTGGTAGGGCCGAAAATGTCGAGTTGGAGACACTTGGCGGTGAAGGAATAGGCTTTTTTAATGGCAGCCGCATTAAGAAGTACTATCCTCCTTCACATCCATTACATGAGCCACCCATGCTAGAACCCCCACTGAACGTCCGTATGGCTACTATAACTGACCTTATAGATCAGGATGAAGAAGCAGCGGCACCGGCGTACCTGTGGATCACAGTTGCAACAGGAGCGGTGTATTCTTTCGAAGCCTTGATTGATGAAGATGCTGACTACAACATCTTAACGCATGACCATTGGACACGCATTGGTCAACCGCAACTACAGCCCACTAACGCTAAACTCATCCCGTTTGGGGGTACCGCTTACCCACTCCTAGGGAAGTGCAAGGTGGTCGTTTCCATCGAGTCTGAAAGTTTACCAGCCTTCTTCCATGTGTTACCTGACAATAAAGGAGCTGGTAATGTGTCGCTATTGGGTCGCACTTTCAAGAAGCAAACCAACTGTAATGTGGATTACAACCTAAATTGCATACATCTTGCTATCGGCAATGTGCGCATAGTGACGACTTTCAGCAAGGGTTGTCTTAATTCCCCCACCTTTATGAAGCCACCGGTAGAAACCCCTACGACCACGTTTTAGCCTGAGTCTGAATAGAAGGAAACTATGGCCTCATGCCAGGCTCTCGACCCCAGGCCCAAACCCACCAAGGGCGCTCACAAGGCTGAAGAGTCCAAGTTTCTATGGGTGCCGAAATGGCAAAAACCACATCCGGGTAGACCACCCAAGTATGATCCTAAACATCAAAATTATCGACTGTCCCGACCCAAGAGGCACTCTAGGCGCTATCGCCGTAGACACACAACCATGCCGCGTTGGATCCCCAAAGATCTCTTGCGGGCACAAAGATACTATGAGGGCAATCCCTGGATTTGGGTGCCTAAAAGTGGCTAGGTACGAAGCCCATCTACAAGCAATCTCACCCCAATGAGAGAGGCTTGCACAAAGGGCACCCAACACATAGTCAGCAGGCCCTGGCCAGCTGTGGCTAGCAAGCCTCAGCTCATCTATCGACCAAAGCACATGCCACAGGCCTTAAACCTACCTAATCCAGAGAACTTACAAACCACTATGATTGTTCACTCAGAACCTAGCACAACCCCCATGCCTCCAGAGCCTCCTGCAGCATCTCAAAATGCTTTTGATTGCAAGGCCCAACCCGTGACACCGATGAGGAAGTCACAACTATCCAGTCCAGTTGCAGCACCCCCGCCAGCGGGTCTTAAACCTTCATATGCAATACGACCTTTCCTCTCTTTGGCTAAGGACCTTGCCGCAACTTCTGGGGATGACTTAATAACCTGCATTAAAATGTTAGACAAAACTTTCACTATATTTGCTAGAAGCTACGAGAGGCTAGACCTAGGCCTTCCTGATGAAATGCTTGCTTCATATGTTCATGCATTACCATGCACTTGGGAGGAGTACGAACTTATGACCACTAAAGTTCCCAAAATTGCTGCCGAACTGATAGCAAACAATGAAATCTCGAAGGATCAAGCTGCACTTAGAAGACTTGTCACTTCGTTTCGTAAGCCTCCTCATTCTGCTCCTGAACAGGAGTTGCAAGAGCTCAAGCAGATGGCAAGCTCACCTTCCATATTCTTGCAGCAGTGGTTTACGCTAAGGATCCAATGGGAGAAAAAAGGTTGTCGCATAATGACCAATGCTGAGCAATGCAGGGCAATTAAAACTATCGAATATGACCCCACTTATGTGGCACTTATCTCGTTTAGGGTCTTGGCCATCACCCATAATCAGCAATTGGATGACCATGTGCTTGCCCACCCCTACATTGACCAATTCCTCACCGAAGAGGAATTACATGTTGCCAGCCGCCTCAATACTGGAAATCTCTTCCACGACGTTTTGACCTACATTTCCCAAGTTTCCATCCAACCATCTACTCTGGACTATCATGCCCAACTCGAATACAATCTAAGCTTCTAGGATTGGCTATTGGCTAGGTAACTCAACCCACGTGAAACAACGCTTACCTCGTCCTTCCTGTGCTAATCCTAGGAAGGACTCTTTGAAAGATCCCCGATGGAGGGGGGAGCAATGTGAGCAAGAGCAGAGCAAAAATGAAAAGTTATGCTATCTAGCTAGCAGATTGTTATAATTAAGTAAGTTTCTATGGAAGAATACTGCAGAGTAAAACAATAGCAATGGTCAAACCTCTAAGCAAGTATACCCATTTTGGGCACATATATTTTTCTCTCAAACTTAGTTCTGATTAGAAATAAGCCGATTCTTAGGCATTAATGTTGGCATGGTGTGTTGACAGGTCACCACCATGGCATGGCAGGACAGGAAAGGGGGCAAACTCCCATTCTCTGAAGAGGAAATGACCAAATTCGGCATCAGCATTGAGACGCGCGGATTCAGTCAGTTCACTTTCAAGCACACACTGAATCTAGACGAGGCCATCTTGGAGGAACCCGCAATCAAAGACTTGGTGGACAGATGCCACCTCCACAAGTACGTGGAGAAGGTGGGGCAGGCTGTGGATTACACCATGTGTGAGGATTTCCTGAGGAACTTCGACAAGAGTCGAAACTGTGGCATTGTCATAGTAAGGACAGGGGAGCAAGAAAGAAGAATCGAAGTGCCCCTCAATGCAACAATCATAGAAAAGGCCCTGGGGCTTGTGCCAAAGAAAGAGAGAAGGCCGAGACAAGATGTTTACACCATGCTGGGGTTCAAGAAAGAAGCGATGCATACCATGGATGGAATCAGCTTGGCTGACATCACGGACCCAGCAGTGAAATTACAAGCAAAAATGATCCATACCCTCTTCTCGGGCCAACGTTATAATGCACTAATGAATAGGATCCGGGTCCCACTGTTGGAAAGCATAGCAGCAGGAGTTCCTGAAGAGATAGACTGGAATGGATTTGTACAGAAGACCATTCAAAGTTCAGCTGCCCTCCTCACTCCGGCGGAAGCACCAGCAGGAGGAGAATCCCCTGCCTCAACCGTGCACTCCGCAAGGAAGAAACCTGCGTCAAAAGCACCTACAATCAGATACGGGGGCATCCTAACAGCCATCATAGATGAAGCAATAAAGAATGAGGGCATCATGGATGAGGAAGCTGCGCATCAAAGCCCACCTCGCCACGAAGGAGGGGAATCAAGCGAAAGAACAGTAAGCAACAAGGGAGAGCAGGAGGTGCCACCTCCATGAGCGAGCAAAGCCGAAGAACAAAGCAAAAGTGATAGGAGACAGAAGGAGAAGAAAGAGAAATTAAGTAAGGAAGAATGGGTTGACATCAAAAGGGCTCAAAAAGAGTCTCGAAGGGCTGAGGAAGAAAGGAGGAGTAGGTTGAAAAATGTGGAAAGGGACCATGGTATTTACCAATTGTGGTTTTAATAAACCATGAATACTTGACCTACTCTAAGGCTTTATTTGCACTATGATTCTTTTCCTTGTTGTTCATTAAAAAGAGGCTATAGTGGGTGTGATTGCACATTTCTCAACACTCATGGCATTGATCTTTCTCTAGCTCTAGTGATGTTTATATTATCTTCTATAAATATTTGTGTTATAAAGATAGATCTATCTAGTAGGCCGATTCCCCTTATGAGGCTCCTCTTATCCTTAGATTCAAGAGCTTGTAGACGTGGTTGCATTTCTATGGTGAAGAGTAGTGGTGCCAAGGGGAAACCCTAGCATATATGTCTCATGATTTGGAATTAGCCTTACAAAAGTACTCTATTTAGACTCATTCAAGCTATTGTCTTGGTAAACAATTCTTTCACCATTAGGCATAGATAAATGCAAGACCATGGTGTGCAAAGCACCTACTAAGAAGGACCAAGTTAGCCTATCATAAGCCTTTTCAAAGTCCATACTAACAAGAATATTAGAAAAAAAGTTGATTAAAAAATGAACCCTTAAAAATCATTGTAGTTTAAGATGTAGGCCTTTTGAATTATCTAATAAGAAGGTAGAATGTTGATATCCATGGAGGGTAAATCTTCTCTCTTTTGGATTATCCAATAGGAAGGTAGGATGTTGACATCCATGGAGGGTAAATCTTCTTTCTCCAAACCTTGTGTCTTTTTTTAAAAGAGGGGTTATGAGAGATTAGGAAAAGGAGAATGAGCAGTGAAAAAATTTTGAGTACCTTTGTACTTTCCCTCTCTTTTTTGCATGTTTTCCAAATTTTCTTTATTTAAGTCAATGCTAAGAAGAGTGAATTCTTCCTTTCGAAAATTCATTACTTGGGCCATATTGTTTCTCACAATTTGGTGAGAATGGATCCTGAGAACATTCAAGCCATTATTGAATGGTCTACACCTACTTATGTACATGAAGCTAGAAGTTTCTTGGGCCTATGTTCATACTACAAGAGGTTCATACGAGATTTTGCATATGTTGCATCTCATCTACATGACCTTACTAAGAAGCGAATGCCTTTTCGTTGGGGATCAAGGAAACTACAAGCCTTTGAAAGAATTAAGTTTCTTGTGACTCAAGAACCAGTTCTCATAGTTTTGGATCTTCAAAAACCTTTTGAAGTTCACTGCAATGCTTTTGGGGATCACATTGGAGCCGTGCTTAACCAAGAGCATCATGTAGTAGCATTTGAGAGCCGACGCCTCAAGAATCATGAGCTACGTAGTATATGAGAAAGAGCTTATGGCATTGGTACATGCTATTCAAGTATGCAAAACACTACTTACTTGGTGCAGATTTTGTTATTAAAATAGATCACCAAAGTCTAAGTTACTTCCTCACTCAAAAGAAGTTTCACTTAAAAATTGAGTAGTAGACTCATTTTACTCTCTACTATATTATGGTGAACGTTCACTAAGGCATTATAGTCAAAGAAATTAGGGTTTTGTTGCATGGTTTATCTTTGCAATTTTTTCTCCTTGTAGTTATAGACTTTGGGTAAAACATGGGCAACCCATCTTTCTCTAAATTTTCCTATTTCTTTATTTTTTTAGTAGGTTTGGTATAAGTTCTAAATCTTGTTGTTTGCTTTTTTAAAAAAACATTTTGGGCAAGAGGCATAGGTGCTCCTCTCTCTCTCTCTCTCTCTCTACACACACACACACACGCACAAACACACGCAAGCATGCACATGCACACACACACATAGCACCATATTGGGGAATATGGGAATTTCCCATAAGTTTGGGACACATGGTCAAATCTTTGGATTTGTCATAACTTGAAAACTATAACTCCAAATCAAGCGCTTTATAGCTCAATAGATTCCATTTTTCAAGCGCTTTCCAATGATAGGTCACATCATATGGTTTTGACATCATTCCAATGTCTGGAATTGGACATCCCACTTCACGCAGAGGTACCCAAGCCGAAGTAGACCCACGCCACACTTGGTTCAAAGAGAATGGGAAACAAGAGGGATGCACCACTCAACCTCTTTGCCCATAGGGCAAAGTCCTATTCCAATCCCCCTAAAATGGCATGAATCGGGTTTTAACCTATGAATACTTACAGTTTGTATGACCTAGAACCTTGTGAGAAGTGTCTTGGTTCTTTGGGACCACCCTTCCGTAGGACAGACCCGTGGGGTGTTCCACCCACCCGATTCCCTCATTAGGAATTTTTTAGTTATCTAATGAGGTCATATCACATTTATGTGTGACATTTAAAACCAGTTTTCTTAATTAAGCCTTTTAGGGAATAGGGTTCGTTCGCGTAACTTATGATACTAACACAAATACAGTTTAGACAGGTTCCTTGGAAGTAAACTTTATATTAGCATCTTAACTAAGAGACACATCTTGTCCAAAAAGGACGATTCCCGCAATCTGTGAGGATGCGTCTTGTTTTCTCCAAGTTTCCACCCTTGTGCTAGTAGTAGGCCTTGAGAATCTATCTGGAGTCATGCAGATCGTTTGACTAGGACTCGAAGGTAGAGAATTTACATCCAAAGCCCCCTGGTATCTAAGCATCCCCCTACATTCAAACTAACCCATGGAGAGACCTCTCATGGCGGGTTAGGTCCACGTTCCCATCACGGTTATCTAGAATCCCCTTGGATAGGGTTGGTGGCCAACTGGGGGTGGTTTGGCATGCCCTCCATGAATTCAACTTGACTCATTATACAAATTTAAAAGCATGAACAATAGTGAAGGCGAGTGCTCGGGACATTTGCTAAGGTGGAGTTTCCATCTTTGAATGCTTAATGTTGACCATTCTTGGTTTTTTCTCGCCTTGGTGACAGTTGCCATGACCTTCTGAGGGTTAGAGATTACCCTCATTCCAACCTCATTCCTATCTGATAGGAGCGAGCAATTACGCTATTGGATCTATATCCGTGGATGGTAGCTGCCCTAATTTTCTAGCCTTTAGTCTAGGTTTCTTGTCTTGGGGATATGACACTTGAGTTTTCTTGTATTGACACCAAGTTGTATCATGGATGAAGATGATATCTCCAAGGGTGTTTTTGGATTTATTGTGGCCAGTTGTAGGATAGAGACCAATGAGTGGTTTACTAGGCTCTAGGTCAACCTATGATTGTAACAATAGCTTGACTTATTTACAATTAAACCCTAAATAAGTCAAACTAAACCCTAGTCTTACTTATCATATAGGGTTTCATTTATCGAACCATCTCAAGCAATTAAGTTTAGCAATTCACATGTGCATCTTGAATTTATCTTTTAAGATGAATTCCTATCAAGTAGTGCAACCGAAACTGTCCATGATGCCATGAAAATCTAGATGCGAGTCTTTCCGGAATTGTTGATGTAATGCAGAGCTTCTATTCTTGGAAGTTCATTTCAATGCACTTATGCAAATAATAAATTGTGACTTGTATTATTCCTTGTGTGAAGAACAAGAAATCATCATGCCTAATGCAAATGCAATCTACTTCCCTTTAAAGGTTTATAGGATGCCATCGTCTTGCATGGTCTTGCATATTTATATATTAGTAACCTAAGATGCACTTGCAAAAAAAAACAAGCCTAATACTCGGCTTGGTTTTGCAACAACCCATAGATAGTTAACCAATTCGTGGCAACTCATTATCATCATGGACTTGACTCAAGCCTTTATACCCACCTTTCTAGTTATGCAAATTATGAGATGCAAAAGTATGATTTCTTTCTAATGATGACTATGCTTTACCGTCCCATTCGTAGGGCTTGACATTGTAATGGTACCTGGCTCTAGAGTGTCAAATTAGCATTATTACCTAATAATCCATTTTTCAAATTCTTTTACCTCTCAAGCATGCCAATGCTAGTGCATAAATCCAATACTCTACAACATAAACCAAAAATTCCTTGATTTCAGTATGCACCAATGGGTAATCTTTGTGCCAATGGTTCATTCAATAACATGCTAGAGTGCAATAAAACACAATTCCCAACATGATTTTATAATACAACCTAGTTAGTGGTTAGTTATCGTAGATTTTTGCATGAATACTCCTCCCTACCTAATGTAGTCAATCTACGTTTTAAAAGATTCCTACTAGAGTTAGATTTATGGAATGCACCTAGTTGCCAAGTGTTGCGGTTCCTTGACCCATAGCTCCATCGGTTGATGTGGGATTCATGCTCGATTCGACCTTACTTTGCTTGAAAGGCATCACTTAGTTTGGCATTTCCTTTGTAGATACACACACATGCTACAAAGGAGTTGACTCCTTGTGGGGGAAATGGCTGTGGAAACCCTCTCAAAGGGGGGGGAGAGGAAGCTTGAAAGCTTCCAAGGAGATTCCCCCTTTCTCTCTCTCCCTCTCCCTCTCACCGTCTCTCTCTCTCTCCCTCTCTCCTTCAGTTCGACAGTAGGGGAGAATAATGATAATAATGCCCTTCTTCTCTTGCCTAAGGGGGGCATTGTATAGTAGTATTGGGGGGGAGGGGGGAATGGCATGGCATGGAGTCCCTCCCGCCCCCCCATCCCCATCAAGGCGACCAAGTGGATGGCCTCCATGTAGAATATGGTGGAGGGGGAGAGAAGGGATGGTCATCTTGCTTGTGCCTTCCTCCGTAGCCTCATCACCCGCCACGCCCTAGTGTCGTTGGCCACTATAGCTCCCCCTCCCTCTGCCATCTAGCAGCATTGACAGGGGGCATTAGAATTTAAAAAAATAATTTAATTAATAAAATGGGGGTCTTACGATCACGAGCAGGGGAATATTAGAGTAGAGCCTCATATTAGCTCTAACTCTTGAAATTATCTTCTTGTGCACATATCAATTTAAGTAAGATTGCCTAAGTGCTCATCTATAATATCCCTAAGCCTCATATAAATAGGTCTTACGAGCAAGGAGAAAATTTACATAAAGCTTAAACCTTAAAATTTTAAAAGAAAAAAATAAAGAGATTTACCTATCACTACTGAAAGTTGACCATCCCATTTTTGTCACTTGTTCCATGCATGATGACCATCGCCACCACCTTCATAATGTTGGATCATCATCACAATCATCACCATCATGAGTTGCACACTTGCCTTGCTGCATGCAACCACTCTTCCAAAGAATATGGAAAGGAGTGGAAAGTTCATTCCTAACAATAAGGAGAGAGAGGTAGTGAGCCTTGTACAAAGACTATAAAAAGCCAAAGAAATAAGATAGGATTTAGAGAGAGATAGGGGTAGAGGGAGAGAGATGGATAGAGATAGAGAAGGAAAGAAAGAGGATAGAAAGGAAGAGAAAGAGAAAGAAGATAGGGAGAGAGAGATATAGAGAGAAAGAGATAGATAGAGAGAGAGAGAGAGAGAGAGGATAGGGATATATATATATATATATATATATATATATATATATATATATATATATATATATACATATACATATATAAGGAGAAAGTGAGAAGAAAGTAGGTCTTTGAAGAAATATTAAAGAGGAAATTCACATCTATAAGCTTTGGAGCTTGTGGAAGTGTCATTGAGATAGGAAGATCAAGGATTGTATGATAATGCCTTATACCTAACTACCTCATCAAGAAAAGCAACACTTGATCCACAATGCTTATAAGGCAAAGTACCCCCATGTGCTTCATAAATTATATTATGATCTTGATCATTACTTCTTTTGATCAACTCATAAATGCATTTTCTTCAATGACGTATGAACCTTAATTCAAACTCACAAAGTTATACAAGTGAAGATACATTTTCATTTGACTTGTACAATTATGTAAGCCAAAATACACTTCCATAGTAACTATGAGGGAGGGTCAATCATTGATTTCTAGGAGGTTTCTTGGATTTACAAGTACAAATAAATAAAGGGTCACATTTTTAGAAAGGATTAACTTGCTCAAGGAAAAAATTAATTTAAAACCACTACTCGTAAGTATACTTGCAAGAGTAAGGCCTTAAAGACCCTAGGTATTAGGCTTCATGGAAAGGTTGTACTCTCAAGAAGAGAAGTGTAGTTTGATTGCTCAATAATATTAAATTAGATATAAGGGTAGATTCCTTGCCAACAGGCCATAAGAAAGTTATGCATATGTGACAATTTCCACTTGGGTGTCATCCCTAATCTTCTCTTTTAGACGCGCTTCGCACAAAGCTTCCACGCCTTGTACTCGATTAGCGGGGGCCAATTTGGGAGCAAAATGAGATTGTGATTGAAGGATAATCTCGTGGAAATGGGGTATGGGTTCGTGGGCAATGGGAGAAGAAAGGACACATGTGGACACCCTCTAAGGAAGGGAAGGGGAATGAGATCCTTCAGAGAGTCTCTCTCTCTCTCTCTCTCTCTCTCTCTCTCTCTCTCTCTCTCTCTCTCCTTCTTCTTCTTGTCTCTCTCTCCCTCTCTCTTTCTCTCTCTCTGTCTCTCTCCCGCTCTCTCTCTCCCTCTCTCTCTTTCCCTCACTCAATCCGTTGTAGGGGGAGGAATATAAGGTGGTCCCCTTCTTCGCTTAAGGGGGCGGGGGGTTTATAAGTGTTGGGGGGTGTATTATTGGGGGTGATGGGGCCCTTCCCTCCACTAGGCGGCCAATAAAGTTGCCGCCATGTAGTCTTCTCGTGGGGGGAAGTGATAGGCCTGTGGCCTCAGTATCAACATTGTTGACTCTCGCTTTTGCTTTATCATTGTTGCCTTTCTCTCCATTCCTTCCTTGCCATTACTAATGGCTTCCTTGGACATCATTCTCTTCCTTTCCCCCTCCACCTCAGCCCTTGTAGGGGATCTTCAAGCTCTACCCCGAGACCTATGGACCACTTATTGCTCAAGTGTTTTGAACCGAGCATGGAGCCCCGAGAGGAACACCAAGGAAAAGGGAATTCTCTTGCAAGAAAATCTATCTTGTAACATCAACAAGCTTGTTTATCATGTTTCATATGATCACAATGAAGAAAAGAACACCAGGCACAACAAATCTTCATGTAGCATTATGTAGATCTCCCACGGTTTTTAATAGAATCAACCATATTCTTCAACATCTTCATAAAATCCATCAATAGAACAAAGAAAGCAAAGGAATACACCATCTTTGAATGGAAATACATCACACAGTATTCATCTTCAATATCTTCATAGTCTTCTCTCTCAATCTCTCATATACAATCACTCTGTTTCAGTAGAATTGGCTATCTCTGACTCTCTCTCTCTCTCTCCATCAATAATACATCATATCCTCACTACAATCTCTCAAAAATCACTCTCAATAATCCCTCTTAGGTCGTGGATACCCCTCCCAAGAGGTATGTCTGATATGAAGAGTCACCAGAGCCACTACAGTGTCCTCTCGTAGCTCACTACTGTCACTTCACTCTAGTCTTCTCTTGAGTCTTTGGCAGCTACTTCTTCCACTTCTTTCAGCTCTTTTGCACTTGTATTCACCTCTTTCCAAGGCTAGAAAACTTTCCCAAAGTCACACTCTCATCCATCAAAACACATACAGAAGCATACAGAACAGTCTACAGAACAGTACCAGAACAGCTACAGTACAGAACAGAACAGAGACAGAAGCTCTACAGAAGACCTACAGAAGGTTACAGAAGGTCATCAAAACCACATAACTCATTCTCAAATCATTCCAAACTCTCACAAACCATTCAATAAACTTTCACAAGATCTCAATCTTCATCAATCAATACTCCATCCCTCCTTACAGAAGACAATCAGAATAAAACAGACCAAAACAGAGCAAAACAGAAGGTATACAGAACCAATCAGAACCTATCAGAACATCACAGAACCACCAACAAACATCATGATCTTCCAAAACTCAATCATTATCATCCAAAACACTCTCAAACCACTTCCAAACCAATCAATCATCTCATAAAATCAACCATTCAGCTCTCAAAAACAACAAAAATCAGCCAAAAAACAAGTCATTTCAACATTCAACATATCCCCACATCTAATAAGGAAGCGTTCTCGCGACCCAGGAAAAAGGGAATACAAGTGCATTGAAAAGCTCAACTTTGATCGTTAATATCTTCTCAAAAATAATCCATCCACCATGACCCCAACTTATAACCTGTTTCTAATATAAAAATACAAAGAAAGGAAAACCCTTTATACATTAACACCTCTTAGTAAACTAAAAATCACAACAAATTTGTAAAGTATATAAAATTTTGCTTCTTCTTCATCTGCATCTGCTTCAATTCTCCATCCACGACCCCAGCACCACAATTCTCCAAAACGTAGCTCGTACACAAAATCCAATCCAATAGAAAACCACCACGTTCGTTTGACATAAATAAACTCACAACACAAACACTACACAACACAACCATCTGAATGACTCCTCCAAAAAGAAAGATTTTCATTAGAAAGCTTCCACCATACATTGGAAAGATATCAATGAAGATGATCCCTCTTAAAAGATTGATGTTGTCGGAAACGATCCATAGATAAGGATTCATCTACAAAGTTTTTAGGAGGATTTTGAAAAAATTGGAGACAGCACATCCTTTCCAACAGGACCAGGTATCTGCTAGGCAAGCAGAGGGCATGAAAATACAATATGTCCAGCTGCTGGGAATCAATATTCACATTGACATTCATGCACAACTTTGGAATAGGCTTGGAATCATTATGAGAGTGCCTATGCATATATGCCAGGTACCAAGCAAAGTGAGCAGTTAATCTCACTGAAGGATCTGCAGACTGTGAATACTGCTGGGAAAAATGAACATAGTTCTGATAAGCTTGACTGGAAGCTGTCCATTCTCCTGGAATTACTGGCCAATTGATCTGCGGTCCTGTAAGGCAATCATCCGAACTCCATCCCCTTCTTCTGGAAATCTGATTATCAAACCCGTCACAGTCACTAACCAACTGAGGTGGTTGAGAGATGGAAGTGTTAGGAGAGGGTAGTGGAATAAGGGAAAGTGGATGAAGTGAGGGATAGGAAAAATCATAAAAAGAAGAAAAAGTTAAAGAAGGAGTGGCAGAAATTTGTAAGGAATCACTAAGGAAGGGTGTTAACTGATAAATAGGAAATGTGGAGGATACATTAATGGATGGAGAAGAACAGGGCGGAGAAGGGGAAAATACCCTATCCTCAATAAAGGAACAATAAGTGAAAATGGGAATTTGAGGGAAAGATGAAGGTTGGAAAAGAAGGGGTAAAATTATTGTGGAATTAGATTGACAAAGGGAAAGATATATAGCATAGCGGTGAGCCAATTGTTGGTAATAGAGGAGGGTAGGAACAAAAGGTCCTAAGAGAGATCGTCTATGATAGGCATCAAAGAAGGTAGCATCAAATGGATTATGTTTTGAAAGATAGGTTAAGAGATCCATCCTTAGTTGATTAGTACTCTGGGCAAAGGTAGGAGCTGTGTTTTGTCTTTGATTTAGGACCACCGAATCAATCATGGGATGCCACGAATTATCATGACAATCAGCTACTTTGGAGGAATAATTCTGGAACATGTCAGCTATGCACAACTCCAAATGATTGACATACAAAACAGCTTGTAAGACCACATCCCCCATATACCATGCCATATCTACCTCATCTGGAATTAACAAGTCTCCTCGTAGATACATGTATGACATCAACATGGTGTCTGGCGTGACAGAATCTTCAAAGACCATTCTGACTACCTCTGTCAACAACTCAGCAGACCAAACCCCACTCCAGCCATCCTCTGGAAAAGGTAAATCCATCGTGGAAAGCTTCATATAGAAGACCAACTTTTGTAAGTGGTAGTGGACAAAGAAAGAATGGTTTGGTAAGACATATTCCTGAAACTGCTCAAATGTAGACCATAACAAGTCCATTCTGGACTGCAACCTTTCCACTTTATCTTGGAATAGAGGGCACAAAGTAGCCTGTCTCTGAAGAGTAGCCAAGTCCTGCTGTGAAAGAGAAGGAATCAATGGAACATGAGGGCTTGGAGGAACAGAGCGGGACTTTGCAAGTTGATCTTGCAACTACTGGATTTGGGAGGCTTGGTTGGCCACTGTGTCATTAGCAGTCTGTAAAGCTGAAAGCTTGTCATCGAAGATAGCTTGGAACTCCTTCGCTTCTTTGGACATTTTCTCCTTCTCTTCTGAAAGGCTAGTAACCTGGGATTGAGCCTCTAGTAACTGGGACTTCAAAGAAGAAATCTCATCGCTTTGGGTGGCAACCAGTTGGGTTTGTTGTTCCATTTGCTTAAATAAATCTGCTAGGGTATCCTTAGCATAAGCTAACTCAGATGTTGCCTTATGCAACTAGTCCTTAGACTGCATGAGCTCTTCATAAAAAGACGCGTACAGCTGTTGAACACAGGCTGTCACTGACAACTCAATGGAACTTTGAATATCCTTGCAGAGGAAAGGAATGGCATCTCCGGAGACTAGATTGTTCAAGGAGGGAACTGATATGTCCAAGGATCCTTCTCGATGTGCTCTGAACAGGTTATTGCAAGTGAGATACCCAAGGAGTTCACTGCTAGAAGTAGCAGGGATAGGCACTGAAGGAAGTACGGAAGGAGCTTTATCCGCTACCCTCTCCAAGCGTTTGCGCTGTATGACCAGGGGAGGCGGAGAATCATCATCCTCTATGTCAATAGGGTCTGACTCTTCTGAAGGTGGAGGAGGAGGTAATGGATCTGATGGAGGAGGTGGAGGCATAGTCTTCTGTAAACCTGAATAGGTCAAGAAGGCAGACAAATATGATCCATATGTGACATTGGTAACATTACCTCTGGTGACTTTGACGAAATGCTGATCCATTTTAGTGAGGAGGTAAGTGCTCCAATCAATAGCAACTCCTTTCAACACCATCCTGGAAGCTGTAAAAAGCTCTTTGGACAAATAGTGGGATGGCGTTTTGGCAGGCATAAACCTGTCCTGAAGAAACTGACAGATCGTCTTCCATACGGGATCAGTGATCATAGAAAAAGAAACTCCTGAAGAGTTGATCACCTTCTTAACATCGAGGATTTCCCTTGTCTGCTTTTGCAACAGCTTTAGAATCTCTTCATTAGAGAAGAGCTGACGAGTGGTCACAAAAGGTTCACCTTTGAAGGGTAGAGACAGAGCCTTCCCTAAGCCTCGAGGCGTCAAAGTCATAGAAATGCCCTGGACTACGCCTGTCTTCTTGCTGTAAGAGGCCAGAAACTCATCACATAACGACGGATCCTCTGGAAGCAGGGGAAAAGGAGTAGCCACAAAAGTAGCGAGGCCCGCCTTCGTGAGGGGCTCAAAAGTAAGTAGGGAAGAGTAATCCCTACTAACTAATGGGACGTACTGGATAGGGGGAGGAGCATGAGAAGGCGCCATTTAGATGGTTACACACACCACAAACACAGACAATCAAGGAGAATGCCTACAAAGCAACAGACAAAATCCAAGGATAAGAGAATAACTGAACAAGAAAACATGACTCGACCAACTAACCCCAAGCAAACCACATCCTAGAAAAAATTTGACATGACCTTGAGACAAATGCGACCGAAAGCTTCATGCGATGCATTAGACAAACACCCAGAACCCCGTATTAGGCAATAAAAGAAAAAAACTGCATACCGTACCCTTAACCGTATCAAAGACAGGAAACCAAAACAATACCACATCTGACACATATCAATACTACATCGTTGATAAACCAAGACTGGACCATGGAAAATAACGCTAATGACTGTGCATACCCATCCCACGAAACAGTTCATTAAAAAAAAGGGAATTAAGTGCAGTGAGGGGGAATTAATTTAATGAAGGGTTTATTTTAATAAATTACTAAGAATAGGTGAAGTTTTATTAGGTGATAAACCTTAGCAAGAAAACGGCGGTTCCTTATTATAAATTAAATTACCCATTATTAGGTTAAACCGGTGCGTTTATTCGAATCCCGACTTCGATTCCCGCCTGGGTCTCTAAATGCAAGTTCATTGATTATAATTTAAGGTGATGTGGAGCGCTTTTTTGCCAGCGCGTGCTCATGTGACGGCTGGTTCATTTTAATTAAAATTTAAAAGTGCCTCTGTAGAGCACGTAGCGCGTGCTAAGTGAACGGCGGGTTTATTTTAATTAAAAAGTATGTGTGTTTAGCGCGAATGCGCGTGCCATGGTGGTAGTTAGGTTTGATTTATGTTAAATATTGGTTTGTTTGTTTGTGTTTTTTTTCTGGTTGTTGTTTTTTTCTTTAGTTTTATATTAATTGTGGGTTTTGGGGTAGCTTTTGGTTTTTGGTTTTTTTTTGTTTTTGTATTTTAAAAAAAACGAATAAAAGGGAAATACCTGGTAGTGGGTGTATGAAAATGCAAAGAATGCGCTCTCTTCAATCCAAAAAGATTTGGATTTTTTTCGCTAGACGGTTAGTTGGGGTGTTGGATGAAAAATGTTGTTTTTTGTTTTAAATGTTATGGATGTGTGGGATTTAGTGTGAAAGAATTTAAGTGTGAAAGAAAATATTATGACAGCTGAGAAAAATGTGCCAAAAATAAATAAAATTGGGAAGGAAAGGAGTAGGAATTTTTCAGAAATTAATTGGGAATATTTTAGTATTTTTAATGAATTTTTATCATACTTTTGGGTAGTTTGAAAGATTTTAGACGTTTAAAATGGGCAAAAATAGTTTTTTCGGAAATTTACAGGTTGAGAAAAATATGGCCAGGGATTGCAAAAATAAAAGGAAAGTTTTCGAGATTTTTCTGGATTTTTTCAGAATTGAAAGGAGTTTTTAATGAGTTGTTTTGTATTTTACAATGTTTTTGTGTGTTTTTTATTTGTTATTTAAATGGAAAAAGGATTGACGGGTGTGTTAATTAAAAATGTGGGAAAAATACTTAGCAACAGGCTGCGTGACAGCTGCGTGGCAGCAACCAATGAATGATCGTCCACACTCGATCCCGCACAATCACACGATCAAGCACGAACAAGCACCCACATGCGCGTGCGCATCCGTTGCGGGGGATCACGGACTGAAAATAGAGCGGCCACTTGCTGCGTGCAATGGGTTACGGAAGGGGTTTCGATAACTCGCAGACAATGGGGGGAACAAAGGCATTAGCGGGGGTTACGGGGGGGGTGGTGTGAAAGGGTAGTATAGTGGGTGTAAGTGGGTAGTGGGTTTGCAGTGGGGGGGAATGGGGGTTTAGAAGGGGGGAAAGTGAGGGAATGGTGGAAATGGGGTTAGAGAGGGTTGGGGGGTGTGAACAGGGAGCTAGGTGGGGGGTGGGGTTAGTGGGTGGGAAGGGGGGTTAGTGGGGGGTGCAGGGGCACGTGGCAGGGGCACGTGGAGGAGGGCGCAGTCGGGGGGAGGTCAACGACAGAGGGTGTAGGCGACCGGCGGCGCAGGGAGCACAGGGCGAGGACGACGGGCGGCGGCGACTCGGGCGGGGGCGCTGGCGACGTGGTGGGGAGGCAAGAGAGGAGGCGGCCACAGCGGCCGGCTGACGCTGGTGGCGGGTGGAGTCTTGGCGGCAGTGATGCCAGCCACGTGGGGGCTGCTGCTGCGGCACGTGTTGACCCTGCCCTTCCAGCTGGCGACGCCGGCGCTGGCTTTGCTGCTTGTGTTCCGAACGAACGCGCCGTACGGACGGTTCAACGAGGCACGGAAGGCGTGGGGCAGGGGAGGAGGGGAGAAAGAGGAGGAGCAGGGGCATGACAAGAAGGGAGAAGGAGAGGAAGGAAATGGTTGGGGTAGGGAGGGGTCATGAGAGGGGAGGGAGGATAGGGAAGGGTGAGGGGTAGGGGTAGGGGTGGATGGGCAGGGGTGGGGAGGGGAGAAAATGGGCGGGGTGGGGAGGATGGGCAGGGGCCCAAGGGGGGTGGGGAGTGCCCAAGGAAAGGGTAGGGGTGGGATAGGGTAGGGTAGGGTAGGGGGTACCCAAGGAAAGGGACGCGTACCCCCGTCCCGCGCACGTGCGCGGGGCGGGGTAAAAAAAATTGCCGTGACGGGATTGAAATGGCGTTGGGATGACGGTACGGGTCATGCGGACACGACCGGGGTGCGTGGAGACGCGTAAAATCGAAAAAGCGCGCGTTCACGCGCAAAACGGGTGCGCGAATACTCGTAAAAATAAAGAAAAATTAATAACTCCCAATCCGTACGTCGAAACGAAATAGCGTAAAAGCAAAAAGTGGGCAGGACGACAGGGGAAAAATAAGAAAAATATATGACAGAGGTTTCGGGAGGGGTAAAGGGTGGTCACATGCAAAAAAATCTAAAAAACAAACAAAAAATGCAATTAAAAATTAATATTAAAAAATCCGTGCATCGAAATGAGGTGCAAAAAAAAGGAAAACTGTGCAGAAAGATGTGTCCGATAATCCTATCACATCAAAACATAATTCAGATGGAGATAAGACGCGTTCACATGGGAAAAACCCAAAAAACAAACCCGAAAATGGGATCGGAAATTAATATCGAACAAACCGTGCACCGGAATGACATGCAGTAAGAAGGAAAAATGTCCGCAGGAAGGAATGGCACATGGTTGTCATGTTAAAGCGCAGTTCCGGTGGAAGTAGAAGGGGTTCACATGCAAAAAACTCCAAAAATACTCCCGAAAACACATTTAAAAATTAATAAGTAAAAATCCGAAAGTCGAAAGAGGGGGGAGGAAAAAGGAAAAAGGTGGGGGAAGGAACAGGGACACAGTTGGCAAATCAAATTGGAATTCCGATGCAAACAGGGCAGGTTCACATGGAGAAAGGTCAAAAATACGCACGAAAAAGGTCGTAAAAAACTGGAAAATTAATAACGGACAAACCGTGTATCGGAATGATGTGGAGGAAAAAGGAAAAATGTCAGGGGAAAAGTGGTGGTCAGGGCTATGACGTCAGAGCATGGTTCCGAAGCAAGAAAAATGCATTCACATGGGAAACCGGCTAATTTGCGCAAAATGCTTCAAAAATTAATAACTCGAAAACCGTGCACCGGAATAGGGGTAGGTAAAAAGAAAAAATGGTCAGTTCAATGGGAGGAACAAGGTGACAAGGTTGGATTTGGACTTCGGTGAACGTAGGGTGCATTCAAATAGTAGGACCTCAAAATCAAGGAATGAAGGAAAACTGTAAGGGAACAGCCCCAAGGGTGGGTGGAACATAACCAGATGGGTGGGAAGGGATCCCATTAGGGTAAAAGAAAGGCATGGCATACATTCATGAACAGGGTAAGGCATATGCAGAAAGGTATGCACTATAGACGCGCAGGGACGCATCCCCACACTTAAGACCTTAACGGATAGGGTTAACCGAGCAATAGGGACCTAGGACCACGCCACGGATCATCCACTAACGTCCCCACACTTAAAACATGACCATCACTAAGAAACAGAAGTTGTAGGGTTAGAAAAACTTGGCCCATTTCGTCAAAAAGCAAGGTTGAGTGTCGATGGCACGTCCAGTGTGGTTGTCGACGCTGAAGGAACCAAGGCATCTTCTCAGCATACGTCCGTCATGGAAGGGACCACGCGGCAGCACCCAGGGAGGTAGCTGATTGAAGGAATCACAGGAAATTCGTCGATGATGAGGGATATTACACTCAACTCACAGTCACTCAATTGGAATGAAAGAACAGTCACTCGCCCCATGACTAATATCACTCGAGGAAAAAGGATTGAAACCCATATCTCATACCCGGTTGAGGAATCGACAAGGGGGGAATGGTGCAGAAGGAGTATGCCAGGGTGCACAGTTGATAGTGCATTAATGCGTCCAACTCGTCTGGCATAGGTGCAAGGAGGAAGGCAAGGGAGCCTTACAGTGCAGTGGACAGAACAAGGTGGCGTGTCTGGTGATGACGACAAAGACCCATTCTGTGGGTGCACAGGGAAACGGGGAACATACCTGACTCCAAGTGTCGTAACGTCCCTCAATCTCACCTCTCGGTAATTGATTGAAGAAACTCCAGTCACACTCATCCCACCCTCTGTCTCACGCTCTGTTGATAGAGACAGGAGGGCAGCCTTTTCCTGAAACCCATTGATGTAATCCTCACGGTCACTGGTGTTAAGGTTGTATGCCTTGTGTGCATTTGATGGTGCAACAGTGCATCCCTCCCTGTGCCGGCATACGGTGCGAGAAGGAAAGCAAGGGAGCCTTATAGTGCAATGCACAGAACAAGGTGTGCTTTGTGCATTGAGAGGCCCATCCCGTGCGTGAAACACTTCATTCACACTACTCTCCTCTCATTTGATTTGAAGGGAAAAGACTGGTCTCTCACTCCACCCTCTGTCTCACTCTCTGGTGATAGATATAAGAGGGCAGCCCATACTCACGTCCCCATCTAGTTAGGATGAAAACTCACATCACTCGATTGTTTGTCGATGAAGATCGCGTCATCAGTTGTTGAAGAGGCGTACCCAGGGAGGTAGCCATCAAATTGAACGTTGTGTTGGACAGGAACATGTCATCTCCTAGAGGACAGGTAGTCACTTTGCAGAGAGACCTAGGACAGAGCGTACCAAGGGAGGCAGCTTCGGAATTGGATCCTGGAGATATCAATTAATGAATCCACTTTCTGGACTGCTGGGTGTTACCACCTTTTCCACAGCCAGCTTCTCGCCCAAGGGTGTTTACCACCTTTTCTTGGAATGAGGCCTGCTATGACAGGGAATTGCTTCCTTTTCTCTCATAACAGATTTGTTTGTTTGTTTTTTTTTTCTTTTTTATTTTTTTTCTTTTTCTTGTTTTCCCCTATTTTCGAGGGTGTTTCCACCTTTTCTCGAAGAATAGGTCGGCATGACAGGGACCTCAGTCCTTTTCTCCCATGACCGATATGTATTGTATTGTTTTTTTTTAAAAAAAATAAATTGAGCAAGGGAATGGTAGAACTACCATTTGTCAGAACCCACCTCGCCACTGTTGCTGGTGGAAAATAATGGATAAGAGATCAAGGCTGGAAGGGGGGTTTGAGGGGACAAAGGGTTGCGTCCACTTCATCAGGAGTGACTGAAGAATGGCTATCAGAAGTAGCATCATAACAAGTACAGTGCCGCGCCAATGAGGGAAAGGATCAAGTGTCCGTAATTGTCAAGATCCCCAAGGAGGAAAGTACTTCTTCAGGCGATATCCATTGATCAGAAAGGGATCATCAGAGGCATCAACGGTCTGCACTTGGACAGAACCATTAGGGTTGACAGCAAGTACCTTATAGGGGCCTATCCACCGCTGCTGGAGCTTGCCAGGAAACTTGCCAAATTGTGAATCATAGGCTAGGACCAAATCACCTTCTTTGAACTCCTTGTGCTTGATGAAGCTATCATGGTAAGCCTTACGTCGAGCTTGCGTGGCTTCCACGCACTGTAGAGCCATCCTACGAATTTCTCCAAACATTCCAAGTGCAGGAGACGGCGTTGCAGTGAATCATCGTCCCCCAAACGCTCTTTGATAGCCACTCTCAAAGAGGGTAGTTCCAATTCAACAGGAAAAACAGCTTCTGTACCATACACCAGCTGGAAGGGTGTCTGTCCTGTTGCTGCTTTATGGGAGGTTCTATACGCCCAGAGGGCCTCTGTAAGTCGATCATCCCAATCACGATGATGTGCGGCAATTGTTCTTGTCAGAATCGAGCAGAGGATGCGATTGGTGACTTCGACTTGGCTGTTGGCTCTGGGGTAATAGGGAGTGGACTTGCGATGGCGGATCTTATACAACTCTGTCAACTCCTCCATGACTTTGTTGAGAAAATGAGTGCCTCTATCACTTACCAGCTCTAAGGGACTGCCAAAACGGGTGATGATATTTTCATACATGAACAGGGCCACGCTGTTACCATCGTCCCGCTTTAGGGCTTTAGCTTCACACCACTTTGTGACATCATCCGTACATACGAGGATGTATCTGTTCTGTTTCCTTCTGGTAAGAGGATCGATCGGACCTACGAAGTCGATGCCCCACTTCTCAAACGGCTTCAATGGAAGGATAGGTTGCAGTGGCATGGTACTTGTCTTGGTGGGTTTCCCCATTCTTTGACAAGCATCACATCTTTTACAGTAATCATAGGAATCTTTGTGAATGGTAGGCCACCAATATCCTGCTAGTAGAGCCTTCCTGGCTATAGCTTCTCCTGCAAAGTGACCTCCACATGGCTCGTCATGGCAAGCCTTCAGAACAATCCCAATCTCATCTCCTGCAACACATCTTTTGAGCACTTCATCTTTACCTTTCTTGTACAATGCACTGCCTAGCAGGGTGTAGGGGGCTGATTCCAGCATGAGCTTCTTCCTTTCCCGACTAGAGATACCAGGAGGATTTTGTTGGGTTGCCAGCAGATTGGCAATGTCTGCATACCAAGGAGTTACAGTTTCTACCAAGAATAGGGAAGCATCAGGGAGGTCTGGATCATCTTGCTCCTCGTCTTCAGTTTGTGGGATCCACGACAGATGATCAACCAGAACATGGGAACGACCAGGCTTAGTAATCACCTCAAAGTCGAACTCCTGGAATAAAAGGAGCCATCTCATCATTCGTCCGGCATCGGTCAAAGCATTGTTCCAGGTGTTCCCAGTGTTCACGGATCAAACTATAGACACAGAAGTCATCCAAATATAGCTCAATAAAGTCGTGCAGATGATTTTGAAATGCAGCCATCATGACTCGCTGGAAAGTAGCAGGGGCATTGCAGAGCCCAAATGGCATCACTCGGTAAGCG
The DNA here is from genome assembly GCF_053477565.2 of Lygodium microphyllum. Taxonomy (NCBI): domain Eukaryota; kingdom Viridiplantae; phylum Streptophyta; class Polypodiopsida; order Schizaeales; family Lygodiaceae; genus Lygodium; species Lygodium microphyllum. Next base: position 156,965,022 of record NC_141135.1, on the reverse strand, counting down.
TAGATCCCCCATTCTGTGGTGAAGGTTGTTTTGGATTGGTCTTCTTCTGCGATTTGGACTTGGTTATATCCGCTGAATCCATCCAGAAGAGAATAAAGTTCATGTCCTGCCACTGTGTCCAACAGTTGGTCTGTGAAAGGGATAGGAAAGTGATCCTTCTTCGTCTTGGAATTAAGCTTTCGAAAATCCACACATATTCGCAATTTTCCATTCTTCTTGGGTACAACCACGATGGGTGAAACCCATTCACTATTTGCCACTAGATAGATGAACTCGGCTTCCAGAAGCTTTAGCAGCTCCGCTTTCACCAATGTGGAATAATTCGGGTTCATTCACCTCTGTCGTTGCCGTACTGGCTTGGCATCAGGCTCCAAGTCAATATGATGTTGACATATTGTGGGATCAATCCCCTTTAGGTCTTTGTAGGACCATGCAAACACGTCCAAATTTTCTTTCAACAAGTTGTACAAGGTTGACAACTCCTCTTCTGGGAGACTGTTACCCACCTTCAAGTGGCGTTCAGTGCCTTCTGCATCCACAAAGGTTAACAGCCTTTCACCTTCTACTTCACGGATGAAGGTCCCACGGACCGCTTCTGGGTACAGATCCGACTCCTTCAAGGGAGTGGTGTCCTCTTCTGATGTCCCACTAGAACCAACTTCTTCTTTTGGTGGAGACTTAGGTTGCTCCTTAAGATGTTGGAATGGGATTAGAGCCGTTTCGGGTTTGGTTTCAAAATTAATTACCTCTTGGCTTGAAGACTCATCTTCTGATGATACATCCAGGAACGTCACATAACAGGGACCCTCTGATGCCTGTTGGGTTTGTTGGATTAGTGCTTGTTGGCACGGTGCATCATCATCATCTTTGTTTGGCAAGGATGGGTTAGGACGGCAGGAGCCACTCTTGAAAGACGGCTTGTTCTTCTTAATCCATTTCTTATAAAGGTTTTGCATATGAGAAGATCGATTTACTAGACCAAATGGTACCATCACCATGCTGTCCCATAGCATGAGCTTGTCGGCTTCTGATGCTTCTGGAACTTCTTCTCCAAATGTATCCTCTTCAGGTGGGATAGACTCTTCCATTTCACTTTCATAATCTTCTTCGTCCATATCATATCCATCCTCTTCTGTCTCTATCTCTGCTTCTGTCTCTGCTTCTGCTTCTGTCTCTGCTTCTGTCTCTGTAGGCGCTCTGTAACAGAAGAACAGATTCTCTGTTTCATCTTCTACCTCTGTCTCTGGCTCTGTTATGGCAATGTAACAGGGAGAGCAATACATCCATGCTTCTATCTCACTGTTAGAAGTGATTTCAGAAGTCATTCCTGGTTCAGGCAGGAAGAATTCACCCATTGATAATGGCTTGGCATCTTTTGGAAGTCGGCCTACAGTATCCACTGTTAAGAAACGTGCCACTGTTTTCTTAGGAAGGATCTGTTTGACAACATCTTCGTCTGCTGATGTTCCATCTGTAGCCTCATTAGGGGAGTCAGAAGATAATTCCAAGGAGGTGGATCCATGTCCTTTTTGAGAACCATACAGTTTCAGCACCACTTTGTTGGGTCCTCTACCCAAGGTCAAGGTTCCTTTGAACCAATCCGTCCTTGCCCGGGCTTCAAAAAGCCATGGTCTGCCCAGTAACAGAGGATAGGATGTACCATAAGAGTTTGGCTTCACCACCAGATAGGTTAGCCAATAATATTTTCCAGCCACTGTAGTCTTCACATATGGGAGAATGCCCAAAGGCTTGATCCTACTCTGATCCGCCAGTCTGATGAGCCATTGGGTGGGTTGCACACCTTGTAAGCCTAGATCCTTCATTGTAACATCCGTCATAATGTTCACTGATGAACCACCATCAATCAGTGCATTTGCAATGAAGCAGCCTTCTATCCACACGCCAGTCTCTGGAGTACCCGGATCTAGGAAAGCGTTAGTCACATCCACTTCTTTTACAGGCTCTGGAGCCTTTTTGGACTTTGTTGCTATTGAGGGAGCAATCCTTAAACCACGTCTTCTTGTCAGTATACTTTTGAACCTTTTTCGGCAACTGGGAGACAACATCAATAATTGTCGGAATGTAAGGTTTGGTTTAAAGGTATCTAGATCTCTAACCAGATCGTATTCCTTAATAGGATCCACTGGCTTCTCTAACCGGTTAGGGAATGGGGCAACACCCATTTTCATTTTCCCTCTTTCTTCCAACAGAGGAATTACAGGAACTTCTTCTGCCACTTGTGGCACTGCCTCCTCTTCTGTCTCCTGGACCTCTAGTCCTGTCTCTGCGACTGTCTCTGTAACTCTCTGTGGCACTGTAGGGCTCTGTACGGCACTGTTAGGCTCTGTTCTGTTCTGTTCTTCTGGTGGAAGATTGAACTTCACTGTTCTGGCAGGAGGGTTATTTTCTTTCTGGATAGGTGGTTCCTTCTGCTTTGCACGTGTGATGGGGCAGCAACTTCCAATTCCACCAAATTGGAGGTAGGCTCTTGGGCCTTGGCCGGACTGTCAGTAGCACTGTTTTTCACTGGGACTGGGCTTGGACAGTCTTTTGCAGTGTGGCCTTCTCCTTTGCATCGACTGCATAAGGGCTTGTAATCCACTGACCTTCGAGGATTTGGACAATTTGGTGAGATGTGTCCCTTTTCTCCGCATTTGTAACATTCCACTTCTGATCTCTGACCATCGCCAAACTGTCTTCCTCTGTAACTTTGAGAGGAAATCTTCTGGGTCCGAAATTAGGACCAAACTCTCTAGGCTTGGGTCCAATATCTTGTGTTGTCATTTTGGATTCCAGCAAGTTAAATCTTGCGTCTTCTTCCTTCCTTCTCCTATCATGCATCTCCTTCAGAGAGCAAATATCCTCTGTATGGTTCTTCCGCAAATAGTAGGAACAGAAGGCTCCAGGGATGGTTGGTTTTAGTGTACATTCAGTGGCTAAATGGCCTGCTTGATGACACTTACCACACCAAGTGTTTGACCGCATCACATCTCTTCCCGCTCCTGCAACGTTGGATATGCTCGCTGTGTTCACTTTCAGCGTCTATAGCTGCTCTGTAATCACATCCATCAACTCCTTTTTTATGTTTGCAACTGAGTTGGATAAATAATCCTTCAAGCTTTCTCCTCCTGAGACACTGGCAGGAGGGTTTTGAGGAGTCTCTGTAATCACTGCATAAACGGGTTGGGCTGGTACAGAGGGGTCTCTGTTCTGATTCTGATTCAGAGCTCCTGTTTGAACTATTGGTTGTTGGCTCCAGTTGGTAAGATTCCACTGTTGCTGCTGATTTGATAATGAGGAAATTGGTTGGGACCATTGTTGTTGTGGCTGAACCATCATTTGAGGCATGGATTGTGGCCACTATGGATTTGGTGCACTGTACTGTGATACCGGGGACATCTGTTGGTAAGGGTAGGGAACAGTCCCTGGAACTGCATTTGGTGGGTACATCATTCCTGGCATCAGAGGAGGTAGGACTCCTCTTCCTGTATTCATTGCTAATCGAGCTTCCACTTCATCGTACAGTCTTGCTCCTTCTGTTGCAGCTTGCAGGGTGGCTGGTCTTTGTAGCTCCACAAACTTACGGACTTCTGGTTGTAATCCTCTGAGAAACACCCCCTTCTGAATGCCATCATCTAGATTATGGTTAGTCCATCTCTTCAGGATGGATTCCATTCGTGAGACATAAGCTTCCACTCTTTATCCAGAAGACTGACTTAGGTTCATAAATTCCTCTCTCATCCGCTCTTCAAAACCTTCACGCCTGAATTTAGTGAGGAAGGCCAACTTCAGGTCGTCCCATGTGCCAAAAGTTCCTGCTGCTTGTCTCTCATACCACTGAAAAGCCGCGCCCTTGAAAGTGGCGGGGAATATTGCTAACCAATGCTCAGGGGTTCTGGCATTGTTAGCCACACATGCTACCATAAACTCTGCTACATGAAGATCGGGGTCTTCATTGTACTCTCCCTTAAAAATTGGCAATGCGACTACATTCGCTGGCCTGTCATCAATATTTCCAGGACGGATCTGGCTTGGAAGTGGACCTCCAGCAGGAGGAGGAAGGGCTTGATGTGCCATTGGGACTTCTGTAAAGAGTTCCGCAAGGGCATCAAAGGCGGCTTCTGCTGCGAGCTCGCTCTCGGCTTTGATTTTTGCTTTCTCTCTTCTCACGTACCTCTGGACTCGTTCTAACGCTTGCCTTTTTATTGCGTCATTCATCAGGGGTGTGGCTCCACTATATTGTTAGTGCTCCACAGAGGGTTAACAGAAGGCTTCAGTCTCTGGAGGACTCTCTTGCCAACATTTCTTCTACTTCTTTCTTTTCAACGTCCCTGAATTCTGCTTTCATGCCACTGCACAGGGGAAGATATTCGGTTCTGAAGGTGTCAAAATGCATACGTCTGAGCATTGTGGTGGTGCCATCATCATAGTAATGCCAGCTTCTGATGGTTTCAACAGTGTATGTTGTGAAAAACACTCTGTCTACCAGCTTCCAGTGGGTTGCTAATTGAACAAACAAAAGATTATCAGTACACCAAGCATCCCATGTATCTTGCTGTTGAGCGTCCATGAACAAATTCCAACTCTTTTCCTTCTTGTCTTTGTGAACCTCTACAGACCAAGACTCCTGAAGCTTCTTCACAATCTCCCACTTGATGTTGTCTGGAAACTTTTCAATGAATGCCAAATCTCCCATGGATGGTCATTCTCTCTGTTTCTGCTCTTCAGTTTGTTCCCAAACAGTTTGCCACCAAGATGCAAGTTTCTGCTGCTTCAATAGGAAGAGGAAACTGTCCACCACATAGAGCATGCATCATGATGGTGATGTGTTTCCGCCATTGTGGGATGAACTTTTTGTGGAAAGTGGCTTTGATTATGAGGAATTCCAAATCTTCAGTGGAAGAAGAAACTTTACAAACATCCATTGAATTCTTCTCTTCTTAGCAATGCCATTTCCTTCATTTTCAGCCTCTTCTAGTGCTTGTTGATGGCAAGTTTCCCCGGCTGCGCACCAAAAACATGGAGCCCCGAGAGGAACACCAAGGAAAACGGAATTCTATTGCAAGAAAATCTATCTTGTAACATCAACAAGCTTGTTTATCATGTTTCATATGATCACAATGAAGAAAAGAACACCAGGCACAACAAATCTTCATGCAGCATTATGTAGATCTCCCACGGTTTTTAATAGAATCAACCATATTCTTTAACATCTTCATAAAATCCATCAATAGAACAAAGAAAGCAAAGGAATACACCATCTTTGAATGGAAATACATCACATAGTATTCATATTCAATATCTTCATAGTCTTCTCTCTCAATCTCTCATATACAATCACTCTGTTTCAGTAGAATTGGCTATCTCTGACTCTCTCTCTCTCTCTCCATCAATAATACATCATATCCTCACTACAATCTCTCAAAAATCACTCTCAATAATCCCTCTTAGGTCGTGGATACCCCTCTCAAGAGGTATGTCTGATATGAAGAGTCACCAGAGCCACTACAGTGTCCTTTCATAGCTCACTACTGTCACTTCACTCTAGTCTTCTCTTGAGTCTTTGGCAGCTACTTCTTCCACTTCTTTCAGCTCTTTTGCACTTGTATTCACCTCTTTCCAAGGCTAGAAAACTTTCCCAAAGTCACACTCTCATCCATCAAAACACATACAGAAGCATACAGAACAGTCTACAGAACAGTACCAGAACAGCTACAGTATAGAACAGAACAGAGACAGAAGCTCTACAGAAGACCTACAGAAGGTTACAGAAGGTCATCAAAACCACATAACTCATTCTCAAATCATTCCAAACTCTCACAAACCATTCAATAAACTTTCACAAGATCTCAATCTTCATCAATCAATACTCCATCCCTCCTTACAGAAGACAATCAGAACAAAACAGACCAAAACAGAGCAAAACAGAAGGTATACAGAACCAATCAGAACCTATCAGAACATCACAGAACCACCAACAAACATCATGAACTTCCAAAAATCAATCATTATCATCCAAAACACTCTCAAACCACTTCCAAACCAATCAATCATCTCATAAAATCAACCATTCAGCTCTCAAAAACAACAAAAATCAGCCAAAAAACAAGTCATTTCAACACTCAACAAAGCAGCCATGGCTACCTCTCACATAGCCGACGCACAATGCCTACCTTACGGATGAAGTGAGCTTACCTTAATGCTCCATCGAGTACCCTCCTCTTTCTTGCACACCGGTAGCTCCACGATCCTTGAGGCAAGCTCAAGCAACCTCAATCCCTCTCCCATGAGCTCATCCTCCATAGCCACGTGCGAGACAAGAGAAGAGAAGAGAGGGGGATAAGATGAAGAGAGAATATGGAGAGCTTCTTCTCCAAGATCCCTCACTCTCACACAATCACTCCCTCACTCCCTCACACTCTCTCAATCCCTCTCTCAAGCTCAAGCAAGAAGGCAAGAAGCAAGAGAAGAAGAAGAAGCTTTTCCAACACACAAGAATGAGCTTCCCATTCACTTTTCAACTTTATATACATGCCCTAATTTCCATGGGCGGTCATCCCCCTTTTTTACATGGCCGGCCATTAGCCTAGGCCCATTTCCTCCTTTCCCACCGTTCTAGTCTATCCTATCCCCAACTAATGCATACAATTTGCACAGGAGTGAGCCTGGCGCTCCTTTACAAGGTTTTGGAAGTGTTTTCGCACTTAATGGTGCACTTTTTATTCTTTTACTCTCCTTGGGTGACTCCAAGACTTCTTGAGGATCGTGCCCGTGCATTTAATTTTTTCCCGGGTCTAGTTGCCATTTAAGGCACCTTTTCTTTTTCTCTTTTTCCATTTCCCACTCCTTTGTGCTGCGGTAAACATTACCCCCTCCTAGCCAAGTGCCAGTCCCATGGCACTGTGGTGGGAAGTAGTGGGATAGATGATGCTATTGCTAGGTGGAATTGGTGGGGAGATGACACTGATGCTTGTGAATGAGAGGTGATGGAGTTTGATGACACTGATTCCGGAGTGCTTTAGGCTTCATGAAGATTCTCGGCATCCTTTACACTGTTCGGGCGCCCCTATGGAGCCAGTCGTCTTTTGAGTATGTGAAACGCTTGAAGCAATAAGCAATCCTTTAGGAGGATGGTATTGGAGGGATTTATTCTGGAGAAACCCCTCGAATGATGTTTGCCTTGAAAGGCAGTGGCCTAGGCTAAAAACCCCTGGCGGTGAGTAGAGGATCTTCAATTTTGAGTTTAAAGTTTTCAGGCTTGTGGTATCAATAAGCGATCCGTGGATCTTGAGGCGGTGGGCATGGACCATCGAACGATGAGGTTCCAAGATCTATGCCCATGGCAGATCCATCACTGGGTTTTCCTTCTGCTTGATTTGGTTCAGTCATGGCAGCCACCATCAGTAGGCGGATGATTGGCAACATGAAATCTGTTGAGCCCTTTAAACCTTTGCAGCAAAGCTCCTGACGTTGTAGTAATAGGGTCATGTTTGGCTCCTGGAAAAACTCCTTGTCATTGGAGGATGTAGTAGATGATCTCCTTCAACCAAGCAGCCCGTTTTTGAAACACGAACATAACCTACAAGAAAAGTGGTACACTTCCTAGGGGGTGTGTTTGTCTCACTGTGTAGTGCATGGTGCCCGTGCAAGTGGAACTGGGAGATGGGTCTAACCTTGGGCAAGCCCTTGGTAATGTCCTACATTTGAGGACCCAGTTTGTGCGCCGTTGGAGGTGCGGTGCAAAACTTAGGGTGACAAGTCTGAAAGTCCTGCCCTTGATGTGCCCTAAGTGTGAAGTGGGGGAGGGGCTAGAGAGGACTCTAGATGCAGTGAGGGTGGTGCACCAAAATAGTGAAGGAAGACTGCTTTTTTTTTTAGAGAGAGAGTACATTGGGTAAGGTATGGGGCACCTATTTAGTCACGGGGCGATCGCAGGCATTGTGATAAAAATGCGCGACTTTGTAGGTATTCTTTAATACTGGCTTTAGCTCTTAGAGGAGTGGTGGACAAGAAGGGGTGATTACACCTTGCAAAACGGGTGTCACCCATATTCTCTAAGAGCTCTAAGCAGAACGCAGGGAGGAGAGTAGCGCGCAGCATCAACCTAGTCATGGCTCTACTGTCTATTCCTAGGTTAATATCAAAAAAGAGTGGGGGGAGATGGGCTTCCACTGCTGCAGGTTTCTGGAGTAGCAGGAATTTGAGAAGTCTAAGGCAATTACAAGTGGTTAAGAATGTTGGATCGGGGTAGGAAGAGAAATCTACAAGAAAACGATTTATGGAGGGAAGTATATCTTCTACCCTAAATACTAAGCACTCCTCTGGGCTTCTAGCATTTACATTGTAGATTTTCAGGAAGTCATAATCCCCATGTAAATCTCTGTCGTAGTCCACTCCATGCCTACGGGGGTAGGGCATGTAGATGGGATTGTTACGCTCTTCGGGGAGGGAGCTACAAAATGCGGTCCAAGCATCAAAATTGGTGTCCCAAATCCTCCTTCGCCATTTCGGCTGTGCCTCGTAGCCTCGGACGGATTTGGGAACCAGACTGACCTTGTCTTCCTAGTATTCTCGTGGCTCTTGTCTCCACCTAGTCATTATCATGCTTCTTTCTTCCATCCATCTGTTTGCGAGTTCGTTAGCCAGATCTTTGATCTTGGCTACGACTCCTAAAGACAGGGCCCGGTCCAGGAAGTGTGGAAAAGCGAATGAAAGGTCAAACAGCCTCTTATGTAGCTCTCGCTGGCGCCAGATGACCAACTCCTAGGGCCAATCTATAGGATGTGTATCATTTCTCAGTGGCATGGGCTCCTCAAGGAGTTGTCATGGAAGTATGGGTGCTCGGCATTCGGCCTCCTCCTCTAACTCTTGTCTCTTTCTCCTTACTGCAATTATGTGTTCAGGTAGCTCAGCATCGGCAGGTTCCTCCTGTGGGATCTTGGGTTGAGGACCACTCGGCATCCTTTGTGGCTCTTCGTCATAATCTTGCTCAAAGTCCGGGCCCTCTTCGACATTTTTCTCAACCACAGGAGGAATGACTGGTGGTGGTGGTGGTGACCGCTCCTACTCCTGAAAAACCTAACTCCTTGAGCTCCGCAGTGGAAAGGCCCATACAGTGCAGGTAGTAGAATTGTTGCTCTTTAGTTATTCCTATACTTGTTGGAAGCTCCCGCTCTTGAAGACCGTATCTTAGAGCCCGGGTGCTTAGCTCCAACTTTCTTTTTATATGTTCCACTGTATCATCGCCCTCGGCTTGCGTCACGTGGAGCACCGTGTTGAGAAAGGCATGTCGCTAGGTCTTAGTGGTTATCTCTGCAGCCTCAACCCTAGCTTCGGCCAACATTCTTTCACATTCTGCCACCGCCAGGCGTTCTGTTAAGTCCATTACCCTATCAAAGTTTTTCCTTTCCCACTCCATGGCTCTCTCCTCCATCCTTTGCCTTTGTTCCTCTAGCTGGCTCACCAGGGTGGTTACTACCTGTTGCTGCTCATTTGATAAAAACCATAACCGGTTTCTTTCTCTTAGTTTCTGAGCGAGCTATTCTTTAGTGATCCCTCTTGCTTGATCGACAATGCTGAGCCTATGGTGCGCCTCGGCCAGGATTTCTGATTTCTCTTGTACCAACTGTTCTTGGCTCTGGATTTCAGCAAGGAATAGCCTTTTTTTATTAAAGGTCATGGCCATGAGGGCTTCTACGTCTTCCTGGGAGGTCTCCAGCGCATCTTGCAATCTCTGCACTTCATCCTGTAGCCGTTTTGCTTCAGCTACTGAGACTCCCGGCCCTTCATTTTTCAGGAATTAGATTCCCTTTATTAACCTGTTCTGCTCTTCTTGCTCTTGCCATGGCTGGGGCTCCATGGCATGTTCTTGTGGAACAGTGGCTTCGCCTTCCTGAACCTCCCGGTAGAGCTTTTCCACTTGGGCAACCCTTTGATGTAGATCACTGTATTGCTGCATCAGTAGTTTTAGGTTCCTTTGTTCTGCCACCAGGCTCTGCTCGTCCTCCAGCCTTTGCCTGAGGCGGCTTTCATTGTTTTGGGCTTTCTTTGTTTTTTCTGCTAGCTGGTCCTGCAAGGCCTTTATTTCTCTCCGTTTGTCGGCTTCCTGCCTTGAAACCTCTAGCCTGAGGGCCGCTGACGTCTTCTTTTCTTTCTCTAGTTCCGGCAGGGCCACCTTCTTCTCTTCTTTTTCCTTGTCCAGTTGTGTCAGTAATTTGGCCACCTATGCGTCATAGTCTGCGGTAGGTATGTGAGTATTGGGCATGGTGGTTGATGCCTCCAACCTTTGTCGTTTGGTCTTGCCGTGACTCTGCATCTGCGGGGCGGTGGGCCTTTTCAATCTAGTTTCAGGGACGATTTCGGACACCTTGCTCACGAGCATCTGCACCATGGTCATGAGCTGTGCCGTGTCGAGGGGAGGCGTGGGTTGTGCGGTAGTTGTAGTCGTAGTTTCAGCCGTTTTCGGCACAAAGGAGGGAGGGAGTGGATGTAGGAGGGACTTGGCCTTGCCTACGACCACTGGTTCTGCTTCCACACTTGCGCTGGCTTCGGCTTTGTGGCCAGGGCTTGTGGGTTCGAGTTCTCTGCCCCCATGGGTCTCTTCCACCGATATCCGTGTAGCTTCTGCCAGTTCTGCTAGTTCCTTTAGTCGCTGCTCCTCGGCTTCTTCCTCCGCCCTTCTTTTCCTGTCCTCTTCTACCTTCTTCGGCTCCTCTCTTATTCTGGCAAGCTCCTCCCCCCACCTGGGGGCTACATGCCCCCCAGCACCATCACTCCCTCTCTATCTCTCCCCTCGACGTGCTGCCAGTGGGGAGAGAGGGGGAGTAAAAAATATTTGAACTAATTTTATAAAAAAAAGTATTTTTCTTTTAAAATTTCAAGAGAGGGTTCCTATGGCCCATTACAAAATCGCTATTTGATTCCAAGGGGAAGAGCAAATATGCGATGGAAATTTTATCATGACTATTCTTGCATTGTTTGGCAAGAATACAATTGGTTTTTTTGTTGGTTGATCTAACAACATCCTTAAAGATTTTACATTCAACTAGTTGTTAGCTTGTTGTTTGGATGATATTCCAAGTGCTTGTGATTTATGCAAATGCATGGCAAGGGTCTATGATGACAAGTTGCAATGGGGATAAAGGAATATTTTCCTAGAAAATGATATTAGGACTGAATGCCTTGTTGTGATGGATTCCTAAACGATTCAATTAAGGAATGATATATTGCACGGGTGGATCACCACCATGATCGCACTGCGGATTAACCCAAAGAGAGCACTGCTCGATTCATGGGCCAAAGGTCGAGTGGTGAAAAGGCCAACCACAGGAATAATATTTCACTCCTAGACAGCTTGCAGGTCAGGTGGAGTTCTGGACACCCCATTGCTAGGTCTAGAATGGAGTTAAAGACCTCCGTGGCCTTCAACGTCTAGGCATGTTAGGAGATCCTATTCTAGATAAAGGATTGAATTGATTTGGACCAGCTACTTCTGTAGGGTAGAAGGGATACTTCTGTTGGACAAAAGGGATACATAATTTCTCTTGTATGGGCAGGAGACAAAGATTAACTTGAATAAAAGTTAAGGAACTTATTTGAACTTGTTTGTCAATAGATTGCTTGCTTTGTTTTCGTGTCTATGCTATAAGTTATGTGAAAGAACCCTGTTCCCTAAAAGGCTTAATTAATGAAGGTGACTTTAAGTATCACACATAAATGTGGTAGGACCTAATTAGAAAACTAAAGCTATTGAGGGAAGTGGGTGGAGAGAACCCTCGATGAGTCCTTAGGGTGGTCCCAGAGACTGGGATGCTTCTTACAAGATTTTTACCATCTTTCACCTTATAAATTGTTAGGATAGAACCCTGATTCATGCTATTTTAGGAGACTGGAATGGGACTATGCCCTATGGGCAGAGAGGTCAAGCAGCACATTCCTCTCATTTCCCATTCTCTTTGAACCAAGTGTGGCATGGTCTTGCTTTGGCTTGGGTATCTCTATGTAAAGTAGGATGTCCAGGATCCGGCGCTAGAATGCTGTTAGGAGACCTTGGCCACTAGGAGCCCAAATTTTAGGTCGATTTTAGGGGGTTCAACAATGAACGTTTTGTTGCGAGGCGGATTCGGGAAACCCTAGGCGAAAAAACCGGAACATTCCATGGGAGTGCCAGGCAGCGATGCTTAGATTCATTTCTCAATAGACTGCTAAAAGTATGCCTGGACAGCGGATGGGCGAGCGCCTTACAATTGGTATTAGAGTGAAACTTCGTAAAGATGCGTGATTGATTAATGTATGGTTCATAGACATATCCTAAGCAGAATAACCTAAATGGTATGGCTTGATTGTTAGGCACCTCCTGCACCCACAAATGTTGACATGCAAGAGAAGAAATTTCTTCTCAAGAAAATTAAGGCACCCGAGTTTGATGGAGAAGGAATAGATGTCGCAGAAGAGGCGGAGATATGGATTGAGTCGATGGATGATTATTTCTCTACTGCAGGAATTGTTGCTACAAATTAAAAAAAATAGCCAAACTTAAGTTGACCAATAATCGGATATATCAAATACAATAGGTTGTCATTTCAAAAGACCGCATGCTTATAAGTGATCAGAGTAGCGCAGTGGAAGTGTGGTGGGCTCATAACCCACAAGTTCCAAAAATGATACCCCCAATTTCTCTTGAGATGAAGACATTTTGATTTCTCTAAGGGGAGAAGAATGTAATATTTTGACACAATAAAAGTTAGCTGGTTAGCTCGAAAGTTACTTAGGGGGAGGGGGGGTCACTCATGAATATATGTATATATAATGTCAGTTCAAAATAAGGGATTTTTAAAACACTATGTTTGTACATTTTTTACATACATATGGGTGTCATATAAAGGGGTTACTTATAGATTGAATAGAAAAGGGTTGTGTTTTATTCAAGAATAATTCACATATTAGGATATTTATAAATAGGCCATGAACGCACATTATATAGAGAATATATATATAGTGAACCCCTCAAGGAAAGTTAGTTAATCAATTAATAAGTTAGTAAGATTACTAACTAAAGACTAACTAAAGTTTTAAAAAAAATAACTAACATTCATAGTTAAGGATTTTTATTTAATTAAAAATATATATTTAAAATTTGAGAGTTGTAAATCTGATATTTTTCTCAAATTGACAAGGAATGTAGCCACCCTTCATGGAAGTTACAACATGAACGAGACTTATGAGCTATATTAATCACTATTATTAATGTGTATAGTTTGGATTCTCCAAAAATATTAGATTTTGGGCAAAACTAGTATATTTTAGATATTATCCTAAAAAGATATGGAGATTTCTAAAACTTGATGTCATTTAAAAGAATATATAAGTGATGTTTTGTTAGTTTTAGAGATTTTATAAAAAGAAAAAAATAAAGAGAGGGATTTGTGAAATCTTGCTCTCCGCAATTGCAATCTACAGAAAGAAAACAACACTTCGAACAGAGAAAAGGAGTGAATTGAGAGCCTTCTAATCAAGCATCTTGGGTTTTACCCCCCTTTCGGAGCCAATGAAACCATCAGATTTATGATATGAGCACCAGATCATTGATCTTTCCACGATCCCCCTCCACAAAGAGCTCCACTTCTCAGCCACAAGCCCTCTTCTCTAATTCACTATAAATATGAGGCATGGGGAGGCACAAGAAGCATAAGGAGACCCCGAGAGGCTGTGAGAGAAAGGTAGAGAGAAGGATACCCCTCCAAGAGATTGAGAGAGAGAGAGAGAGAGAGAGAGAGAGAGAGAGAGAGAGAAAGAGAGAGAATAGTTACCCCGAGAGGCAGCAAAGGGAGAGAGTTAGCTCAATCCCCTCTATCTCGATCCTCGACTTAGCCATCTTCTCTTACACTCTCCCATCTCAAATCTATTATGCCTTCTTAATCTTTTGAGTCTACTTGTAGACGATGGCTCCCAAGTGAAGAATGTCACGTGCAGATGGCAATCCCATATTAAACAATGAAGCTTCGGATGAAGGCATCACTATCAATCCAATTGCGGTACCGATCGTAAGTAATGTATTTCCAAATTGATAGATTCTTGTTTTGATTCTCGTATAAGATACGTTCGGCCCCATACTATGATGCACAAGTATGGGTCATTTCATCTCACGTATTCAAAAGATCAAGCTTGCAAAGTGCATGTATCAAGGGAAGTTAATCGCACCTAGTTGCATATGGTTTGTTTGTTGATAGAGCAATTACAAGGAGGAATTGGTCAAGGGTTATGAATGGCATAATCATGATATTAAAAATTGTGTATACAAGTGTTAAGTAAATTTTACATAGAATCGCTCTTTGATCCCAAGGGAAAGAGCAGATATGTGATGGAAATGTTATCATGACTATTCTTGCATTGTTTGGAAAGAATACAATTGGTTTTTTTTTGTTGATCTAACAACATCCTAAATGCTTTTACATTCAACTGGTCGTTAGAGGATGATGTTCCAGGTACTTATGATTTATGGTAAATGCATAGCAAGGGTCTGTGATGACAAGTTGCCATGGGGATAAATGAATGTTTTCCTAGAAAATGATATTAGGACTAAATGCCTTGTTGTGTTGGATTCCTAAAGGATTTAATTAAGGATATATTGCATGGGTGGATCACCTCCATGATCGCACCACGGATTAACCCAAAGAGAGCACTGCTTGATTCATGGGCTGAAGTTCTAGTGGTGAAAAGGCCAACCATGGGAATGATATTTCACTCCTAGATAGCTTGCAGGTCAGTGGAGCTCTCGACACCCCTTTCTAGGTCTAGAATGGAGTTGAAGACCTCCGTTTCCCCCAACATTTGGGCATGTTGGGAGATTCTATTCTAGATAAAGGATTGAATTGATTTGGACCAGCTACTTCTGTAGGGTAGAAGGGATACTTCTGTTGGAAAAAAGGGATACATAATTTCTCTTGTATGGGCAGGAGACAAAGATTAACTTGAATAAAAGTTAAGGAACTTTTTTGAACTTGTTTGGATTGCTTGCTTTGTTTTCATGTACGTGCTATAAGTTATGTGAATGAACCATGTTCCCTAAAAGGCTTAATTAATGAAGCTGACTTTAAGTATCACACATAAATATGGTAGAACCTAATTAGAAAACTAGAGCTATTGAGGGAAGTGGGTGGACAGAACCCCCAACGGGTCCGACCTATGGTAGGGTGGTCCTAGAGATTGGGAGACTTCTCACAAGATTTTACCATCTTTGACCTTAGAAATTGTTAGGATAGAACCCCGATTCATGCCATTTTAGGGGACCGAAATGGGACTATGCCCTATGGGCATAGAGGGTAAGCAGTGCATCCCTCTCATTTCCCATTCTCTTTGAACCAAGTGTGGCATGGGTATGCTTTGTCTTGGGCATCTCTGCGTAAAGTTGGATGTCCAGGATCTGATGCTAGAATGCTATTAGGAGACCTTGGCCACTAGGAGCCCAAATTTCAGATCGATCCTAGTAGGTTCGATCTGTTGCAAGGCGGATTCAGAAAACCCTAGGCGAGAAAACCTAGAACATGTTGGAAGAGAGGGGGAGAGACAGAGTGGAGTGAAAGATGAGTCTCAACTCATTGTTGTTCTTCTTCCATTATTCTTCCATCATACTAACTGAAAAGAGACTTACACACATAGGTATGACTAACCAAGACTAACTGTTGTTAAGTCACTGACTACACTAAATTATTGAATGTCACACACGTGTACAACTATATCTAGCTAATGTCAATCACACACATAAAGATAGATTGACTGAAGAGTAATAGGAGCTTTATATTCTAACACTCCCTCTCAAGCTCAAACCATCTAATAAACTCCAAGTAGCTATCTGAAGTATATGAACTTTTCTTTACCCAGTGACTTATTAAATATGCCTGCTACCTGGTCTTCAATCTTCATGTGAATCAAGTCAGTCTACCTTGTAAGAACCATTTCTCTAATGAAATGGTAGTGAACCTCAATATGTTTGGATCTAGCATGGCAGACGGGATTGCTAGCCAATATAACACTGTTGAGGTTATCACAATGCAATCTCACTCTACTTTCCAGCTGTATTCCCAAGTCTTTCAGCAATTTCATTAACCAAACTACTTTGCAAGCCGCTAAGGCAGCTTCTTTGTACTCAACTTTTGTATTGGACAATGCAACAATAGGGTGTTTCTTACTATACCAACTAATCATACTATTGCCCAATCCAAATGCATAACCACTGGTTGACCTCCTGTCATAGGCACAACCAGCCCAATCAGCATCAGTAAACCGTGTCAAGTTAAGAGATTTTCCATATGCATAAAACAACCCATAATCTGTAATGCCCTTTACATATCTGATGATCCTCCTGATTGCATCTAAATGTGGTTTGCGAGGCTTCTACATGAACTGACTAATCAGCCCCACTGCATAATATAAGTTAGGACACGGGTAATAGTCAACTATATCAAGCTTCCCACCATCTGTCGATACATGGTCACATTCTCTATGTCATTCCCAATATCAATCTATAGCTTGACATTCTGATCAAGAGGTGTCTCCATAGGCTTGCATTCAACCATACCATACTTCTATAACATGTCATGAGCATACTACTTCTGTAGTAGCGATATACCTTGAGGCGTAGAGACTGCCTCAATCCCAAATAAACACTTCAACTCACCAAGGTCTTTGACTTTGAATTCAGCATGTAAACATGATTTAATTTCAACAGTGCCCTCTTCATCATCTCGGGTGATGATAAGATCATCTACATAAACCAGTAGAAACACATATCCATGATCTGTCTTCTTTGTGAATAGACTGTGATCTGCATTACTCAATCTAAATCCATGTAGCTATAAATAGCTGCTAATCCAAGCATTCCATGCTCTAAGTGCCCGTTTCAACCCATATAAAGCCTTTTTCAGCTTATATACATGTGTAGGAAAATCCGGGTGAACATAGCCTTCAGGCTACTCCATATATACTTCCTCAACCAAATCACCGTTCAAGAAACCATTCTTGACATCCATTTGTCATAATTTCAAGCCTTTGCATGCTGCTTATATACATGTGTAGGAAAATCTGGGTGAACATAGCCTTTAGGCTGCTCCATATATACTTCCTCAACCAAATCACCGTTCAAGAAACCATTCTTGACATCCATTTGCCATAATTTCAAGCCTTTGCATGCTACTAAAGCAATGAAAGTTCTGACTGTTGCCATTTTAGCCACCGGACTGAAAGTCTCCTCATAGTCAAGGCCATATTGTTGTGCATACCCTTTTCAACTAGCTTGGCCTTATAGCATTCTAACAAACCATATGACTTACACTTAACCTTGTACACCCATTTGCAGCCAATGGGGACTTTGCCTTCAGATAACTCAACCAATTCCCATGTCTCATTTTCAGCCAAGGCTACAAATGCCTCATCCATGGTAGCACACCAATTATCATTTGTAACTGCATCATCAAACTTTCTAGGTTCTTTATAACCTATCACACTAGCCATATATTCATAATGGCAGGCTCAATAATGAGTGTATGTAAACCTATTAATTGGTTTTGTGACTCTTTCATATCTTCGTAAGTGTGGCTCACTCTGAGCTTGTCTCTCATGAGGCAGTACATAATGAATCTACCTTGCTCTAGGCATCATAACAGATAGAATGCCCAACTCACTATCCAAACTATCACTGTTGGATGACTCATAACCTGTTGTAAGTGGACCTATCACATCCTTAAGCATCTTTTCTTTCCCTTATCCAATCTCCCCCTAATTGATATATCTGTGTCAGTGGAGGTAGGAGTACAATTCTGCAAGTGTCTTGACGAAGGACTTACTGTAGGTGACCCATCACCTGTAGGACCACTCGTAGATGTACTCATTGTAGGTGTATTTTCAGCATTACTAGTGTTTGTCGATCCATCAGTAGCCACTGCAACAGAATCACCATACCACAATGCTAGCTAATCAAAAAAATCTCTGCTAATCAATGTCTCATGTATAGATGGTACATAACACTTGTAAGCTTTTTGATCTTGTGTATAACCAAGGAACACACTCTTGACAACTTTAGGATCCTAATTAATGGCCAATTAATGTGTGGTCTCGTGAGAGAATTAGCTAAGCTCCATCATCTTCTTCTTGGAATCTGCTGATCAAATCCTTCATACCCACTAACCAATTGAGGGGGTTGAGAAATTGAAGTGGTAGGAGATGGAAAAGGAATGAGTAAAAGAGGATGAAGAGATGGGTAGGAAAAATCATAAAATGAGGAATAAGCTAAAGAAGGATTAGCTGAAAATTTAGGCGAATCAGTTAAGAAAGGTGTTAATTGATAAGCATGAAAGTAGAAGGTATATGGATAGATGGAAAAGGACAAGGCGGAGAAGGGGAAAAGACTCAATCTTCAATGAAAGAATGATAGGTAAAGATTGGAATTTGAGGAAAACCCTGAGGTTGTAAAAGGAGAGGTAAGATGGCTGCTTAGTTGGATTGATAAAGGGAAAAATAAGCATCATAGCGATGGGCCATTTGTTGATAATACAATAAGATAGGAACAGAGGGTCCTAAAACAGATCATTGATGGTAGGCATCAAAGAAGGATGAATCAAATGGATGGTTCTTGGAAAGATAAGCTAAAAGATCCACCCTCAATTGGTTAGTGTTGTGCACATGAGTAGAGACTGTATTCTGTCGTTGGTTCAGGACTACAGAATCAATCATTGAATGCCATAAAGTGTCAGGGAAAGTAGCCACTTTAGAAGAATAGCACTAGAACATTTTATCTATCCTCAACTCCAAATGGTTGACATATAAGGCAGCTTGTAAGACCACATCCCCTACATACCAAGCTAGATCTACATCATCTGAAATTAATAGATCACCTTGTAGATACATATAAGACATCAGCATGGTATTCATCATCACAGAATATTCAAAGACCATATGGAAAACTCCTGTCAACAAATTAGGAGACCAGACTCCACTCCAACCATCCTCTGGAAGAGGGAGATCCATCATTGAGAGCTTAATATATAAGGCCAACTTCTGCAATTGATAGTGGAGAAAAAAGGAATGGTCGGGAGGAACATACTCCTAAAATTGCTTAAATGTAGACCATAATAAATCCATCCTAAACTACAATCTTTCCACTTTAGCTTGAAATAACAGACATAATGTGGCCTGTCTCTGGAGAACTGCCAAGTCTTGCTGAGATATAGAAGGAATCATGGGGACACTGGGACTTGGAGGGATGGACCGTGACTACACCAATTGTTCCTTCAACTGTTTTAATCTGGGAAGCTTGGATTTCCTTTGTATTGTGAGAAGTCTGCAAAGCTAATAGTTTCGTATCCAGAAGAGTCTTAAACTCTTGAGCTTCTTTGGACATTTTCTCTTTCTCTTCCGAAACTCTAGTGACCTGCGAGACTGAGCTTCTGCTAACTGAGTTTTCAAAGAAGATATTTCTTCTCTCTAGGTTGCAATCATTTGTATCTGCTTAAACAAATCGGAAAGAGTGTCATTAGCAGAGGCTAGCTCTGTGGTTGCCTTATGCATCTGGTCTTTGGATTGCATCAATTCTTCATAGAAAAGAGCATATAACTATTGAAGACAAGCTGTCACTGAGAGTTCAATAGAACTCTAGATGTCATTACAAAGAAAAGGAATGGCATCCCCTGTCAGTAAGCTGTTCAATAAAGGAACTGATATATCCAAAGAACCCTCTCGTTGTGCCTTGAATAAGTTGTTGCATGTGAGGTAGGCAAGGAGGTCACTTCGAGAGGTAGCAAGAACTGACACTATCATCTCTGCTACACGCTTCAAGCACTTTCATTGAATGACCAACAGAGGAGGGGAATCAGTATCTTCTATGTCAATGGGTTTTGAATCTTCTAAAGGTGGAGGGGGAGGGACTCGATCAAATGGAGGAGGTAAAACACCCTTCTTAAGGCCTGAATATGTCAGGAAAGCATATAAATATGAACCATAGATTACATTGGTAACATTTCCTCTAGTCACTTTGACAAAATGCTTGTCCATCTTCGTAAGAAGGTAAGTACTCCAGTCAATGGAAACCCCTTTTAAAACCATCCTCGAGGCTGCGAAGAGCTCCTTGGACAAATAGTAAGATGGTGTCTTGGTAGGCATGAACTTGTCCTAGAGAAATTAACAGACTAGCTTCCAGACAGGATCATTGAGAAAGACACTCCTGAAGTGTTAATCACCTTCTTGACATCGAGGACCTCTTTCGTCTACTTCTATAATAGGTTGAGGATCTCTTCATTTGAGAATAAATGTCTGGTTGTGACAAAGGGTTCTCATTTGTAAGGAAGAGACAAAGCCTTCCCTAACCCTCTAGGTGTAAGGGCCATAGAAGTACCACGAACCAAGCCCGATTTCTTACTCTATGATGCGAGAAACTTATCAGAAAGGGTTGGATCATCTAGAATCAGAGGGAGTGGAGCAGCCACAAAAGTGCAAGGCCAACTTTCACAATAGACTCAAAAGTCAGTAGGGAAGAATTATCCCTATTGATTGATGGCACATACTGAACAGAAGGAGGAGCTTGAAGCACCATTTAGATGGAATATACACACACACTACATACATAGACAATCACAGTGAATGCCTGCAAAACAACGGAATATTTATAAAAAAGAAATAGACCAGAATAAACACAAATAGACGTGACTAACCGATTGACCACCCCAAACAATCCACATCCTAAAAAAAATTCGGCATGACGTCTACACATATGCGACCAAAAGCTTCATGCTATGCAACAAACATGCACTTGAGACCCCGTATCAGGCAGAAAAGAAAAATACAAACCGCACCCATAATCGTATCATACAATCAAACCATAATATCTCAATAACCTTCTCAAGGCATAATCAGAACTTCTATAAGCAATGACAACTTGAAAGACTGCACATGCCCATCCCACGAAACACATTTATTGAAAAGGGAAAAAAGTGCAATGAGGGGAATGATTTTAGTGAAGGGTTCTTTTTAATAAATTATTAACAACGGTTTAAATTTTATTAGATTGTAAACCTTAATAAGAAAACGACGGTTCATTTTTAAATTATTAGTTACAATTTATTAATGTGAAACGGTACTTTTAACGAATCCCGAACTTCAATACCTAGACTCAGGTCTCTAAATGCATATTCATTAAGTATGTGTTTAGTACTTTTTGTGTAGTGCGTGCACTTGTGACGGCAGGTTTATTTTTGTTAAACTTAGATGTGTCTGTAGCACACGAAGCGCATACTAAGTGAATGGTGGGTTGATTTCAATTTATTAGAAAAATGTGTATTTGGTGCGAGTGCGCGTGCCATGGTGGTGTTTAGGATACATTTTAAGAATTAATTGTAAATTTTGGGGTAGCAAAAAATAAAAAATATGAAGGAAAAAAAGTACTTGGAAGTGGGTATATGTATATGCAATGAAATAGAATGTGCACGTCTCAATCCCAAGATGCAAGTCAATAGTCCAAAAAGGAAAAAACCACGAACTCAAAATGATGTAACATGTCGAGGCAAAGTTAATGGAGGTATATTTGTTTGGTGTGCGCAATTTGTTTTGTTTTTGTTTTGGTGATTGTGTTGATACGTTTTTTTAAAATAAAATTTATTTTAAAAGTGATATTTGATATTTGTTTGTTTTTTATTAATATGATTAAAATGGGATAAATGGGACACATGAATATATTGTAAACTTTTATGGTGAGGTTTTAACAATGCACCATGAGTGAAATCTAGACCATCAAGTTTCAACAATGTTTCTGGATTTATCCAGTATTTTTCAGCTTATTTCTAGAATTAAAAATGATTTTTCCATGAATTTAGGTATTGAATTTAGCATTTTTACCTTAAAATAATAGTTGGACCATTTGGCAAAACATTTTTAGCTTATGGAAATTTCTAGAAATATTTAGATGAGTTAGTGGAATTTTTGAATTTTTTAAAAATTTATTTTTTATTTTTATTGATTTTTTTTAAAATTTTCAATGGATTTTGAAGGATTTTTAATATTTGTAATTTATCTGCAATTTATTTTTTGTGTTTCAACCAAGAAAATAAATTAAAAATTTTCAAATTTTCCAAGGATTTTTCTATTTTTAATTAAATTTTTATGATTTTTTAAGAAATTTGTAGGATTTTAAGTATTTTCTCGGGTTTTTAATGAGTTTTAAAATTAAAAATAGGTACCCGAGGCTCCATGTGAACAGCTGCGTGGAAATGACTGAGCACACACCACCGCACGGCCAACTAAGAGCAGGGCAGTGGGGAGAAAGGCGAGCAGGAGGCATGGGTGAAAGAAGAAGAGAAAGAAGAATAAGAAGAAGAGAAAAAAGAAAGAAGAAGAGAAAGAGGAGGAGGAGATAGCGGTTGGTCACAAAGGGGAAGCGCCAACTTTTTTTTAATTATTATTTTTAAATCTTTTTTTTGTGTGATTGTTTTTGTTTTTTTTTTGTGTGTGTTTTTTTATAAAAAGGGTTGTGTGAAGGTTGTTAAGGTGGGGGGTGTGTGGGATTTGGTGTTCTTTTTGGGTTTTTTTGTTTAATTTTTAATTATATTATATTATATTATATTATTTATTTGGTTTTGATTTTTATAATTGTTTAAAGGTTTTTGTTTTCGTTTAGTCATTGTTTTTGTTTGTGTTTGGTTTTTTTTTTGTTTTTTTGTTTGTTTGTTTTGTGTTTTTGTTTTGTATTTTTTTTTGTTGGGTTTTTTTTGTTTATTGTTTTGGGGTGTTTTGGTTTGGTTTTTTTTTTTTTTGTTGGGTTTGTGTTGAATGTTGTTTTGTGTGTTTTGAGGATTGGGTTGGTGGGTGGGGATTTTTTTTTCTTTTATTAAAAGAAAGGAAAATAAAAATAAAAGAAAAGCCCGAAAAAGAGGAGCGTGCCCCCGTCCCGTGCGTATGCATAGCGGGGGGAGGGGTAAAAGAAATTTGTAGTGACGGGACTAAACACGGTCGGGATGTCGGGACAAAAGGGTGCGAAGACAACGGGGTGGCTCGAGGTACCTAAATTCGAAAACGGACATGTTCACATGCGAGGCAAAACACACAAGAACACGATAAAACAAAGAAAAATTAATAATGCACAAACCATGCATCAGAACGCAATGTCGTAACAAGGAAAACTAGGCTAGAAGGTGAGGGGGAGACTGTGGAAAAGTACAACGGGGTGTTGGGGATCAAATCAGGGCGTTCCCATGGAAAAAAGGCCAAAAAGTAGGAGCAAAAACCCATATGACAATTAATATCAAAGAATTTATTCATCGAAATGAAACATGGGAAAAAGGAAAATGGTGAGAAAAGTTATATTGGACATGCCTATCATGGGAGAACATAGTTTTGATGGAGATAAGACCCGTTCACATGGAAAAAACCCAAAAATTAATCTCGATACGGGATACATAAATTAATAGAAAAAGATCTGGTCATTGGAATGAAGGTAAGTAAAAAAAAAAATGTCCGGGGGAAGGGAATTCACAGGATCGTCACAACAAAATGCATTTTCGGGGAATTAAGAGGGGTTCACATAAGAAAAATATTAAAAAAATAAAAAATACATTAAAGTTTTTATAATTAAAAATTTGGCAAGCGAAATAGGCTAGAGAAAAAAGAAAAAACGTGGAAAAAGACTTAGTGGACACGACTATCAAATTAAGCTAGAATTTCGATGAGAACAAGACATGTTCACATGGAAAAATGTGAAAAATACTCACGAAAATAGCTTGAAAACCCGAAAAAATTAAGAACAGTTCAACCGTGCATCGAAATGACAAGGAGTAAAAACAAAAAATGTCAAGGGGAAGGTGATTGCCATGCCTATCATGTCAAATCACTGTTTTGAAGTAATAAAGGTGCATTCACATGGAAAACCGTCCAATTTACACAAAATGCTTCAAAAATTAATAACTCAAGAACTGTGTGTTGGAACAAGGGTTGGTGAAAAGAAAAAATGGGCAATTCAAAGGGACAACGGGGTTGCAAGGTTGGAGTGGGATTCTAGTGAACGTAGAGTGTGTTCACATGGAAAAAAAAATGTCAAAACAAGGGATAAAGGAAAATAGTGGAGGAACAGCCCCAAGGATGGGTGAAAATGGACGGGTGGGTGGGGAAGGGACCCCATCAGGAGAAAATTAGGTCATGACGTAGATGCATGATCAAATTGATGCATATGTAGGGGATATGCATCATAGACGTGTAGGGATGCGTCCCCACACTTAAAACCTTAACAGACAGGGTTAGATGTATCAACACAGCCTAGGACTCATCAACCGACTAGACTCTAACGTCCCCACACTTAAACATATAATATACACTTGCAATCATAAGGATAGGGTTAGAAAAACTTGGCCCATTTCGCGTATGGTCGAAGAAGCTGTCACTACTACAGAAGGGTTGGAGTCGGCTGCAGGAGGTACCACGGCTCGCTCCAACATTTAGCTAGCATGGGAGGGACCATGCAGCAGCACCCAGGGAGGTAGCTGGTTGATAAAGCCTAGCAGGGTAGGTGTCATTGACGAAGGCTAGTCAATCAGCTCACAGGCACTTAGATGGGATGAGAGAACAGCCACTCGCCCCATAACTTACATCACTCAAGGTAATATTGATGGAAACCCAGATCTCACACTCGGTTTAGAAATCGACAAGGGGAATGGTGCAAAGGGAGTATGCCAGGGTGCACAGTTGATGGTGCATCAGTGTGTCCAACCCATCTGGCATAGGTGCAAGCAGGAAGGCTAGGGAGTCTCGTAGTGCAGTGTACAGAACAGAGTGACATGTCATGTGCTGATGGCAGAGACCCATCCCATGGGTGCATAGGGAAACGAGAACATACCTGATTCCAGGGGTCATAACTTCCCTCAATCCTCACCTCTCAATAATTGATTAAGGAAACACCAATCACACTCAACCCCCCCTCTGTCTCACGCTCTGTTGATAGATATAGGAGGGCAACATGTTCCTGACACCCATTGATATAATCCTCACAGTCATTTGTGCAAAGGTTGTATGCCTTGTGCGCATTTGATGGTGCAATTGTGCATCCCACCCTATGCCGGCGTACGGTGCGAGAAGAAAGGCCATGGAGCCTTATAGCATAGTGCACAGGAACAAACCGTGCTTTGTGCATTGAGAGGCCCAACCCGTGCATGCAGCACTCCATTCACACATCTCACCTCTCTGTTAAATGTAAAGGGCAAGGACTGGTCACTCATGCCACCCGTTGTCTCATATTCATTTGATAAATACAGAGGGCAACCCATACTCACATCCCCATCCGGTTAGGATGAAAGCTCTCATCACTTAAGGGGCTATCAATGAAGATCGCTTTGTCTATTGTTGTCATCACGATGTTGAAGACAAGGCGTACCCAGGGAGGTAGCCAACAAGTTTGGTACTGCAATGGTTGGTAGAAAAGATCTTCTGTTGAAGAGGCAAACAGACTGATAAAGTTATAGTGAGAGCACACCAAGGGAGGTGGCTTCAAATTACTTGTGGAAAGGTTATGCTAATGAATCAGCTATCCTGAATTGCGCGGTGTTATCACCTTTTCCACAGTCAACTTCCCGCCCAAGGGTGTTTCCACCTTTTCTTGGAATGAGGCCTGCTATGACAGGGAATTTCTTCATTTTCTCCCATAACAGTTTGTTTGTTTTGTTTTTTTCTTTTTTTTCCTTTTAATAAAGAGAATGGTAGAAATACCATGTAGCAGAACCATCCACATTACCACTACTGGATCAGACGAGAGGAGAACATAGTAAGGATGGGAGGCATCTGGGAGGGGTTAGCAAGACAAGACCGCCTCATGAGGAAGATCATAAGGGCTATCAGAAGCAGAAGGAGAAGGATAGTGCGACACCCACAAGGAAAAGGGTGCGTCGACTGTGATTGTTAGGATCCCCAAGGAGGGAAGTACTTCTTCATGCAATAGCCATTAATCAAGAAGCATCATCATAGGCATCAACAGTCTGCACTTGAACAGAGTCATTAGGATTGATAGCAAATACCTTGTATGGGCCCATCCGCCATTGTTAAAGCTTGCCAGGAAACTTGCCAAATCTGGAATCATAGGCCAAGACAAAATCACCTTCTTTGAACTCCTTCTGCTTGATGAAACTGTCATGATAGGCCTGACATCATGCTTGAGTACTTTCCATGTACTGCAGGGCCATCCGCCAAATCTCATCTAAACATTCCAAGTGCAGGAGGCGGCATTGCAGTGACTCATCATCTCCCAAGAATTCTTTAACTGCCACTTGCAAAGAGGGTAATTCTAGTTCAACTGGGAAAAAATCTTCTGTACCATACACCAGTTGGAAAGGAGTTTGTTCTGTAGCAGCCTTATGGGAGGTTCTGTACGCCTAGAGGGCCTTTATAAGTTGATCGTCCCAATCACAATGATGTGCAACAATCATTCTTGTGAGGATCGAGCAAAGGATGTGGTTGGTGACTTCAACTTGGCCGTTGGCTTTGGGGTAATAGGGAGTGGACTTGCGATGGCAGATCTTGTACAAGTCTGCTGTCAGCTCTTCCATGATTTTGTTAAGGAAATGAGTACCTCTGTCACTTACCAGCTCAAGGGGACTGTCAAAATTGGTGATAATATTCACGTACGTGAACAGGGATATATTGTTACCATCATCTCGCTTCAGAGCTTTAGCTTCACATCACTTTGTGACATGATTCGTACATACTAGGATGTATCTATTCTGCTTCTATCTGGTGGGCGGACAATGGGACCCATGAAATCAATCTCCCACTTCTCGAACGGTTTTAGGGGAAGGATAGGTTGTAGTGGCATGGCACTTGTTTTGGTGGGTTTCCCCATTCGCTGACAAGCATCACATTTCTTGCACTAGTCATATGCATCCTTGTGGAGGGTCGGCCACCGGTATCCTACGAGTAGAGCCTTTCTGGCTGTTGCTTCTCCTACAAAGTGTCCATCACATGGTTCATCATGGCATGCTTTCAATACTATGCCGATTTCATCTCTTGCAACACATCTTCACAATACTTCACCTTTGCCTCTCTTGTACAGTGCACTGCCTAGCAAGGTGTAGGGGGTTAATTCTAACAGAAGCTTCTTCTTCTCATGGCTTGAGATGCCAGGAGGATATTGTTGAGTTGCCAGAAGGTTGGCTATGTCTGCATACCAGGGAGTAACTGCTTTGTTAGAAAGCAGAGTTGCAGCATTGGAATGTGTGCACAAGAGGGAGAAAGAGACTCAAGTACAAGAACAAGTTCTTGTTTAATATGTTGCTCAAGGTACAACTTGGGTACACTCTATCTCTCACTTAATAGTGACACATAGGTAGTTTATATAGCCTCTGCCAGGCTAGGGCTAGGGTTTCCCCTCCCCCTAGGGCTATTCACACCCATCTGCCCTCATACTCCCTTGCTTATAGTGGGTTCCTATGCCTATCTTCTAACACCCCCCCTCAATGCCAAGGTGGAATTAGATTACAAGGCATGTAAAATGTCCCCCCCCTTCTTGGGATGCCTTTATAAATCAGGCTTACAAGAGTGTTTTAGGTAGATGATTTAAAAAGTCAAAACACTCGATCTTCAGATGGATTGGAGGCATAGTTGGCCACCAATTCTTTGTGTACATTAGGAGTGTTGGGGCATTTACTAGCGATATGCCTTGTCTTCTTGCATTTGTTACATTTCATTTTCTTAGGATACTTTTTCCAAAAATTATTTACAATATGTCCTTTTTTCTTACAAAAAGAACATCTAGTGAGAATTACATGTACCAATACTTGATCACGGGAAGTTGAAGATGCCTGGCCATTGCTGCTTTCTTTGTGGTTCCTCTTTTCTTCATCCAAATAGGATTGAATCGTACTTGCCAATGTAGGAACTGGAATGTTGGTGAGAATGGTTACAAGAGTAGGAAACACCTGTTTTACAGCTTTTAGGAGAATAGCAATAGCATCTTCTTAATGTATTGGAGCTTGTATAGAGGCAAGTTGTGCCATAATTCCCTTCATGTGAGAGATGAATTTTCCCAAATCTTCTCATGATTTATATTCTAAGCTAAAGAATTAAATTTTAAGAAAGATTTTAATATTTTTACCAGTGGCTTTGTCAAGTGCTATGATTACGTGAAGGAACCAGTGCCTAACGGGCTAATTAAGGAAGCTGATTGATACATGTCCAACTAATTGACCAGCGTACTTGAAACAAAGTCACTGAAGATATACAATACACTTCTAGTGTATGATGGTCTATGTGTTTATAATTGTACACATAACCTTACAACAATATACGAAGAGGAATAACACTCACTAGATTTTAGTAAATAGCCAGCAAGCAAATGATTAGATGATTAATGATTAGTGTTTAGAAACACTAATGTCAAGCTTAGTGAAATGCTTGAATGAAAGCAAGTTGAGAGTCGGCTTCCCAATGCACTTAGTGATGTCCATTGAGCATGTCCAAGAGCTTTCAGATCTAGAATAAGCTTCAGAGAATATGCTTTAGTGATTAGAATCACTGTTAATAAAGCTCAGAGTGAAAAAGGTGAAAAATGCCAAGCTTAGAGCTTGCTAGCTATGGCTGCCACAAGGTACATAGTTAGGGTTTGGCCGAGATCTCTCTCTATGGAAGGAATTTCTAGAAGCCCTCTTGTGGGAAGATGGCCCACTAGGGGGGCTAATAAAGCCCCAAGTTAGCCACCACCATTTCCCCTTTCACTGCTCGTACTGCTATACGAAACGTCATGCGGTCTAACTACGCCTGTTTCCTACGTTTTTTGCAATGCCGAGCTTTTAGCTACCTTATGTCATGGTTTGGAGTAATGATCAGCTGCACCCAAGGATAGGCAAGAAGTCCCTAGAAGAAATTAGAAGGAGATATGGCCTCCTTTGTCCTCCCCAAGTCCTCCAATGGAGGTAGGTTGCAGGCAGCTATGGAGGAAAGAAGGATAAGATGAAAGAGATGAAAGCTCATGTGCACCTAGTGATAGCTGAGGTTGAGGGAAGTCGAGGAGATCACAGATGGCTCTGATACCATGTTAGAAAGTAGAGTTGCAGCATTGGAATGCGTGCACAAGAGGGAGAAAGAGACTCAAGTACAAGAACAAGTTCTTGTTTAATAAGTTGCTCAAGGTACAACTTGGGTACACTCTATCTCTCACTTGATAGTGACCCATAGGCTATTTATGTAGCCTCTGACAAGCTAGGGTTAGGGTTTCCCCTGCCCCTTGGGCTATTCCCACCCATCTTCCCTCATACTCCCTTGCTTATAGTGGGTTTCTATGCCTATCTTCTAACATGTTTCGACTAGAAACAAGGAAGCATCAGGAAGGTTTGGATCATCCTGTTCCTCTTCTATAGTTTGAGGGATCTGTGATAGATGATCGGCTAGGACATGGGAGCGGCGAGGCTTAGTAACCACTTCAAAATCGAACTCCTAGAACAGGATCAACCATCTCATCAGTCATCATTTGACATCTTCTTTTTCATCAGGAAGGACAGGGCTTCATGATCCACGTAGAACTTGAATTGCATTGACAGTAGATAGTGTCGAAACTTCTCTAGTGCAAACACCATTGCTAAGCACTCAAGCTCTGTCTCACTGTGTAGTTCTGCTCTTGGTTAGTTACTTTTTGACTTGCATAATAGATTGGTTGATCTAATTTAGAGGGGCCCTTTTGACATAGGACAACACCTAGCCCTTCAACTAATGCACCTGTGTGCACATGGAACTCCTTCGTCCAATCAGGAGGCTGCAAGATAGGTGCTTGGATGAGGCACTAGTTTACGGTATTAAAGGCTTCTTCACAGTCCATCAGTCCAAAGGAAATCCGCATCTTTCCTTAGGAGCTAATGTAAAGGGGCTACCTTGGTTGCAAAATGTGCAATAAATATTCTGTAGTAGCCCACATGGCCAAGAAATCCTCTCAGTTTCTTGAGGTTTGTTGGTGCTGTTAAAGCGGCAATCTTCTTAATCTTCGCCGAGTCTGTTGCAATCCCTTGTGTAGAGACAATATGGCCCAAAAGAACTCCTGATGAGACGCCAAAGACACATTTGTCGGGGTTGAGAGAAATCCCATACTCTTGGCATATGTCAAAACATTTCTCTAGGTGTCCCCAATGCTCATGGATTAAGCTATAGACATAGAAGTCATCGAACTACACCTCAATGAAATCATGCAGATGGTTCTGGAAGGTAGCCATCATTACTCGTTGAAAGGTGGCAGGAGCATTACAGAGCCCAAATGGCATCACTCTATAGGCATAGGTTTCCCATTCTGTGGTGAAGGTTGTTTTGGATTGGTCCTCTTCTGCAATTTGGACTTGGTTATATCCGATGAATCCATCCAAGAGGGAATAGAGCTCATGGCCTACCACTGTGTTCAACAGTTGGTTTGCGAAAGGGATAGGGAAATGATCCTTCTTCCTCTTTGAGTTCAGCTTACGAAAGTCCACACATATTCAATGTTTCCCGTTCTTCTTGGATACAACCACAATGGGCGAAACCCATTCATTGTTAGCCATGGGATAAATGAACTCGGCTTCAAGAAGCTTCAATAATTCAATCTTTACCAGAGAAGAATAATTAGGATTCATACACCGTTGTCTTTGCCTTACAGGTTTGGCATCAGGCTCTAGGTCAATGTGATGTTGGCATACTGTGGGATCAATCCCCTTTAGATCTTTATATGACCAAGCAAACACGTCTAAGTTCTCCTTTAGTAAGTCTCCCAAGACAACTAGTTCTTTTGGAAGATTGAGATCCACTTTTAGGTGACGTTCAGTACCATCAATTCCAAGAATGTCACTTTCCTTTCACCTTTCACTTCGTGGATAAATGCCCCACGGATTGCTTCTGAATAGAGGTTTGACTCCTTCAAGGGAGTAGTGTCATCGTCTGATGGTTTCCTCCTGAACAAATGACTCATTTGTCTGTTGAGATTGCTTGAAGGGTATCAGAGCTTTATTTGCTTCTGTGTGAGTGGTGATTTCTTCTAGACTTAGGGATTCATCTTCAGAGGATGCATCCAAGAATGTCACATAGCATGGACCTTCTATAAGTCATGGCTCTGATGGCTCTGGCTTCCGTTGACAAGGGGCATCATCATCCTCTTTTCTCCTAAATGAATGGTCAGGGCGACAAGAGCCACTGGTGAACTTAAATTTTATACCTTTGATCCATTGCTTATGTAGATTCTGCATAATTTGTGGTCCATTGGTCAACACAAATAGAACCATGGCCATTCCATCCAACATCCTGATATCTTCGGCCTCTAAGGTCTCTGTAGGGACATCAGCAAGATTGTCTGCTACTAAAGAAACTTCTTCATCTGCACTTTCATAACTTGATTTGTTTTCCTCATCATTTTTATCCTCTTCCTATAGAGGCTCTGTCTCTACTTCTATAGAGGCTCTGTAGGAGTGTAACATCCCCCGTGCTTCCCCCGTGCCTCCCCCATGAGAAACCCTCCTTCACTATTTTTAAAATTTTTTCTAAAAAAAATTCTCCCTCTCTCTCCCCTTGTCGTCTGCATGGCGGGGAGAGAGAGAGAGAATTAGTAAAGGGGGAGAAGAGGGCATGCAGCCTCCCCCCCAGATGGAGGGTGGCGCCACCTCCCCCTCCACCATATAAGGTGACCCTCCCCCCCTCGTCAAGACAGTGTGCCCCCCCTCCAGCTTCACGCTAGGTCGTGGCCCCCTCCATCGACGGACAGCGGCAGCCTCCCCTCGTCTAGGGAACACAGCGCGCTCCCCTGGCCGTGACGTCAGCACCGCCCGCTTGATCAGAGAGAGAGAAAGTGAGAGAGAGAAGTAGGAGGAGGAGAAGAGGGAGAGGGAGAGAGAGAGGAGAAGAAGAAGAAGAAGAAGAAGAAGAAGGAGAAGAAGAAGAAGAAGAAGGAGAAGAAGAAGAAGAGGAAGGGAGAGAGAGAAGGAGAAGAAGAGGGAGAGAGAGGAGAAGAAGAAGAAGAAGAAGGGAGAGAGAGAGGAGAAGAAGAGAGGAAGAAGAGGGAGAGAGAGAAGGAGAAGAAGAGGAAGAGGGAGAGAAAGAGAAGGAGAAGAAGAGTAGAAGAAGAAGAAGAAGAGGAAGGGAGAGAGAGAAGGAGAAGACGAAGGAGAAGAAGAGAGAGAGAGAGGAGAAGAAGAAGGAAAGGGTGAGAAAGAAGAGAACTAGAAGGCCAAGCACGAAGACTTGTTCACGGCCATCGAGAAATCAAGGACTCACAAGGTTACACGGACGCATGGGATCGAAAGTCCATGGATGGCTCGTGACTCCTAGGATGATGACATTGGCTACCCACTTGAAAAGGGTGTCCTCTAACCCTCCCACTATTCTTATTGCTTATTGTTCATGGTTTCTCTTCCATACTTAAAGTGCATCATTATGAAAAGTCAAGTGCATGAGTTGCATGAAATATTGACTAGCCTAATACATGAGATATTGTTGCATGAAATATTGCAAATACGGGATGATTGCATGGGAGTCAAGTGGACAAATAGAATGGATTCTACATAGATTGACGCACATGAAATGATAAGGTTTTCATAAATTTTGACATAAAATGATAGAACTTCGCGTAGAGCAATGCTTAAATTAACCAATAAACATCATGATTTGCATCTGCATAAAAATTAAACACACAAAATGTTAGTTTCCGTTCATAGGATGCAATTGCACCGATGGATAGAAACCTAGACTTTCATATACGCAAGTCACATGAGATCCGGTGCATTAGGAATAAGTATTTGTTGCCAACTATGAAGAGAGTTAAAGGTCATTTAGGATGTACTAATATATTAAACGCACCATGTGCATGATGGATAAGTTTGATTGAAGAATTCTGCATAGTACCGTGGTAAGAGAGATGGAAGGGACATATCCATCTAGACTGTATCCTGAAGGCCTAGGTGAAAAGTCTTGCGTTGCCAAGTGTGTTAACTTTACTTGGTTAGAGAGAGATGAGTAAAGAATTGGAAGAATAAAAGGCTCTTGGATGGGTTGCGAATAAGGCTTATTCATTGCCTTGATTGACTAGTCAATGCTTTGAGTTAGGACTAAGTTACCACAAGGAAACGCCCAAGGGAAAAAGAAGTAGACCAAATCAAGTGGAATTGTTAATGTCTCAACACCTGCGGATCAAAATCAGGAAGGGGAGACTTACATACTAGGGTAAGGACGTCCTAGTGGACTCAATGCACAACAACATTTAGGAGTTAGATAGGTAAACTATCTAGGGAAAAATTCCTATGAAGACCTAGTCGATGCTAAGGTTGTTGGAAAGGGCGGATCACCAGTCCATAACTCGAAAAACACGAGTTGAATTGGCATTCGACTATGTAGATTCTTGTTCCTTACAAGCAAAAGCGTACTTAGGGAAAACCCCAATTCCCAAGGTATCAAATCTTGCGGGTTGCAATCAACCTAAGGAAGAATGCTCAGGGTATTCAGGAAAGGAACTTCACCTTAACAAGAATGTTGTACTAACTACCAAACTTGTCTATGTTTGAAACAATAGAGCAATGTTAGCCTTGATGAAATTAGGATCAAGGGGATGACCACGTAGATCATTTAAAGGATCTAGAAGGATTTCTATCCTAGAAAAGGTTGTAAATTCCTTGAGAAAATGTTTTGATACATCCAAGTTAAATTCTGGTTGTGCATACAATGGGATTGCGATACCTTGAAGCAAGAGGTTGTGCATTCAACTGTTTGTTAACCAAGTGGGGTGTGATTGATGATTTCATTGCCGGGTCTGTGATGATTGATTGCCATGGGAACAAAAAGGATGTTTTCCTAGCTAAAGGATGTTAGGCTGGTTGTTTCAGCTTGATTGTTCCCGAAAGGATACTTAAGGATTGGCTATGGTTTTGGATGAATATCCAAGTGATTATATTTTCATGGCGGGAACTGTAATGATAAATTTCCATGGGAACAAAAGGGATGTTTTCCCTAGTAAATGTTATTAGGCTGGTTGCTTCAGCTGTGGATGATTTCCTAAAGGGATAATTAAGGAAGTATGGCGTTAGCTACCCCCACGAACCACCAAACCCTAACCAAGGGGGTTATGAATCCACACCGGGAATGTGGACTGAACCCACCGCAAGAGGTCTCTTTGAGGAAATTACTTGGCGTAGGAGGATGCTTGGGTGCCAGGGGGGCTCTGGCCATAAACCCCAATGCCTCTAGACCCTACAAAAGTGTTCTATGTGACTCGAGATGGAATCTCGAGGCCTTGATACTAGTTATAAGGTAGAATAAACCTTCGGGTTTTTATTACCAGGAGATGGAAGGAATTTTTTTCTACGGAGCCAGAAAGGG
The DNA here is from genome assembly GCF_053477565.2 of Lygodium microphyllum. NCBI lineage: Eukaryota > Viridiplantae > Streptophyta > Polypodiopsida > Schizaeales > Lygodiaceae > Lygodium > Lygodium microphyllum. The sequence goes on along the minus strand of NC_141135.1, from coordinate 156,930,696 downwards.
ATACTTAATTCTCCTGTATGGGTGGGAGACAAACATTAATCTGAAGATAAGTTAAGGAAGTGTTTGATCTTGTTATCTTGTCTTCTTGTCTGTGCCCTAAATTATGTAAAGGAACCTGTGATTAATAGGTTAATTAAGAAAGCTGCTTTTATGTGTCAAACATAATGTGGTAGGTAATTAGATAACTAAAAAAACTACGAGGGAAACGTGATGGATGTGACCAATGGGTCTATCCTACGGAAGGGTACTCTCGGTTAGCTGAGAGCTTTCCAGAAAGGAGATGTTAACGAGAAATGTTAGGAATAGTCAGACGATGACCTTAGACAATGTTGGTTAGAACCCTGATTCATACTGTTTTAGGGGCCTAGAATGGGACTATGCCCTACGGGCAGAGAGATCGAGCGATGCATCCCTCTTGTTTCCCATTCTCTTTGAACCAAGTGTAGTATGAGTCTGCTTGGGTCCAGTTGTATCTACACAAAGTGGAGAGATTGTCGACTTATACTAGAAGGGTGTTGGGAAGACTCAACTGCTAGGAACCCAAACTTTAGGTCGATCCTAGTGGGAACGACCAGATAAGTTCCGTTGCGAGGCAGACTCGAGAGACCCTAGTTGGCAAACCCCGTGTCATTCCTTGGGAGTGACAGGCGACGTCTTCTAGATTGATATCTTGATGGGCTGCTAAGACGTGTCCCGCAATTTGAGGGGTGGGCACATTACAAGGAGAAGAACAGTTCTCCTTCTCTATGTCTGCTTGTGCTTCTGTCTCTGTCTCTAGCTCTGTCTCTACTTCTGTCTCTGCTTTTGACTCTGTGTGACTACCATGTAACAGGGAGAACATCACATCCATGCTATTCAAGATGCAAGTACGCCAAAGGAGGCATGGGATACTTTGTCAAAAATGTATAGCACAAATATGCAAGCCAGGAAAATGCAGCTCAAGCAAGAGTTGCACAATGTGCAAAGAGAAAATATGAGCATCAATGACTTCCACATGAAGATGAAGAAGATTGTAGATGCACTTGCTTCCATTGGGTCGCCAATGGAAGATGATGATTGAGTTTCTTTGACCTTGAATGGCCTAGGAAAGGATTATGCACAGTTCCGAACATCCATTTCCGTCCGTGAAAGATTTTCTGATTTTGAGGAGTTGATTGCTCTTCTAATTTTTGAGGAGCAGAGAAATGGTGGTGCATCTTCTTCAGGAGGAACTTCAAAAGAAGCAGTCTTCTACTCAAATGCTGGAAGAGATAGAGCCAGAGGTAGAGGAGGTCGATTTGGAGGCCGTGGTAGAAATCAGAATATGCAGCAAACTCAAGAAAACCAGTCCTATGGAGGAGGACATGGTAACTCTAGAGGCAGGGGGAGCCAAAGAGGTCATGGTGGATGGCAAAGAGGCCAAAATGCAAACAGCAATGTTGAATGCTACTACTGTGGTAAAATGGGTCATATGGCTAAAGACTGCTATAAAAAGCAGAATGACATCATGAATGGAAAATTGCATCAAGGAAATTATGCATCTTCTAGTAGACAGGGTGATGACAAAAATGAGCATTTGTTTATGGTGCAACACATGACCAATTCTGTGACAAGTGTAGAAGAAAGCAATAATGTGTGGTATGTTGACTCAAGTGCATCAAACCACATGACAGGTCATGCAGAATGGATGCAGGATGCAAGGAAAATGGAAAAACCAGGATTTGTGGAGACTGGTGATGATACTGCACATCCTACTGTGCAGATTGGAAAAATTCCTTTGTCTATGGAGGATGGGAAAAAGAAATCCCGAATATCACCAAGAACCTGGTTTCTGTTGGTCAAATGGTTGAGCAGGGCTTGCAGCTCAGATTTAATTCTCATGGATGCTTTGTTGAGGATATGAAAAATAAAGGTCGCTTGATAGCAAAAGGAAAGAAGAAGGGCAGAATGTTTACGTTGGATGCAGACATGCCTGAATTGAGTGCAGCAATGTTTGCACATGGGACCGGTGTAGTTGTAGATATTGATATCTGGAATAAACACATTGGTTATGTTAATATACAGCGACTTAAATCAATGCAGGCCCAAAATATTGTTGAAGGATTGCCTAATTTCAAGGTTGCAGAAATGCATAAGGTATGTGAAGCTTGTCAATTTGGAAAACAGGCAAGGAAACCATTTCCTAGATATATTCAAGAGAGTAAGAAACTATTGGAATTAATCCACTCTGATGTGTAGACTACTAAAGTTGCATCTCTTTGGAGGCTGTCATTATTTTGTAACTTTTATTGATGACTATAGCAGAAAAGTTTGGGTGTATTTTATGAAAAAGAAAAGTGAAGTTTTTGGGCATTTCAAAACTCTTAAAGCTATGGTTGAAAAAGAAACATGCCTGCAAATAAAATGCCTAAGGTCAAATGGAGGGGGAGAGTACCTCTCAAATGAGTTTGCAAGGTTCCTGCACGAGCATGGCATAAAGCAACAATATTCATGCAGTCATACCCGACAACAAAATGGAATTGCAGAAAGGAAAAACAAGCATATTGGAGAGGTATCTCATGCCATGCTCAATGAAAAAGACTTGCCAGATTTTTACTGGGCTGAAGCAATTGCTACAGCAGTCTACATAATGAACAGGACTCCTATTGCAGCAATACATGGGATGACTCCAGAGGAGAGGTATACTGGTAGGAAACAAGATATTTCTCATTTGAAAATTTTTGGTTGCATTGCCTATGTTCATGTGCCAGATGAGTTGAGATCCAAGTTGGATCCAAAAGCTGAGAAGTGCATCTTTATTGGTTACTCTCTGCAGCAAAAAGGGTATAGATGCTATAACCCTTCTACTCGTAAGTTTACAGTGAGCGGAGATGTTGTTTTTGATGAGATAAGTAGCTGGTATAAACTAGTAAATGTGATTGATAATGTAGATGCACAAAATGGTAATGCTGCATAGAATTAACAATAGCAGCCACAAGATATTAGTGGACCTGGAGCGTCCTCTAGCAGTGGTTCACATTCTTCGCCATGGACAGGCAGATTGAGATCAGGAGAATCTTCTCAAAGCAATGCAGATAGTGGTATGCAGGTATCACGAAAAGGAAAAGAGAAGGTAGATCAACCCATGTTTGATGTGAATGCAGGTCACTCTTATGTGGATGGTGAATCTAGTGGCTCAGAACAGAGCATTGATGATGAGTTGGGTATTTCTTCTATTGTTACATCTGGAGTAAGGAAGACCAGGGATGTTTTGAGAGCACCTGGAAGTGAACCTACTTTGCGCAGGTCTACCAGAACTAGGTATCCTGTGGATAGGCTGAAATATGATGGATTTACAGCCATTCACTATGCCTATATGGTCAAAGTGATACAAGAACCAGAACCCACTTCTTTTGAGCAAGCCATGGGAAAAGAAAAATGGAAAAAAGACATGGATGAAGAAATGGATGCCTTGGAAGCAAATGCTACATGGAAATTGGTACCTTTGCCTAAAGGTAAGAATGCAATTGGCTGTAAGTGGGTTTATAAGGTGAAGCACAATGCAGATGGTTCTGTGAATAGATACAAGGCAAGATTAGTAGTCAAGGGGTATGCACAAACATATGGCATTGATTATGAAGAAACATTTAGTCCGGTTGCAAGGATGGCAACCGTAAGAGCAGTCATTGCTATGGCTGCATCAAAGGAATGGTCTTTACATCAGATGGATGTAAAGAATGCCTTCTTGCATGGTGATTTGCAAGAAGAGGTCTATGTGGAGCAGCCACCAGGTTATGTGCATGTTGTTCATCCTGAGTTTGCTTGCAGGTTGAAGAAAGCCTTGTATGGCTTGAAGCAAGCACCTAGAGCATGGTCTGACAAGATAGGACAGTATCTTGTCACTATTGGCTTTCAGATTTCCAAGGCAGATTTCTCACTTTATAGGAGAAAAACAGAGAAAGGTATTATGCTGCTTGTCATTTATGTTGATGATTTGATTATCAGAGGTGATAGTGGTGAAGATATCCTTCATGTGAAAATGCTATTGAAGCAGAAGTTTGAGATGAAGGATTTGGGAGAGCTGCATTATTTCTTGGGCATTGAGGTGATTAGATCACCAAGTGGGATACGGCTCTTGCAGAGGTAGTATGGATTGGACATGCTGTCCAAATATGGGATGACAGGCTGTAAGCCTATTTGAGTTCCTTTGGAGCAGAATGTGAAGCTGAGCGCAGATGCAGGTGAGCTTCTGGAAGACCCTACTATGTACAGACGCATAGTAGGAAGTTTGATTTATATGACTATTACCAGGCCATATTTGAGCTATGTTGTTGGACTGGTAAGTCAGTTTATGCAGGCTCCAAGGAAACCGCATTTGGATGCGGCTAGACGCATACTCAGGTATGTGAAGTCCACATTGCAGTATGGACTACTTTATGAGACCAGGGTTCAGATACAGTTGCATGGATACACTGATGCTGATTGGGCTGGTAGTATTTCTGATAGACGATCTAGCAGTGGATATGTATTCTCTTTTGGGAGTGCTGTAGTCACTTGGAGCAGCAAGAAACAGCCTACAGTTGCCTTGTCGAGGACAGAGGCTGAGTACAGGGGCGCAGCAATGGCTGCATGTGAGGTAGCTTGGTTGCATAAGTTGCTTTATGATATGCATCAGCCTACAGATGGGCCAGTTGTCATTTATTGTGACAACATGAGTAGTATACACTTGGCAAATAACCCAGTCTATCATGCTAGAACAAAGCACATTGAGGTGCATTATCACTATGTGCGGGAGAGGGTTTTACTAGGTCTTATTGATCTAGTTTATGTCAGCACAGAGGATCAGGTAGCTAACATATTTACGAAGGCATTGGGCGCAGAGAAGCTGCGCAAGTTCAGAGACCTACTTGGTGTGCAGGAATTGGGATTGAGCTCGAGGGGGAGTGTTGAGATATCGAGCTCGACTCGTGATATGCCAGGGTGACCGTTGTGCATTTATGTCACCAACTTGTTAGCTGTAGATGCGGTTGGTACACCGCCTATGAATAATAGCTAGATGACAGCTATCCTTATCTACTCTAGTTCGTGGCTCAGTTAGTATGCTACCTTAGTTAGTTGAGTTTGGTTTGAGACCCATATATAGGGCTCTTCTATTTCTATGTACTTGAGTTCTTTTTGGCTTACATAACTAAGAAGAGGAAAACTGTTTTCAGCCTCCACCTGTGTGTGTATTCCCCCATTGTGCAAGAAAGAAAGCTACAAGTGAGACTCCTTCCTTATCTCCCACAATCTTGACAGATGCATGTCTCTGTTGCTTCAATAGGAAGAGGAAATATCGACCACATAGAGCTTGCATCATGATGGTAATATGTTTCCACCATTGTGGGAAGAACTTCTTGTAGAAAGTGGTTTTGGCAATAAGAATCTCCAACTCTTCAGTGGAAGAATGAACTTTGCAAGCATCTATTGAATTCTCCTCTTCTTAGTAATGCCATGTCCTTCATTTTCAGCCTTTTTTTATGCTTGTTGATGGCAAGTGTTTCCCTGGCTATGCATCAAAAACATGGAGCCCCAAGAGGAACACCGAGAAAAAGGGGTTTCTACTGCAAGAAAATCTATCTTGTAATATCAACAAGCTTTTTAAAAACTATTTTGATGATCAAAACAAGGAAAACAACAATTCTTCACGCAGCATCATAGTAGATATCTCCCACGGATTTGATAAAATCAACCATAATCTTCAACATCCTCATAGAATCCATCAACACAACAAGGAAGACAAAAGAATACACCATTTTTGAATGGAAATCAATCACATAGTATTCATCTTCATTGTCTTCATAGTTTTCTCTCTCAATCTCTCATAGATAGACACATTGTTTTGATAGAATTGGCTATCTCTAACTCTCTCTCTCTCTCTCTCTCTCTATCAATAGTACATCATATCCTCACTACAATTCTCAATAATGGAACTTAATAATCCTTCTTAGGTTGTGGATGCACCTCCTAAGAGGTATGGAAGGTATGAAAGGGCACTAGAGCCACTACAGTGTCTCTTCATAGCTAACTACTGTCACTGTCACTTCAGTCTACACTTCAGTCTTCAGCGACTGCTTCTTCCATTTGTTTTTGCGCTTTTGAACTTAGATTCATCCTTTCTAAAAGTTAGAGAACTTTCCCAAAGTCACACATACATTCTAAAGAATACTCATAGAAGATCTATAGAACAGAATAGAGCAGAGATAGAGATTCTACAGAAGGTCTACAAAGGGTTACAGAAGGTCATTAGAGAACATTAGATTCTCATAACTCATATTAAAACCATTCCAAACTATCAAAAACTATTCAATAAACTTTCAAAAGACCTCAACCTTCATCAAACATCAATCCATGCTTCATACTGAAGAAAATCAAAACAAAACAGAAGCTAACTATAAGATATCAGAATCAATCAGAACCTCAACAGAACCTATCAGAACATCACAGAGCTTCATATTTTTACTAAGAATCATCATGAGCTTCCAAGAAATAATCAATATTATCCAAAACACTCTCAAACACTTCAAAAAAAAACCAATCATCACTAAAAATCCATAAAAAATCAACCATTCAGACCTCAAAAATAACAAAAAACAGTCAAAAATTCAGTATTTTTCCACTCTCAACAGATACTTTACTTAAAATTATTTAGATTACAAATCAATGATTGAGAGAGAGAGAGAGAGAGAGAGAGAGAGAGGTTTGTATTGTTTAAATTTTTATCTATTTAAATAATTTATTAGTAAGTTAGTAGATTTGTTTACAATTAGTAAGTTTAGATTTATAGATTTCTAGCCATGATTTCTAGCTGATTTAAAGATAGAGAGAGAGGGAGGAAGAGAGGATAATGAGTGAGAAAAAATGAGGGGTGGGAGAGAAACAAAGAGAGGGTTGGTTGCGAAGAGGAGATGAACAATCCATCGTCCTCTTGGTTTTTTCTTGTTCATTCTTTCTTTTTTTCCTCGAGAATGAGGTGCATTGGAGAAAGAGAGGAAATGAGAGAGGGAGAAGAAGAAGGGAAAAGGAAGAGAGAATGAGAGAGAATAAACATAAAAGATAACAAAGAAATGGGGAAAGAGAGAGAGAGGGAGAGAGGGAGGAGAATGAGTGAGAAAACACAAGGGGGTGGAGAAAAACAAAGAGAAGGGTAAAAGAGAGAGAGAGAGAGAGAGAGAGAGAGAGAGAGAGAGAGAGAGAGAGAAGGGGGAGAGAACATAAAATGAAGAGTGCAAAGAAAGGTGCAAAGAAAGGGGGAGAAAACCAAGACTTTAGTTGATGTTAATTTTGTTGAGTTACAAGAGAGGAAATCCCTTCTCAAACAAATTAAGAAAGAAAAAGAGAATGAGAATAAAAACCAATTGTTTGTCGTAATGTAGACAAAATGGAAATTGATGATGGTACTGATGTTCAAGATCACGAGGCGTATCTTAATCAATGTGCCCCATGTCCTTGCTCTCAATGTAAGCTGGCAATCAGACAAAAACGTCGCTTGTCTATAGAATACACACAACACTTCAGTAAATTTCAATCGGAGATAATTGATCAAGCAATCTCAGAATTTGAGCAAACAATAAGAAAAATGTGTATCAATCATGCCCTATATTACTTTCACAAACTAATTGAATATCATGTACAAAAACAATTAGAGGTGGTCATAATATTTATACAGGGAGGTAACATCTTATCCCAAGGAGGAATGTACCTATTGCGGCCAGTTAGAAGAGTTTGTGGGCATGCGATGGATGGAGTTCCTGAGCCAAATCCACCACTTGGAAGGCACAAACCAGTCTACTATACCGTCAAGACTAGAGGAAATAGGTAGCCTTTTAGACTTTCCTACAAACTTAGACCTGAGATGGAGGCAATAATTGATGCATTGATACCCATGGATGTCAAGACATGTGATATACTAAGAGATGTTTACTCCAGTGACTCCAAATTTTGCTTAGCCATCCACAACTGGCACCCCTATGGGTGCTACTATGAGAGATATCACCCTCGTGGTACACTAGATGTACAGGGGTCTCTAGTTATGCCTAGGAGCATGGTCCTAGGTGGGAGAAGACACATCTTAGACATATCCTAGAGGGATATGGATACCTTGTAGATGACAGGACAGGAGCCATGATCATGAATGATGAGGGGAGGAGGGTGATGGCTCTTATGAGAGGGTTGTGCCAACAAGATTCTCGGTACAACGTCTTAGACCATTGAAAGAACATACTCAAGGGGAGCAAGGGCTACATAATAGCATCCTTACATGAGAAGTTTCTGGTACCCACCATGACATATAGATTTTCCACAGGCTAGATGATTGAGAGCGGAATTTTGCTGCCGAAAAGTGCTTAAAAATAGCAAAAAATTATGAATATCAAGGGAAAAATATTCACTGTCAAAGGCGGCGGCTCGATCTAGGACGATTTTAAGCGTCAAAGTGCTTTAAAGGTGCCCGAACAACACTTGTTGATTTTTCATAATTTTTCAAATAGTCGTGCGGGTTGGCAAGAGTTACTGGCCAATGCGGGATGCCAAGCCGGACGCCCAGGATTTTTCAGAGCTCAATTCGGAGTCCGGACGGGGAAATGGCCAAGGAAACGGTCAAGATATGAAAAGGTGGACACTTGGGAGGCCAAATTTGAGCATGCCTTTTGAGTTTGGACCCCCCCCCCCCCCAAAAATTTTATGCACCTTATGAAGCAAAAAACGTGGAGAGAGAATGAAGAGGGATGAAAAAACGTGATCAACAGAGGGCGCCATTTTTTTCGCTATGGATGGAGAGAGGGCATCATGGCTGCTGCAAACAACCCCCCCAATGGATTATGGGGCTTCATTCCCCTCTGTCTGTGGACTCTATCGCCGCCTCTCGCCCGAGAAATGGTGGTCTCTATGAAGAATTCGGATTTCAGTCTTTCTCTCTCCTCCCTCTCTCTCTTCTAAAGGCAAGTTCATGTGGGGAGAAGAAGGAAGAAGAAAGAATGGTGGAGGCTTGTCCGGCATGGATGGGATTGCTCCACGGGCTGGAAATGGTGATTGGTGATTGTGCTGGACATGAAGTGCTGCTGATTTCCAAATCTACAGCCATGGACATGAAACCCGAAACACACAAATAAGCGGTAATTTAAAATTTTCAAAGGAAATTTGAGCTTTTATGGCTTTTGATGGATGAAATGTTGTTCACGTGGGATAAAAACTATTCATGTTGCTATTTTCTATGAGTTCTTGCTGGTCATAATAAAAAAATCAGAAAAATATGCATCTTGTGGTTCAAAATAATATGCTAAAACACGTAAAACATGAAAAAAAACAAGGGAAAATGAGGGTTTTTGGCATAAAAATGGGGAAGTAAATAGGAACATCAACTAAACTTTTATTTTTGTGCAAGAAGGAACTAAGGGCCACAGCCCATAACCTGTTTTGAATTTTCAGTAATTGAATAATGCAAGAAAATAAGGGAAAATACAAGAAAAGGGTGGAAAAACCCTAAAAAATAGGGAAAAAATACATTTTGGGTTCCGAAAAATAAGGATAAATAAGAGCAATGTTTGTGAATGTTTGTGGGGACTGAAGCATGAGGATTTGCCTCAGTTCAACCCCACCTTCTTGTTCTAGTGTGTCTTTTTCCGCTTTCTAAACATAAAATGATGTCAAAATACCCTATGAACCTATCCAACGATGCACTATTTAAACGGGGAAAGGTAGAGGAGTTGAAATATGTCTAAATGCCGTGTGAGATGATGGGAAAGTTGCTGATTTCTATGCATAGCATTTAGGACGGATAATAATTAAAATTAAGAGCTTAGTAGCATGAGGATCACCTCGGTGCTAGGCCCATGCAACGAAGCACGAACGGCAGTTGGAAACCATTAAAAGGATGTTTTTGCACTTGTGCACGATACTGTTTTACTAAATGTTTGAGCACTAGGCATCCACCAAATGCATGGAGCATGAAAAAGAATTTAAAAGTATCAGTGATCAGCTCCTGGACATGCATTGCAATTGGTTTATGAGGACATGACCTACGATGAGAGGCAGTGAGGTACCCATTCTGTAGGTAGACGTGGGTCCCAAAAGGGAAAAGATAAGTAAGGACAATGGTACATTCCTGGACACGCTTATGTGGTACCTTGAGCGACGTTTGTGCGAAATGTCTAAATGTTGAGCGACGCATCGAGGGGCCAATCCCCAAGGTGTAGGAGAGTCGCAGGGGGTTGACGGCATTCAGCCGTAGGAGGAACCCCATGTGTATGTGATTCGAGCCTTTTGGCTATGTGAAAGGGACTCCCTCTGAGGAGTAGTGGGCTAGGATCAGTTGGACTACAACGTATTACAAACGCAATGTTTAGGAAGGCAGAGATTTTGATAGACGCTCCTGGCCGCGAGGCCGAGGGGTTGTCTTGTGCGTAGTGACGAGGTCCGGCTAGTGCATGAGCCAGTGCCAACCCGTTTTTTGGTCCATCAGTGGTGCATCTGCCGGGAGCCGCTTAAAAGTGGCGGTTCTCGAATCCTGGTTGTTTAGGGACTAACTAGCAGTTTATGCCAAAGGATACTGAGATTGATCCGTTATTTATTGATAAGCATCGTCTAGCAGAGATCCAAAAGCAAGAAAGAGACGAAAGAGCTAGGCGACGTGCTGAAATTTTTAGGAGATATTCCCCTAAGCGTAGCGGTGCTGAACCCTTACGAGGGAGTGGATCTAGTGGTCTTAGGACCACAAGCAGTAAGTTAGGAGAAGGTGGAAGCTCTAGTGCTCCCCTTCCTTCTATAAGCCAGTCCACGTCAAGTACGGGAGGTGTAACCCCACCGTCCCCTATTCCTAGTGCAAATCCAATCCTTGTCATGGCGCAGCCTATTGCAATTCCAGCAGGAACGACGTATTTGCCGGCTCTAGGTTACCCGCTACCCATTTTTAATGGGTTAGTTGAGGAAGATGCGGAACTCCACATTAGGGAGTTTCAAAAGCTGATGTTTAACTGTCGCATTCAAGAGGAAGGACATTTAATGATGTTCTTCAATATGACTCTCAAAGGAAGAGCCGCTATATGGTATCACGGTTTAGAAGCCGGAACCATATTGAACATTGATGCATTTTATGGAGCTTTTCGAAGGGAGTTTGCCCCTGAAAGGGGTGGGCAATATTGGTTGCGTGTACTCAACGTGACTCGCCAAGAACCACACGAGTATATTCGTGCTTATGCGAAGAAGATAAAAGAGGTTTTCCGTAAGTTGGACACCTCTATTCCTATCCCCGCAGCTGCCCAATTGCAATATTTCCTACATGGTTTGGACTTTAATATCCAATTGCAGTTGAGTAGTGTCCCCTTGGGGGATATAGATACTGCCATTACACGAGCACAAGAGGTGGAATCCCGATTACAAGCAGCCTATGCTTCTCGCAGCAATTCGAACATGGGTTTAGTGTTGGGAAACAATGTGCCAATGGCCAATGGCAGTAGTGGCCAAGGGATAACGATGGCTAACCCTAATGGGAGAGGGAACATGATGCAGAATGTGCCTTTATTACCAGCTCCCTCTGGCATGTCGATGCCTACGGACAGTCAAATGGCTCCAAGTGGTGGAGGCCAGGCAGTCAATTCTAACACCATGCCTGTGGTTCAACAACCAGTGCCTAATCGAATTGTTAGGCCGATGGAACGACATGGTAATGACCAAGGCTATGAGTCCAGTTCTTCCAATGTTCTTGGCGAGGTTAAGGACATGATGAAGCATTATACCGACATGATTACGGAGCAGTATCGACAAATAGCCGTGGATGTCAACTTCCTTAAAAAACAACAAAATTTGATAGGAAGTAGATACCCAGATGAGGATGCACCGTCGAGGTTTAGTTGCAAATGGTGTGGTGGGCAGCACTATCCAAGGAATTGCCCAAATGTTAAGTGCGACATTTGTGGAAAATCCGGCCATTTAGCAGCTACTTGCTGGAGTAAGATCAGTTCCCTCCAGCGAGGTAGTTGGCAACCAGGGCCTGTTAATCATCGTGCCCAAGGAAATGATTCCCAGCGAGAAGATGGGCCTAAACAAATACTTCAACGACCAAAGACTACAGTGGAGGAGCTACCAAGTGGTAGTGGGGTTAGTTTGATTGAGGCTGTACGTGTTAACGATGCTGAAACCTCTAATTTACGAGCTGTTATTACAAGAGGTCAAAAGGGTAGAGAAGCCGACAAGGATAAGCCTGTCGACGGAAACCCTAAACAAGGCGACAAAGGAACGCAAGTTTTGGATCCTACCATGGAAGGGGGATCTTTGAAGCCCGTAGAAAGTAAAGCCGATAAGGAACCACCAAAGAAGAAGGTGAAAGTTAAGAAAGAGGCAATAAAGCCAGTTCAGTGACCTAAAGAGCGGATGGTTTGGCGTGAAAAGCGAGCTCTATCGAACTATCATGAATTCGATTTAGCGAGCTCTCTTTGCGAAGTCAAGACGGATGTGAATCTCTTGCAGCTTATTAAGCTTTCCCCGGGAGTACGCAAGGAATTTAGAAAGATTCTACGTACCGGGTATATCGTAGAACCTTTGGGTATTGCGCGAGTTGGTGTTGACTGGTTCGAGCATGCTGAGAAGCATTGCCCAAGGGTTGCAGCCTATGTCGATGGGATATTAGTAGATTATGCCATTGTCGACACGGGATCATCTGTTAACATTATGAGTTCTGAATTGATGGAAAGGTTGGGTCTTGCGATCCAGAAAGATATCTCCACAATTCTCAGAATGGCAGATGATAGTTTGAGACAGCCGGAAGGCTGCATTACTAAGGTCCATGTCACTGTTGCAAATGTAGAATGCCTGTTGGACTTTAGAGTGATTCGGTTTGCAGGCCGTCCAAGTTACCAAGTATTACTCGGACGACCTTGGATCTTGCAAGCGGATTGCCAAGTAGATATACCTGCCGGTCGACTGATATTCGGTAGAGGTGCCCAGCGTGTGGTGGTTGATGCTTATCCTGAGTCCCCGGAGAGTGAGAGAGCTCCTCTATCTTCTACAGAATTGGAGACATTAGAAGATTTATCTGGCAGTGAGACATCATCGAGTGATGAGACAAAAGAGGGATCCACCATGGAGGACATCTATCAGATCACTTTGAATGAGCCGATAGAGGGCCAAGATCGTATAAGAGATGCAGATGTTATCGAGCTAGACCTTGGTACGCTTGGTGATTCGCGGCTAATCAAATTAGGTTCTATGCTCAGCACAGCAGAAAGGGAGGACTATGTGGCCCTGATCCAGGAATTTCGTGATATCTTTGCCTGGAGTTATGATGAGTTGAGAGGCATTCCTCCTAGTCTTGCTGTTCATACAATTCCGTTGAAAGAGGGTAGTCGTCCTGTACGGCAGAAAGTAAGGCGTATGCCTTTCGAACTGAGGGACGGGCTGTTTGAAGAGTTACAGAAGCTTCGGAAAGCGGGTTTGATTTTTCCTGTGCAACACACGGAATGGTGTTCGCCAGTTGTGATTAGAAAGAAGAAGAATAATCAAATCCGTTTATGTGTAGACTTTAGAGAGCTGAATAAGCAGACAGTTAAGGACTACTACCCGTTGCCATTTATTGACCAGATTTTGGATCAATTAGTGGGTAGGGAGATATATTCGTTTATGGATTGCTTTGCAGGATATAACCAAATGGCAATTGCAGAAGAGGACAAGTTGAAAACAACTTTCATTACTGTATTTGGTACTTTTGCGTACCATGTGATGGCCTTTGGTTTATGCAATGCGCCTGGTTCGTGGCAACGAGCAGCAGATAAGACATTCGGTGACATATCCCCTGAAGAGTTGAAGGTGTTTATTGATGACTTAGGGGCTGCCACCTTGAGAGAAAGGCAGTTGATCATTCTAAGAAAATGCTTTGAGCGTTGTAGACAATTTTGCATCGCCCTAAACCCACGGAAGTGTGTTTTTGGAGTACCTTATGGGCTATTGCTGGGTCATGTGGTCAGTTCGGTAGGAATTGCGACAGACCCCGAGAAGGTTAAAGTTATAGTTGCCATGGGTCCATCACGCACTCCGAAGGAGGTGCATAGCTTTCTGTCTTCGGTTGGTTACTACCGTAGATTCATCAACGCCTTAGCAGAAAGAATGTTGCCGCTTACAAATTTATTGTCCTTTAGCTGTTCGTTTGTATGGGGTGACCCTTGTAAGGTAGCATTCGAGGATGTGAAACAAGAGCTAGCAAGAGCGCCCGTTTTAAAAGCACCTAAAAGAGGTGAGGTGTTCTATATATTTTCAGCAGCCACCATGTATAGTATCAGCTGCGGTTTAGCCCAAATTTGGGAAGAGAAGTGGTACCACCCGATTGCTTTTGCTAGTCGGAAGCTGGGGGTATCCAAAATCAACTATACTTACATGGAGAAATTGTGTCTAGCGATGGTCTCTGGGACCAAGAAATTCAGGCATTATATTCTCTATGAGAAAGTCGTGCTTTATACGAAGGCGGAGGGACTTCGATTATTGATGAATAAGTTACAGCCGCCTGATCATCTAGCAAAGTGGTTGATCACTTTGCACGAATTTGATTATGAAATCAAGAGTAAGCCACCAAGGTTGCAAGGCATCGTGGAATGTCTTGTGGACTTTGGGGAGCCGAAAGAATCTGTGGCTGAAGGTAGTGACATGGAGATGTTATTTAAAATAGATACAGCATCTATTCCCTCCTGGTATGCTGCAATAACACATTATTTATCAACAGGAGAGGCGGGATCCGAATTATCTAAAGTTGAGAGAAGGAAAATTAAGCAGCAAGCGTTAAAGTTTGCTTTGATCGCAGGTATATTATATCGGCAAGGGGTTGATGATATCTATCGTCGGTGTGTGATGCCTGACGAGGTGCCATTCATTTTGAAAGAGTGCCATGATTCTGCTTGCGGTGGCCATTTTGCTGGACGGCTCACATCACAAAAAGCTTTAAGAGCAGGTTATTGGTGGCCCGTCATCTTTCAGGATGCGTTTGCGTATGTTAAGAGATGCGATATTTGCCAACGACATGATAGTCGAGAGAATAGGAAACGACCACTCACCCCTATTATGGCGATACTTCCATTTGAGAAGTGGGGAATAGACTTTGTGGGTCCTATTACTCCGTCGTCGACTACGCAAAAGAGGTACATCATTGTCGCAACTGACTACTTCACAAAGTGGTCAGAAGCACGTGCAACAAGGAAAGATGATGCTAAAGAAACTGCTAGTTTCCTTTTAGAGCAGATAATATGCCGGTTTGGTCCGCCGAAAGAATTAGTGTCGGACCGCGGAACTCATTTCCTAAATAAGGTGATTAAAGGTTTGACAGAGATGTGGCAAATCAAGCATAACAAGACAACCCCATATAATCCGCAAGCCAATGGGCAAGTTGAAAGCACCAACAAGCAGCTTGTGGGCATCCTGTCTAAAATTGTGTCGGAAAAGAAACGGGATTGGGATAAAAAGTTATACGTGGCAGTGTGGGCCTATAATACGACCTTCAAACGAGCCACTGGCCATACCCCGTTCAAGTTAGTATATGGGGAGGATTGTGTCTTGCCTTTAGAGATTGAGCTGCCGACTATTCGGTTTGCCATCAATCATTCTTTGAGTGATGAAGACGCACTTTTTGAGTGCTTGACGACACTGGCACATTTAGATGAGCTTAAGTTGCAGAGCTTATTGCACCAAGAAGTGGCGAAGCGCCGAATGAAGCAGCTACACGACCTCAAAGCCAAGAAATACACCTTCAAGAAAGGACAGCTTGTTCTGTATTATGACGCACGACGAGAATTATTTCCAGGCAAGTTAGAGCCCAAATGGGATGGGCCCTATAGGATCGTTAGGATAGGAAAGAATAAATCTACAGTGTTGTTAGCTGACCTTGAGGGGATAGAATTTAAAAATAAGGTTAAACTTAATAAGATTAAACCTTATTATTTCTGACTGCACTAATGCTATGACTGCCTTGCAGGTCTAGGCGAGATCGATCAAACATCTACAAGGAAATCGTGATAGAGGTTGATGGGTCGTCTGATCCCTTATTTAGAACACCCATATTTAGAACAGAGGTATCATCAGGGAAATCTCATTTGGTGGAGCAAAGGATACAAGGTGATTGAGCAAGAAGGCGGGACATTTATTTGGGAGATCAAGGTCTTCTGCCATCACTGCCTACAAATTTTGACGAGTATCCCTGTTGAATTCAATGATGATGGAGGGATGGAGCCTACAGTCCACCCGTTGAATATGCTGAATTTCGATTACCATAATTACGAGTAGAGTTCTGGATGGCGGGATATGTAAACCCTTTATGGACGTACACCTTGTACTTTGATGGGGCGTCCAGGGGTCCATGCAAAAAAGGAAGTGTAGGAGTTGTTATCCGAGACCCCCGATGACGCATTGTCATGAAGTTAGCTATTTATCTCGGGGTGAATTTTACCAATAACATGGCAGAATACAAAGCCCTGATTATGGGTTTGAATATTGCGAAGAAGGGTGGTATCCGCCAGTTGTTGGTGAAAGGGGACTCTCAGTTGGTTTTAAATCAACTCAATGGGACATACATGGTACGAAACCCCATCCTTTGTATGTACCATCATACTGCCATAGCCCTGCTAGACGAATTCGATAGAGTGTCTTTTCAACTGATTCCATGGAATTGGAATCAGTTTGCCGATTCATTGGCTAATTTTGCGTATGAAGAAGACCTCTTCTTTAATTGTGGCCCTTGTCCCGATATATCTATTGATGGTGAGACAGGACCTGGTCGTTTGTGGGGTATGCTTTCTGAACATGCCCTCTTTGGCAGACGATGGTTGATTTGGGTGATGCAGAGGGTAAGCGAGACTCATCTGCCTTTATTGTCTTGGACCCACAGACTGGTTAGACAACATGTGATGCGAATACCTCTTGCAATATATGCAGGAGGGATAGGTCATAATTTAATGCACCTAGTTTAGGGCTACGAGCCTTTGTTCCCCTGGGAATAGTATGCTTTGCTGTCTATCATAGTTGTTTCCAAGAGGATGTTATGCATAGTATTGTTTTATTTCATTAGGCCAAGAGGGCCGATGCAGTTTTGTAGTGAAGTGTTTGATTTCATTAGGCCAAGAGGGCCATTTCCCTGTCTAGTGCGGGTGCGTTTAATCGGGTTTTTGTTTTAAGTGTTGTGCTGGACAGGTTTCGTGTTTCGTGGAATTTGGTGGAGCCTGGAGGAGCCTTTGCTGTGATGGAAGCTTCTTGTGGCCAATCCAGGTGATATTTCTCCTTTACGAGTACTTTTCTTTCCTATTCTGTGTGTATCTGTACTTGTCGAGGGGATATATTTTTGTTGGGGACCAGCAACCAAGGCATGAAGTCCCAAGTTTAGGCTAAGTATGTTTGAGGGAGGTCGGAGTAGTCATTGCCTCCTGCAACGACATTGTTAGACATTGAAAGACCTGTTTTAGAAGGACGTCCTAGTGGCCCTGTTCTGCTAGCCTGGTAGGCAGCCGTTCTAGGAGTTCTTGTTAGTAGTGAGGCAGTTAGAGAAGCCTGCCAGAAGATAATCATAATGATGCCAAGAAATCCTGAATATCCTAAAAGATGAATATAAATACGAAGGTGTGTAAAAAGGGGTTCTAACCCCTATCAACGAAAAGAAAAGAAATGGAAATGTATAAGTAGTTGATCATTGCCTTGCGAAGGCCTGGTAGGTTCCTAGGGACGAGTCAGACCCGAGGCCGATACCTTGTCTTCCTAGGGGTGGCTTCTTGCTGGAAAAATAATACCAAAACAAGAAAGGTTGGAGCGAAAATAAAAGTGA
The DNA here is from genome assembly GCF_053477565.2 of Lygodium microphyllum. Taxonomy (NCBI): domain Eukaryota; kingdom Viridiplantae; phylum Streptophyta; class Polypodiopsida; order Schizaeales; family Lygodiaceae; genus Lygodium; species Lygodium microphyllum. Next base: position 156,912,917 of record NC_141135.1, on the reverse strand, counting down.
GCGTTAGAAAAGGATTAAGTGTCGCCTTGCGAGGGCTTGGTAGGTTATTGGGTGCCGAGATAGGTCCTGAGACCGATGCCCTGTTCTCCTTGGGTCACTACGCTCAGCTCCCTCCTTTTTACATGCCCAAGTATGTTAATAAAATAAAAACCCTAAAAAAAAGAAATGTACTGAAAGAAAATACTCTTTGATCAGGCTATAGGAGTCCTCGCCTTGCAGGAGCTCCTAGTGGTGTTGTTTTTAGTTGGTAAGTAGCGCAGACTACCACTTAGGGCAACCTCTTTGATAGGTTTTTTTTAGTTTGGCTGTGTTGGAGCAGCTGGTTAGTGACTCACTTCGGATCTTCTATTAGATGATGCTAGGCCTACTCCTTGTGGATGGCGTGCCTTGGTTCTGTCCAGGGGTAGGGGGAGCATTGTGCTGAGTTTTATTATATATTTGTTTTGTATCAGTTTGATGCTTCTTTGGTTGTTTATGTGTAGATATGTTCGTGGATTCGACGGGCTGAGTCGCCCTATCCCGTGGTCGCCAATGAGAGCGGAATTTTGCTTCCGGAAAGTGCTTAAAAATAGCAAAAAATTATGAATATCAAGGGAAAAATATTCACTGTCAAAGGCGGCAGCTCGATCTAGGACGATTTTAAGCGCCAAAGTGCTTTAAAGGTGCCCGAACAACACTTGTTGATTTTTCATAATTTTTCAAATAGTCGTGCGGGTTGGCAAGAGTTACTGGTCAATGCGGGATGCCAAGCCAGACGCCCAGGATTTTTCAGAGCTCAATTCAGAGTCCGGACGGGGAAATGGCCAAGGAAACGGTCAAGATATGAAAAGGTGGACACTTGGGAGGCCAAATTTGAGCATGCCTTTTGAGTTTGGACCCCCCCAAAAATTTTATGCACCTTATGAAGCAAAAAACGTGGAGAGAGAATGAAGAGGGATGAAAAAACGTGATCAACAGAGGGCGCCATTTTTTTTGCCATGGATGGAGAGAGGGCATCATGGCTGCTGCAAACAACCCCCCCAATGGATTATGGGGCTTCATTCCCCTCTGTCTGTGGACTCTATCGCCACCTCTCGCCCGAGAAATGGTGGTCTCTATGAAGAATTCGGATTTCAGTCTTTCTCTCTCCTCCCTCTCTCTCTTCTAAAGGCAAGTTCATGTGGGGAGAAGAAGGAAGAAGAAAGAATGGTGGAGGCTTGTCCGGCATGGATCGGATTGCTCCACGGGCTGGAAATGGTGATTGGTGATTGTGCTGGACATGAAGTGCTACTGATTTCCAAATCTATAGCCATGGACATGAAACCCGAAACACGCAAATAAGCGGTAATTTAAAATTTTCAAAGGAAATTTGAGCTTTTATGGCTTTTGATGGATGAAATGTTGTTCATGTGGGATAAAAACTGTTCATGTTGCTATTTTCTATGAGTTCTTGTTGGTCATAATCAAAAAATCAGAAAAATATGCATCTTGTGGTTCAAAATAATATGCTAAAACACGTAAAACATGAAAAAACAAGGGAAAATGAGGGTTTTTGGCATAAAAATGGGGAAGTAAATAGGAACATCAACTAAACTTTTATTTTTGTGCAAGAAGGAACTAAGGGCCACAGCCCATAACCTGTTTTGAATTTTTAGTAATTGAATAATGCAAGAAAATAAGGGAAAATACAAGAAAAGGGTGGAAAAACCCTAAAAAATAGGGAAAAAATACATTTTGGGTTCCGAAAAATAAGGATAAATAAGAGCAATGTTTGTGAATGTTTGTGGGGACTGAAGCATGAGGATTTGCCTCAGTTCAACCCCACCTTCTTGTTCTAGTGTGTCTTTTTCCGCTTTCTAAACATAAAATGATGTCAAAATACCCTATGAACCTATCCAACGATGCACTATTTAAACGGGGAAAGGTAGAGGAGTTGAAATATGTCTAAATGCCGTGTGAGATGATGGGAAAGCTATTGATTTCTATGCATAGCATTTAGGACGGATAATAATTAAAATTAAGAGCTTAGTAGCATGAGGATCACCTCGGTGCTAGGCCCATGCAACGAAGCACGAACGGCAGTTGGAAACCATTAAAAGGATGTTTTTGCACTTGTGCACGATACTGTTTTACTAAATGTTTGAGCACTAGGCATCCACCAAATGCATGGAGCATGAAAAAGAATTTAAAAGTATCAGTGATCAGCTCCTGGACATGCATTGCAATTGGTTTATGAGGACATGACCTACGATGAGAGGCAGTGAGGTACCCATTCTGTAGGTAGACGCGAGTCCCAAAAGGGAAAAGACAAGTAAGGACAATGGTACATTCCTGGACATGCTTATGTGGTACCTTGAGCGACATTTGTGCGAAATGTCTAAATGTTGAGCGACGCATCGAGGGGCCAATCCCCAAGGTGTAGGAGAGTCGTAGAGGGTTGACGGCATTCAGTCGTAGGAGGAACCCCATGTGTATGTGATTCGAGCCTTTTGGCTATGTGAAAGGGACTCCCTCTGAGGAGTAGTGGGCTAGGATCAGTTGGACTACAACGTATTACAAACGCAATGTTTAGGAAGGCAGAGATTTTGATAGACGCTCCTGGCCGCGAGGCCGAGGGGTTGTCTTGTGCGTAGTGACGAGGTCCGGCTAGTGCATGAGCCAGTGCCGACCCGTTTTTTGGTCCATCAATGATGGAGTGCATGTGTGCGTACATGTCATATAGACAATTGAACGCATGCAAGGCACTTAAGAGTGGTGCTTCAAAGCTCGAGTGGCTAGATGTAGATGACTAGCGCAAACTCAAGGAGGAGGCTACAAATTCTTTGGGATGTTGGAGAGACCAGTGCATGGCAGTGAGGGCACGATTGGAGGCAGACTGGAGATAGGAGTGGTCCATCATCTTGGGAGTAGTGGCCTCGTGACTTATTTAGAGGACTTTGTAATTTTTCTTTTGTTCTTCTCGTTTATTTTTTTGCAATATCGCTTGTACTGACAATCGTGTTTCTAACAGTTGTATTTTGTTTTCTTTGCAGCACTCCATTACAAACCACAATCCCACCGGTCTAAAGACTTGATATGCAGAGAGACACGGTGTCACTGCATTGATCGATAGATTGTATGCACGCAGTGGTCCAGTAAGTCACTCGTCTCTCTTGTCTGTAGTTACTATTTTTATTCAAATGAATTATGTATGGTTGACTGATATGTAGTTTTTTTTTTTTTTGCAGAGTCTGCTCGATGCTCCTTTGCGTCGAGACGAGATTTTGGATGGTGAGGATCTATAGCTCACGCTTGGATTCATGGAGCGCACATCCTCTTCGTTTTTGGTCTTATAATTTATGTAGGTATTTTATATGCACTATGTTATTATCATCATTTGTATCTTTCCATGATTCCATGAGCTCTCATTCAACGATCTTGTATTTATTTTATGTATCAGTATTGTGGGTTCAAGTATATTTTGCCTTCATTTTGATGACCATTATACACTTTACATGTAATCTATTTGTAGAATGTAAATACAATACATAGTGCTATATCTGACCCACGACAATTTTTTCTCTGTAACCGTCGCTATTAGTGTTGCAAATTGAACTACATACGTCATTATTGTCATCACAATGTGCGTCACAAACCGTCGCTATTTGCATCATTATTTGCGACAAAAATAACGATGACAATAGCGACTTTTCTATGGAGACACTAATATCAATGTATTTAGCAGTGATGGGGGGAAATTTTTTTGACAAACATTTTTATCACTTTGAATGTCGATATGAGGCTTGTATCTTGTAGTGTGCGCAGGTGCATACTGTAGTAATATATGGGCACCTAGACAATAGAGATACCTTTACCCCCAACAACCTCCCACTTAAAGGCAAATTTGCCTCAATGAGGAGGGAAAAAAGAAAAAGTAAAGAGAGAAAAAAAAAGCACAAGTTTGCATTGGTACAATAGGATGAGGAAAGACATCATCTCATCCTACGCCCATTGTCTTCCTAAGGAAGGCAAAACACTCCACTGAGAGACTTTTCTCGAGCAAGTCTGCAAGATTCTGGTCAGTCTCGAGATCTTGACAAGATTAGTAGTCTTGTCCTCAAATGACCTCACAAATGAAGTGATACCTCACCTCAATGTGTTTTATCTTTGCATGGAAGACCAGATTCTTAGCTATAATTGGATAGCACTCAGAGAATTTGAATGCAGTGTAGGGATAACATTTGTTATACCAAGATCACTAACCAAATGGCCTAATCAGATGGCCTCCTTGCAAGCCTTAGTGGCTGCAACATACTTGGTCTCTTAGTGGAGAGGGCCATGCATTTCTGCACCCTAGACATCCATGAAACAACACCTCCAGCAAAAGTGAACACATAGCCAAAAGTGAACTTCCTACTGTCTAGATGTCTTGCATAGTTAGAGTTAGTGTATCCCATGACTCCTATATCCTAGCTACCATAACAAATGCACATATTAGCAGTGCCCTTCATGTACCTCATGATACCTTTCATGGCATCCCAATGCCTCTTTCCAATTGTAGCCATATAACATGCCACATGACCAATTGCAAAAGCATTATCTGGACGGGTGGCTATCATTGCATACATAAGACTACCCCACTGCAGATGCATAGGGAATCTTGGCCATTTTGACCTTCTACTCATCTATTTGTGGCCAATAGTCTTCACATCTTGCATATGGAAGCGCTCAAGGACTTTATGGATATACTTCTTCTGTGATGATAGACACAGTAGCCCCTGAGACATGTCACACCGTGTAATGTGCATATTAAGTATATGAGAGGCCTATCCCAGATCTTTCATCTCAAAGCTCTTTTTGAGATAAGTCTTACGATCATCTAGCTCATCATGAACTTTCCCTACTAAAAGTATGTCATCCACATAGAGTACCAAAATCAATAATGAACCATCACGGGCTTTCTTCATGTATAAGCACAGATCCATAGCACTATGAATATAGCCCTCTAACTACATAAAAGCATCGAACTTGCGGTACCGTTCCCTAGGTGCCTGCTTTAGACCATAAAGAATCTTTCTCAGTCTTCTGCATAGTAGATGTTCCTTACCACACTCTGTAAGACCCTTAGGCTGCTCCATGTATATCTCATCATGCAATTTCACATGTAAGAAAGCCATCTTGACATCCAATTGATAAAGATCCAAGTCAAGTTGGGCAACCAGAGCTAGGACTAAGTGCAAGGTAGTCACCTTGACCACAAGGGAAAATATTTCATCAAAGTCAACATCATGTTCATGCTTAGAACCCTTAGTAACCATTTGGCCTTGTATGCCCACTTGGGGTGAAAGGCAAAGCCTTCTTACCACTAGGTATGGAAAATAGGTTACACACATGATTCTTATGTAATGAATCAATCTAAGATTGCATAGCCCTCTCGCAAGAGTGATAGTAATCCGTGCACATAGCCTAATCATAGGTGAGAGGCTCTCTTGCATCTCTAACCAAGACATAATCCATGGAGGGTGCATAGCGATCAGGAGGTTGTCTATCTCTAGTAGAATGCCTCAAGGTAGGTTGTGTTGCGTATCCAACATCCTGTCTAACACCGTGGCCATGAGCATTGGCTACTAGTGCATGTTGTCTAGCTAGCTATGTGGGAGTAAGGGACTCCTACTGAAAGGTAACCCTACATATCTCAATCACTTTTTCACATTGCCTATGCATCTTGTCTTCGTGGAAGACTACATTATGGTTTTGCGTATGGTTTTCCACGCCTGTGGATCCCAAAGAGGGTAACCCATCTCACCTGCATCTGCATAGCCAAGGAAAATGCATTTTACACTTTTCTGATCTAGCTTATTGTGTTGGTCCTTGGGCACATGGAGAAGGCCTTACATCCAAAGACATGCAAATGAGAATATGAGGGAGGCTTTCCTATCCATATCTCCTTTGCAACCTAGAAGTCAATACCACTACAAGATGATCTATTAATGAGATGCTCGATAGTAGAGAGTACCAATAAAAGAATGTTGTAGTAAGCTTTCCAAGTTAAATGTATTATAGACCCTCTCTTAGATAGTCATATTCATGTGCTCAGCCATACCATTCTAGGGAGGGGTGTAAGGGATGGTCAACTGACGCTTAATACCTAACTCATTACAAAACTACTCAAAGGCATGTGAGGTACTCACCCCCATTATCTTTCCTTAGGCATTTCAATCTATGCCCAGAGTGCTTCTTTACAAGAGCAAGCCAATGCTATAACGTGTCCACTAGTATCATCCAGGACATGTCTTAGCAGTCCATCGGAAAGGATGTCTAGAAAGCTTCGACCGGCACTCCCATGGAATGTTACGGGATTTGCGATCTAGGTCTTCCTGCGTCTGCCACATAGCGGAAGTATCCTGGCCATTCCCACTTAGGATCGATTGGAATTAGGGTTTTCCTAATTGGTCATTACCTAACAGCAACTAGCGTCGGACCCAAGCGAACTACTTTACGCAGAAACGCCAGGTCCGAAGCGGATTCACGCTGCACCTGGTTCAAGGAGAATGGGAAACGAGAAGGATGCAAAGCTCAACCTCTCTGCCATAAGGCATAGTCCCATTCCATTCCCCTAAAACAGCGTAAATCGGGTAAGACATAACTCTAGGTCATCGCTTTCGTTGTTCGTGTACTTTGACGATCATCCCGCTATTCTTCAAGATTTGAGAAAAGTTCTCGGCTAACCAGGACCACCCAACCGTAGGACGGATCCACGGCTCATCCTCTGCACTTTCCTCGGTTTGTTTTAGCTATGTAACACATTAATTTGACATGTAACAATCAGCTTCTTTAATTAAATCGTTAAGTATTGGTTCCTTCACGTAATCTTATCACGTGACATAGAAAAACAATATCAAACAAGTTCTTTATTAATATATCATCATATTTATTTTTGAAATACAAGGAGTTCCGCCCGTAGGCTTGTCCATAATCCATCCGAAGGCTATCCAGTAATCCACAGGGATCACTATTCCAAGCTTCCACCCATAAACTAGTATGTGGGCCTCGAGATCAAATCCTGAGTCCTGTTAGCCTCTTGTGCAGGACCCGGAAGGCAAGGGATTTACGGCCAGAGCCCCCTTGGCACCCAAGCATCCTCCTGCTCCAAGTAGAGCTCAACGAAGAGACCTCTCGCGGCGGGTTCGGTCCATGTTCCCGGCGCAGTCAACAACCCCCTTGGTTAGGGTCAGGCAGTCAGTCGGGGGTAACTGAAACTGCCTCTCCCTTCAGGCCTTCAACCTGAAGTATAGATATTCATTTAATTTGTAATTCATAAATCAAACAGTGCTCTAAAATCTATAGCAAGCACAAACATTTCCATTAACCGATCTTTGTTATTGGAAAACTGCTAAGGAATAATTCTTTCCTTTCGAATGCATCAGCACTCGTTCTAGGGTGTCTTGCAACTTGGCAAGATCCCTTATATTCTGGGTTAGGGCGTACCCTATTAACCCAACTTGGTCAACCCTAAAGTTCATTGGATACTTTAGTTTTCAAATTTTAACTTTCCTTATTTAGAAGGATATCAAAGAATACATCCTTTTGCAAGATAACTTGCGTAAGGATCCGCCATCCTTGTTGAGGGTATTTAACCTTTCTTCTTGTGAATCAATCACAAGACTATATGACTTCCTACTTGCTGTGCAAGTCCTGCATCGTAATATATGATGAAACAATCCGTTTTAGTTTCTTTAAGCTGATCTTTGTCGAACCTAGGGTCTCTTTTTAAGAACCTCAGGGACAAACCCTAGTTCTTTTACATTTTATGAATTTATTGACCCTACAATCAGGGAAGGTAGTCAAGTATTTAAGGTATAAACGTTTCTTGGTCTTTAAATCATTTTCAAGGCATATTTTGCAGCATAGGTATTTCTAAGTTTACATTAATTCGGTTATCTTTTAGAAGGTAATATTGAGATCAACTCGGCACGATTTGTTATCCTTGTGACAATTGATTTTTTTCAGTCCTAAACTTTATTGCTTTGAGGTTAGGTAAATTCAATTAATCTACCTTTTTCCTTGCAAACGAAACTCATGCCAAATAACAATCTTTTCCTTGCTAAGATATGCTGTTAGCAATGATAACTTCCTAGAGTTTAAGCAACGAAAAAAAAACCTTTCATGAATTTCACCTTCTATGAAGATTCGTTGCAAAAAAAGAATAGGGGTTAATGGTGCAAGATGCAGTTTTGATACCTTCAAGATTTAACCGAAATGTACTACTATAGTGGGTAGATAATCTTGCTCGTAATTCGCTTCAATGCATGATGCTATTTGAAGGAAACTATGTTTTATACATTATCCATTTTGCATGTTCAATTAAACTAAATTCCTTCTTCGTAAATAACTAGGACAAAATATATATCTTATCCCTAACAATTCATCTTCGCAAGATTGAAAAACCGATATAAAACTAAGAAGGAAAAACCTAGTTTTGGGGTGAGATATCCACATGGATACTGGGAGATGACCCTCCCGCAGCTACTCCTTGGACTTTCTTAGGCGGCATCGCAGTTGTAATCCTTCAGATGTGAAGGCAGCTTTTACTCTCCTTTTCAGATTTCCACCGTCTCTCTTTCGAGGCAAGGAGCCGTTCAAAGGATTGACCACGAGAAGGGTAATAAGACCTTTAAGGTCTTAGCTTCTTCGGAGAGGGAAAGGTTTATAAAGCCTAAGAAGGCCCTATAGGGTATATATATACGGCAAAAAGGTTATGGGTGAGTGTGGCTTTGCAACCATATGAACCTTGGAAGAACTTTGGGTTTGGGGTAAAAGGTATAGGAAGGGGGGTTTTTTAAGAGAGGTTTTAGGACACAGAATAGTAAAGGTTTTATGGATTTAAACCCGGAATGATAGGGGAAAGGTGAAGGATGAAGGCTTCTAGCACGGGGGGGAAAGGGTATGTAAGAAAAAGGGGACACGGGGGGTAAGGGGCTTACGGGGGAAGTGTTAAAAAAAAGGAATATGAGAGGGTGTAACACGGTTTCAAAGAGACACAAGAAGAGACTTTACAAATTTAGGCACGGGGAAGGGATTTGTGGGTTATGAGGCCAAGGGTTGTGGGGGTTTAACAGCCCCTCGGGAAGGGGTTAAGACCTTAAGACCGGGGAGGGGTGAAAGGATTTCTAAGGGGTAGAACCGGGAGGGGGTGAAAGGGTAAGGGAAGGGTATAAGAAGGGGGCTTGAGGGTTTTAAAAACCCGGGGTGGAAGGATTTTTAAGTATAGGAAGGGGGCTTAAGGAGCCCCCCTTAGAAGCTTCAACAAGCTTCTTGAAGCTTCTGTGGGGGTCAATCAGGATCCACGTGGGGGGAGGAGAATCTTGACGGTGACTAGGGGGAAATAGTCTGTAGGCGGCGGTGATGGCATACGTGGGGAGAGAGGATAGAGGCAGCAGCCGCAGCTCGGCAGCATCAGGGCGTCCTCGTTTTCGTCCTCCCTCCTATAGCAACACGAGCCCGGCCATGGCTTCATCCTCTCCCTTTCCTCCTTCAGCAGTAGCAGCATGACAGGGCAATGGCTTCATCCTACTCTCTCACGGCCTCCCCTGTCTCTGCCGCCCACCCTTAAATTTATAGGGGAGGGGAGGAAATCCTCTCCCCTCGACGTGTCCATCCGCATGCATATGGAGCCGAGCAAGCTCCAACGAGGAGCTTGCTAGCTCCTCTATCCCTCCTCTACCCTTCCAGCTCGATGCGCCGTCGTGCAAAAAGGTGAAATTTTCAAAATATATATTTGATTTATTACATTCTCTCCCCCTTGGAGGAATCGAGATGTCCTCATCTCGAGATAAATTCGGGATATTGATGGTTGAGAGTGCCTTCATCTACCCAAGTGGCATCCTCTTCGGGATAATCCTTCCACTGGACGAGGCATTCTCTCAAGGTTCTGGATCTTAACTATCTCTCCCTAACATCTAAGACCCTATTCGGCCTTAGTTCAAGGACTCCTTTACTAGGCATTACAATTTGTTGGTCATCAAGTACATGGTTAGGGTTGGGTACATATTTTTTCTATAGGATGATATGGAATACATTGTGAACCTTTAGGTTCTCAGGGAGTTGCAATCTATAAGCATTGGGTCCTAGGCATTTGAGGATTTTGTATGGCCCACAATACCTTGGACTTAGCTTCTTGCAATCTCCTAGGGATAGAGAACTCTTTTTAGGGTGTACGCGAATGAAGACCATGTCTCCTTCTTCGAAGACTCTTTCTTGACGCTTCAAATCCGCGTATGCCTTTTGTCTATCCTTGGCCGCTTGTATGTCTTGTCTTATTGACTTTATTTGATCATCCATGTCTTCTAACATCTGTCTTGACACTTCAACCCTTAGGGTTGGATTAGAAAAGTTTAGGGGACTTCGACAATCATGACCATACAATGCTTGGAAAGGAGTCATCTGAATGCTCTGCTAGTAAGAAGCATTGTAGGCAAATTCAACCAATGGCAAATATTGAATCCACCTTTTCGGCTCTCGACAGCAGTATGCCCTAAGCATATCCTCGATGACTTGATTTACTCGCTCTGTTTGGCCATCCGTTTGGGGATGGTAGGCAGTGCTAAAACATAGTTGAGTCCCAATAGCTTCAAAGATAGCTCTCTAGAAGTGTGATGTGAAGAGAGAATCTCGATCACTAATAATTCTTCTGTGTAACCCATGTAGCTTGAATATCTCTTTGATAAACAACCTTGCAATGTCGGAGGCTTTATAGTTTGTCTTTACTGGAATAAGGTGTGCAACCTTGGTAAGCATGTCAACCACAACCATGATGGAGTTGTATCCTCCCTGGACTTGGGGTAAGCCTACAACAAAATCCATATTGATGAATTCCCATTTCATTTGGGGGATGTCAAGTGGTTGCAGTTTCTCTAGCATCATGACATGTTCGGCTTTGATACGTTGGCAAGACAAACACTCAGTGACATATTTGAGAACGTCAAACTTGAGCCTCTCCCAATGGTAGCTCTTCCTAACTGCATTAAGAGTCTTAGCATAGCCAGGATGTCCTGCGAAAGGGGAATCATGAGCTTCCCACATTATCTTCTACTTAAGTGACTGGCTTGCTGGTATACACAGCCTTGTTTTGTAGTAGACAAGTCCATTATCAATGGAAAATTCCTGATACTTAGCTTGCAACTTTTGATTCTACTCCTTGGTAGAGATCTCCTTTAGCATTGTTTGGTAGGCCAAATCATGGCATGCTTCCTCTCTAGCTAACTCAAGTATAGGGTTGTTTGGCATAGATACTTTTGTAGCTAGAGATCTGGCCGTTGATGGATTCTACAAGATTAGGGAATTTAGGAATGCCTTGCGACTAAGTGCATCGGCAGATACATTCTCTTTCCTTGGTCGGTACTTGATTTCAAAATCTTCCTCCAACACTTCAATCCACCGATGTTGCCTCATGTTGAGCTCGTTCTGGATAAAGATCCATTTGAGACTCTTATGATCGGTTACTAGAGTAAACTTGTTACCCAACAATAGTGTCTCCAAAGCTTTAGAGCATGGATGACAACTAGTAATTCCAGATCATGCATGGCATAATTCTTTTCATGACTCTTCAATTTCCTTGAAGAGTATGCTACTGGATGACCTTCCTGCATAAGTACACACCCCAAGGCAAGAATGCTAGCATCAGTTACTACCTTGAACTCTTTCTTGAGGTCTGGAAGCTTTAGAATAGGTGCTGATATTAAACTTTGCTTCAATTTTTCGAAGCTATTCTGTTCGGCAGTTGACCATGTAATAGAAGTCTGCTTCTTTAGTATATCTGTCAGAGGTGCTGCAATCAAAGCATAGTTTTTTATGAAGACCCTATACCATCCTGTCAATCCAAGAAAGCTACGTATTTCTTTGACAGATACTAGTGTTGGCCATTCAAGCACATCTCTGACCTTGGCTGGGTCTACTGATATTCCTTCTGATGATACTATGAATCCCAGATATTCAATCTGATGCTTGAAGAATGCACACTTCTTCATTTTAGCATATAGCTTATGTGACCTCATTGTCTTGAGGACAATCCGAAGTTGAGATTCATGATCTTCTTCCTGTTTAGAATAGACTAAAGTGTCATCGAAGAAGATAATCACGAAATCATCAAGATATGGCCTAAAGATGTCCTTCATTAATCTATTGAAGGTGGCAGGTGCATTCGTAAGCCCGAATGACATAACCAGGAACTCAAAGTGCCCATATCTTGTATTGAAGGCCGTCTTTGGGATATCTTCTTCCTTGATCCTTATCTGATAGTAACCTGACCTGAGATCAATCTTGGAGAAGATCTTCGCACCCTGAAGACGATCAAGAAGCTCATCTATTCTAGGAATAGGATACTTGCTCTTGACTGTTGATTGATTCAACCCTCGGTAATCAATACATAGTCAAAGTGTCCCATCTTTCTTTTTCTAAAATAGTACTGGAGCTCCCCACGGTGAATTGCTAGGCCGGATGTAACCCTGATCTAATAGTTACTTGAGTTGTTCCTTCAGCTCAATTGCTTCTGGTATGGACATTCTATAAGGTCTTTTGGCAATTGACGCAGCTCTAGGTACTAACCTAATCTCATGATCCACTTCTCTTTGAGGCAGAAGTTCGGTCAACTCTTCAAGGAATACGTCAGCGTATTCCTTTAGCCAAGAAGGTCCTTCATGAGACTCTTCCTTTTGATCTAACTTGTTGAGTTTGATCAAGTAAACATGTAATCCTTTTCTGACTCCTTTTATGATTCGAGATACTTTAGCCAATTGGATTCTTGGCACTCCTGCCTCACCTTGAGTTGTGACTAATTCCCTTTCGGAGTTTTGAAAGGAAACTTGACCCTTTCCACAGTGAATGTGGGGGTCGTTGGTCTTAAGCCAATCCATTTTAAGTAGACACTCATGGATACCTAAATTCATGACTCTAAATTTAACTGAAGTCTTCTTTCCTCCCAGAAAGAATTCCACCTTAGCAATTTGCCTGGTACAAGTTACCTCACGACCATTTGCCAACTCCACAAGCAGGGTAGGTGCTTCTATTGTGGCTATTCCTAATCTTTTTGCACATGCTGATGAGATAAAGGAATGTGTACTGCCACAATCAATCAAGGTTTTGAAACCTTTACCTTGATAGTCCGATGGTGTCTGAATCACCGAGAACTGGCAATTCAGCCCTTTCTTGTGTAAAGCGGCATGGGCTGTCGCTCTTTCAAATTCTGCTTCCATGGTCGGATCTTCTTCTTCCCCTCCTTCACACATTTGCCTATTGGCAATGCAGGTAGTTCTTCCTCTTCCTCCGGTAGCGGCTCCTTGACCACGGCCCGTTCCTTGGAAAGGTGCTTGGCGATGTCCTCCGTTGAGCTTGGGACATTGCCTCTTGAAGTGACCGGGTTCATTGCAGTGGAAAAAACGGAGGTTTCTACCATTACTTTGAGTAGAAACAAAGTTGTTTATGTTATTCGTCCTTGCTTTCTTCCTTTTTCCCTAATTATGACCTTGAGCTCTCTTCATTTGAGGTCTGAATGCTCCTCTGTTCGGGTCACTATAAGACCAAGTTTTGTTACCCCTTGGTCTAGATTGTACCTCCTGAATTATAGGCGTCGCTCGAATGAGTGCATCCTCAAGATCTCATGGACGCATAGATTCGAGATGGGTAGTTACTGGTGGATTTAAGCCCGCACAAAATTTGGACACCTGTTGTGTCATGTCCATTTGTGGTGCATACTTTAAAAGTGGACGAATTTAGAGTAGTATGCGTCAAGAGTAAGTCCTAGTTGTTTTAGCTCGTAGAACTCGTTCATTTTTTGCGTGCGATATGTAGCTGGTAAGTATCTTCCGTGCACGGCTTTCTTCAACTTTTCCCAGGTAACGGATCCCTCTGCGATCCCTTGATCCCTGCACCATTGCTTCCACCAAAGTCTGGCTTCGCCGGTGAGCTTTAGCTTGGCGAGCATAGCCTGATTGGCGGGCGTAGTACCGACTGCTTCGAAGTAATCCTCCATGAATTCAATCCAAATTTCAGCATCAGCCTGGACGAATCTACCTCTCCCGTCAAACTCGGGTGGCTTAATCAGTTTGAGGAGGAACTTCTTCTCCTGGATCACAGCAGTACTTGATGTAGGAGACGAATTAGGAACATGTACCTGGGGTTGTGCCTGAATAAAGGTTTTCTTAATGTTATTATACGATAATCGACGTTAGCTTATATTACATCTTGAATTCGGCTATCTCGTAAACAATGTAGCTAGTTAACTTTTTATCAACTCTTATACACAGCTAGACATCGATAAAAATAAGTCTTTATTTGTATTTACATGGGCATAGCCCTTTTTGAATACAACGTTTCATGTGATGATAAGCCAATTGTTACATTTAGTTTGGGGAGAACAACGTTGCATTGCATTTATCTATAGGAACTATGTAATAGTAGGGTTTTGGGTCATGGATCTTCAGGAATCGATAAGACATTGGAAGTTCAGGTTATCCTTTCCATTGGAAACCATATTTCTCATGGCGGCCCAACACTTTAATCCTGTCGGCAGGGATTACACGAGTTACTTCCTCATATACATATGAGTTCATCTCAACCATCCGACCTCGAATATGTAAAGTCAAATTTACATGAGCTTCCACAAAAACGAACAACTTCACGACTTTCAGGTCTTCCAACCACTTGATCTTTTTTAGATTGGTCTGTAGATAGGCAAACCGGTGGGCGGCTATATAGTAGATTCCTAAAGCACCCGTCCATCTTCGTTCCATGTACAAAGGTGATGGATTATAGATATGCTCTAGGATGTTCATCATCCCAATCCTTTGTCTATAAAGTGGAGAATGCATTGCACTCATAAACATCACCCGAAATACCAAAAACTTGTTCCACGATTCGTAATTCTACAAGACAGCATTGAAGGTAAGGAAATGTTTGGACAGCAACAATTTCTTTACTTCATTTTATTGAAATCTCATAAAAACAATTCCGTTGTTGGTCGGCTCTGATACCAACTGTAACGTGTCCACTAGTATCATCCAGGACACATCTTAGCAGTCCATCGGAAAGGATGTCTAGAAATCTCTGCCCGGCACTCCCATGGAATGTTACGGGATTTGCGATCTAGGTCTTCTCGCGTTTGCCACGTAGTGGAAGTATCCTGGCCATTCCTACTTAGGATCGACTGGAATTAGGGTTTTCCTGATTGGTCATTACCTAACAGCAACTAACGTCGGACCCAAGCGAACTACTTTACGCAGAAATGCCAGGTCCAAAGCGGATTCACGCTGCACTTGGTTCAAGGAGAATGGGAAACGAGAGGGATGCAAAGCTTAACCTCTCTACCATAAGGCATAGTCCCATTCCGTTCCCCTAAAACAGGGAAAATGGGGTAAGACATAACTCTAGGTCATCGCTTTCGTTGTTCGTGTCCTTTGACGATCATCCCGCTATTCTTCAAGATTTGAGAAAGGTTCCTGGCTAACCGGGACCACCCAACCATAGGACGGACCCATGGCCCATCCTCCGCACTTTCCTTGGTTTGTTTTAGTTATGTAATTATCTAACACATTAATTTGACATGTAACAATCAGCTTCTTTAATTAAACCGTTAAGTACTGGTTCCTTCACGTATTCTTATCACGTGATATAGAAAAATAATATCAAACAAGTTCTTTATTAACATATCATCATATTTATTTTTGAAATACAAGGAGTTCCGCCCGTAGGCTTGTCCATAATCTGCCCGAAGGCTATCCAGTAATCCACAAGGATCACTATTCCAAGCTTCCGCTCATAAACTGGTATGCGGGTCTCGAGATCAAATCCTGAGTCACGTTAGCCTCTTGTGCAAGACCCGGAAGGCGAGGGATTTACAGCTAGAGCCCCCCTGGCACCCAAGCATTCTCCTGCTCCAAGTAGAGCTCAACGGAGAGACCTCTCGCGGTGGGTTTGGTCCACGTTCCCGGGACAGTCAACAACCCCCTTGGTTAGGGTCAGGCAGTCAGTCGGGGGTAACTGAAACTGCCTCTCCCTTCAGGCCTTCAACCTGAAGTATAGATATTCATTTAATTTGTAATTCATAAATCAAATAGTGCTCTAAAATCTCTAGCAAGCACAAACATTTCCATTAACCGATCTTTGTTGTTGGCAAACTGCTAAGGAATGATTCTTTCCTTTCGAATGCATCAGCACTCGTTCCAGGGTGTCCTGCAACTTGGCAAGATCCCTTATATTCTAGGTTAGGGCGTACCCTATTAACCCAACTTGGTCAACCCTAAAGTTCATTGGATACTTTAGTTTTTGATTTTTAACTTTTCTTATTTAGAAGGATATCAAAGAATACATCCTTTTTCAAGATAACTTGCATAAGGACCCGCCATCCTTGTTGAGGGTATTTAACCTTTCTTCTTGTGAATCAATCACAAGACTATATGACTTCCTACTTGTTGTGCAAGTCTTGCATCGTAATATATGATGAAACAATCCGTTTTAGTTTCTTTAAACCGACGTTTGTCGGACCTAGGGTCTCTTTTTAAGAACCTCAGGGACAAACCCTAGTTCTTTTACATTTTATGAATTTATTGACCCTACAATCAGGGAAGGTAGTCAAGTGTTTAAGGTATAAACGTTTCTTGGTCTTTAAATCATTCCCAAGGCATATTTCGCAGCATAGGTATTTCTAAGTTTATATTAATTCAGTTATCTTTTAGAAGGTAATATTGAGATCACCTCGGCACGATTTGTTATCCTTGTGACAATTGATTTTTTTTCAGTCCTAAACTTTATTGCTTTGAGGTTAGGTAAATTCAATTAATCTATGTTTTTCCTTGCAAACGAAACTCATGCCAAATAACAATCTTTTCCTTGCTAAGATATGCTGTTAGCAATGATAACTTCCTAGAGTTTAAGCAACGAAAAAAAAACCTTTCATGAATTTCACATTCTATGAAGATTCATTGCAAAAAAAGAATAGGGGTTAATGGTGCAAGATACAGTTTTTATACCTTCAAGATTTAACCGAAATATACTACTATAGTGGGTAGATAATCTTGCTCGTAATTCGCTTCAATGCATGATGCTATTTGAAGGAAACTATGTTTTATACATTATCCATTTTTCATGTGCAATTAAACTAAATTCCTTCTTCATAAATAACTAGGTCAAAATATATATCTTATCCCTAACAATTCATCTTTGCATGATTGAAAAACCGATATAAAACCAAGAAGGAAAAACCTGGTTTTGGGGTGAGATATCCACATGGATACTAGGAGATGACCCTCCCGCAGCTACTCCTTGGACTTTCTTAGGCGGCATCGCAGTTGTAATCCTTTGGATGTGAAGGCAGCTTTTACTCTCCTTTTCGGATTTCCACCGTCTCTCTTTCGAGGCAAGGAGCCATTCAAAGGATTGACCACGAGAAGGGTAATAAGACCTTTAAGGTCTTAGCTTCTTGAGAGAGGGAAAGGTTTATAAAGCCTAAGAAGGCCCTATAGGGTATATATATAGGGCAAAAAGGTTATGGGTGAGTGTGGCTTTGCAACCATATGAACCTTGGAAGAACTTTGGGTTTGGGGTAAAAGGTATAGGAAGGAGGATTTTTTTAGAGAGGTTTTAGGAAACGGAATAGTAAAGGTTTTAGGGATTTTAACTTAGAATGATAGGGGAAAGGTGAAGGATGAAGGCTTCTAGCACGGGGGGGGGCGGGGGGGGGGGGGGGGGGAAGGGTATGCAAGGAAAAGGGGACACAGGGGGGTAAGGGGCTTACGGGGGAAGTGTTAAAAAAAAGGAATATGAGAGGGTGTAACATGGTTTCAAAGAGACACAAGAAGAGACTTTACAAATTTAGGCACGGGGAAGGGATTTGTGGGTTATGAGGCCAAGGGTTGTGGGGGTTTAACAGCCCCTCGGGAAGGGGTTAAGACCTTAAGACCGGGGAGGGGTGAAAGGATTTCTAAGGGGTAGAACCGGGAGGGGGTGAAAGGGTAAGGGAAGGGTATAGGAAGGGGGCTTAAGGGTTTTAAAAACCCGAGGTGGAAGGATTTTTAAGTATAGGAAGGGGGCTTAAGGAGCCCCCCCCTTAGAAGCTTCAAGAAGCTTCTTGAAGCTTCTGTGGGGGTCGATCAGGATCCACGTTGGGGGGGTGGGGGGGAGAATCTTGACGGTGACTAGGGGCAAATAGTCTGCAGGTGGCGATGATGGCATACGTGGGGAGAGAGGATAGAGGCGGCAACGGCAGCTCGGCAGCATCAGGGCGTCCTCCTCATTTTTTTCCTCCCTCCTATAGCAACACGAGCCTGGCCATGGCTTCATCCTCTCCCTTTCCTCCTTCGACAGCAGCATGCCAGGCCAATGGCTTTGTCCTACTCTCTCACGGCCTCCCCTGTCTCTGCCGCCCACCCTTAAATTTATAGGGGAGGGGAGGGAATCCTCTCCCCTCGACGTGTCCATCTGCATGCATATGGAGCCGAGAAATCTCTAGTGAGGAGCTTACTGGCTCCTCTATCCCCCCTCTACCCTTTTAGCTCGATGCGCCACCGCGTGAGAAGGAAAAATTTTTAAAATATATATTTGATATATTACAAATGCTGAAAGATAGCAAAGACATCACATTTCTACTTGGGATAAGCCCAAACCTTACATGAATAATCATCAATAAATGTGACAAAGTACTTTGCACCCCCTAATGACTGATAGGGCATGGATCCACATACACTTGGATGAACAAGAGCCAAAGGCTCAACCATGCATGGAATACCAAAATTTCTATGCAAATTCCTAGTCTTGCATGCCATATAAATAGTGATCATATGACTCAAAATGCGACTAGTTAAAAGGTTCAAGATACTGTAAAGCACTAAGTATTTTCATTCCCTTAAGAAACATATGGCCAATAAAAGCATGCGCGAGAGATACATGTGGGATAGAACCCACTGAGAAAACATGGTCAATAGGACTAGATATAACCAAGGGGTACAAATTGCCAGACTTGGCACCTCTTGCAAGAACAATCTTGACACAAATTACCTTTCATATAGAATCATCAAAGTATATATGATAACCTGCATCATCAAGTTACCCAGTAGACATAAGGCTTTTAGTCATTCCAGGTACATGATGTACATTATGCATAACAAAAGTGCTACTAGAGGGAAACTGTAGAGTGACATTACTGATGCCAACAATAGCAAGAGATCAATCATAATGCATAACAAAAGTGCTACTAGAGGAAAACTGTAGAGTGACATCACCAATGCCAACAATAGCAAGAGATCGATCATCACCTAGGGCATCAAAATAATTTTGGAACCAAAAAAATGCAATTTACAACCTCCATATAAATCCCTATGGTCAAATGAATCACCCGGGAAGCACCCGTAAGCAATAGTAGAGCATACACTAACCAAATAGGCTTCAACCCTAGTTATTATAGCAGTAAATACATTATCAAAACTAAGAAAATTAGTCCTCAAATCAAGCTCAAAGCCACCTCAAATCATGGAAATATGATATACCAATGTAGTAGCATCAATGGTACACATTAGTAGTGCAAATAGAACACGAGAATCGTAGCCAAGAGCAATAGACATATAAAATCCTTATTATAAGAGGTCCAACCCTACTGTATATAATAGTGAATGTACTATCAAAATAAGCTATTTCAATACCAAAATCAGCTCCAAATCCAACCCATAACATGAGCATAGCACTCCCATATATGTAGACATCACCCTAGCATAACCGAGCATCATAAGACCAACAAAGCTGACCATAGAAGCATAAAACATGGTGCATCATAAGGCCAAAAAAGTTGACCGCCACAAAAGCATCAAATAGGATGTTTCCTTGTTTTATGAGAGTCTATGGATTTTTTTAATAGTCCAAAATTGAAGCTTGAAGCTCAGATTGAATGCCAAGAGTGGAAGGATTTGGATGCCTTGTGTGTTAGAAAATCATGATGCTATAAGTCATGTTGTATTCACTGTATCTTAAGTTAGCCTTTGTGAATGTGTCTATCCTGATTCGGTCTAGTAGAGATACAGCCTAGGCTCTTGAGTTGCTAGCTTAGTCATATGGTCAATGGATAAATAGATGGAAAGGTTTCTCTTTATTGTTGACTCCTAATATTTTAGGACTTATAGACTGCACAATCTAGTCCACTATTCTACCACATCAACAAAGTTTCAAGCTCTTAATAGCCAAATGAAAATGTGTTCTTCTTGATCTCTCAACTTTGTTTCTTGAAGTTTCTATCGTAAAATTTGTCTCTATTTGGTCAATCTTTCTTGTGAGTGTATTTGTTGAAATTGTGGGCCAAGTGCATGGCCTTTCCTCTCAATTGCTTTAGTTTTCGTGCACTCTGAGACTTGAAATTATTAAACTTTGGATCTAGACTATTGGAAGATTGGTCAATAGCCTCTTACTCATCTGGCTCATATAATGGTTGGAAATGAGCTCTTGATGGTAATTTGGTTGAATTCTTAGTGAATTCCTAAGGAACTTAAATGCTTCTTCCAAAAAATTGATTCCAAAACATACAATCTTCAAGACACTTGAGACACTTTGGACATACCAAGAGTGAGATGTGTAAAAATAGTCTTTCTTCCTTTCCAATTCAGTATTCATATATGTAAGCAATGTCATAGGGGAATTTTCATTAAGAGATAAATGAGTCAATGCTGGCCTAATGGGAACAACAAGAGTGTTGTAATGCAATAAAAGTGGATACAAAAGAGTGCACTAAGGAGAATGAACTCATGAGAGTGAATTTGCAAGAGTAAACTCTCAAGAATGAATTGGTGAGAGTGAGCTTGATATGAGTGAACTAGATATAAATGAACTTGATATGAGTTAACATGATACAAGTGAACTTAATATGAGTGAACTTTCAATGAGAATGAACTCACAAGAGTGAACCCTCAAGAGTGAACTCATGAGAGTGAACACTCAAGAATGAATCAGCCAAAGCTAACTACAAGAGTAAACTTGATATGAGTGAACCTAGTGGAGTGAACTTGATATAAGTGAACTAGATATGAGTGAACTTTCAAAAAGAGTGAACTCAAGAGAGTGGATTTACGAGAGTGAACTCTCAAGAATGAATTGGGGGGAGTGAACTTAATATGAGTGAACTTTCAACATGAGTGATAGCTAGATATAAGTGAACTTGATATAAGTGAACCTACTAAGCAAAATTGATGAGTATAAACTCTAGCAAGAGTGCACTTTCAAGATGAGAGATCTTGATATGAGTAAACTAGCTACGAATAAACTTGATATGAGTTAACCTAATGAGTGAAATATAATGAGTATAAACTTTAGTAAGAGTGAACTCTAAACACTCTATTAGGGAGTTTGGAAATTTTCATATACTTTGAGAATTTATAAGAGGATGGTCAATATTTGGTCACCTGATCAAATTGCTACCCCCTTGCAGGTGAAACTTTTTGTAGATACTATATAGATGATAGTATCAAGTTCCATCTTCAAAAAAGAGATTAAGATTTAGCCAAATGGTCAAATCTTTGTTTCTAATTTGAGAATGGAACTTGGGAGATTTTTAAATTCTCTAATATAATATTTCTAGCAAGAGTGAAATTAAATGAGTGAAATACGATGAGTGAACTCATGGTTGGTAAGAATGATCTTTTAGTACAAACAAACTCTAACCATTTGTGCGAATGATTCTAAGTATCAAATGACAACAAGAAACAACCAACCAAACAATGAAATAATGACTGTGTATTTGATACATTGTGTTTTTTATGTTTTCTGAGTTTGATCACTTCTCTTCCTTCAATGCACATAGAACAAAACAACTATGACAAGCATGATGCATTTTCAATCCACAATAGTATCACACAAAATTTTCAAGTAAGAAAATTTGAGTTTTTCATTTTTGTACATTGTGTTTTGTACTTTTTAAAAGCTTTTTTCATTTTCATCCTTTAATGTATATACACCTAAACAACTATGACATGCGTGATGTATTTTTGATCTGCAATAGTATGACACAAATTATTCATGTAAGACAAGTTTGAGTTTTGATTTTTTACCTTGCCCTTTGTGTGTTGAGTTTTGAGTTTTTTTAAGTTTTACTCTTCTTTCAATGCTCATATGATTAATCCTCCATAATTAGAAAGTTGTGTCTATAATATTGATATACAAATTGTTCAAGTAAAAAGAGTTAAGTTTTGAGTTTTAAGTTTTGCATTTTGAATTTTTGTGTTGCTTTCACTTCAATGCACACACAACCCAACAAGTATGACAAGCATGAGGCATCTCCAACCCATAATAATATCACATAATTTGTTTAAACAAGAAAAGTTTGAGTTGTGTTTTTGCATTTTTGTGTTTCTTTTTGAGTTTTATTGTGTTTTTGAGTTCAAATTTTATATTTTTGTCTAGTCTGACAAATCTAATATCTCAATCTCAATCTAAAAAAATAGGTTTCTCTCGATTGATTTGGCATTTCTAAACTATTTGCATAGATTTTGGAGTATGCTAGCTTCTACAAATGCATAAGATTGATACCCCATTGATCCCATCTATGCTCATGCATAAACTTTCTATTCCACCATATGGCAGGGGTGTGAAAACTTGGAAAGTTGCACCATCCTTTGTCATGGAAATGGAATTGAAATATTGGGCTAATACACAATAGTTGGGATATCAGACAGACTTTTATTATTTTAGAAGTTGCAACTCTTTTTGGCAATAATCTCTCACCTTGTCTCGCGATAGTTTACTCTAACTAGCCATGTATCCCTCTCTCCATCCCAAGAAAGCAAAAACACAAGACTAGCGTTGAGCTATAGTGAACTCATCAACTTACCTTTCTGCGTTAGAGTCTAAAATCTTGAGGGCTTGAAGATGGTTCCATGACCCAAGAAACACAGTCTGATATTGTGGCTCCTTTGTATTCACCATCGATGAGCACATCAATGATGAGAGAATACGATGGAGAAAAGGAAGAAGATGAAGAAATGCTTCATCTCACTCGATCCCCCACTCTCTTGTAATCTCACAACCTCATACACAACTCCAAACTCAATCCTCTTATCATGAATGGAAAGAAGAATAGAAGAATATGTAGAGCTTCACTTTCTCTTAGTCCCTCACTCAATACACCTCTCACTCCTTCTCTCTTAGTCACTTTTAACTCTTAGCAATGGAGGTAAGATGATAGAATAGTAGAAAATAATAGAAAGCTTTTAATAATGAGGTAAGATGAAAGAATAGAAGAAGAGAATATAAAGCTTCAATAATTGCACTGATAGAGCTTCTACATCATAGATGCATCAGAAGGGTAAATACAACTTAGACCTTCCATTCTTATATAGATATAAAATAGAGTTAGGATTAGGTAATTTCTCTAGGGTATAGTACTATTTTGGTAAGAATAGTGGTTTATTGTGAAAATAATAGTAATACCATGTCACACTGACATAGGTATAAAAGGAAGAGACATGTAAAATTTCTCATCTTTTGGAAACATTAATACAATTACTATCTCTCTCCTCATTACCTTGCTCTAAGCTTCAATGACTTCTTACCTCTTTCTGTCTTTGTCTCTCATGTTCTAGTCTTTCTCTCTCCTCATCACTCTCTCTCTCTTCTGCACTCCTTCTTCTCTAACTTTTGTAGTCTTCTCTCTCCTCTTTCTCTCCCTCTAGTCCACTTCTTGATAAGTGGTAATAGAGCTTTGGTATTTGATCCATTTTTTTCTTATATTTCAGTCAAAATTTTCACCATAGAAACCAATTTAGGACAAGTACTATAGATACAAGACATGGATAGTGATTAGTAGTGACTTGCAAGATATCTACAGTTAGAAAAAGACTATAACTTGAGATCTTTGGGGACAGATATGGCGGTGGAAGACTAAAATAGCATGTCTTCATCAAAATTTCATGCAATTTTGAGGTAACTTGGTCAAATGGGAGTTAATTGGGCTTAGAAGGGAAATAAACTGTGGTTACTTTTCAAGAGAGGCTTCTCTTTCCTCTTTCTTCAAGCTTTGGTCAAGCTTCCATGTAGTTTTCAGCAAAGATCTTCTTCTAGCCTCTAGATCATGAAGTTTTACAGACATTTTACGCTTGAATCTTTCTCTACTCTTCATCCTCAACAAGTGGAGTACCAATTTTTGCTAGGGCTAAGCTATTTGTTGTAGTAAAAAAACCCCAAAAATTGAGGCACAATTTCTAGGCTCATTCTTGGCTTAGTTCTTCTCTTGTTGATCATCAATTTGCTTGAGGCTTAGTCATTGACCTTTGGCATGCTAAAGCTTCCGCAAATTCATGACAAAGTTGGCATTCTCCTCTTCTCCCATTTCTAAGAAACCCTAGCCATAGATAGCCATGAAAGCTTTAATTCAAGCCTTTCATTTCTCTTCAATTGCTTGAAGATTCTCCATTATTTCAGCCCACGGAATCATTTTAGTAAGGGTTCTTGAAGAAATTGCAAGGATTGAGCACAAATGGTCAAATATTGAAGCTCAAGAGCTTCTATGGAGTTAAAATTTGGGGAAAATGGGTTTAATGCTTCAATCTTAAGCATCTAAAGCTTCAAGAATGTTTCCAAGTATTAAATACACAAGGCTTGAAGATTATCTCAGCAACATTGGGCAATTAGCTTCAACAAACATTTGGGGATCAATCAAGTCTTCATCAACCATATCAAAGGTGACTTCAATTCCTAATCTCTCTCATTCATCCATTTGTTGAGCTTCATCTGATTGATTGGGAGATTAAAGAATTGTATAATTTCCATCAAATATCAGTCAACCATTACTTAAATCAGCCCATTCATGTAATGCAGTGTTTGCTTGATGTATATTGGATCTGATCAGTGAATTAGAAGCTTCAAACTGAAAATTCCAACATTGCATTTAACCTGATTGATTAAGCCCATTGATTGATAAGATTCTTACTCTAGTCCATTGATTGTTGATCATTGTTTATTCATAGAAACATATATCATAACCCCATTGTAAAAGGGCAAGTTAGCAGTGAGTCACTACTTGGTAAGACCCTCTTCCCATCCATTTTTCCAACATTTCAATTCTTTTGCATTTCATGAAAAGAGTTGAATAGATATTTCAATAATGTGTCTCATGCTAATTGATTAGATTAGTATGCCACTACCATGTTGATATTCCCACCAAGGAAAAAGGTGGATGCTAGGGGAGATAGTGAGACAAAAGAGAGATGACCTTCCCTCACTATTAAAGATCCCAAAGGGGTGCAACCAACTGATCCGGGGGAACTTTTCCCACCTCCTCATGATTCGGAGCTTGTACAGGGAGCCTATACTACCATTTTGTCCCTCATACAAGTACACCAAGTGGAGTATAGAAGATGGAAGCATTTTCTAAGACTTAAGTACCTTCAAGAGAAAAATAGGGTAAAACATTTACATGTCACTTGAGGGTATATACAAGCCATTACAAGTATTGCCTTCATTACTAAAGTACAAGTAAAAGTACTATAGGGTGTCCACATGTCCAATCCAGTTTCCTACGAGGGTTGATAGCCATTCAGGACTACCATTTTACTCTTACATGTGGAAACAAGGTATTTATAGGTTTAAACAGGGTGCAATCCTAGACAGTTTAGACTCAAATATTGAATTGCAGAATTTTCATCCTAAACTTGTTATGATGTGCTATAGCTCATCTTAAAGAGGAAATTGTTGGCTTTGATTTGAATAATTTTTTTTTGAAAATCAGAGTTTCCTATCTCAACTTATAACCAATTTTCTGATAGGGGGTACTCTAGGACTGCATTATTATGGCAAGGCCATAAAGGCAAAAATAAGGCCCACGATGAGTATGCATAGCAAATTACAAGTTCTATGCTAGATAATACACCTAAAGAGGAACCTGAAGAGCTTGAAGTGCATGGGAAAATCAATGCACTCAATAAAATCACGTATGAACATGAGAATAGGCATGCCTGAAGACATATGGAGTTCTTATCTAGAGTGGAGTATATGGTATTGTCTACTAGTCAAATGAAGTCTTCCATTGAGAAGTTGATGGATTCCCCTATCCAAAAAAAGGCTTCAATTGATAATTTAGTAGAATCTAATACTCAAATAATGGCTCAATTCTCCCAATGGATGAAAATGCAAATGGGAACCAAGGAAGCTAAGGAGAAAGCTCATTCAAATAGTGACCCCTTAGTCTCACTTCAGCCATCTAATAAAATTGGTCAAGGTCATGGTATCATTGGACGAAGGGGAATTTCCAATAGGTGAATCTTCACAAAGGCATGATGACTATTTGGGTAGTTTGAATAGTGATAATTCCGAAGCGTTTTGGCTGAATACCTAGCTTCCTAGAGGTCCTCTACCAATGGGAAGGTTTCATATTAGTTCTCAGCCACCTATTGGGAGAGTTCCATCTTATTTTGGGGGTTCCATTCCCAATACTTATGAGCACTATATTTTAGAATAGAAACCCTTTCATGAATGAAAGCTAAAGGATAAGATCATTTTGGAAAAGTACAATGGTCAATCATCTTCACCATTCGATTTAGAGGAATGGATTTCAAAATTGGAATCTTAATTTTATAAATTCCCTAGAACTGATGATATGAACATTTATTTTTCATATTTGCATTGGAGGGAGCATACTTGATGGAGATATAGTAAGAAGGAGAACATACTTGTAGAGAATTGGGATGCATTCAAGACACTTATGGCTAATGTCTTTGTCTCTCCCCTTGAAAAAGAGAAATTGGCACAGAGATAGTATGGATTAGAGCAAAGAAGCCTAAGTATACGGGAGTATACAAACTGATTCCTCAATCTTACCATGTATATAGAGAGCGTTAGTGATGAAGCTAAACTTCATAAGTATATGCATGGTTTAGAGTTGTCTTTATTAGCTGATATTGTGGCATAAAACCCTACCAATCTCTTCAGATTTCAAATAAAAGGGGACAATAATCCTAAATCTATTTTAGACAATATGAATCCAAACTCTATTCCTATGGATTTCTACAAGGAAAGAAAAGAAAAAGTCTTATGCTTCAAATGTGGGAAAAAGTATACAACTGATCATGCCACAAAGTGTGTATACAAAAATGCAAAATCCAAGGTTCATAGTACCTTAGTCTTTGAGAATTCTAAAGATAACATTGATGAGGCCAATGCATTTGTACCTATTGTAAGGTGCCTGCCCATCGGTTATCTAGGCATGCTTTTAGCAGTCTATCAAGAAACCAATCTAAGCATCACTACCTGACACTCCCATGGAATGTTATGTTAGAATATCAAGATCCCGTTACTCTTCAATCAGTCTATCTTTATGTGTGTGATATAGATGTATATGTGTGTAACATTCAATAAGTCGGTATAGTCAGTGACTTAACCACAGTTAGTCTTGGTTAGTCATACCTATGTGTGTAAGTCTCTTTTCAGTTAGTATGATGGAACAATAATGGAAGAAGAACAATAATGAGTTGAGACTCATCTTCCACTCCACTCAGTCTCTCCCCCTCTTCCAATATGGTATCAGAGCTTAAATACCTGAAGCCTGAAGCCTTGGTAGTGGCCATTTGACATCAAGACATCAGATATGAAGAAAATGTCATCAAAGGAGACTGTGTCTGTATCCTTTTTTTTTTGTAGAAGCTATATCTTGCTATAAAAATGATTTTTGGAGAACTGGTCCGTGATTCCTAATTGTTTTGATGTGGTCTACAGCTTTGTAGAGGAAAGTTTTTTCAAATTCCTGACAGATTTTGGGATATTAAGCACATACCTATGCAGACTAGCTATTTACTACAATAAACAACAAGTGATTCCAAAGCATTAGTGGCTTTCATCCTAACAATGTATATGCCCTTATTATCATGCATTTGAACATGATATTGGAGTGTTAAATGCTCAGTTTTGGAGCTTATTTGCAAGTTGGAAACAGTGAATTGGTTGCTGTCTTGAATTTGGAAACAATATACCTACAGGGTTGAAGTACCTGTGATGCTTATTTGCTAGTGACAAATGCTTGGATCATATCACTTGAGTGGTAGATGATTTTTGGGATATTGTGAGTGCTGAAAGTCCAAAGTTTGGACTGATTTGTTGCTGGTTATACTAGGATATTGATTGGTTATTATCTGCGAAGGAGAGGTTGTATGGTCATAAACCTAACATTTCACACTTGAAGGTATTTGGCAGCATTGCATATGTGCATGTTCTTGATGAAAAGAGGAACTACTAGGGAGCTCTAGTGCTGTTCCAGAAGAAGAAAGATGGAACGCTTCGCCTA
Organism: Lygodium microphyllum; assembly: GCF_053477565.2. Lineage (NCBI taxonomy): Eukaryota > Viridiplantae > Streptophyta > Polypodiopsida > Schizaeales > Lygodiaceae > Lygodium > Lygodium microphyllum. Next base: position 156,884,665 of record NC_141135.1, on the reverse strand, counting down.
TGCATTGACTACAGAGGGTTGAATCAATCGACCATTAAAAATAAATACCCCATTCCAAGAATAGATGAACTTCTTGACCGTCTTCAAGGTGTGAAGATCTTCTCTAAGATAGGTCTCGGGTCTGGATATTATCAGATAAGGATCAAGGAAGAAGATATCCCGAAGATCGCGTTTAGCACAAGGTATGGACACTTTGACTTTCCTAGTGATGTCATTCGGGCTGACAAATGCTTCTGCTACCTTCAACAGGTTAATGCAGAATATCTTTAGGCCCTATCTTGATGACTTCGTACTTGTCTTCTTTGACGATACCCTAGTCTATTCTAAGTGGGAAAAAGATCATGAACCCCAGCTTCACATTTTTCTTGAAACAATGAGAGCACACAAGCTTTATGCCAAGAAGAAGAAGTGTGCATTTTTCAAGCGACAGATTGAATATCTGGGATTCATTGTATCAGCAGAAGGAATTTCAGTGGATCCGGCCAAGGTCAGAGACATTCTAGAATGGCCAACACCAACTTCTGTCAAAGAAATATGTAGTTTTCTTGGATTGACAGGATGGTACATGGTCTTTATTAAAAACTATGCTTTGATTGCAGCACCTCTGATGGATCTACTAAAGAAGCAAGTAACAATTGTATGGTCACCTGATGAACATACCAGCTTTGACAAACTAAAGAAAAGCTTGGTATCAACACCCATCCTAAAACTTCTTGATCTTAGTAAGGATTTTGAAGTGATAATTGATGCTAGTGCACTTGTCTTGGGATATGTGCTTATACAAGAAGGTCATCCCGTAGCATACTCCTCAAGGAAATTGAAGAGCCATGAAAGGAATTATGCTACCCACGATCTGGAGCTATTGGTTTTCATCCATGCTCTAAAAATTTGGAGACATTACTTGCTGGGTGACAAATTTGCCTTAGTGATGGACCACAAGAGTCTTAAATGGATTTTCACCCAGAATGAGCTTAATATGAGGCAATGTCAATGGATTGAAGTACTAGAAGAATATGATTTTGAAATCAAATACCATCCTGGAAAGGAAAATGTAGTTGCCAATGCTCTCAGTCGCAATGCATTTTTGAATTCTCTGATTTTGCAAGATCCATCAACAGCAAGATCTCTAGCCACAAAGGTATCCATGCCAAACAACCCAATTCTTGAGCTAGCTAGAGAAGAACCATGTCATGACCCAACCTATCAAAAATTGCTAAGGGGAGATCTCCATCAAAGATCAGGACCCAAAGCTAAAAATGAAGTATCAAGAATTCTCTATCAATAGTGGACTCGTCTACTTTAGGACAAGATTATGTAACCCGACAAGCCAATCCCTCAAGTAGAAGATACTTTGGGAAGCCCATGACTCCCCTTCCTCGGGACATCCTGGCTATGCCAAGACCCTTTTAATGTGGTTAGGAAGAGCTATTATTTGGATAGGCTCAAAGTTGACGTTCTCAAATATGTCACGGAATGTTTGTCTTGTCAATGCATTAAGGCCAAACATGTCAAAATGCCAGGGAAATTGCAACCACTTGACATTTCCCAAATGAAATGGGAATTCATTAGTATGGACTTTGTTGTTGGCCTACCCCAAGTTCAGGGAGAATACAACTCTTTTATGGTCGTGGTAGATATGCTCACCAAGGTTGCACATCTTATTCCTATTAAGACAAAATACAAAGCCTCAAACATTGCAGGATTATTCATCAAGGAAGTATTCAAACTGAATGGGTTACCCAGAAGAATCATTAGTGATCGTGACTCTCTCTTCACCTCACACTTCTAGAGGGCCATCTTTGAGGCCATTGGGACTCAACTTTATTTTAGTACAGCTTACCATCCCCAAACCGATGGTCAAATGGAACGAGTCAACCAAGTCATTGAAGATATGCTTAGGGCACACTGTAGTCATGAACCCAAAAAGTGGATTCAATATTTTCCACTCGTTGAGTTTGCCTACAATGCTTCTTACCAACAAAGCATTCAGATGACCCCTTTCCAAGCATTGTATAGGCATGATGTCGTACTCCTTTGAGCTTTTCAGATCCAACCTTGAGGGTTGAAGCCTCAAGGAAGATGCTGGAAGACATGGATGACCAAATCAAATCAATAAGACAAGACATCTAAGCCGCCAAGGACAGATAGAAGGCTTATGCGGACTTGAAATGGCAAGACAGATCCTTCATTGAATGTGATATGGTCTTCATTCGCATATGTCCAAAGAAGAGTTCCCTATCCTTGGGTGAGTGCAAAAAGCTAAGTCCAAGGTATTGTGGACCCTACAAGATTCTCAAGTGCCTAGGGCCTAATGCTTACAGACTTCAACTCCCTGTAAACCTAAAAGTTCATAATGTATTTCATATTAGCCTATTGAAAAAGTATGTGCCTAACCCTAGTCATGTGCTTGATGATCAACAAATTGTAATGCCTAGCCAAGGAGTCCTTGAGCTACGGCCTGACAGAATCCTAAATGTTAGGGAGAGGCATTTGAGATCCAGGACCTTGAGAGAATACCTCATCTAGTGGAAAGATTACCCCGAAGAGGATGCCACCTGGATGGATGAAAGTAATCTGAACCATCAATAGTCCCAGATCTTCTCGAGATGAGGACATCTCGATTCCTCTGAGGGGGAGACAATGTAATATTTCTACAACAAAATATTATAAAACTCGAGTTCCTGGGAAAAAAAATATTTCTGCAATAAAATATTATAAAACCCGAGTTCCCGTGCAAAAAAAATATGAAATGATCTCCTGCAACAAAAAAACTCTGGCCTAAGTACTCCATCCTCGTGTAATAACAATATCATCCCCCACGTTGTGCATAAGAAACCGTCTGCTTATAAACCTGCAAGTCACTGCAGGAACTCCCCTTCAAGGGAAAAAGGATAATGAATAATTGACAATTTTTTTAAAAACTCGCTCTCCTTCTCCCGTTACATGGCGGGGAGAGAGAGTGTGTGTAAGAGCTAATATGGAGGGGCATGGGGAGGAAAGCATGCGGCTGCCACCTGTGTGGCCACCCCCCCTCTCCCACTCCTTTAACCATCCCCACCTCCACCTTATATGAGCCCCCCCTCCCAAACTTTAGGGCCATAGTCTTGGCCTGCCACCAACGCCGTCAAGTCGCCGCCAACGCCGCCAGGCTGCCGCCATCACAACCATCCTCATCATCCTCACGCGATTGGTTATCATCACCTCCACCATCATCATCCGATTAGTCGTCATCATCATCACGTCATATCTAGAAAATTAGAAGCTTGAGAAGCTTCTATTGAAGCTCCACTATACCAAGTTCACCTGCGGTTTTTGGGTTTCATAGATCGTGTCCCGGAAGCCTTATTTCATGCGCTGCAAAGGAGATCTCGGGCAATAAGCCATTTCAAAATTCGTAAAAGGGGTCCAAGGGAGAGTTTGTTGATTGATACTATTTTCATCAATGGCTCCTAAGCAAAAATCGAGAGGAGCACATGCGGGAGCCTCCGCCCGAAGCACGAGAGTGGACAACGCCCCGATATTAGATGCCCAGGTTTTGAAAAATATCTTCGCATGGAAAGGATGCATAAAGCAATTTTTAATTCACATAGAGAAACTTAAATGCATTGGAAAATTTATATATTTTGCTTCGATGTAAAAAGTTTAGTTGCATGACGAGGTACTTGTAATGCTTGCACTTCCATGGTCAAGGGTAGTCGCATTTTGAACATATGATACACAAGTTAAAAGATGCACTTGTGCAAAGACATCCTTGTTGCATCGCACATATAGATTAAATGCATTTTGAGATGTTCTTACATATTGGGAGGTTCACATTGTTGGAAAGGAAGGGGCATATAGCACATGATGCACTTATGTAATAAATTCCTTGTTGTGCCTCGTATATAGGTTAATTGTAGAAGGTCGTTTAATGATGAATAAATAGTTGCAATGAAAGGAAAAGATATATGAACTTTGACAAAAAGCATATAGTATGCAATTCACATGAAATGATAGATACATTTTAGGTTAAGTGAAGTGGTAAAGGAAGGATTAAATCAATTATGTATTCATTGGCATCTGGTCATGAAGGAATGATGCATCCATGCACAGAGTTCTTTTATCAAAGTTCACAATTGAGAAAGGATGCATTTTCATTAAAATACAAAAACTTTGAATTCGATGCATAAGCGTAAGGTTTATAAGAAATAATTCTTAATGTCAATCATATCGTATAGGGCATGGAAAGATGGAAAGATCATTATAGATCCTATAGTTGCAAAAAGGTGAAAGGCCTATGGTCTTGCAATTTCCTATTCGCATGGAATGATACATCTCATACATCTTGTAGTTACTTACATCCTTTAAGGATAGTACGTGCAATTTTTAGAGGGAAGTATTTGCATCTTTAAAAGAAAGATCATCTTTAATCGTGTGTTGGTTAGATCAATTAAGTAATTTGCATGTAATTGAGTAACTTACATGAAATTCATAAAGGCATGATTAGTTAGCATACGACGATCACCTCAATGTGCTAGGTTAGGTTAAGTTATGTTAAAATTCTGCTTAGTATCGCGCTTAGGATGCCGATTTAATATTTTCAATCTTAAAGTTCATCCCACATTCACAAAATGTTAGGGTTATCTAAACAACCATGCAAGGAAGATCTAGGGTTCTCACCTCACGGATCGGATAACCAAATGCTAGACTTTCGCAAGGAATTTAGGGACCTTAGGGCCAAATCAATTATCAGCCTAGTGGGATTAGGGTTTTGGATTGGGGTCAATGGGACTTCCAACTCCTATATCTTGATCAAAGGTATTCTTGGTCAAGGAATACCATATGATAGAGATGTAATCCCTCAAGTTAGGTTCTGCTATCTATCTCGTGCAACAAGTCTGCAAGGTCATATGCTCTTATGACTAAATTGCAAGATAGTATTGCTACACCTTAGACCAAGAATGGCGAGTTCTAATTACAAGTCTGATTCTCTAAGAATTGAGTAGTTGTCCTACTACAACACTCTTTCTTGGGGACTGATTTGTCAAGCTAGGACAGTTGTGAATTGCCAAGAAAGAAAATTGACCAACCAAGTTAGGACGATGGGGTTGTCCAGGATCTATTTGACTATAGTATAAGGAAACCTAAGGTAGTGATAATTTGGGGTCAACAAGGTATAAACCCTAACCCAAGGCAAAAGGGTAAACAAGCAACCCAGCTTGCTAAACCTTTGGGATCTTGCCAAGTCACAAATGATCTAGGATCGAATGCTGGGAGTATTTGGGGAAAGGGAATCACACCTTAGCAGTTGGCCGTACGAACAACCACTGGAAGGCTCGTGATTGTACACCTAGGTACACTGTATGTACTTCTTTGCTCAAGGAACTGATTCAAGAAAAACAACTAATGCTTCAAGTTAAAAGCCTGGAGGGAGATGCAGGTCCAGTTACCTCCGACCGTCTACCTGACCATATCCAAGGGGGTTCTTAGCCGGGCCAGGTACGTGGATCAAACCCGCCGCGAGAGGTCTCTCTGTGGGTGCTACTTGGAGCAGGAGGACACTTGGGTGCCAAGGGAGGCTCTGGCCGTAAACTCCTTGCCTCCAGATCATGCATAAGAGGCGGATGTGACTCGAGATGGGATCTTGAGGCCCGCATACTAGTCAACAGGTAGAGCTTGGAGTAATAATCTTGAGGATTGGTGGGATAGCCTTTGAGCAAGATATTTGATGTATTCCAAAGACTATGATAAATAAAGATCAAAATTTTAGAAAAGGAACTTGCTTGACATTGCTTTTCTATGTCAATGCCTAAGTTACGTGAAGGAACTAGTGTTTAATTGGTTAATTAAGGAAGCTGCTTTTGCATGTCGAACATAATGTGGTAGGTAATTAGATAACTAAGCAACCCGAGGAAAGTACGGTGGATGTGACTCTGGGTCTGTCCTACGGAAGGGTAGTCCCGATTAGCTGGAAACTTTTCTTGAAGGAATTGATAGTGAAATAGTGATGATCTAGAACCAATAGAGTTAGAGTCTCGATTTATGCGGTTTTAGGGGAACGGAATGGGACTATGCCTTACGAGCAGAGAGGTTGAGCTTCGCATCCCTCTCATTTCCCATTCTCCTTGAACCAAGTGCAATATAAATTCGCTTCAACCCTGATATTTCTGCACAAAGTGGTTCATCTAGAGCCCAATGCTAGCTACTTCCTAGAGACTTGACTATTAGGAAATCCCTGATTTCAGGTCCGTCCTAAGTGGGAACGGCCGGATACTTCTGCTTCGTGGTAGACTCAGGAAGACCTAGATCGCAAACCTTGTGACATTTCTTGTGAGTGACAGGCAGCGCTTTCTAGACTCTCTCCCCGATGGGCTACTAAGACGTGACCTACAAGTGGACAGGTGGACACGTCACAATAGAACCAGCTTACCTAAGCATAATGGTCACTGCCAAGCACACATGCACCATCAATGCATTGATCGACGAGGGAGCTAATTTTAATGTTTTAATCCATGACCATTGGACCCAAATTGGCAAACCACAGTTGTAGTCCACTAATGCTAAGCTCAACCCTTATGGAGGCTGACCCTACACACTTTTGGAAAAGTACAAGGTTGCAATTTCTATCAAGTTTGAAAGCATGTCGATGATCTTCTATGTGTTTCCCAACACTAAAGATGCAAGCATAAAATCGTTGTTAAGATGATGAACCTTTAAGAAGTGAGGTCATTGTAAGAGTTGCAACGTATGCACCTAGCCATAGGCAACGTCCAAATAGTTATATCTTTCAACAAGGGTGGTGTGACTCCTTCCAAGTCCACAAAGCCACTAGTAGAGAACCCCACTGTCAAGTCTAAGGAGGGGATTCGTGACTCGTCACAACTCGCCAAACCTCGATGTCGGCAACCCGCTGAACCCAATATTAAAGCTAAGAAACCCCAGTTAAAATGGATACCTAAACGTCAAGGACTGCCACCTCAAAGCAGACACCCACGTCCTCACGGAGCTAAGCGCCCACACTCGAAACCTAGGAGACCAAGATGAAACCGTAAACATTGACACACGGTCAAGCCACGATGGGTCCCCAAAACCTTATTGCAAGTGCAAGGCTACTATGAGGGTAACCCCTGGATTTGGCTACCTAAAGCCAAAACAACAAAAAGTCCTATTCAAATGCCATCCTAAAACTTGGCCACATGAAACACTAGGTTAGAGACACTCGTGCCACAAGAGAATCAGGCCACCAAGTCCATAGAACAGTCAAAACCTAGCTCATCATTGCCTAAACCAATCTATTGCCCAAAATCGCATCCTTCTACTAACAAAACACCTAAATCTATAGCTGATGGTACACCTCAAACCTCAGAAGTATCTAGTAGCATTGCAGAGTTGATTGCCACAAAAAATGGTACACTCTTCGCCTCCAATGGGAGCTTGAGGGATGTCAGGTCATGTCAAATGCCGAGCAACGACGTGCAATTAAGACATCAGAATACGACCCAACTTATGTTACTCCATACCTCTTATAGGGTATTAACAACCATTTGTGATTGTCAACCCATGGAACAACATATTCAGGGACACCCCTACTTAGATCGCATCCTTACCGAGGAGGAGCTGCACATTACTAGTCGCCTAGACTCCTGTGACTTCTTGCTCAATTTCCTTACTTACATCACCTAGCTCAGCATCTAACCTTTCGACATGGGCTGGTATGCTCACATGGAATATAATCCAAACTTCTATGCTTGGCTTAGACCCATGTGTAGCGCGTCATTTACACTCTCGCCTTCAATCCTAGGAAGGATTCTTCTCAATTCCAAGGGGAAGGGGGTAAAGGTAAGTCAAAGGTAAGGGTAAGGTAAATAAAACCAAACACATAAGGAAAACAATAAATGAAAAGCACACGTTGGTAGGATGGAACAACTTGTGAGTGCGGAAATGGTCAATAAAATTTGAAATCAATAGAGCAATTGGAAGAAAAGTCGATTTCTGCACTTGAGCATTTCAGCTCAGCAAATATGTAATTGACACCTTTTGTTTGTGATTATTCTAAATAATAATAATGGAAAATATTGTTTCATGACAAGAACCCATCATGGCATGCCAAGAAAAGCCTTTTTCAAAAGAAGAAGAACATGCAAAATATGGTCTTTTAGTGAAAATACAAGCCTTCAACTAGTTTAAGTTCCGGCATATCTTCAACCTAGAAGACGTGGCCATTGAAGAATGGGTTGTGAGGCAGATCATTGAACAATGCAATCTGCAGAAATACGTGGAAGCAGTAGGCCAGGGGGTAGACTACATCCACTGCGCAGAGTTCTTGAGGACTTTCCATAGGAACCATGACACCGTAACTGTGCATGAGGGAGAAGAAACTCATTAGGTGCAGATTAAATTGATCCCAGAGCTAGTGGAAAAGGCATTGGGCTTGGCAAACAAAGTAGAGAAGAAGCTAAAGAGAGATGTATATGCCTTTCTAAGAATGGACAAGGTAAAGGTCCACACCAATGATAGCACCAGCTTGGTGGATATTCCGGATCCAAAAGTCCAATGGTGCACAGGTTGTTTTCTAATTAGACGTACAACACCATCATGAGCTGCATTAATGTCCCCCTACTAAAGAGCATCGCAACACGGTTGCAAGATGAAGTGAAACTCAAAAACTTTGTGAGGAAAACCATTGAAACCTTTGCAATGGAAGGATAGCCTATCGAAGGAGAATCTCCTACCACCAAGGCCAAAAGGAAAGCTTCATCTTCAAAGGCTGCAACCATTGGATTTGGTGGGGTTCTCACCACTACCATCAAGGAAGCCTTGGGGCAAGAGCATGAAGAAGCAAGAGAAGGAGTGGATGAAACACCAAGTAGGTCGCCATCTCACCAAGAAAAAGAGGCGCAGTCCAGCAAAAGGACACTAAGTAAGGAAGAAGAAAATAGGAAACAAGAAGAGCATACTAGCAAGGGAAAGGCTAAGAAGATGAAGAAGAAAATTACACTAGAAAAGCATGAAGAGGAGAGGAGGAAATAAGAAAAGGTGGACTTGCAAAAGGTTTGTAGGGACTCCAAAAAGGTCGAGGAGAAAAGAAGGAGAAAGTAAGAAGAGGAGCCTGAGGAGTTGAGAGAAAAGGAGGAGGAAGACATGGCCCTTGCCACACCTAGGCCCATTGAGCAGCAGTCGAGGCAGGACGAGCCAGAACCCGCGAGCCCAATCAGAGACAAAGGGCCAAGCTCAAGTGCCCATATGCCAGATTTTCTGCCATCTACAGTGCAAGAAGTCAAGGGCAAGGCCCCAATCACCCCCATTCCCACCCTCCTGACGCCTGCCACCACCACTACCATGTCCACACCCAGATCTATGACCCAGGTGCACGCCAACAACTTAATGGCTTGGGTCCAGTACTTCATGAATAAAGATATGGGACAAGGAGTAGAAGAAGGAACCCCCATGGTAAGAACCAAAAGGTGAGCTCCGTGGTGGCTAGATGCCAAGTCGAGGCAAGACCCTAAGAGGCAAAAGGTGGCAGGCTCCACAACCTCCATCCCCACAACAGAGAGGCCACCCAAAGAATACGATGACTATGTCAAGGAGCTTCTCTCTCAATTAGAGAAAGCCAAGGAGGAGAAAAAAATCATGGTAGCTCAGCTTGAAGCTAAAAAAGAGGCCATGGTTGCATCCTAGTTGGAGAAAACATGCCAAAAAGCCATGGTCCAAAGGGAAGTTCACGAGTTGAAGGAGCAGCTACAAGCTAAGGAAGAGACAGAAGCAGAATGACATGTGTAACTGAATGAAGAAACCAAGGCCATATGATGCCTAGGATGGCACAATGAAGAGATTATGGGGCACTACGAATACTTGCAAGCTAAAATGGAAAAAATCACTAAAGCCACAAAAGAACTAGAGGAGCTGAGGGAGAAAGGAGCTCGCATGTATGAAAGAGAGGTGGAAAGATTAACCCAAGAAGCTTCCTCCATACAGGAAGAGCAATAGAAGCTAAAGAGAGAAATGGAAGATCAAGAACGAAGGCTGATACTGCTAGCTCAAAGCAAGGGGAAAGCCTCAAAGACATGGAAAGGAGAGCAGAAGAATGGGCTAACCAAAATGAACAAAGAGTTAAAGCCTTGGCACACCTTCTTCCTGAAGTAGAAAAAGAAAAAATACTTGCTGAAAGTAGAGCAGAGGCTACCCAAGTGAGCTTCCAAATGCAACAACACGCCTTCTTGGATACTCTATTGGACCGATAGAGGAGGGAGATTCCATAGAGACCATGAAATGGAAATTGGAAATGGTTTGTAGAGCACTGAAAGCAAGACTGTAGATGCTGCCACAACCTAGGGGAGTAGGCCCAAGCCTGGAGGAGCAACACCACTACCTCCTATTGGTAGGCCCAATCTCGTAGAAAATGGATGGACTCGAGTTCATTGAAGAAGAGTAGTAGGAGCCAAGCCAAGAGAGGGAGGTGGATGTGAACTTTGGAATGGGATCACATGAAGAAGAGCTTGTCTTACCGCTTCCTTCCCTGCTGCTTGAAGAGTAGCAATATGCAAATACCTCCGCAGAAAGAAAGGTGGCATTGAGGGAAAAAAGAAAAAAATGGTGGAGGAGACAATGAGAAAATGGAATGGCAAGGGAGTGAAGGCACCCCATGCACTTATCCCAACATGCAAGGATGATGCCCTAGCGAGCTTCCACACCGACCTTGTAATCTAAGAGAGGCAAGAAATGTCCAAGAGCCCCTTTGACTTTAACTTCCAGTTTCCCACCACCTTGCGTAGGGTTTTTCCCATCAAGGTAGTGGAGGAGGTGATTAACATCAAAAGTAGGCTTGGACAGAGATGGCTGGAGGAGAGAGAGTAGAACCCCACCTTATGGGCCTGAAGATGCCAAATTTTGGTAGAATAAGGTTTTTGAAGTGCCAAGGTGTGTGCCTGGCTACAAATCTCAACCTAAATGGAGAAGAAGGGTCTACAACACCAACCTAGACACTTGCATGGCCTTTTACAACACTCAACCCTTCGAGTGGAATGACCCAACCTTTATGCCCTACTCTCAAAGGGTGAGAGTAGAATTTGACTCCAGTGTCCATGGCCACTATGATTTCCATATAATTTATAATCCTCATTGTACTATATATGAAGATGGCCTCATATTCACATAAGAGAACTTGTATGATACCCTAATCCACTTCACCAATGAATTCTCTTCATACCTTTCCCCCATCTTTATTACTACTTGTAATTACCTTAGAGTGCTTAAGATACTCCTTAGGCAAAACTCCACCCCATAGGAGCACGGCCTCACAGTAATCCATTTGGATCCTAACACTATAGATAGTTGCGCGATGGCTCGACTAATGATGCAAGCTACTCTATTACCTTCATTTTGCTTAGCTCTTCTAGAGGATATGAATGATAGCTACTTCATGCACTTCAATCATCCATTCTTCTCCACCACCACCATTCAGGTCTGCCTAAACCTCAAGGGGTACCTCCAAAGTGGCCAATTCCTTAACAAATCTATTAGGCCCCCTTCTCCACCCCACTTGGATGACGAATACTAACTTCTATCACGACCATATAACTTGGACATCCAAAAATATAAATCAAAAGAAAAAGAAAAAGAAAAAGAGAAAGAAAAGAAGAAGAAGAAAAAGAAAGACAAGGAGATACAAAGCAAAAAGGCAATCAAAGAACATGGAAATGAAAAGAGATATCACATGTAGACACAACAGGATACACAAGGGTCACAGTCACTATACCTAGGGGTTCTCAAGCTAGGTACGTCTGGTGGCCTTCATCGATCGGCTCCATGTCTAACCTCCTAGCCCTTTTTGATTCCCCACTACACATGCTTAGGGCACATCAAGGGCAGGACATACCTAGGAAGGTAATTTTTGCCTATGGTAAGACCCGTCACCCTAAGCCCCCTGCACCGCACCTCCCTTATGCACAAACTAGGTCCTCAAGTGTGGGACACCACCGAGGGCCTGGGCCAAGGTTAGACCCATCTCCTAGTTTCACAAGCACGTGCACCCTGCACTCCACAATAAGGCTAAGACACCCCTAGATAGTGCACCTTGGTTTCTTTCCACATACAAAAAAAAGCCTCAACCACCAACTTCAGTGACCCCATCATCCATGTAATACACGCCCAATCCCTCACCACCTTAACCACGTGATTTGTTTCTTCCCAATCTCACTTCCTCTGTAGCTGCATCACCATCGACTCATACGTCTGCCCTTTCTCATCGAACTCTCATCAGCTCAAAACTAGAATGCCTCGAGACTAACAACCACCTACTACGAGAGGGGCCATTTTATGCAGCAAAATTCCCATGAAGGCAAACTGAGGTAGAGGCAAATCGAGGTAGCCCCAGTCAAAAAGTGAAAGAAGAAGCTCATTTGGAATAGTGTAGGAGAAGGCAGCCATGGAGGGCCAAACGACGGATCCGTCCAACTTTATCTTCAATTTCAAAGATGGATTTGCATATCTTTTTCTCTCCATGCAGGGATCCATCCAACAAGGTATTTAATTTCAAAGGCATAAATCCATCCAACACATCCTCAAGGAAGGCTTGTATGTAAACTCAAAAAATCCATCTGGCTACACCCATCACCCCTTCCAACCACTCCATATCAGTGCCATGGGACTGGCACTTGTCTAGGAGGGGGTAATGTTAACCCCAAGACAAACAAGGTGGAAAATCCAAAAAATCTAAAGCAAAAGACAAGGACAAGGAAAAAGTGAAACGGAAGACAAAGGTGTGCCAATAAAAATATGGAAACACAAGAAGCAGAAAAAAGTCCTAGATCAAGGAGAAAGGCACACAAGAAAAAGTACAAGTCAATAATTTCATAAAAGAGCACAAAGTGAAATACCATGATTTACTTTGAGAGTGCCCCGTGCAAATTGTAAAGGTAGATGGGCAGTAGGAAGGAAGATAGGAAGATAGGAGGACAATGGAAAAAAAGGGCCGGCTATGTAAAAAGGGGGATGGATGCTCATGGGATTTTAGGGCATGTATATAAAGTTTGAAAGGTGAATGAGAGATCATTTTTTGGTGTGTGGCAAAGTGGACTCTTCTTCTTCTCTTCTTCTCTTCTCTTCCTTGCTTGCTTGCTTGTGAGTGCTTGAGGGAGAGAGTGAGTTTGTGAGGGTGAGGGATCTTGGAGGTGAAGCCCTCCACCATCTGCTCTCTTCTCTTCTCTCGTCTTACGCGTGGCTATGGAGGTTGGAGCTTGGAGGAAGGGGCTTGAGGATGAATGAGCTTGCATCACAAACTGTAGAGCTATTGGAGTTCTTGAGAGAGGAAGCAACTCAATCAGGTATCAAGGTAAGCTCACTACACTCGTAGAGAGGGATAGGGCGTCAGTTATGTGAGAGGTAGCCATTAGTGCTCCCTTGAAACACTTGAACAATAAGAGGTCTCTGGGTCTTGGTGGTTGAGTGTGAGCTCGTCTCTACATTTAATCATAAAATTCACATTTATCCATATAGAGACATAAGCCTCAAGTACAATTATTCAAGGATAGATAGGGATAGGCTAGGATGAATTTTTCTTTCAAGAGATACATCAATGCCACGTTAATAACTCCTTATTGGATTGGATTCAGCTATGGGGATAGAATAGTAATATGGATTTGGGGAATGGATTCTCAGGAAGTAGTAAGTCATGGGAAGTTCAGAAAATCCCCGCTTTTGATAGCCATGACGTTTCTCACCCCATTACTTTAATTCTATTTGCTGTCGAGACTTTGACCATCTCCTCATAGATGTATTGAGTCTATTCTACTTGCCATCATCTGATGTGCAGGATTCAGTTCACACGTGCCTCATGGAAGATGAATAACTTGATAATCTTCAAGTCCTCCAACCATTTTAGCCTCTTTAGATTGTTTTGAAGATAGGCAAACCTATTGGCATCTATGTAGTAGTAACCTATACTCTAAAGTCCAATGCCTTTTCCCATAGAGTGTTGAAGGGTTGTAGAGGAGATCCAGGATCCCCATCATGTCCGTTGTTCCACAATAAGTTGAAGAAATTATATCAGTCTTGAACATGATATGAAATATAAGGAACCTACTCCATGCCTTATAGGTATGGAAGCAACAGCAATGCAGAAGTGAGTAAAAGAAAAATGTTTTCTAGTGAAAACATCACTTCACTCTACCTGATTTATTCTTAATCTTATCTTAATTGTGTTATTTATTGGTTTGCTGAGATACCAACTGTAACATGTCTCGTCCTTTACACGTTCTAGTAGTCCTGATCTAAAAGACGCTGCCTAGCACTCCCATGAAATGACACAGAATTTGTCGGTTAGTGACTTCTGAGTCTACTCCACAACAAAATGTATCAGTCAACCCTATTAGGATGGACTTGAATCTTACTAGGTTTCTAATGGTCAAGTCATTCCATAGCCTTCTAGTGTCAATGATCTCCTTAGCACAGAGCATTTGAATCGAAGTGGACTCATATTGCACTTGGTTTAAAATAAATGAAAAACGAGAGGGATGCATCGCTCGACCTCTCTACCTATAGGGTATAGTCCCGTTCTGGTCCCCTAAAACTATGAGTCAATGTTCTATCCTACATTAACTACAATCAATATATCATCGTGGTTTGAATGTTGAGAAGCCTCCTCTCTTGCACCACCCTGCCACCATAGGATGAACCCATTAGGGGTTCCGTTCACCCACTTCCCTTGATAGCTTTAGTTCTCTACTTACCTAAGGGCACATTAGTGGTAACACATTCAAGCAGCTTCCTTAATTAACCCATTAGTCACATGTTCCTTTATATAATTTTATGCACTAACATTAAAATAGTTCAGACAAATTTCTTGAAAAGTAAACTTTAGATTAAATTTTCAATTGAGATATAAATCTCGTCCATAGGGCAATTCTCACAATTCATAAGGATGCGTCTTATTATCCTCCAAGTTACCGTCCTTGCACTAGTAACTGAGCCTTGAGAATCCATCTTAAGTCATGTAGACCATTTGAGTAGGACTCTGAGGCAAGGAATTTAAAGACAGAGCTCCCCTGGCATTCAAGCGTCCTCCTACAATCAAACTAATCCACACAGAGACCTCTCCTGGCAGGTTTGGTCCACATTCCCATTACAATTATTTAGAACCCCTTGGATAGGGTTTGCGGTCAGCTAGGGGTGGCTTGGCACGCCCCTCTAAGAATTTAACCTGGTTCATTATACAAGATTCTTATGAGAGCTTTCATCCTTTCACAAATAGTGCTCTTAAAATTACAAGCACAAACAATAATGTAGATAGGTGCTCAAAACACCTGCTAAGGTGGAGTTCCTTTTTGAACGCTTCAGTTTTTTCTTGCCTTGGTGAGATTGGCCATAACGCATTCACATCAAATCCTCAATGTTATCATCCATATCTCTTGCGTGATAAAGGTTTCCTAAGTACAATCCCTCTTATCCTTGATGAGTAATATACTCTTCATCCCTTGATTGTCCTTGCAATAGGAATTGAGATTGGCCTTTAGTAGGTGTTACCATCCCCATTATTATTTCCATGAAACCCTACCCAGTCCTCTAGGATTTGAGTTTTGCATAAGTCAAATTAAGTCATCCTAGATCACTCTAGGCTCTATTTAGGGTCCCTCCTATTCTCATTATCCCACTCCTTTGATTTCCTTGCAGAAATCATTATCAGCTACCTCATGTATGATAATAATAACTCTTCCGTAGTTTGGGTGACCACCACTATCATGGGTTTTATTTTTCCACAATAGCAACCCCTAGTTTTCCATGAGTAGTTGTACGTTTGTGAGCATCTATGCTCTCACCAATGAGGGTGGAAAGAGAAATCAGTGGTCTTATGGGTCCCTAGACAGTGTTTCCATTGTCTTAGTAGTTGGGTCACAACTGCCACTCTAAGATCTACCTATTGATCACGAATCCTTGGGATAACCTAAGTGAATTGACCTTCTTACTTGGAAAATTTTAAATAATATAATTATCCGCATCATTATCTCAAGCAGATCAGAGCTTGTATGTCTTTCAAGTATTCATTATTGTAGACACATTTTTTAATGCTTCAATGAATGCAAGTAACCTAATTCATACACATTGCAATCACTTTTGTGAAAAAAAAGGAAGAACACTTTTATCTCCTTCAAATCTTTCCTCTCTACAAAAGTGAAGCAGAAATTGAATACACTACTTGTGCAAGTGAAGAAGAACTTAAATCTTTGCACATTCAGTGAAGCAATAATTTAATGCTTTTCATGGATGCATTCATTTCTTGCAAAAACCAATGCAAATATATCTTTATTAACTAAGATACTTAGGATCCTGCCTTGCAATCATAAGATGCAACTTCCTAGATGCAAGTCTCCTTCATGATATTTTGGATGTAAAACGTCAATCCCTGATAGTCCGTATCATTTTCCTACATACTCGAGTGCAAATATCAATTCCTTTATCCTCTCATGCATGCCAATGCTAATGCATAAAATTTAATGCTCCATGAACAGAAACCAATACAAAATCCCCTTATTTCTATGTGCACCAATGCAAAGTCTTTTATGCAAATTGTTACATTCTATAACATGCCTTTAATCCAATAAAATCCATAATTTTTGCTAAGGTGAATATAAATACAATCTCTAGCATGAGTTTTAATGCAATATAATTGGTGACTTGCTATCATGAATTTTAGCACGAACAATTTTTTTCTACTTAATGTAGTCGATCTATAGTTATTGTTCATTTAAGATGATTTCTACTAGAGTAAAATTTATTGAATGCACATGGTTACCAAGTATTGCAGTTCCTCGACTCGTAGCTCCATCATTTGATGTGGGATTAGTGCCCACTTGAACCTTCCCTCGCTTTGGAGCCATTGTTTAGCTCGGGCCTTCTTCAACAGATGTGCGCAGGGACTATTATGGAAGCTTGCTCATGGACCTAATGCTATCTTTGCCCCCATACATGTGTCTCTTGCAAGGTGGCTGCTGGCCGTGATTGCAGAAAATTTTTGCAAAGCAGTGCAGAATTTCTAGCACTATGATGGTCCTTATGCACTCTTGGGTGAGTAGCACCTGATATCTATACATAAAATAGACTTGGAAGGAAGGCTTGTGAAGGGTTGTTATGATAGGGATTCTTTGGAAGTTTCTAGAATTCTCTTGGCTTCCTTCTCCTCTCTGATCAACGCTGTGACCCATTTGGGGTGCCGGGGGGGGGGGGGGGGGGGGAAATGATATTTTATAGGGAGGAGGAGTGGTATGGGGTGAGGGTGGCCTTCTCCCCACCCTCCACCTGACGATTGCATGGCGGTGGCTAGTTTTGGGCTGCCTAGGTGGATGGGTTGGGGAAGGGATAGTGGGGGAGGGGGAGGGAGGGAGGGAGGTGGCACACATGTGCCCCTCCTCCCTCTTCGCCTTCATCATCATCTTCTCCTTGTTGCCTTCCCCTCCCTCCTGCTAGTTGGCGGCGTTGACAAGGGGGAAGTAAAAAAAAATTGAAATAATTTAGTGAAATTTTATATTTAGAGGGGGGTTTCTATGGAACACACTTAAGGGGGGGTTTATTACAGTTTCTACATTACCATAGCATTTAAGCAACAATATTTGAAGATCATAAGGGTACAAAGGTAAATGAGGCTTTATTGACTTGGGCTATCATCATAGCCTTTGTAGTTCAGAATTCTTGGTGAGTTACAGATACAATGCTTCATGGAGCAGCTAACTATAAAATAGATGGTGCTTATAGTTTATATGAAAGGAGTCTCCAAGATACCAGGTTTTTTTTAGGTCCCTTAGAAATAAGAAACATGTATACAAAATAACTTGGAAAGCTTTTACTAAGCTTTGGCATATCCCTTCTTTTAGAGGTTGTACTGATTTATATTTTGCATTCAATATAATTATGTAATTGCATTTACAAAATTACTCTAATTTTGGAGGGTGTTATTATTTGTATTTTTAATAAATATAACACATATGTACTTTCATTGGAAAGATGTCTCCTCTCATATTGGGTTGTGATTAATACAAGTTGTGGTGTGTTAATATTTAACTAAAATGGACCTTTTAAATCCCACTATTTACAACTGTCATACTCATCAGAATGTTTTTTACAAGCCTTTGCTCATGCATCACTATTTCTTTCTCAGATATCAGAGAGAGAGAGAGAGAGAGAGAGAGAGAGAGAGAGAGAGAGAGAGGCCCTCCACTTCCCACTAATGTCATAGGATATATATATATATATATATATATATATATATATATATATATATATATATATATATATATATATATAAAATTCTTGCCAACAATGTCATATAATTATTTGGAGATATAATGTATTTAAAATTTTTCCTACATATCAATTAGATGGTTTCTCAAGATTGGGTCATTATAAATAGCATAGTGGTGCTTGTTGCACATTTTTAGATCATTGGCCTATTTTTTTCATAGAATATAAAAGATAAATACCCAATTCTCATGAAAATGCAATAAAGTTGATCAATTTTGCAAGGATGTGGTAGAATATAAATTTTCATTAAAACATGAACTAAAGGTGGGTTTTTAATAAGTTGATACAATTGAAGGGTTAATTCTCAAGATGTATGGTTCAAACTTTAAACTTGAATGATCAAACTTTTACTTCTAGCTTAAAAGACTTGTATGAATAAAAGTTTTATTTTTATGTTTTCGCTAAGGAATAGAGCTAATGAGGAGAGAGAATATGAGCAAAATAATCAGAAGAGGAGCAAAGTAGACATGGAAGTCATAAAAGCTAAGAAGAAGATAGAAGATGAAGAAACTACTAAATGTAATCATATGGTTAAAATAAAATTAAGTCTTTTATATAATTTTATACTTGGATCACATTAGCATCAAAATATTTATGGTGTGTGTCCAAAACACATCTTTAAGTGCTAATTAACACTACAACATATAGACCCAATAGCGACATTTAAAGCGACGGAATTATTCATGGAAAAAATTACCCCCGTCATCGCTATTCGCGTCGCTATTAGCGACGCAATCAATTCATCGCTATTAGTGTCGCTATAAGCATCGCTATTTGTGTCACTAATTGGATTAGTGATGCAAATAGCGACAGTTGTAGAGTAACTTTCCGACGCAAATAGCGACGGTTACAGAGGGGAAAAAAAAAAGGTGGCAGGGCATGCAGCCCTGCCACCTTCTAGCTATATGCACTAAATATTCTTGCATAATTCATTTGCCAATGTCACCTACACCTAATAGGCCCGAGAAGAAAAAAGCTTCTGATTGCAAAAGCTAGATATAATCAATTCAAAAGAGTATTACTCAAGGAGCTTTTTTATCACTTGTTAGGCCCAAGAAGAAGAGCTTCACTTCAAGCTTTCATTATAGTAAGGACCCTGAGGTATGAATAAGTCCCATTGATATTCTACTCACTCCAGCTTATTCCAAACTTGTTCAAGTCTTTTTGGGGGAGAATTTGGAAATCTGTAAGAGTTATACCATGGTGTTGGAGCCAGAAACACTTATATAGGGAGTGGCAGTGTCTCTAAGCTCTACTTCTTCCTTTTTGTTTTTACCTATGTCTAAGTCATCTTCCATCTCTTCTTTCTTGTCTTCACCCTCAATCTCAATGGATGGAGGTGTTTTAAGATCAAAAGAATCAAGCTCATCCTCCCCCTTCTCAAACTCCATTTCTTGAGCTCAGACTAGTTGTTGTATTCCAAGTAGATCCCTGAAATGATTGAATTTCTCTTTACCAAGTGATTTGGTAAAGATATCGGCTACTTGGTCTTCTGTCTTCACATGAAGTAGATCAATCTGTCCTACAAGTACAATTTCTCTGATGAAATTGTAATGAATCTCTATGTGTTTGGATCTAGCATGATAGATGGGGTTGCTAGATAGCATCCATATACACCTCAGGTTGTGTACATAACCCTCACGCTACTCCATATATACCTCTTCAAGCAAGTCACCATTCAGGAATGCATTTTTGACATCCATTTTTCATTATTTTCAGCCCTTAAAAGCCACTAATGCAATGACTATTCTCACCATTTCCATCTTGGCAACCGAGTTGAAAGTCTCCTCATAATCTAGGCCATATTGTTGTGCATATCCCTTTGCAATGAGCCGGGCTTTATACCTTTCCAATGAACCATCTGACTTGCATTTCTCTTTATAAACCCATTTGCTTAAAGACATCGAGTACCTCATCCTTGTACTTCTGAATGTACAGCCATGTGTATCAGTTGAAATCATCTATCCAACCGATAGTAGATTCTTGCATGTTCTGCCATCTATTCAATCAACAATAGATTCTTGGTAATAGAAGGTACATGTAGTACATCATGTAGGCTCTTCTTTCTATCGTCATAGCTGCAGCATTCTACCTTCCTACTGGTGGGCTGTCTTGCACTTGTGCCCAAAATCTTTCCATCCCTTTTAGCTCCAAGTCTTGCATGACTTCTCGAACAACGTCCTTATGAAATGATCTTTTTGAGATGAGAAGCTCGTATCCGCACTGCATTCTCCTTATCTCCCAAAGGGCCATAGTGCCTGGTTTCCATCTCCTCTTCTTCTCTGGTGGTCATTGTTCTCTATGGGGGGGAGCACCTGTTGATGCACTAGAGGAGGCTCCACCTTATGCTCCAGGTGTGGCGGGCTTTGGCATGAGGCCTTCCCATGACTGAGAAACGGGGACATGCTTGCTTGGTTCCTACCATGCAAGCTCGAGGAGGGCAAGATGGAGAAGAGGCAGAGGTTGGGGGTTCCCTCCTTCTCCTTTGTAGTTGTCCCATCTCTTTTAGTGGATGCGGTGGCAATGGTAGTGGCAGTGGCTGCCTCTCTCTCTCTCTCTCTCTCCCTCTCTCTCAATCTCCCTTGTGTTGATCTGTCTCCCTTCTTCTCTCTATACATCTCTTCATCAACAAAAAGAAAAAGAGAAGTAAAGAAAAGAGAAAAACAAAGATAGTAGAGATCATGCATTTACCTCAAAGTTTGAAGAAGAATCCTTTCACGCTTCTCTCCTTCTTCTTCTTCTCCTTCACAAATTCTCTCATTCTTCTTTGCAGTTGTCTCCTCTATTTTTGTGGTGGATTGGCAGTGGCAGCATCCTCTCTCTTTCTCTCTCTCTCTCTCTCTCTCTCTCAATCTCCATTATGCACGTTGATCTCTCTCACTTCTTCTCTCTATACACTCTTCATAAGCAAAAAAAAAGAGAGAAGTAAAGAAAAGAGAAAAACAAAGAGAGAAGAGATAATACACTTACCTAAAAGCTTGAAGAAGAATCCTTTTGTGCTTCTCTCCTTCTTCTTCTTCTCCTTCATGGGTTCTCTCATTCTTCTTTGCAGTTGTCCCCTCTCTTTTTGTGGTGGATTGGCAGTGATAGCGACCTCTCTCTCTCTCTCTCTCTCTCTCTCTCTCTCTTGTGCACGTTGATCTCTCTCACTTCTTCCCTCTATACACTCTTCATCAACAAAAAGAAAGAGAGAAGTAAAGAAAAGAGAAAATCAAAGAGAGAATAGATAATCCACTTACCTCAAAGCTTGAAGAAGAATCCTTTCACGCTTCTGTCCTTCTTCTTCTTCTCCTTCATGGGTTTTCCTCCATCTTTGTAGTTGTCCCCTCTTGTTTTGTGGTGGATTGGCAGTGGCAGCTCACTTCAGGGATGTATGATTGATATGGATCAGAGATCATTTGGCCGTTTTCTGGGAGAGGCATGGCATATCAGAGAGCAGAGCACACAGCGGGTCCCAGTCAGAGAGGGGCCCACCCATACGACCATTACATAGTTCTTTCAGACAGACAGAGTGAGAGCTACTGTACTAGCCTCCAGCCAGACCTCCGGGCTCACACTACAGCAGGCTGAGGACCAGCGTACCCGACGCCGCATGAGGATCCGTGGGTTTCGGACCCCACAGCCACACCGACAGGAGATCCGGAGGATTCTTGATCTACATCGACAGTAGACTGAGATCTGACGACACTCGACACATTGGATCTCAGATCTCAAGTTTGCTCTTTCTCCACCGCCGATGTACCACATCCTGCATCCAGGAGGGATCACCTGCTATTAGCGACTTCGACGACTGCTACTACATCCCAGGATAGTATATCTCCCTGCATCTGTTACATATACACATCGCACCACTTTATCACAGCCAACATTTGTTCCCCTTTTGTAGCCATTATCTGGAGTACCAGAGCTATATACGCACATACACATACATGACACTTATCACACTCACAGCATCGTATTTTCAGTTTCCAGTTTTTAGCTTTTCATTCAGCACTTTTATTTCTTTGTAGTTGTCCCCTCTTGTTTTGTGGTGGATTGGCAGTGGTAGTGACCTCCCTCTCTCTCTCTCTCTCTCTCTCTCTCTCCCTTGCGCATGTTGATCTCTCTCACTTCTTCTCTCTACACATCTCTTCATCAACAAAAAGAAAGAGAGAAGTAAAGAAAAGAGAAAAACAAAGAGAGAAGAGATAATGCACTTACCTCAAAGCTTGAAGAAGAATCCTTTCGCGCTTCTCTCCTTCTTCTTCTTCTCCTTCACGGGTTCCCTCCTTCTTCTTTGTAGTTGTCCCCTCTCTTTTTGTGGTGGATTGGCGGTGGCAGTGACCTCTCTCTCTCTCTCTCTCAATCTCCCTTGCGCACGTTGATCTCTCTCACTTCTTCTCTCTATACACTCTTCCTCAACAAAAAGAAAGAGAGAAGTAAAGAAAAGAGAATAACACAGAGAAAAGAGATAATGCATTTACCTCAAAGCTTGAAGAAGAACCCCTTGGCGCTTCTCTCCTTCTTCTTCTTCTCCTTCACAGGTTCCGTCCTTCTTCTTTGCAGTTGTCCCCTCTCTTTCTAACTTCTTCTCTCTATACACTCTTCATCAACAAAAAGAAATAGAGAAGTAAAGAAAAGAGAAAAACAAAGAGAGAAGAGATAATGCACTTACCTCAAAGCTTGAAGAATAATCCTTTCACGCTTCTCTCCTTCTTCTTCTTCTCCTTCACGGGTTCCCTCCTTCTTCTTTGCAATTTTCCCCTCTCTTTTTGTGGTGGATTGGCAGTGGCAGCGACCTCTCTCTCTCTCTCTCTCTCTCAATCTCCCTTGCACACGTTGATCTCTCTCACTTCTTCTCTCTATACACTCTTCATCAACAAAAAGAAAGAGAGAAGTAAAGAAAAGAGAAAAACAAAGAGAGAAGAGATAATGCACTTACCTCAAAGCTTGAAGAAGAATCCCTTCGTACTTCTCTCATTTTTTTTCTCCTTCGGGAGTTCCTTCCTTCTCCTTTACACTTGTCTCCTCCCTCTTCCTGGATGGCGACAGTGGCCGGCCTCTCTCTCTCTCTCTCTCTCTCTCTCTCTCTCTCTTGCTTGTTTACAAACCTGTAAAATGTCATGCTCGGGTTTTGACACTTTTTTATGAAGCCCCTCTCTCTCCCGTTTTTTATTTCTCTCTATCTCTCTCTTCCTTCCCCTCCCTTCTTTTCTCTATTTCTCTCCCTCCTTCCCTCCCCACTCTCACTCAACTCATCTCATTGCAAAGATAATCAAAGATAGAAAATAAAAAGCTTAAGAAACAAAGATATTGAAAGAAATGTCACTCCACCTCTCTTTATCTCTCTCTCTCCCCTCTCCCTTTACTTTTCTTTATTAACCTTCTCTCTCATTCTCTCATTGTTTTCCTATTTGTCTCTCCCTCTCTCTTGCTCTCTTATTTTTTCTCTCTCTCTTTCTCCCTCTCTCTCTCTTCTTTTCACTCTCCTTCCTCTCTTTACCTTACCCTTCTTTTCTACCTCCTCCTCCTCTCTTCCTTCCCTCTCCCTCTCTCTATTTCTCTCCCCTTGTCTTTCTCTCTCTATTTCCCTTTTTTTGTTTCCTCTCTCTTTGTTTCTCCCCCCTCTCTCTCTTGTTGTTTCTCTCATTCATCCTCTTTCCCTCCCTTCATCTCTCATTTCTTTCTTCGTCTTTCTCTTTGTTTCCTTTCTCTCCCTCTTTCTCTCTTCCTCTCCCTTCATTCTTCTCCCTCGCTTTGTCCCTCTCTCTCTTTCCATGTATCCCTTTGCAAAGAAAAACAAAAAAAGAAAACAAGAGAACACAAAAATAAAGCAAGAAGAAGCAATGTACCTACCTCAAAGGCCTAAAGATGAAACCCTTTGTACCTTCTCTTTGCACCTTCCCTCCCTTCTCCCTTGCATACTTCCCTTTCTTCTTCGTGTATAGCAGTGGCAGTGGTGACAATGGTGATGAGCTCCCTCCCTCTCTCTCTCTCTCTCTCTCTTTCTCTCTCTCTCTCAAAGCTTTAAGCTCTCTTTCTCTCTCTTTCATTCTTTCTCGCAAATTTTTTCTCGGCAAATGTTACGCTCAGGTCTTCGAAACTTTTTCCTCAGACCGACGTCGCTATTAGTGCTGCTAAAAGCATCACTATTAACATCGCTAATTTTAATATGTGTCGCTAATAGAATTAGCGATGCTAATAACGATGCATATAGCGATGCAAATAGCGACACTACTTTTTTGTGTCATAAATGGCCGTTGCTATTGTCCCATTCCCTCGTAGTGTAAGCACTTCATTACAATATATGGCACATAGTAAATGTTACATACAAGTGTGTTGTTGGGCATCATATTTTGTTTTACATTTACTAACTAGATTTTGAGGCCAAATAGTATGATTTTGATTAATTCTTAATCATATTCTAACTAGATAAAAACAAGGAAAGAAGAACGACTTATTAGTTCCTCATTTTTCTCTAGTTTTAGTGTTTAATTGGAATTAAATAACGGTAGAAGCTTTCTCTTTTCTCTCTCTTTCTTTTAATTTTATATTCAATAACCTCAATCCTAAAGATTTCGACCAGGACCTTGATAATGATGCCACATTTTACAAGAAATTTTTATTATGACCTCTAGATACCCATTTCTCAAGTTATGATTACATTTTATTTTTGGACTAAAACTTTTCTCATTCTTTCATTTTTTAGGCTCTCTCTAGGTTTATTGACATGTTCATATGTTGTTTTATTTACTACTTTCTCCTCTCTTTGGCATTTTTTCTCTATGTTTGTCCATGCCATTGGAAGAAGCTTGAGATTTATTTTCATTTGCATTATTAAGAGTTTAAAAAGTCCTACAATTTTTATGTATTTATATGCCCTATTAGAAGAAGCAAACATGTTGACAAGATAATATGAATGTTAAGATTTTTATGGTTTTAGAAATCATTTTCATGGTGATAGGCCTTTTTCCTTGTCTTCATCCATTATTAGTATTATTATTTCCCATTTTATATTTTTCCACTCTTTATTGGAACAAGGTTACCATGTTGATTGATATGATAGAAGTAAGAAAGTTATCAAGGTAATTGAAATGCTAGTTGTAAGAGATTAATAAGTCTTTTTCATTGTGACAATCCTTTATTTTCTTTCTATTATTGCTCTTTATTTTTTATGTATTCTTATGCTCTATTGGAAAAGGCTTTGCATGCCAATTGGATTGGATGAAGCGAGGAGTTAATTGAGGTGATTAGAATATTAAAGTAATTTCTCTTTGCGTTTGCACTTGAGTTGGTTTAAGAAGTCACTGATAACCATATCTTTCAATGTTGCAAGTCTTTCGCTCTCTTGTTTTTCTTTCAAGAAACATGGATGAAGCTCCAATGGAAAAGAGGAGTTTTGTTTATATTAGTGTGCAAGAAGAATATTCCATATGGAGAGGAAAGAATCCTAAGATTCTTTGCAAATGAAGTTGAATCCAAAAGGTTGAGAGATGAGGGTAAAAGGTACACTCATAGATGGATTCTCATATCTAACATATCTATTAATGTGTCAATTACCTAAACTTCAAACTCTTTATGACACAATAGGGTATATTGGAGATGGAAAAGATAGCTTGTTAGTGTTACAACTATATATATCATCTCTCACTTGACTTGGGTCTCACCTATATATACTAACTCTACGTCAATATGAATCATTCTTTGGGAGCATGTCTTGTGTATCTCTCCCGTACTCTCTCTCTCTCTCAACATGGTATTAGAGCTATGGATGCATAGCAACAACAAGGAAGATAAGTTGTTTCATTGTTTATACTTGATTGAATTCTTTGCACAAGTGATGATTTGATACATGAACTTGTTCAAATTATAAGTACAAAACAAAACCAGGTCTAGGTGCGTAGCTCTTGTCGTGCTCTCGAATCCTGTCAAAACCGCTTGTCAATCGGAGTTCTGGATCAAAAGTTATGACAGTTCAGGATTCAAGATAGCAATTTTGCTCGAATCTGCGATTCTTTATTTAAAACTGTAATTCTAATTACAGTTCGTTAATCCCCAATTACAGCTTGTTAATTGCTTGTCTTCGTTAATGATGTTGATTATGA
The DNA here is from genome assembly GCF_053477565.2 of Lygodium microphyllum. NCBI lineage: Eukaryota > Viridiplantae > Streptophyta > Polypodiopsida > Schizaeales > Lygodiaceae > Lygodium > Lygodium microphyllum. The sequence goes on along the minus strand of NC_141135.1, from coordinate 156,858,311 downwards.
CAAGCAAACATCTTGCTAATTTTAGCGATGTTTTATTATCGTTCACGCTCTTTGCTCGACCAAAATAGTACTTTTCTTATATGCGTCATCTCATCTTGCACGTTACGCCTCTCTATTTCAGGCTTTCTTTTAGTCACTCAATACTTTTCGTCGTTCTTACATGCATATCCCTATTTTGATTGTCATGCATCTCAACTACGCTTGTCTTGATCATGGTTTGCAGATTCTGCGATCTCATCTTATTTGTTTTCTCTCAACATACAGGCATGGCCAATTGCGTAATTGTTAACGGATATCCGTCTGGCCAACATTCGGTTCCCTTCTTCCAAGGACAAGGCTTTCCCGGGTGGAAAGCAAAGATGATGCTAATTCTTGAAGGTGACGAATTATTTGATATTGTTTTGGGCGACCTGTCTTGCCCAGTTCAACCTATTGATGTGATGAATAACAATTCTATGATTACTGATGGTCCATTATTTGAACAATGGAAAATTAATCATACTGATTGGATTCATCGTGACAAAGCGGCTCGTTGTTATATATTGTCTGCACTTCCTGACTCACTTATGTTGGATGTCTTTCATCTGAAAACCTCTCATGCTATTTGGGAGTATCTTATCTCAACGTTTGAGAAGAAATCGGTCACCGAAATTTTATATCTCCAAACTTGTTTGAAGAATCTTCAATATAAGGTTGGTACTTCTATGCACTCTCATATCGAGGCTTTTAAAGACATTATCAATCAGCTTGGTGCTGCCGACACTCCTGTTGCTAAAAATCAGATTGTTACTCAACTTCTTCATACCATCAAAGATCCTTTATATGACAATATCATCACTATTTTGTTTAACAAGGATGATATCCACTTTGACAAAGCATGTATATCTCTTATTGAATATTCTCAACGTCATGAGCATCATTTGGAAAAATCTAATGCTGTTTTGCTCACTCGCGAACAAAGGGATTTTGATGCTGCTTTTGTTGCTCGCAAGCGTCTCGCTTCACGTTTTCAGCAGGGTGGATACCCTAATCAAGGTAGTAAATATTCTTGTCTTGCTTATCCTAACAAACATTGTTCTTATTGTGATAAGAAAGGCCATGTGGCTTCTGATTGCTGGGCACGTCAATATGATGAGGAGCATGGAGTTACTACAAAGCAACCTCGCTCGTCCAAAAGTTTTCCTCCTTGTGATTATTGTGCACATACAGATCATCCATCTCGTCGTTGTTATAAACGTAGATATGATGAAGAACGTTCTCGAGCTTATATTGTTCAACAAACTACAACTGATGATGATCATACTCATCAGGAGCTCAATTTCGTCCATCATGATATCTCTCCAAAAAAGGTACTTCATGTTCATGATGGTTCTCTATTCATCGTTGATTTAGGTGCCACTGGAAACATGACATACCAATCGCAGTGGCTTCACAATTATCATTCTCTTCCTATCAAGAAGTTTGTTTATCTTGCGGATGATACGACTTGTCAAGTCAAAGGAGTGGGTGATTTAAATCTGGGGACTGTTTCTTCCACTAGAATATTAAGAGGAGTTCTTCATGTTCCAGATTTGCAAAGAAATATTCTTTCTGTTGCTCGTCTAGTTGATCTTGGTTTGTTTGTTGGCTTTGATCATAATCAATGTCGTATAGAGAAAGACGAGCATACTATAGCAGTGGCTCCTCGACATGGTAATCTATTTGAGCTATCATTGAACGATACAGTTGCAAATGTTGTTACTGCCCTTGGAGATGCAGATTGCAAATTATGGCATCAACGATTTGCACACTCCAAATTTGCCAAAATTCTTGATCTTCATCGTCATGGTCTTGTGCAAGGTATGGATCTTAAATCTCATCCATGTATGGGAATATGTGAGTATTGTGCACTTGGAAAATACCATCGTTTGCCTTTCCACACTTCTATTTCATCACATTCCTGTGCTCTCTTGGATTTGGTTCATACCGATATTTGCGGTCCTTTTCCTGCCTCAAAGTCTCAATATCGATATTTTATAACTTTCATTGATGATTTCTCACGGTACACACATGTCTATCTTCTTCGACATAAGTCTGGGGCTTTATCTATATTTAAACAATACAAGATAAGTATGGAGCTTCAAACTGGATTTTCTATAAAGACACTTCGCAGTGACAATGGCGGTGAATATGTATCCAATCTATTTGATGACTTTTGTAAGGATCAAGGTATTCATCATGAGTTTATAGTTCCTTATTCTCCTAAGCAAAATGGTGTTTCTGAGCGCAAAAATCGCACTATTCTTAATGCTATACGTTGCATGCTTATACACTCTGGTTTGTCTCGAAAGTTTTGGAATGAAGCACTTCTAACAGCCGTTTTTATTCAAAATCATCTTCCAACTACTGCACCTGTTGGTAAAATTCCTATAACAATCTAGACAGGGAAGACACCTTCAATATCTGACTTTTGCACATTTAGCTGCATTGCTTATATTCATGTGCCCAAGGACACTCGACATAAGTTGGATCCTCCAGGTTTGAAGGTTATTTTTCTTGGTTATTCAGATCATTCCAAAGGTTACAAATTTTATGATCCTTCTACTCAAAAGGTTATCATTAGTCGTGATGCTATATTTGATGAGAAGACTATGGGTGGCACATGGTCATCAGATGTTTCAGATGATACACAGTCTTTGCTTAGTGCATTTCCTTACTTGCTTTGTGATTCTACTAATTCTAATGATCATAAACCTCCTTCACCTCCAAAGAAGATTGATGAAAATTTGGAGATCTATGTCGATCTTCCTATTGAGATAGAGTATGGATTCTATTCTATTGAATATGATGTCTTTGATGATGCTATGTCTGTCCAAGAGGATCCAATATCGTATATGGAAGCTATCAATTCATCTCAAAGGGATCAATGGCAAGAAGCTATGCAAGCTGAGTACGATTCTTTAATCTCCAAAGGTACATGGATTCTTACTGAACTCCCCCCAAATCGTGTTCCTATCAAATGTAAATGGGTTTATAAAACTAAGACCAAAGCTGATGGCTCGTTTGATAAGTTCAAAGTATGACTTGTTGCAAAAGGTTACTCACAGATTGCAAGAGTAGATTATCAAGAAACATTTTCTCCCGTTGTGTGCTCCACAACTGTTCGTATGATTTTGGCTTTTGCAACACTATTTGATCTAGAAATTCACCAAATGGATGTTAAAATGGCTTTTCTCAATGGAGATCTTGAAGAAGAAATCTATATGGAGCAACCTGAAGGTTTTATGATTACAGGAAAGGAGCATCTTGTATGCCAGCTTCATCGTGCATTATATGGATTGAAGCAAGCCTCTCGTGCTTGGTATATTAAGATTGATCAATTCCTCACATCTAAAGGTTTTGTTGCATGTTTTGCTGACCCAAATCTTTACATCAAAAGGGAGGAAAAATATTTTATTATTCTTGCTCTATATGTTGATGATACTATTCTTGTGTCAAATAATATTGCTTTCTTGGATGCTATGAAGAAGTTTTTATCGACTGCATTTGAAATGGTGGATCTTGGTGAGATACATTCTTGTTTGGGTATTCAAGTTCAACGACACTGACAACAAGGCATTCTTCTTCTTTTCCAAACAAAGTTTATTAATGATATTGTTAAGAAGTTTGGGTTGACAAATGCGCACTCTGCCAACACTCCCATTCTTTCAAGCTCTACCAAGGGTACATCTACAACACGCAATGAAGAATCAGCCATTCATCAACCTTTTGCTAATCTTGTTGGTTGTCTTCAATTTATTGGTTTAAACACAAGACCAGATATTTTATTTGCAGCTAATTTTTTGGGACAGTATCTTTCTTCCCCTTCCACTATTCATTGGAGTGCTGCAAAACGTATTCTTAAGTACCTCAAGGGTACTAAATAAATTTGGTCTTATTTATCGTCGTCGAGAGGATTCTTCTTTATCTTCTTCAACTTCTCTTGACCTTATTGGATATACAGATGCTGATTGGGCAAGTTCACACTTATCCATGCGATCGACAAGTGGGAATTGTTTCTTTGTAAATGGATGTTTTGTTTCTTGGTCCAGTAAGAAACAACGATGTGTTGCGATTTCTACAACTAAGGCCGAATATGTTGCTGCATCATTAGCAGCTCGCGAGCTAGTTTGGCTTCGACAACTACTTGCAAATTTGGGACATCCTTCATCATCTAGTACACGTCTTCGATGTGATAACCAAAGTGCTATTAGTCTTACCAAAGACTATATACAACATAGTAAATCAAAGCATATTGCTATTCATTATCATTATATTCGACATGAAGTCAAGAAAGGTTCCATTATGGTGGAGCATTGTCCCAGTGATCAAATGGTTGCAGACATCTTCACAAAAGCTCTTAGTGAAGCTCGCTTTAGTTCATTAAGACATGCACTTGGTATTGTTTCAAGTTCTTGTCTCACTAATTGAGGCATGTATCATTGTATTCAAGAAAACTTTATAGTAAATCATTTTTGTATCGTAGGTATGTGTAGGGGCTCGGGTTTTTCCCTTGTTCTCCCCAAGGGTTTTTTCACTCGCAGCCAGAGACCTTTGTTTGAGTGGGGATGTTACAACTATATATATCATCTCTCACTTGACTTGGGTCTCACCTATATATACTAACTCTACATCAATATGAATCATTCTTTGGGAGCATGTCTTGTGTATCTCTCTCATACTCTCTCTCTCTCTCAACAGTTAGGGTATTGTAAAATTTTGGAGTGTCAACATATACGTGAGGTTCACAATTTGAGATAATTACTTTATCACAACCATTCTTCTTGGGAGGAAAGTACAAATAGTAAGCAAAAATATTGATCAAGGTAGATATAGAGTTAAAAATAATAAAGGAAAAAATGGTGAAAATCACAACTAGTGTGCTGTTTGGAGAAAAACAGCCATAACTTCCTCTAGGAAACTTTGATTGGGGCAAGTGAGGTGTCGTCACAAATCCCTTGAGGTGTACTTTTAGCCTATGTATGGGAAGTGGGGCCTAAAATGTGACAGGACCAAAATTGGCGTAAAACAGTTGGCTGTCCAGAAGCAGATTGCAGCTCAAAATAGGGGTTAAGTGTCATTAAGTTCCAACCAATACGGCCTCCTTGAGGTGTGGAAACTCATCCAAGATAGAGGCCGGGTGCAAGAAGCTTTCTCTATTGATAGGCCTTGCCATTTGATCAAGTATTCATGAATAGAACGGGTACGGAGTTGCTTTTCATGCTGCCCAATGACCGCTTCAGGAATATACTAAATAAGGTCCTCCTCATCCATGGGGGGTAGCTCCTCTATATAATCTTTGGGAGTGCCAATGAAGGATTTCAATTGGATCACATGGAGTACATTATGGATCTTAGTAGTAGGAGGGAGTTGGAGATGGTAGGCCAATTCCCCAACCTTCTTAATGATTGTGTAAGGCCCATAGTAGTGGTGTGCCAACTTGTTGCAAGAACCATCCTTGAGTGTAGCATAACGGGACTTGGGGACCTTGAGGAGTACCAATTCACCCTCTTGAAATTCAAGGGGTCTCCTTTTTGCATCAAATGGAGCTTCATGTGCTCTTGAGCCCTTTTGAGATTTGTCTTGCATTGTTGAAGTAGAGCTTGCATGCGGTCCAACTCTTCTTTTCCAAGGGGGTTGAGCTTTTCATTGAAGATCACGATGGAGAGGGGCATCCGATAACCATACAATGCTTCAAAGGGGGAGACTCCAATGCTGGAATGAGTGGAGTTATTGTAAGAAAATTTAGCCAAATGCAGCATACATCCCAAGAATTTTGCACATCATGATAAAAATGTCGCAAATAAGTCTCAAGCCACTTGTTGACTCGCTCGATCTGCCCATCCTTTTTGGGGATGATAGGCTATAGACGGAGCTAATTTGGTCCCCATGGAGTTGAAAACTGTTTGCCAAAATTGACTCATAAATTTGGTGTCCCCATCATGTACTATGACGTGGGGCAAGCCATGCAACTTGAATACATGCTCCATAAATTGAGTGGCAACTTGAGATGCTGTAAACTGAGATTTTGTAGGGATGGAATGGGCCTCTTTAGAGAGAAGAGAGAAGAGAGAGAGAAAGACCGTACAAGAAGAGGGGGAGGAGAGAGAAATACAGGGAGAAGAGAGAGAAAGAGGGGGGAGAGAGAGAGGAAGCCATAGAGCTGAAGGTGAAGGTGAGGAGACATATTTGTATTTATCAAATGGTACCCTAATCAGGTCCTTGTACACCTTAAATACCCCATCAGTGTAACCAGGTATTTGCATGTGCTAACCCCGTGTTAACCCCATGTAAGACCCTCTAATCCCATTCTTTACATTCCATCCCGACCTGGAAGGTTTTTGCCCTAAAAAACAAAAAGAGGACATATTAGTATGGCTGGGTCGGGGGAGGGGGGGTGAAATCTTGTGGAACGGCGGCCTATGAGCATGTATGCAGTGTGAGCATGAGGGAAGAAGGTAACTCAGTACAAGAATAGGTACCAATTCCAAACAAGAAGGGCTGGACAACACTAGACATCATGCTGTCCTGAACAGGCGTGTAGTGGAAAACTGATCATAATTTGCCATGGGCAACTCCAAATGATACATTTCGCATGTCAAAACGGAGCTCGTTGAGCATACTTTCAATCCAAGTAGGTCATGCATGGGTGCAATTAATGCAGGGCCAAAACTATTCAAATACAGATGGTTGTCAATTGCAAAACAGGCCCAAATCGAGTTATCCTTCAGCGAAGGCTGCCGCCTCAAGGTGAGGGGACTGCATCAGGGGAGTGCTGATGTAGATAGAGATTTTTTCAACCCCTAGGATCAAATGGATAACCTGCATGGTAAGCATTACTAGCATACATGTCATCCATGCAAGTGTGGGTCTCTGCACTACCACCGGGGTCAAATGGAAAGTGGTTATCCTTTCCATGCATTGGGTTTACCATCCACAAGTAAAGCTAGAATGGTAAGTACCACTAGATGTTGCATCATGTCTACCATAAGCATCATATGATTAAGCTCGGTCTACGCTTGGATGCTGCCAATAACACATGGGGTTGCATAAGATGAAAAGTGTATTGCATCAAACCTTATATGTCACATGTGTAGAGACTGAAGGGTCTCCTGAAAGGACATGTTTTCTTGATCCGTAATATGAGCATGATCTTTAAGATCTACATGATCTTCTGTCTTGAATGAAAGTTCACCCACATCAAAATGGTCTTCAGAAATATCTGTCATATCCTTGGCATAATGATATTCGAATACAAATAGGAGTTTTACATTCTGTGCTCTACATTTGTCTGGATGATCATAAGATATCGGCTTAACACATTGATAGTATAAGCCCGCAGCATGCAGTTCCCTTTGTTAATCAATGGTTCTATTCCTGAATCTCCTTCCATGCAATTGCCATAGATCAAGATGTTGGAGGTGCACTGGCCTGGGGGGGTTCTGAGCAGTGGCATACTCACGGAGCCCAACCCAACCATTGGGCTCATTGAATGTAATCTAGTTCTTTACTTGGCTTCCAAACAGGGCAATGCAGGTGTTGGCGTAGTTCACAAAATCAATTATGAATGTCCCATTCAACACCTGAGAGTACTGTGTCTCAAGGGCGTAAGGGTGATCCTCGGTCCTCTAGAGGGTGACAAAGATCTCGAATCCTTGCTCTAGGACATCATTAATTATCTCATTGTAGTGATCAATAGCCACTTCATTCAACTCACCATTGCCAGAAGACAAATTCTAAACCAAGCAATGGACATCCTGTAAGCATCACAGGGGCTACAACTAGGACAACCAGTTGCGATTCAATCTGCTTGCTCAATCTATGCTTGAGGCCACTCAATTTTCAATTTGGTACACTCTCATAGGAAGTAGTGGTTGATTTGTCAACATTGAGAGCAAGCTCCTGTTCCATAGCCCTCAGGCTTTGATAGAAGCCATTCCAAGAAATTCATATCAAATAAGTATGGAATTTTAATGAAAAACTTCTCTACATCCTTTGCTAATGGGCATGCACTTTGCTATGTGTTGAATTACTACTTCCTGAAGATGTTGCCCATACGGCAATATAGGGTCCAATGCATTTCTCACTCCAGAAGTGTGCACAAAGATGGGGGTACACAGTACCACACAAACAACCTAGTTTCGTAAAGGAGCTGCTATGGTTAAGGTTGCCCTTGTGGATGGTTGCTGCTGCACTAGTTGTGTTTGTGGCAATGGTACCAGGATTGGTTTATTAAGAGTATCATCTTATTCTTTGGCATATGCCCTCAATGACATGTATTGAGGGTATCATCACAAATGTGTTTAGCTGGGAAATTCTGGATCATAGGAATTTTGTTGTCTGAAGCAATCTGTATTCTTTAGAAGCATTCCCAACAATCTTCTGGGTCTGGTGTGAAAACTAAAGCTTCACACCAACTTAGTGATCTGCCCAACGAAAATAAAATTGGAAAAGTACTACCAGGCTTAGATTCAAGGGGTTTTGAAGCAATGGAATGCATTGGATGTGTGAGGAATCATGGGGTGTATGCCTAAACTATAGTGATTTAGTTGCAAAGCTAAGGCTTGGCACTTTGATTCTCTTAATAGTGGCACTTATATGCTCATGTTGCTACGAAGATGTTTATGCAAGTGGCAATGGTACTCATGGGGTATGCCTATGCCTTTGATTGGGAATCTTGGTGATGATGCTTATGATTGGTCTTGAGATGTCATGTCTTGTAAGGTTATGCTCTTTTTGGCAATGTATTATCCCTAATCAGTAAGGATTTGGTTCATATTGGCAATGGTTTCCACACGTAGTGATGCATGGAAGTTGCAAAGTATTGCAAGGATGCAGACTCAAGGAACTACTAACAAAAGTGGTTACAGAAAAGCCATTTTAATTTATTGAGCTTAAACCCCATAGATCATTCGAAAGAGGGCTTAGTACCCTTCAATCTCAGCCACAAATCTCCCCATTCTACCCTAAGTTTGGGAGATACGCCCAATTTTGTGCTCAGAGGTACTGTGGGACATACAGTAGTCCTACAGAGTCAGCCCATAAAAGTCAATTACAACTAAGAATTGATTATTTATTGTCAATGTAATTTTTACATAGCCTCGTAGAAGGGATTGAGAGATTTTATTTGAATCAAAAAGTTCAGTGATCGGAGCTTCCTAGCTCAAGATATTGCCATTTCTGTAATAACTAGGGGTCTAGTGGATTGCACTTAGGATGGCAGGCCACAAGGGAAAAGCAAAGGCCCAAGAGGACTTCCAGTGCGTGATCAAAGATTTGAAAAGCAAAGGCCCAAGAGGACTTCCAACGTCGTGTGATCAAAGATTTCCGTGCATCTATGAATGATCCTAGCTCCGCCCAAGAGGATCGTGAAGACATGCTTGAAGAAAGTGCCCCTGAGATGGCGAACCGTTTTGCTATGCTTAACGACACACTATGCCAACATAAGACCCATCATGTTGAGCGGCATCAAGAGCTGGAACATTGCCATAGGGAGATGGAAAACTGCCAAAATCAGCATCATAGCGAGATGATGGCTAAGATGGACTTTCTCATAGAGCACATTGGCACCCTCATCTCCACCCTCTCATCTTCCTCCGCTCAGCCCAAGGAGCATGGTCCTCCTCGTGAGACCAACCACCCTCCCCCCTTGGAGAGGGACGTGGCTAACAAGGTTTTGGTAGCATCCATGGTTTTTTCCATAGCACCTATGAGTTGGGCGAGCCCTCTATGTGACATGATGAGCCCATCCTCCCCTCACCCATAACGAACCCTTCCATCCCATCCTTGGGACAGTAGCTCCCCCATAGTGGAAGCTATATGCAAGGGCGAAATGCGAATTTTGGGAAGCATAGAATGCAGGGTGCACAGGGGCAGGATGCACATGGTAATGGGCAGCATGCACATGGCAGTTTTGGGCAGCAAGGCCCCAATTCAGTTTGGTTTGCATGTACTACATGGGCAACATGTTTATGGGCAACAATATGGCCAAAGTTTTGGTAATAGTCTCAGCAGCATGCATATGGAGATTCTTGTGCAATGCAGGAGCAGAAAGCTAGTGATTATGACCAGCATCATGCCGACACCTGGGCTCATGGACTTTCCACTCATCATATTTATGGTCAGCTAGGATGCAAGGACACAATTGTAGTCATGTTGGACAATCATCATGCAATCTTGGGCAGCATGTTTATGGGCAACAAAATGGCCAAAGTTTTGGTAATAGTTAACAGCAAATAGATGTGTTATTGACAGCATCCAAGCGTAGACTGAGCTACTTGGGCTGAAAATACCCTCAATGAGCTCTGTTTTGACATGCAAAACATCTTGTTTGGAGTTTCCCATGGCAAGTTATGATCAATTTTCCATTGCAGGCCTGTTTAGGACAGCATGCTGTCTAGTGTTGTCCAGCCCTTCTTGTTTGGAATTGGTGCCTATCCTTGTACTGAGTTTTCTTATTCCCTCATGCTCACATTGCATACATGCTCATAGGCCACATTTCCACAAGATTTCACCCCCCACCCAGCCATACCAATATGTCCTCTTTTTGTTTTTGAGGGCAAAAACCTTTTGGGTCAGGATGGAATGTAAAGAATGGGACTAGAGGGACTTACACGGGGTTAACATGGGGTTAGCACATGCAAATACATGTTACACTGATGGGGTATTTAAGGTGTATAAGGACCTGATTAGGGTACCATTTTTTATAAATACAAATCTGTCTCCTCACCTTCACCCTCAGCTCCCATGGCTTCCTCTCTCTCTCTCCCTCTTTCTCCCTCTTTCTCTCTCTTTTCCTGTCTTTCTCTCTCTTCTCCTAGTCTTTCTCTCTCCTTTGCTCTCTTTTTCTCTCTCTTCTACAGTCTTCTTCCTTCTCTCTCTCTCTTTTAGGTCTCTTTCATTACATCCCATTTCATCTGGGAAATGTCAAGTGGCTAGAGTTTTCTTGGTAACTTGACACGCTTAGATTTTACCCTTTGGCAATTTAGACATTTAGTGACATACTTAAGGACATCACCCTTAAGCCTTTGCTAGTAATAGCTTTTCCTGACAACATTAAGAGTTTTTCATACCTTGGGTGTCTTGAAAAAAGAGAGTCTTGTGCTTCCCAAAGTATTATTCTCTTGAGAGTCTGACTTGGAGGAATGCATAGTCTCATTTTGAAATAAACAAGTCCTTTGTCTTTATTTGTAGAGAATTCTTGATACTTGGTCTTGAATTTGGGATCTTGTTCCTTATTCTGAACTTCCCAAAACAATTGTTGATAGTCTGGGTTCTTATTTGCTTCATCCTTAGTCAACTTGATGATAGGATTAGTTGGCATTGATACCATTGTAGCCAGAGTTTCTACCCTAAATGGTTCTTCAGCAACAATAAGAGCATTAAGGAAGGCTTTACAACTAAGGGCATATGCTACTACATTTTCTTTACCAGGTTTGAACTTAATTTCAAAGTCATGCTCCTACAAAATTTCAATCCACCATCGTTGCCTCAAGTTGAGGAAAACACCACTAAAAACTTTTATGATATGGCTAAGGAAAAATTATTTCCAAGCAAGTAATGACTCCATAATTTGAGAGCATGAATCATAGCTAACAACTCCAAGTCGTGAGTAGCATATCTATTTTCATGGGCTTTTAACTTTCTCGAAGAGTAAGCTATAAGATGACCTTCATGCATTAGTATGCATCCCAATGCAAGAGAGCTGGCATCTATGACAACATCAAATTCCTTGCTTAAGTTAGGTAGCCTTAAGATAAGAGTAGTTATCAAACTATGCTTTAGTTGCTCAAATCTAGATTTTTCAATTGGCGTATAGATAATGGAAACTTGCTTTTTGAGTAGGTCTGTAAAAGGTTTTGCAATTTGAGCATAGTTTATGATGAATATCCTATACCATCCTATTAGACCTAGAAAACTTCTCACTTTCTTGATAGTGTTTAAAGGTGGCTAATCTTGAATATCTTTGACCTTAGTAAGATCTACTAATATACCTTCAACAGACACTATGAATCTAAAGTACTCAATATTCCTTTTGAAGAAGGCACACTTTTTCTTCTTGGCATACAACTTGTGTGTACTTATTGTCTCTAGGACAATTCGAAGATGTGGTTCATGATCTTCTTTCTCCTTAGAATAAGTTAGGATGTCATCAAAGAATACAAGAACAAAATCATCAAGATGAGGTTTGAAAATGTCCTGCATTAATCTATTGAAGGTAGTTGGGGCATTTGTCAACCCAAATGACATCACGATGAATTCGAAATGACTATATCTTGTGTTGAAGGCAGTTTTAGGAATATGTTTATTCTTGATTCTAATATGATAATATCTTGATCTGTAATGTCTCCCCACCCCCCCCCCCCCCCCCCCGTGACCCCCGTACTATCTCCCCATAGGAACTCCCCCCCTTCATTTTTTCAAAATTTTTTAATCTCTCCCTCTCTCTCCCCCTGCCGTGTGCATGGCGGGGAGAGAGAGAGGGAGAGAGGGGGGTGAAGTGTGGGAGATGGGGGGCATGCAGCCCCCCCAAGTGGCGGGTGGCACTACCTTGCCACCTCCCCCTTCACCTATAAAACACCTCGTGCGTCGTGGGCAGGAGCTCTCCCCCACTGCTTGAAGTAGGCGCCACCTCCCTACCTCGTCAATCTGCCCAGCGGCCCAGCAGGCGTCACCCTCTTGGCTCGTCAATCTGCTCAGCGGCCCAACAAGTGTCACCCTCCTTGCCTTGTTAATCTGCCCAACGGCCCAACAGTACGGCCCCCCCTTTCCCGTGAAGAAAGAGAGAGAGAGAGAGAGAGAGAGAGAGAGAGAGAGAGAGAGAGAGAGAGAGAGAGAGAGAGAGAGAGAGAGAGAGAGAGAGAGAGAGAGAGAGAGAGGGAGGGAGAGAGAGAGAGAAGAGACAAGAAGGGTAGAATAAGAAGTAGAAGAGTAAGAGGGAGAGAAGGAGAATAAGAAGAAGAATAAGAGGAAGAGGAGAGAGAAGAGGAAGAATAAGAGAAGAGGGAGAGAAGGAGAAGAGATAGAAGAGGAAGAGGAGAGGAAGGAGAGAGAAGAGAAGGAGAGTGAGAAGGGAGAAGAGGAAGAAGAAGAGAAGAGGGAGAGAAGGAGAAGAGGTAGAAGAGGAAGAGGAGAGGAAGGAGAGAGAAGAGAAGGAGAGTGAGAAGGGAGAAGAGGAAGAAGAAGAGAAGAGGGAGAGAAGGAGAAGAGGTAGAAGAGGAAGAGGAGAGAGAAGAGGAGAGAAGAGGAAGAAGAAGACAAGAGGAAGAGAAGGAGAAGAGGTAGACGAGGAAGAGGAGAGGAAGGAGAGAGAAGAGAAGGAGAGTGAGAAGGGAGAAGAGGAAGAAGAAGAGAAGAGGGAGAGAAGGAGAAGAGGTAGAAGAGGAAGAGGAGAGTGAAGAGGAAGAAGAGGAGAAGAGGGAGAGAAGGAGGAGGTAGAAGAGAAAGAGGAGAGGAAGGAGAGAGAAGGAAGGGGAAGAGGAGGAAAAGAAAAAGGAGAGGAGAGGGAGAGAAGAAGAGAAGGAGAGAGAAGGAAGGGAAAGAGGAGGAAAAGAAGAAGGAGAGGAGAGGGAGAGAAGAAGAGGAGGAGAGAGAAGGAAGGAGAAGAGGAGGAAAAAAAGAAGGAAAAGAAGAAGAGAGGGAGAGAAGAAGAGAAGGAGAGAGAGAAGAGAGGAAGGGAAGGAGAGAAAGAGGAGAGAGAGAGGAGAAGAAGAGGTGAAGAAGAAGCAGAAGAGGTAGAAGGAGAGAAGAGAGAAGTAGGAAAAGAAGAAGAGGAAGGAGAGAGAGAAAGACGGAGAAGAGAAGAGGAAGAAGAGAGGGAGAAGGAGAAGAGAAGAGGAAGAGAAGAGAGAGAGAGAGAGGAGAAAGAAAGGGGAAGAGAGTTGGAGAGCGAAGACAGTTCGAGGAGCCACACTCAAGCCACCCCCTCATCGGCAAAGAATCCTCGGCCCACGACCTTTCCCTCCCGAACTGGTCATCTTGAAGGCCGCTAAGGCCCAGATTATCCAAACCGCGAGTAGAAATGGCTCCCAAGAAGAAAATCGTGGGAAGCGTAGGTGCCAGAGCTACCCTTGGTACCGGTAATGCGGGTGAGATGAGTGGAGCGACCAATGCAATAAACACCCCTACAAACACGAATCAAACCCAGGTTCTTTAAGCGTTATAGTTAATTTATTTCTCATTGAAGAGATAAAATGGTTAGCCACGTGCATGGAACAAGGACGAGTCGTAGGATTTTTGTTTACTCTAAGCGCTCGGTTGCATGCATGAAATGGTAGAGTATGGAGTTTGCATAAGTTTATATGCATGAAATGATAGCTTTTACACACATAAAATGATAAGGTTTTTGCATTGTTTCACAAAAAATAATAGCTTTTAAACCAATTCAGTGCATGAATAGTAATTTAGAATTCATGCTTCGCGTTCATGACTAAAAGACACATGAAATGATAGTTTTCGATGGATAGAAACCTAGACCTTCATGGGATCCGGTGCATTAGGAATAAGTATAATTGCTTGCAAATTGTTTTATTGATCATGCTGTGGACTATCGCAAATGGATACACTCCTAGCTTAATTGAAGCTCGTGACCTAACCCTAAATGGATTATTGACCCAAGTTATGCTTGGTTGTTTGAAAAGGTTGTAAATCCCTTGAGCAAGTGTTTTGATACATCCAAGTTAATTTATGATTGTGCATGCAATGGGATTTCGATGCCTTGAAGAAAGAGGTTGTGCATTCAACTATTTGTTAATGTGGTTTTGGATGCTAGCCGAAGTGGGGTGTGTTTGATGATTGCATGGCCAGGTCTTAGATGACTGATTGTCATGGAAACAAAAGGGATATTTTCCCTAGTGATTGTTTTTTTAGCTGGGTGCTTCAGTTGTGGTTGATTTCCTAAAGGGATAATTAAGGAAGGATGGTGCTAGCTACCCCCCGTAAACCGCCAAACCCTATCCAATGGGATTTTGAATCCGCACCGGGAATGTGGATCGAACCCGCCACGAGAGGTCTCTTCGTGGAAATTACTTGGTGTAGGAGGACGCTTGGGTACCAGTGGGGGCTCTGGCCGTAAATCCCAATGCCTCCAGGCCCTACACAAGTGTTCTACATGACTCCAGATAGGATCTCGAGGCCTTGATACTAGTTACAAGGTAGAATCTTGGTAGGATAAACCTTAGAGTTTTGTTGCCAAGAGACGGAAGGATTTTTTTGCGGAGGCAGAAAGGAACACTTAATTCTCATGTATGGGCGGGAGACAAATATTAATCTAAAGATAAGTTAAGGAAGTGTTTGGTCTTGTTTTATATTGTCTTCGTGTTTGTGCCCTAAATTATGTAAAGGAACCTGTGACTAATGGGTTAATCAAGGAAGTTGCTTTTATATGTCAAACTTAACGTGGTAGGTAATTAGATAACTAAAACAACCCCCGAGGGAAGCGTGGTGGATGTGACCAATGGGTCTATCCAACAGAAGGGTGGTCTCGGTTAGCCGAGAGCTTTCCTCAAAGGAAATGTTAACGAGAAATGTTAGGAAAAGTCGGTCCTAGTGGGAACAGTCGGATAAGTTCCGTTGCGGGGAAAATTCGAGAGACCTTAGTAGGCAAACCCCGTGTCATTTCTTGGGAGTGCCGGGTGGCGTCTTCTAGATATATCTCTTGATGGAGTGCTAAGACGTGTCCCGCGATTTGAGGAGCGGGCATGTTACAGTTGGCATCACAATGAAACTTCATAATGATACATGATTGATTAATGTTTGGTTCATAGACATATCCTAAACGAAAATAACCTAAGTGGTATGGCTTGATTGTCAGGCACCTTCTGCACCCACGAATGCTGACCTGCATCGCCTCTCTCTCTCCACCTATAAAGCACCCCCTTGTGTCGCGGGCAAGAGCTCGCATAAGTTTATATGCATGAAATGATAGTTTTTACACACATAAAATGATAAGGTTTTTGCATTGTTTCACATAAAATAATAGCTTTTAAACTAGTTCAATGCAATGAATAGTCATTTAGAATTCATGCTTCGCATTCATGACTAAAAGAAACACATGAAATGATAGTTTCCGATGGATAGAAACCTAGACCTTTATGGGATCCAGTGCATTAGGAGTAAGTATAATTGCATGCAAATTGTTTTATTGATCATGCTGTGGACTATCGCAAATGGATACGCTCCTAGCTTAATTGAATCTGGTGACCTAACCCTAAATGGATTGTTGACCCAAGTTATGCTTGGTTGTTTGAAAATGTTGTAAATCCCTTGAGCAAGTGTTTTGATACATCCAAGTTAAATTCTGATTGTGCATGCAATGGGATTGCGATGCCTTGAAGCAAGAGGTTGTGTATTCAACTGTTTGTTAATGTGGTTTTGGATGTTAGCCCAAGTGGGGTGTGTTTGATGATTGCATGGCTGGGTCTAAGATGACTGATTGCCATGAAAACAAAAGGGATGTTTTCCCTAGTGATTGTTTTTTTAGCTGGGTGCTTCAGTTGTGGTTGATTTTCTAAAGGGATAATTAAGGAAGGATGGTGCTAGCTACCCCCCACGAACTGCCAAACCCTATCCAAGGGGGTTGTGAATCCATGCTGAGAATGTGGACCGAACCCGCCCGCGAGAGGTCTCTTCATGGAAATTGCATGGCGTAGGAGGATGCTTGGGTGCTAGTGGGAGCTCTCGTCATAAATCCCAATGCCTCCGGGCCCTACACAAGTGTTCTACGTGACTCAGATGGGATCTCGAGGCCTTGATAATAGTTACAAGGCAGAATCTTGGTAGGATAAACCTTTGGGTTTTGTTGTCGGGAGACGGAAGGATTTTTTTGTAAAGGCAAAAAGGAACACTTAATTCTCCTTATGGGCGGGAGACAAATATTAATCTGAAGATAAGTTAAGGAAGTGTTTGGTCTTGTTTTATCTTGTCTTCGTGTATGTGCCCTAAATTACGTAAAGGAACCTGTGACTAATGGGTTAATTAAGAAAGTTACTTTTATATGTCAAACGTAACATGGTAGATAATTAGATAACTAAAACAACCCCCGAGGGAAGTGTGTTGGATGTGACCAATGGGTCTATCCTACGGAAGGGTGGTCTCCATTAGCCGAGAGCTTTCCTCAAAGGAAATATTAATGAGAAATGTTAGGAAAAGTCGGTCGATCCTAGTGGGAATGGTCAGATAAGTTCTGTTGCGGGTCAGACTCAAGAGACCCTAGTAGGCAAACCCTGTGTCATTCCTTGGGAGAGCCCGGCAGCGTCTTCTAGATATATCTCTCGATGGACTTCTAAGACGTGTCCCGCGATTTGAGGAGCATGATCAAAGATCATCAATCTTAGAAAATATCATTGCTCCTTGTAGACGATTAAGAAGGCTGTCTATCCTCATGATCGGTTACTTATTCTTCACTATTACCTACTTTAATCCCTCGGTAGTTGATTCAAAGATGAAGAGTTCCATCTCTCTTCTTTAGGAATAATAGTGGGGCTCCCCATGGTGAACTACTTGGCTAAATATACCCTTGTTATAGCAGCTGCATGAGTTGCTCTTTTAGTTTGATAGCTTTGGGAATAGACATTTTGTAAGTTCTTTTTGCAATTGGAGCAGCTCCTGGAACAAGTTTGATCTCATGATCGACTTCTCTTTCCATAGGTAACTTAGTTAGCTCTTCACGAAATACGTCGGTGTATTCTTTTAACTAGAATTGTTCTGACCATCTTGATTTACCTTGTTAAGCTTGATCAAGTAAATTGGTAATCCTTTCTTTAGGTCTTTCATAATTCAAGAAGCTTTTGCTAATTGAACTTTAGGTTTTCCTATTTCACCTTGTGTAGTTGTTATTTCACCATTCAAATCCTAAAATGTGACTTGACCTTTTCCACAATGGATATGAGCATCATTAGGAATTAGCCAATTCATTCCTAGTAAACATTCATAAGCTCCTAAGATCATTACTCTAAACCTCATACTTGAAAGGTTTCCTCCTGGGTTAAACTCTACCGTGGTAATTTGTTGTGTAGAAAGTACTTCCTTCCAATTGCTAATTCCACAAGTAGTTTTGATGTATTTACTATATCTATTCCTAACTTCTTAGTACACTTGGGTGAAATAAATGAGTGTGTACTTCCACAATCAATCAATATTTTAAATGATTTACCTTGATGAATAGTTGGTATTTGTATTATCAAATATTGACGATTTGGACCCTTCTTGTGGAATGCAGCATGAACAATTACTTTTTTGATATCTTCTTTCATAGTAGGGTCTTCCTCCTTATTAATCTCTTTAAGGGTAATATTTGATGTTGTTCATGTTGCCATAACTATTTAACCACGGCCTTGCAGCTCTACCTTGACCTCGAAATTGGCCTAGACAATGGTTTCCACCAAGCTTTGGACAATCTCTCCTGAAATGTCGTGGCTCATTATATTGAAAGCTCCTAAGACCATCCATGTTTCCCTAGATAGAAACAAAATTTCCAACTGCATTGGATTTTACCTTTTTATTCTGGCCTTGTCGAAATTGACCTTGGGTTCTTTTTTGTTGACCTTTGAATCCTCCTTTGTTCTAGTTATTGTAGCTCCAGAACTTAATTTTTTAAAGGCTTTGATTGTACTTCTTGTACAATAGGAGCATCTTGAATCAAAGCATCTTGGAGGTCTATTGGGGATGCATTGTTCCAAACGAGTGTTTAGAGGAGAATTTAGTCCATTACAGAACTTGGACACTTTTTGAAAAGTATCCATGGAAGGTGCATACTTAAGAAGTGAAATAAACTTGGAGTAATATACTTACAAGGTCAGTTCCATTTGCTTCAAATTAAAGAAATCATTCATCTTCTGGGTGCGATAAGTTGGAAGTACATATCTTCCTTTTACAGTTTTTTTCAGCAAATCCCAAGTAATTGTATTTTCAAGGACACCTTAATCTCGTCACCACTACTTCCACTAGAGTCTAGCTTCGCCAATTAATTTAAGCTTAGCTATCATGTCTTGGTTGGCTAGGACAGTTCCAGTAGCAGTAAAATAATCTTCCATGGATTCGATCTAAATTTATGCATCCACTTCCACATTCTCGCCTCTCCCATTGAATTTTAGAGGTGACTTGCTTCAAAATATTCATTTTCGTTTGAGCTTTGTTGGGAATTATTGTGGGTTGGGAAATTTTCAACAATTCCCAAGTTAAACTTTACTTAATTTATATATCATTAATATTAGAGTTTGATACTCAAATTATTTCTCGCTTAATTTATTGAAACAATTTCAAATGAAACTCTTTTCCCATTTCTAAAATTAAACTACAATTTCAGAGGTTCCAAGTGAAAATAAGGTTCCATAATTTGTCCAATTGATAAAGTACTAATCAAACGTTGTTACAACAGATGTACAAGGTAATCAAATGGGAAGAAATACATTATTTAGATAGCTCACGGGCTCATCTTATTTTTTTTAGAAAAGGATTCCCTACTATAATCTAAGCATGACACTCTCATACATCCTTTATGAAGTAACTTGGATTTTGAGAGTAGATATCTAGGAGTCTATATTTTTTAGGGAGATCAAGAAATCCATCCTTTTCTACGACTTTTATTCTGTCAGCTGGAAGGATCTTTGTAACTTCCTCATAGATATATGAGTTTAGTTTGATCTTCTTGCCCCTAGTATACAAGGTAGAGTTTACATTGGCTTCACAAAATAGATAGATCTTGACAACTTTAAGATATTCCATCCATTTTACCCTTTTTAGATTATTCTGAAGATAAGCTAGATGGCTTACATCAATATAGCAACATCCTTTGCTAATCATCCACCATCTTTCATGAAATAGAGGCGAGGGGTTGTACAATTGATCTAGTATCCGCATCATCTAATTCCTCTAGGCAAGATTGGATGAATGCATAGCTGACATAAACATTACTAGGAAGATTAAGAATCATTTCCAAGATTAGTTACTTTGCCATAATTCAAAAACATACATTAAGAGAAGAAAACATATCCTAGAGTGTATTTAGCATCCAAGAAAAAAAAGTCTTCTTAATCCTACGTCGTATTCTATTCTAATGAGCCCTCTGATACCAACTGTGAGATGTTCGTAGGATGTATCCAAGGCACACCTTTTAGTAATCCATCAATAGGTTGTCCAAATGACACCACTCGACACTCCCTTGGAGTATCACGTAGTTTGTCACTTAGACCCTAGGGAGTCTACATCGCAACAGAAGACTTTCGGCCGAACCCACTAGAGTCGACCTCAATTTTTGGGTTTCTAAAATCAAACGGGTCTCCTAACAACTAGCTAGCATCAGTACTTTCAAGTTCCCACTTCCTACAGGATTACTTAAACTAAAGAGAACTTGCCATTGCACCTGATTCAAAGAGAATGGGAGATGAAGGGAAGTGCAGAATGTCAACCCTCCTGCCAATAAGGAAAAATTTCATTCCACCCCCCTAAAACAATGCAAGTTGGTTCTACCTAGCAAGTAGTTGCTCAATTAATCATCTTCCTATTTCTATCACCGATTTAGAAAAGCTCATAACTAATCGGGACCACCCTACCATTGGATGAACCCGTTGGAGGTCACCCCCACCCACTTTCCTTTCATGACGGTATCATCTTTAGTTTTTTAATTACCTATAATACATTTATTTGAAACATATAAAACCAGCTTCCTTAATTAGTTTGTTAAATCACACATTCCTTTGCTTAATTTATCTCATGGACATGCATACAATTCAAACAACCCTTGAATAAAAACAATTTCCTTTATTATATTGAAAGTTTATTACAATTCCCATCTTTCCAATCCTACAGAAGATATACAGAATTCCACGAGGGTATTCTATCAACTAAGATTCCTCCCTTGTAACTGGTATTAGTAATGTGCAAATTGGATGCTAGATGCATACGTAGCGAGTGTCGGAAGGTCCCCAAGAACAAAGAACTCTACTAAAACTCATTAAAAAAAGAAGAGAGTTTGCACGACATGAGGAAAAAAGACAAATTGGGTACAATCTCTCCCCATGCCTTGTGTGAGCGCTTCACAATGCATGTATTTATAAATTTATTCATCTCAAAGCTAAAAAATAGCCCAATTTTACAATCAGCATGCTTTGGCTTTT
Source organism: Lygodium microphyllum (assembly GCF_053477565.2). Classification (NCBI taxonomy): domain Eukaryota; kingdom Viridiplantae; phylum Streptophyta; class Polypodiopsida; order Schizaeales; family Lygodiaceae; genus Lygodium; species Lygodium microphyllum. The sequence continues at coordinate 156,837,180 of NC_141135.1, read as the reverse complement.
GTGTTTGCTTTTTTCCAATTAAAGAATAGAGCGGTTGGGCACCCCAAAAGTCAGGCTAAATCCAAATACAATGTCCAATAATGAAATATTTAAACCGAGTGCCCATGCACATACAAAAATAATAAATATTTATCAAGCGCTTCAATAAATAAGTGGGTCTAAATAAATATTAGCACCACACCTTTAATGATAAGATTCATGCCCATAAAAAATGATAATTTCTTCTAGGTAATCTGAATACACACTATTCCCAGTGCTTCCCAATGCCACTGTTGCATACTCCACACATCAACTAAAGCATTCACAATTGTTAAAAAATAATAAAATTAAACCAACAAAAGTGAATACCTAGCAATCTTCAACTACAAAATGAATAAATAGGTTGAAACTCTGTCCTAACCTTAATTTAAGAGGAGTGCACTCTAAACTCAGCGAATATATGATAAAATTGTTATTGTGTCTATTCTTGTATTATTTGGAAAAAATACAATTAGTTTTGCTGGTTTATTAAACAACACCCTAAATATTTTTATTTCAATCAATTGATTGTTGCATTGTAATTTGGATAAATATTCCAAGGCTTGTGTTGATGGAAAATGCATGGTATGGGTCTCTAATGACAAGTTGCCATGGGAATAAAGGGATGCTTTCCTAGAAGATGATATTAGGGCTAATTGCCTTGATTGTGCTTGATTCCTAAATGGATTAATTAAGGAAGGATATTTCACAAACGTGGATCATCTCCAAGATCGCACCGTGGATTACCCCAAGAGCGCATTGCTCGATTCACAGACTGATGGTCGAGTGGTGAAAAGGCCAACCACAGAAAGTGTGTCTCACTCCTAGGTTGCTTGGGATCATTGGAACTCTTGACACCCCTTGGTGAGTCCGAAACGGAGTTGTAGACTGCCGTGAGCCCAATGTCTAGAGGCATTGGAAGATCCTATTCTAGAGATAAAGGATGGAAATTTTGGTGCCATGTGATTTGAATCAGGTACTTCTGTTGGACAGAAGGGATACATAATTCTTTTGTATAGGAAAGAGACAAACATTAACTTGAAGATAAGTTAAGGAACTTGTTTGTCAAAAGGGCTCCTTGTTTTGTTTTCGTGTCTGTGTTGTAAATTACGCAAATGAACCCTGTTTCCTAAAAGGCTTAATTAATGAATTTGATTTTAAATGTTGCATATAAATGTGGTAGGACCTAATTAGAAAACTAAAGCTATCAAGGGAAGCGGATGGACGGAATCCTTGACAGGTCCGTCCTATGGCAAGGTAATCTTAGAGAATTGGGAGGCTTCTCACAAGAATTTATTACCGGGTTGACTTTAGGTATTATTAAGTTAGAACCCAATTCATATTGTTTTAGGGGACCGAAATGGGACTATGCCCTACGAGCAGAGAGGTTGAGTGCCACATCCCTCTCGTTTCCCATTCTCTTTGAACCAAGTGTAGTATGGATCTGCTTCGGATTGGGTATCTCTACGTAAAGTAGGATGTCCAAGACCCAATGCTAGGATGCTGTCAGGAGACTTTGTCTACTAGGAACCCAAATTTGAGGCTGATCCTAGTGGGTTCCGTCGTGGACGTTTCGTTGTGAGGCGGACTCAGGAAACCCTAGGCGACAAACCTCGAAACATTCCATGGGAGTACTGAGCAACGGTGCCTAGAATTGTTTCTCGATAGACCGCTTTAACGTGTTTGGACAGTCGATAGATGGGCATGTTACAAGTAGATATGCTCACCAAGGTTGCACATCTCATTCTAGTCAAGACAAAATATAAAGCTTCAAATATTGCCAGATTATTCATAAAGGAGATATTCAAACTCCATGGGTTGCCTAGAAGGATCATTAGTGATCGTGACTCCCTCTTCACATCTCACTTCTGGAGAGGGATATTTGAAGCCATTGGGACTCAACTCTGTTTCGTATAGCCCATCACCCTCAAACTGATGGCCAAACAGAGAGATTCAACCAAATCATTGAAGATATTCTTAGATCATATGGTTGCCAGGAACCCAAGAAATGGATCCAATATCTATCATTGGTAGAGTTTTCCTATAATGCTTCTTACCAGCAAAGTATTCAAATGATACCTTTTTGAGCATTATATGAGCATGACTGTCGTACTCCATTGAATTTTTTAGATCCTACCTTAAGGTTAGAGGCTTCCAAGAAAATGCTAGAGGAAATGGATAAGCAGGTTAAGGCCATCAGATAATACATTAGAGCCGCCAAGGATAGTTAAAAAGCCTATGTAGTTCTGAATAGACAAGAGCAACTCTTCATAGAAGGAGATATGGTTTTAATTCGTGTACGACCCAAGAAGAGCTCTTTATCATTGGGAGAGTTTAAAAAGCTAAGTCCAAGGTATTGCAGACCCTATAGCATCCTCAAGTGCCTAGGGGTGCCTAGGGCCAATGCCTACGTCAAAGTCCAAATCCCCGAGAATGTAAAGTTTCATAATGTATTTCATATTAGCCTACTAAAGAAATAGATATCCAATCCTAGCCATGTACTCAATGATCAACAAGTTGTAATGCCAAGACAAGGAGTCCTTGATCTCTAGCCAAATAGAATCCTAGGCATTTGAGAGAAGCGATTGAGGGGTAGAACTCTCAGAGAGTACCTCATCCAGTGGAAGGACTATCCAAAAGAAGATGACACATGGACTGATGAGAGTACTCTCAACCAACAATACCCCCAATTCCTTTGGAGATGAGGATATCTCGATCCCTTAAGGGGGGAAGGAAGTAATAAACCCCTCCTTAAGTGTGTTCCATAGGAACCCCCCCTCTAAATATAAATTTTCATTAAATTATTTTTTAAAAAAAATTACTTCCCTCCCCTTGTCAATGCCACCAACTGGTGGGAGGGAGGGGAAGCCAACAATGAGACGATGATGAAGAATACAATGAGGGAGGAGGGGCACATGTGTGCCACCTCCCTTGTTGAGATATTTGCAATCACACCTACTTTAGTCCCTTTGTGAGAAGTAGTGAGGGCTCAGGACTAGAATCCCATATGCACAGTAGGAGAAAGTACCACCACTCAATTCCTATAAAGCATTGTACTTGCACTCTTTTTCTAATGCAATGATAGTACTCTTTTCTTTTCAGTAAAGTGTCATGTCACTATCAATATACAAGATTGTGTTTATGAGTCCAAGTCTCAATCTTGGAACCTAATTCACTTGTGTAACAATTTGTCCTAGCTAGGGTCAATGTCTTCATGAGTTTCTTTTTCCTCTTTCAACCTCCATAGCTTCTGCATCTGCCATGCTCTAGATCCCGCATATATCACATAGTATCAGAGCTCAGTTGAGCATGGTCCAACTCTCCTTTCACTCCTCTCAGCTCTTTTCCATCTCTTCTCAGCTCAATTTGAGTACTGGACCCTATGTCCAACTTCATTTGCATTCCTACCTTCAATGAAGCTTCCATGGCAGCCATAGACAGCACCCTGTCAGTTTGAAGCTTTCATATCTCTCTCCACAGGCCAAATCTCTCTAAACTTCCTTCTGGAGAAGTGTTTCTCTACTTCCAAATCTCCTTTTTGGCACCTCAATCATTGAGATTGGGCAACTATAGCTTCAGCATTTCCTCTTTTCAGAGTTGTTGCTATAACTATGTTTGTGGACAACACCTAGCTACCTCTGTTGGAGCAACCATATCTCATCAACCAGGCCATATCTCTTCAAGATTTCTTCTCAAGAGTTGTTCTTTAGGTCAAGACACAGCTTCTTAGCATAAAAATCGAGGAGATTGATGCGCACCATGCCCGACATTTGCATTTTCCCAAATCTGGGCGCGGTTTTGACAGCGACCACTTTGAAGGCTTAGATATCTCAATTGGAGCATAATGAGTACAAACCCTCTTAGGGGGAGTTAGAGCCGTTAGTGAGGGTCCTCGATCACAAAGGGTTTGAGCAGATTCAACCTATAGAGCGCATGGGAGCTCATTTACCAATTGCTGGTCCCTATTTTGAGAGGACAGCCATAGCCACTTACCTTTAAGCTCATTTTTCCTTCATTTTCTCTCTCGTGCCACTTAAACCAAGCCAAGGCCACTCTAATTTTCATTTTTCAGCAAGTATTCAACCATCAAATCAGCAAGGAGGAAAAGCTATGAAGATTTTTTTGAAGATCATCAAGTCAAACTCAAGCAACAAACATCAAATTTCAAACTAGTATCTTTTGATACTTCACTGTCATTGCTTCTGTCTTTTGACACATACAAAGATCAACTCATTCCTGGTTATTCTCAGTCATTTGAAGCTAATTTTTTGCTTTTCTCTCAAGTCAAACATGGGCAAAGATTCTCCAACTACCCGTTTCAAAGGAGTCGGGTTTCATACCTAGCAAACCGGCATCAAATTGATCCTGATGAAGAAGGGACTCTGGGCCATTACCACTAGAAAAGAAAAGAAGCCTCGTGATGCGGATCTTGCTGTCACTTGGCAAAAGAACGATGATAAGGCTCAGGCCATTATCAAATTGGAGCTAGACGATAGCTATATCCACCATGTGGATAACTGTGAGACCTCACAGAATACATGGAAGAGACTTGACACCTTGTTCGGTGCACATTCTAAATCATCAAAGTATGGTCTCCTAATTGAGTTTTTTAGGCTGGAAATGAAGTCCAGCACATCACTTGCCACACATCTAAATTACATGGAAGAACTTCTAACCCAACTTGCAAGAATCAACATTAAAATGGAAGAAGATGTTTGCATTGGTGTTCTACTTAAGAGTTTGCCTCCTGAATATAATAATGTATCAACAACTTTAATCAACATGCCAAATCCTGAACTTGTTGATATCCAGGCATCACTCTTAGAGGAGGAAAAGAAGCTAAAAACTAAGGAAGAACCAAGTACCTCTAGAGATGAGCATGCATTATATGTTGGCCACAAGTATAAGGCAAGAAGGATCAGCTCTTCTGTGACTTCCGCAAAAGGATCGGACACACTGAGAAGTTTTGCCACGCCAGAAAGAGGTCCCAAAAGGCCTATCTAGTTGCAGTCAAAGAAGAAGAAGAAAATGGAGCAAAGGAAGAAGAAGAAGAAGAAGAAGACCACCAGGAGAAGGACAAACCTCATCAGTCCTTCTCTTCAGATAGACTTTTTTAGTTTTGTATTTCTTAGCCCTAATGCCTCAAACATAAACTTGTAAACTCCTCAATTATCCTTGTAACTACAGCCTCTGTACAGTTTGTGAGGTCCCTGCTACAGCCTTTGGATGTCCATCATGTTTATGGTACCCATATTTAGCCTTTTCTACGACAGTCTCTGGTGTTTTTGCCATGTTCATGGCATGCCCACACTTTGCAGGTGTTGCTTTCACTAAAGCCTCTACACACTTTGTACTTTTGGTTGTGATTGAGGAGGGGTGTTGAGATATTTGCAATCACACCTACTTTAGTCCCTTTGTGAGAAGTAGTGAGGGTGTAGGACCAGAATCCCATATGCACAGTAGGAGAAAGTACCACCACTCAATTCCTATAAAGCATTGTACTTGCACTCTTTTTCTAATGCAATGATAATACTCTTTTCTTTCCAGTAAAGTGTCATGTCATTGTCAATACACAAGATTGTGTTTATGAGTCCAAGTATCAATCTTGGAACCTAATTCACTTGTGTAACAATTTGTCCTAGACAGGGTCAATGTCTTCATGAGTTTCTTTTTCCTCTTTCAACCTCCATAGCTTCCGCATCTGCCATGCTCTAGATCCCGCATATTTCACATCCCTCCCCCTCCCCCACTATCCCTTCCTCAACCCCTCCACTTGGGTGGCTCAAAAGTGGCTATCACCATGCAATCGCTAGGTGGAGGGTGGGGATAAGGCCACCCTCACCCCGTACTACTCCTCCTCCTCCCTATAAAAGATCATTTTCGTCCCCCCAAATGGGTCACAACGCTGATTAGAGAGGAGAAGGATCCAAGAAAATTCTAGAAACATCCAAAGAATCCCTATCATAACAACCCTTCACACTTCCTTCCAAATCTATTTTACCTATAGATACAGGTGCTAAGAGTGTGTAAGGACCATCATAGTGTTGGAAATTCTACACTGCTTTGTAGAATTTTTTTGCAATCTAGGCCAATAGCTACCTTGCAAGAGACATGTGTGTCGAGTCAAAGAACACCTTAGGTCTGTGAGCAAGCTTCCCTAATAGTCCGTATGCGCATCCGTTGAAGAAGGCCCAAGCTAAACAATGGTTCCAAAGATATGGAAGGTTCAAGCAAATGCTAATCCCACATCAAATGATGGAGCTATGGGTCAAGGAACCGCAACATTTAGTAACTAGGTGCATTCAATAAAGCTTACTTTAGTAGAAATCATCTTAAAGGAATAATAAACATAGATCTACTACATTAAGCAGAAAAAAATTATTCATGCTAAAATTCATGATAGAAAGTCACCAATTCTGTTGCATTAAACATTATGTTGGAGATTTTATTTATATTCACCTTAGCAAAAATTATGGATTTTATTGCACTAAAGGCATGTTATAGAATGTAACAATTTACATAATAGACTTCGCATTGGTGCACACAGAAATTAGGGGATTTTGTATTGGTTTCTATTCATAGAGCATTAAATTTTATGTACTAGAATTGGCATGGATGAGAGATAAAACGAATTGATAGATGTTGCACTCGAGTGTGTAGAAAAATTATACGAACTGTTAGGGATTGACATTTTACATCAAAAATATCATGAAGGAGACTTGCATATAGGAAGTTGCGTCTTATGATTGCAAGGTACGAATCTAAGCATCTTAATAAAGATATATTTGCATCGATTTCTGCAAGAAATGAATGCATCCATGAAAAGCATTAAATTCTTGCTTCACTGCATGTGCAAAGAGTTAAGTTCTTCTTCACTTGCATAAGTAGTGTATTCAATTTCCACTTCACTTGCAAAGAGGAAAGAATTGATGGAGATAAAAGTGTTCTTCCTTTTTTTTCACAAAATTTTGTTTGCACTCCATGATTGCAAAATGTGCATGAACTAGGTTACTTGCGTTCACTGAAGCATTAAAAAATATATCTACACTAATGAATACTTGAAAGACATACAAGCTCCAATCTGCTTGAGATAATGATGTAGATATTAGACTATTTAAAATTGTCTAAGTAAGAAGGTCAACTCACTTAGGTTATTCCAAGGATTCTCAATTAATAGGTAAACCTTAGAGTGGTAGTTGTGACCCAACTACCAAGACAATGGAAAATTTGTCTAAGGACCACCGACCCATAAGACCACTAATTTCTCATTCCATCCTCATTGGTGAGAGCATAGTTTCTTACAAACATACGACTAATCATGGCAAACTAGGGGTTGCTATCGTAGAAAAATAAAACCCATGATAGTGGTGGTCATCCAAACTATGGTAGAGTTATTATTATCATACATGAGGTAGTTGAAAATGATTTCTACAAGGAAATCAAAGGAGTGGGATAATGAGAATAGGAGAGACCCTGAATAGAGCCTAGAGTGATCTAGGATGACTTAATTCAACTCACAAAAAACTCAAATCCTAGAGGAATGGGTAGGGTTTCGTGGGGATAATAATGGGGATGGTAACTCCTACTAAAGGCCAATTGCAATTCCTATTGCAAGGATAATTAAGGGATGAAGCGTAGATTACTCATCCAAGAGTAAGAGGACTTGTACCCAAGGATACCTTTGTCACACGAGAGATATGGATGATAACATCGAGGATTCAATGCAAATGCATCATGGCCAATCTTACCAAGGCAAGAAAAATCCGAAGGTTGAATGCTAAGTGTTCAAAAAGGAACTCCACCTTAGCAGGTGTTTTGAGTACCCGCCTACATTATTGTTTGTGCTTATAATTTTAGGAGCACTATTTGTGAAAGGATTGTTAGACTAAAGCTCTCATAAGAATCTTGTAGAATGAATCAAGTTAAATTCTTGGAGGGGCATGCCAAGGCATCCCTAGTCGGCTGCCAACCCTATCCAAGGGGTTCTAGATAATCGTGATGGGAATGTAGACCGAACCCACCACGAGAGGTCTCTCCATGGATTAGGTTGATTTGTAGGAGGATGCTTGGATGCCACCGGGCTCTGGTTGTAATTCCTGTGCCTCTAGGTCCTACTCAAATGGTCTACAAAACTCAAGATGAATTCTTGAGGCCATGTTACTAGTGCAAGGGTGAAAACTTGGAAGATAATAAGACACATCCTTACGGATTGCAAGAATCACCCTATAGACGGGATTTGTATTTGAGTTGAAATTTTAATGTAAAGTGTACTTTTCAAGAATTTTTTCTAAATTGTTTTCGTGTTAGTGCATAAAATAACTTAAACGAACATGTGCCTAATGGGTTAATTAAGGAAGCTGCTTGAATATGTTACCACCACTAATGTGCCCTTAGGTAAGTAGAAAACTAAAGCTATCAAGGGAAGTGGGTGAATAGAAATAGTGACGGGTTCCTCCTACAATAGGGTGGTCCTAGAGAACTAGGAGGCTTCTTAACATTTGTCTTTTATAGGCTTATAGTTGGTGGTATTTGTAGGTGGAAAAAGGTGGAAAGGGACCATTTTTATTCACCAAGTGTGGTTTTAATAAGGCTTTATTTGCATTGTGTTCCTTTGCCTTGTTGTTCATTACAAAGAGACTATAGTGGATGTGATTGCATATTTCTCAACACCCCTTCTCAATCACAACCAATAAAGACATTGAGTATATAGAGGCTGTCATGAGTAGAACCTTGCTAAGTGTAGACATTGAAAGAAACAACCATATAAAGCTAGAGGCTATCACAAGGCCTCATTGAGTGTGTAGAGGAGCTTATAGTGAGATCATTAGGCAAATACACATTTAAAACCTAAAAAATTCTATTAGAAAATGAGCTACAAAGGAGGGACTGGTGGTGAGTCCTATCCTTTTGTTCTTGGGTGTCTTCTTCTTCTTCTTCTTCTTCTCCATTGTTGTCTTCATCTTCTTTGACTGTTGCAATATATGCTCTTTAAGATCTTTTCCTAGAATGAAAAATTTTCTCAATATGCCCAGTTTTCTTGCAAAAATCACAAACTATGCTATTCTTTCCTTTGTCCTTCACATAGAGGAGTTGTTGGTCTCCTCTTGGGGTACTTGGTTCTCCCTTGCTCTTGATCTTCTTTTCCTCTTCAAGGAGAGAGGCTTTGATATCCACAAGCTTCGGCTTTGGCATGTTGATTAATCTGGTAGACACATTATCATACTCAAATGGAAGACTTTTGAGAAGTACTCCAATGCAAATGTTTTCATCAAGCTTCAAGTTGATTTCTACAAGTTGTGTCAACAAGCTTTCCATATAATTTAAATGAGTTGCATGTGAGGTATACTTTTCATGTCAAGCCAAAAAAAATTAATTAGTAAGCCATATTTAGAGGATTTTGAGTGACCTCCAAGTAGGGTTTCTAACCGATCCCATGTTTCTTGAGAGGTTTCGCAATCCTCAACATTATGAATGTAGTTGTCATCAATTTTGAGCTTGATAATAGCTTGAGCCTTATCATCATTTTTATCCCTTATAGCTCAGAGTGTAGCTTCCCTTGGTTTCTTCTCTTGACCACTTGTGATTGACCACAAGTCTTTCTTCATCATGACCACTCTAGTTTGCCATGTACGGAACCTGACACTATTGAATCGGCATGAAGGTGAATATTTGGCCATTTTTTTGGCACAAACATCAAAAATTAATTGAGAATAGAGTAGCAATAGAATTGATTTTGAGTGTGCCAAAGGACACAAGAAGATTAGTGTTAACCAACACTAGTTAGTATCAAGAGATACTATGTACTTGATGTCGAGTTTCTTCTTACTGATTTAAAGTAGTAGCTTTGCTGAGAATTGAGTGCTATAGTAGATCAAAGAGCCAATGACATCATTGAGCCAAAGAAAGAAAGAAAGAAAATGAAGTAAAATATGAGCTTGGAGATGGATGGCTATGGATGCCCTTTAGGGTTTGCAGACACGGGTCTTGTTTTTTGCTCATTGCATCTTGTAAAGGGGATTAAATGGCATAAAATTTGATGGAGGGATAGCTTAGGTATAAATATTCAAAATCCCTATGGTAATGGTCAGCATCATTGCATGTATGGAGTCTGCAAGAGGCTGTATGATCAGACTGCAAGAGAAAACAGGCAACGATAGGGAAAACACACAATGCTGAAGAGGAGAGACACCAATGTCACACTATAAAGTGATAGGCAAGAGCGCCTTGAGTCAAACAAGAGTTATCCAAAAGAGAGCACAGGCTGATAATGCCTGAGAGGAGAGATTCAAGCCCTCCAATGAAGATGGGTAGCTATGGAGGTAGGTGAGAGATTCATGGGAAAGTGGAGGGAGCAAAAAATTCAAATTGAAGTGACCTAATTAGCTGCCTAATGACTCATTAGCTTGAAACCCACTCTAATACCATGTTAAAAAATTGAGGATGCATGCTAAGGTGGATCACTGATGAGAAGTAGACAATCATAATGAGACTTAAGTAATGACAAAGAAGAACAACTGATATTACTCAAGCATAATGCAAGTAAAACGGAATGAGAATGATAGATCAAATGAATGTGGGGATGAGTGCCTTTTATAGGCTTATAGTAGGTGGTATTGGAGACATTAAACATAATAGCAAAATGAGAGAGGGAGAGGGAGAGGAAGAGGGAGGGAGACATTAAACATAATAGCCAAATGAGAGAGGGAGAGGAGAGAGAAAAAAATGAGAGAATGAGAGGAGAGAGAAAAAGAGAGAAAAGATGTTAAACATAATAGAGAAAGAGAGAAAGAGAGGGTGAGGGTGAGGGTGAGGGAGGGAGAGGAAATGAGAGAGGGAGAGGAAGAGAGAAAAGGAAATGAAAGAGGGATAGAAGAGAGAAAAAGAAATGAGAGAGAGAGAGAGAGGAGAGAGAAAAGGAGAGAAAAATCATTAAACCTAATAGGGAAAGAGAGAAAGAGAGGGCGAGGGTGAGGGAGGGAGAGGAAATGAGAGAGGGAGAGAAAGAGAGAAAAGGAAATGAGAGAGAGAGGAAATGAGAGAGGGAGAGGAGAGAGAAAAAGAGAAAAAAACATTAAACCTAATAGAGAAAGAGAGAAAGAGAGGGTGAGGGTGAGGAAGGGAGAGGAAATGAGAGAGGGAGAGAAAGAGAGAAAAGTAAATGAGAGAGGGATAGGAGAGAGAAAAAATGAGAGAGAGAGAGGAGAGAGAAAAGCATAGAAAAATCGTTAAACCTAATAGGGAAAGAGAGAAAGAGGGGGTGAGGGTGAGGGAGGGAGAGGAAATGAGAGAGGGAGAGAAAGAGAGAAAAGTAAATAAGACCTTACAATAAGCTCATCCTAGGCTCATAGGGGTTAGGCTGATCCTCAACAAACCTAAGGGATATATGGCTAAATAGCCCTAGCATACTTGTGCCTCCTAGCATAATCTTCTTCGTGCAAAGAGACCTCTCATACATGGGGCTTGTTCTAGCCTCCACCAAGCAAGTATACAACGAAGGCAATCAGCCTATTAGTATGAAAAACATTCATTTTTCATAACGTAAATCCAAAAATAACTTTGGATATTTCGTAAAAATCAATCTCTTCTTAAAAAGACAAATACAAAAAACTAAAACAGCATCATTCATATGCTTCGCAAAACTAAAACAGCATCACCACAAGATATTTTAGGAAACTCATCCTCAACTATCAATTTTAATTAATAAATATAATATAAAATCACTTGCAAGGAATGACACTCTTTTATCATTAACCCTATTTCTTCCTTAGAATAGTCTTAGGAACAAATTTTTGCTCTAAAATAACTATTTTAAGGTTTATTCCACGAGTAGTAGTAGTATATATGCAACCATCAAGCTAGAGATCATGCTTTGATATCTGTGGAGATCCCAATCTCATGCCCTCATAGAGATTGTAGTGTGCAATAGTGTGGAGAGAAGTGGGTGAGAGTTGTAAATGGTACAAGAGAATTCTATTGATGATGGAGGGAAGATGAGGTGAATCACCAATTCTATTCTTAGTGAGTACAACCTACCCATAGTATGGCATCCATGACCGATTGAAATTAGTAAGACTTTGAAATCCTACCTCAAGTATTATAAGTATTGTTGTTTTGTGGTGGATTTTCTTGCCATAATTCAAAATCGATTTGTGCTTGTATTTTCCACTAGGTGTTGACTATGGGTGTCAAATGCTCTAGTCAGATCTCTCTCTCTTTCTCCTCTCTTTTCTCTTAACTCTTGTCTCTCTCTTCATCTCTATATAAGTAGTCGTGGTCGTGGTCGTGGTCGTGGTCATAGTCGTAGTCGTGGTCGTGGTCATGGTCGTGGTTGTGGTTGTGGTCGTGGTCATGGTCGTGGTCATCGTAGTCATGGTCATAGTCGTGGTCGTGGTCGTGGTCGTGGTCGTGGTCGTGGTCGTGGTCGTGGTCGTGGTCGTGGTTGTAGTCATGGTTGTGGTGGTCGTGGTCGTGGTCGTGGTCATGGTTGTAGTCGTGGTTGTGGTCATCGTGGTCGTGGTCGTGGTCGTGGTCATGGGTCGTGGTCGTGGTCGTCGTAGTCATAGTCGTAGTCGTGGTCGTGGTCATGGTCGTGGTCGTGGTCATGGTCATAACCGTAGTCGTAGTCGTAATCGTAGTCATAGTCGTAGTCGTAGTTGTGGTCCTGGTGGTCGTGGTCATGGTCGTGGTTGTAGTCGTAGTCGTAGTCGTAGTCATGATCATGGTCGTAGTCGTGGTAGTCATAATCGTGGTCATGGTCATGGTTTTAGTCGTGGTCGTGGTCGTGGTCGTAGTCATAGTCGTAGTCGTGGTCATGGTCATAGTCGTAACGTAGAAGAAGAGAGAGAGAGATGGAAGTAGAGGATAACAATTTAAGAAAGAAAAAAAAAAGAGAGAGATGGAAGGAGAGGAGAACAATTTAAGAAAGAAAAAAAGAATGATAACAAAAACAAATTGTTTGTTGTAACGTAGACAAAATGGAAAACAATGAAGGTCCTATTGTTCAAGATCACGAGACGTATCTTAATCAGCGTGTCCCATGTCCTTGCTCTCAATGCAAGCTGACAATTAGACGAAAACATCAATTGTCTATAGAACACGTACGATGATTTGGTGAGTTTCAATTTGAGATAATTGATCAGGCGATTGCGGATTTTCAGCAAATGGTAAGAAAATTTAATATCAATCATGCATTGTGCTCGCAAGCTAATTTAATACCATATACAATAAGATTGGGTCTGACTGGCAAATTTTCTATCCAGGGAGGTGACGTCTCGTCCCAAGGAGGAGTGCACCCTTTGCGGCCAATTAGAAGAGTTTGTGGGCGTGCGATGGATGGAGTGTATGAGCCAATCCACCACTAGCAAGGCCAATCTATACCGTCAATGCCAGAGGAGACAGGCAGCCTTCCAGACCTACCTACAATCTTGGAGCCTGAGATGGAGGCAATGATTGATGCATTGATTTCCATGGATGTCGAGACTTCTGATCCGCTTAGAGAGGAAGCATCCATACCATTATATGATGGGTGCCGAGTATCTCACCTAAAGATACTACTTGCACTCTTTAATGTGCAAGCAAAATACGGGTGGAGCGATGCGAGTGTGACCAAGTTGTTCAGGTATCTTGTACATACGCTTTGTTGATTTTTTTCAGCACTATTATTAAAAACATTTGTTCATTTTCAAGGTGTTTTATGCTTTTTTTCAGGTTATTGAAATATCATATATTACCACTTGCAAATACCATGCCTGAGTCTCGTGATGATGCATGACATGTTTTACGAAAGCTTGGCATGGACTACAACAACATCCATGCATATCTCAACGATTGCATATTGTTTCGAGGAGAATACGAGACTATGGAGACATGTCCAAAGTGTGGTGCTCACAGGTATTAACAGGACTTGCAAGGGCAAACCATCCCTCAAAAAGTTCTCACACACTTTCTGCTTATCCCCCGTATAAACTACATGTTTTGTACGTCCGGCATGGCAAGCTTGACAACATGGCATGCGCAGAATAGGTCCATGGATGGAGTTTAACGAATATCAGCGGATTCAGGCACATGGAGCCACATTGACTCTACCTTCCCAGGCTTTAACCGAGAGCCAAGAAATCTTCAGCTCGGTCTTGCAATGGATGGCATGAACCCATTCGGTCTGCGCTCAACTTCTTACAGTGTGTGGCCTATAGTCCTTGTGAACTACAATATCCCTCCATGGATTTCTACGAAGAAAGGACATCTCATCCTTATCTTGTCCCCGGCTGCTACAAAGTCAAAAATATGGACATGTATCTTTGTCCATTAGTCGATGAGCTTAAGATTTTGTGGGAGGAGGGGATACTAGTGCAAGATATGAGCAAGCGTGATGGTCGGCTATCTGCTAATATTTGAGCCATTCTCATGTAGATGATGCATGACTTTGCGGGATTCAGAGAGTGCTCAGGTAAATAGGCTTCCGTTCTCGTTGGTAATATCTATTTTTTATCTCGTTCAAGCTTGAATTCTTTGGGTCGTAGTGTTGGAACATGTCTGGTTACCTCAGGTTATCATGCATGTCCATTGTGCGGGCCACAGTTAGATTCTCAAATGTCACAAACCATGAAGAAGATGGTATATCAAGGACACACCACTTTCTTGCCAGAGGATCATGAATTCAGGGAAGGTTTTCTTGGACGACCTCCAACACGTATGAACGCTACAAGTTGGTACAAGTTGAAAATGGTCCATGTGGAGTCACGTCAAACGGAATGCGGTGGTTCTCAGTTTTCTACGAGTTGCCATATTGGACCCACTTATAGGTCAACCACTTGTTGGATCCCATGTATATTTTCAAGAATATGGGCAACTTGCAAGTAAGATGGAGGCGCTTTGGCCGCAGTCGAGTGGTGATGGTCACGTGCAGCTACCTCATGCTCCTTGGGTTTTGTCCACTAAAGAAGAGCGCATTGTGAAGCAAGTAGTCAAGTCTATCTACACTCCGACAGGTATGATGCGTTCTCTCAGGTCTGCATTTTCAAAAGACGACTAGGTCTAAAATCCCATAACTAGCATACAATATGTCAGGTTTTACTATGAATGGATTGTAATTGGCATGCGCATTTTGCTATTTGGAGTGTAGCCATTGTTCATAATGCTTTCTCATTTGTGGCAGTTTGTACCACCAATTGCGATCGCAAGATGTCTTACTCTAGAAGTACGCGGGGCCATTTATAGGTTGTCAGCTTTGGTGCGATGGATCTCATAGAAGGAGATTAAGACATCCTCTATTGAATCCGCGAGGTGGGGAGCAATGGATACAGTCTGTCTCTTTGAGAAATACTTGCTACCAGCATGCTCACGATACAAATCCACCTTCTTGTGCATCTTGTAGATTAAGTGGAGATTGTTGGACTTGTCCATATGCGATGGATGTTCTTCTTGGAGCGCTTCGTGAAAACCTTGAAAGGCTTTGTGTGACAACGAGCTCAGCCAGAAGGTAGCATGGCTGAAGGTTGGTTGATGTCTGAGGTGCTAGTTCATATTTCACAATGGCTACCAATGGTGGATCTAGACAACAAAATGCTATGGTCGCTGAAGGACGATGATAGACTGACTGGAGATGTGGAGGTTGGAAATGGGGTAGAAAAAATAATGGATGCTATAATGGAGGAGAAGGTGAATTGCTTTTGTATGTTGCACCATGCCTCTATGGAGACGTGGCTCGCCAAGTACCAGATTGATAGGCAAGATCGAGAGGAAGCATGATCTGAATTCTGACGTAGTATGTGTCATCAACTGATTCGATATCCCGAGGGCATGGAGGAGATGCCGCGGTTCATGTCAACGAGATGGTTGCATGGAGCTTTGACCGCATCGTCTCACGAAGGGGTAGAGGTCTCAATGGAGGAGTCGGAATTCTTAAGGGGATGTAGTCCAAAGGTGATGACGTGTTTAGGATTTGTCGTATCTATATTTTATATGCGACATCTAATTTGAGTGTTTCAATGTATAGTACAAAATATATAGTGCAGCGTGGTCGTGCAGACGACATTTTCGCATGGAGCGTATTGACAAAATGCTCTCCACAATGGACTATGGTATCATGGCAAGGTTCGAGCAGGAGAGCCGGCGACGAGTAACAAATCCAAACACAGTTATAGATTAGATGGAGTATTTTGGAAACTTACAAAGTATTGTTATGGTGGATTACCATAGCTTCTCCATGATACTATTCGATGTGTAGTGGTTCAAAGTGGTACTTCAAGGAGCTGGAGCAATAGTTCGACAAGGTCCATTTGGATTTCTCGAAATAGATTCCAAAAAAAAATGGACAGATTTGCGCGACACCTTTGTGTTGCCGGCCCATTGTGAACAGGTGCGTGGACTCATTTGTTTGTTAATTGTATTACGATACGGTATATGACACAATAGTTTAAACTCTCTTGTACGTGTTTGTGAATATGTAATCTTCTATCCAAACCCCTGACAACCTCGATGGTGTTATGCTATACCTTCAACTCCTCGAAGTGTGAGAGTATATGATCAAAGCGATGTTCCAAGCATAGATGAAGACAATATGCAAATAGAGGGGTCGTTATTGCAAGGGGTGGAGGCCACCAAAGCTTGGAGCCAGCATAGGCTAACAATGATGGAAATACAGGAGTCCAAGAACTCTTTGAGAACGAGGTGGACTCATTCTTTTGTGGTGACATGTCTATCAACCTTCCAATGTATGCTGAGTTGTGTTAGGAGATTGACATGGGACCATAGGATACTTCATACTTGGAGCATCCACTTACTCAATTCATTGACCAATCACTTCTAAGGGTACATAAGATATACATTTTAAGTGAGATCATTTTTTTAGGATTTATATTACCGTGCTTTGTATGATTTAAATTGATTATTCTAACATCATTTTTTATCTATGCAGATGACATTTTCAAGATGAGTCGAGGGATGAGCGATGAGAAGTTGCAGGATATCTTCACCACATGTCTCCAGACCAGATCGTGAGATTCAGAGCCATGGCAGACCAAGAGCTGTCTCGGACATCATCAAGCCGCTCTGCTAGATCTACTTCAGTGTGATCGGATGCTTTAGCTTCGAGCATATGAGATTGATGCTCTAGACTTGGACCACGGGAGGGAGTGCTTCAGGGGCAGGGGGATGCTGCAGAGATACAGAGGTAGTGAGCCCGCGGTCGGAACGGGATACAGGTGTGACTCCTCGCTCTCGTGGTGGTTCCAAGGAGCATGGCTCAGGCTCAGATGGATGTTGTGGAGGCACGGATGCAGTGTCTTCATCTCGTTGTTCAGCTGGAGTTGCATTACCTCCAGGATTTGTCACACCTATGGGGACGTCTACTCCAGTTACTCTGGCTTTTGCTCAGCCATCTGCAGGTGGCATCACTATGGGTACCACACTTTGACAGATATTATGTCGGTCGGTACACTGGATGCATGGGGGTTTCTTGGATATGCCTAGGAGTGTGGACGCAGGTGGGAGAGGATCCATCTTATGCATACCCTAGGGGGATATGCCTATCTAGTTGATGATAGGTCAGGAGCCATCATCATGAATGATGCGGGGAGGAGGGTGATGGCTCGTATGAGAGAGTTGTGCCAACAAGTTTTTCAGCACAACATCTTAGATCATTGGAAGAACATACCGGAGGGGAGCAAGTACTACATAGTAGTATCCTTGCATAAGGAGTTTCCGATTCCAGCCTCAGTAGATAGATTTTCTACAGGCTAGATGATGGACTGCATGCGTGCATATATGTCACACATACGATCAGACACACGCAAGGCACTCAAGAGTGGGGCTGCAAAGCCCGAGTGGCTAGACACGGACGACTAGCGCCACTAAGGGAGGAGGCTACAGATTCTCTAGGACGTTGGAGTCAGCAGCGCGAGGCGGCGAGGACACGACTCGAGGCTAGCATGGTCCATCATCTTGGGAGTAGTGGCCACTGGACATATTTGGAGGTCTTTGTAAGTTTTTCTTTTGTTTTGCTTGTTTATTTTTTTGCAATATCCTTTGTACTGACAATCATGTTTCTAACAGTTAGTATTTTGTTTTCTTTATATTACTCCATTACAAATAGCGATCCAGTCGGCCTTGAGACTCGATATCCAGAGAGGCACGGTCTTACTGCATTGATCGACCGATTATATAGATGCAGCGGCCTTGTAAGTCACTAATCTTTCTTGTTCGTAGTTACCATGTTTAATTATAATGCATTATTGTATGGTGGACTAATGTGTTGTTGTTTCTTTTTTTGCAGAGTCCGTTTGATGCTCCTTTGCAGCGAGACGAGCTTTCGGATGGCGAGGATATGTAGCTCACCCTTGGATCCATGGAGCTCACACACCTTTCTTTTTTGGTCGCCTAATTTGTGTAGACATTTTCTATGTAGTAGTGATATCTTGTCATGATTGTACCAGTTGCTTTCATTATGCGATCATGTATTTATTTCATGTATCAGTGTCATGATTTCAGTATACTTTGTTTTTGTTTACACGAGCATTGTACACAGTACAAAAACTATTTTGTATTGCCCAAATAAAGCACATAGTGCTATACTGCCCTGCCGCCACAATCTTTTTTTTCCTATTACCGTCGCTATTAGCATCGCAAATTTACTGCTTGCGTTGTTATTGGCATTGTTATTATTATCGCAGACCGTCAGTATTAGCATCATTATTTTGCGATGCTGATACCGATGCCAATAACGATGCTGATACCGACTGTTCTATGGTGTCGCCGATAATGATGCTTTTTACGACAACGGAGGAAAATTTTGTTATTTACATTTTCGTCGCTTTTAACATCGGTATAAGGCCTATATCTTGTAGTGATTAAAGAGCTCAACTCATTGATCTTCAATATAAATCTTCACAAAAACTCCATCCAACCACGACCCCAACTTATTACCTGTATCTAAGAAAGAATACAACTAAAGGAAAACACCATTATCCAGTAACACATCTTGTAAACAATAGAAAGTCATAATAAATTTTTAAAGGATATAAGAGATTCTTTAGCTTTGCATCATAGGATTTCCATCCACCATTACCATCAGTGTCAATAGTCGAAAAGAGAGCTCTCAAACAAATCCAATATTCAATCACCACGAACTCATCACATAAAAATTAACACAGCACAAACACAAAACAACCATTTGAATGGCATCTCCAAAAGAGAGATACATCATTAAGAAGCATAGAAGATACATCCAAGGATATCAGTGAAGATGATCCCTCTTGAAAGCTTGATGATTACAAAAAAAATCCATAGATAAGGATTCATCTTCAAAAGATTTTGGAGGATTCTGAAAGAATTGAAGGTAGCACATCCTTTCTAGCAAAACAAGGTATCTGCTAGGCGGACAAAGGGCATGAAAATATAGGATATCTAGTTGTTGGGAATCAATGTTCACATTGACATTCATACATAACTTTGGAATGGCCTTTTGATCATTATGGGAATGCCTATGCATATATGCTAGGTACTAAGCAAAGTGGGATGTCAATCTCATTGAAGGATCTGGAGATTGTAAATATTGTTGGAAAGAATGGAGATAATTTTGGTATGCTTGACTAGCAGTTATCCATTCCCTTGGAATTAATGGCCAATTAATATGTGGTCTCATAAGAGAATCAGTTGAGCTCCATCCTCATCTTCTCGAAATCTGTTGATCAAATCCTTCATACCCACTAACCAACTGAGGGGGTTGAGAAATAGAAGTGGTAGGAGATGGAAGAGGAATGGGTGAAAGAGGATGAAGAGATGGGTAGGAAAAATCATAAAATGAGGAATAAGATAAAGAAGGATTAGCTAAGAATTTAGGCAAATCAGTTAAGAAAGGTTGATAAGCACGAAAAGTAGAAGGAATATGGATAGATGGGAAAGGAAAAGGCGAAGAAGGAAAAAATACTCAATCTTCAATGAAAGAAAAATAAGTAAATATTGGAATTTGAGGTGCACCCTGAGGTTGAAAAATGAGAGGTAAGATGGCTACTGAGTTGGATTGATAAAGGGAAAAATAAGCATCATGTTGATGGGCCATTTGTTGATAATAAAATAAGCTAGGAACAGAGGGACCTAAAGTAGATCATTGATGGTAGGCATCAAAGAAAGATGAATCAAATGGATGGTTCTTGAAAAGATAAGATAAATAATCCACACTTATTTGGTTAGCGTTCTACACGTGAGTAGAGGCTTTATTTTGTCATTAGTTCAGGGCTACATAATCAATCATTGTATGCCTTAAAGTGACAAGGCAAGCAACCACTTTAGAAGAATAGCATTGGAACATTTCATCTATCCTCAACTCCGAATGTTTGACATACAAGGTAGCTTGTAAGTCCACATCCCCTGCATACCAAGCCAGATCTTCATCATCAGGAATCAATAGATCACCTCATAAATATATATAAGATAGCACCATTGTATCCAAAGTCACAAAATCTTCAAAGCCCATACAAGCTACTTCTGGTAGCAAATCAGAAGACCGTGCTCCACTCTAACCATCCTATGGAAGAGGTAGATCTATCGTTGAGAGCTTAATATAGAATGCCAACTTTTGCAACTAATAGTGGAAAAAAAAGGAATGGTTGAGAGGAACATAATCCTGAAATTGCTCAAATGAAGACCTTGATAAGTCCATCCTGGACTGCAATCTTTCCACTTTATCTTGGAACAACATACATAACGTGGCCTATCATTGGAGAATTGCCAAGTTTGTAGGGGTCAAAGAAGAAACTGGTTGCTCAGGACTTGGTGTAGAGGAATGTGACTAGACCAATTGCTTGTTAAGGTGCTGAATTTGGATTTTTCTCTATTCTAAAGTGGTATTTGCTATCTTAAGTTCCTCTATCTAGGTGGCTAGCAAAGCCTGAAGCTCTTGAGATTCCTTCAACAATCTATTTGTTCCTTAGACACATTAACCACTTGGGTTTTAGCGTCAGTCAACTGAGTATGCAAACTAAAAATGTCCATTTTTTAGCATTAATGATCTTAGTCTATTGCTCCATTTGGGTACAAAGATCAGAAAAAAATTCATGAGTAGAAGCTAGCTCTGCATTTTATTTTGTTAGATCTTCTTTGGTTTGTAAGCCTTTACATAGCAAGAGGAATAGAGCTGCTAGATACATGCAGTCACACTGAGAGCTCAATTTGAACGCTAAACATCTTGACATAGAAAGGAAATTGCATCTCTAGCTACCAAGTGTTGTACTGAAGGGATGGAAATATCCAAAGTACCCTCACAATTATGGAGAATTAGAGTTACAGCTGGAAAAATTGTGCACGAGGAAGATAGGAGCTCAAAGTACAAGAACAAAATCTTGTTTACTAAGCTACTCAAGGTACAACTTGGGTACACTCTATCTCAAGTTTGATAGTGTCCCATAGGCTGTTTATATAGCCCATGTCTAGCTAGGGTTAGGGTTTCCCCTGTCCTTTAGGATATTCACACCTATCTTCCCTCATACACCCTTGCTTACAGTGGGTTCCTATGCCTATCTTCTAACACCCCCCCCCCCCAATGCCAGGATGGCATTGGATTACAAGGCATGTAAGATGTCCCTCCCCTCTTAAACAAACAGGATGCCTTTATAAATCAAGCTACAAGAGTATTTTTAGATAGATGGTTTAAAGACTCAAAAAAGTCGATCTTCAGATGGACTGGATTGGAGGCATAATTGGCCACCAATTCTTTGGGTACATTAGGAATGTTGGGGAATTTACTAGTGATATGCCCTGTCTTCTTGTAGTTTTTACATTTCATTTTTTCAAGATACTTCTTCCAACGATTGTTTACAATATGTCACTTTTTCTTATAGAAAGAACATCTAGTGAGAACTATATGTACCAATACTTGATCATGGGAAGTTGCAGATGCATGACTGGTGCTGCCGTCTTTGTGGTTCCTCTTTTCTTTATCCAAATAGGATTGGATGGTACTTGCCAAGGTAGGATCTAGAATGTTGGTAAGAGTGGTTACAAGGGTAGAAAACACCTTTTTTACAACTTTTAGGAGAATAACAATAGCATCTTCTTCATGTATTGGAGCTTGTACTAAGGCAAGCTATGCCATAAGTCCCTTCATGTGAGAAATGAATTTTCCCAAGTCTTCTCCTAATCTATATTCCATGATAAAGAATTCAATTTTAAGCAAGATTTTAGTAATTTTACCAATGGCTCCATAGAGCTTTTCAATCTCATCCCATTTTTCTTTAGCAGTATTTAGTTGATCAACATTATGAATTAATGACTCATCTAAGTGTAACATGATGATTTCCAGGGCACGTTGGTCATCTTCTACATCAACTAGATTTGCAGAGTTTACAGCTCTAGTGCCTTGAATGAGAGGCCAATATACTCTCTCCATCATCTTGTACTTGATAAGTACCTGCCATGGGTGGAAATCTTTGCCATCAAATTTTTAAATTTGAGGATGGACATTAGCATATGTTGTGGCCATTGGGAAGGTCTTACCACTTGCTAGAATAAGGGCAGTGTCTAGTCCCTTACAAACTTGCCACTGAATGTGGAAGCAAATCAAACAATTTATATCAAAGTTGTAATGAGGAGAAAGGCTGAAAATCATACATATGTAATATTTCAAAATATGACTTTGGTGGTCCTTTCTTATGTGCAATCTTCTTTTGAGGTTTAATAGTTTTTTTAGGTTTTAATGATGTGAACCTAGACTGGACTTTGGGCTCCTCCTTATGGTATGGCTTAGTGGATGAACCTTGTGTTGGACAAGGATGGTCTATGATTTCAATGCTTACTGATGACTCTGAGGAGAGTACAATGACACTCATCCCTCTGATTCATTGACCAGTGTACAAAAAAAATATTCAAGATATGCAATATAGTTCTAGTGTATGATGGTGTATGTGTTTATAACTGTACACATAGCCTTACAACTTGAAGCAAAGCACTCAATTGTTTTAATTTTCAAATAAAAACATTCAGATTGTGTAAGTATTAGCAGCAATGATGATTAAACAATGTGCCTTAATGCTTACAAGCACTCATCTGTAGCTCATGTTGCTAGAGATTATAAATGCCAGTCTTGATAAGATTGATGATGGCTTTCGGAGTGCACTAACCTCTGAGATTAGGTTCCCAGATTAGTAGCTGAATTAGATTGAGTTAAATCAATGATTAAAATCACTGTTAATGACCAAACATTGAGAAATTTGAATTTTGAAGAAGCTTGAAGCTTCTTGGCTATGGCTGTTAGAGACCCACAGTTAGGGTTTGACTCTCTGGGAGCAGTAGAGGAAGAATTTCTGAGAACCCTCTTGACTAGAGATAGCCCACTTAGGGGGCTATCAAACCCCCATGTGGTCGCCATTAATACATCTACTGCAAGCCGCGCTACAGTACGAAATGCCACGTTGTCAAAACTGTGTTGTTTTCTGCATTCGTGACAATGCTGCCCACCACGATGTCCAATGTCAGGGATTGATGTGCCATGCTGAATCGCCCAGAGCTAAGGAGAAGATTTCTAGAAGAAACTAGAGACTAAAAATACTTCTATTGCCCACACCAGTTTCTCCAAGGTTAGGGGGTCTGGCTGGCTATGGAGTTTGAAGGTCCAAAATGAAAGAGATGGAGATTGTCTTGTGCACTTAGTGGCTCTAAGGTTTGAGGAGGCTGAAGAGATCAGAGGAGGCTCTGATACCATGCGGAGAATTAGAGTTGTAGCTGGAAAAAGTGTGCACAAGAGGGAGATAGGAGCTCAAATTACAATAACAAAATCTTATTTACTAAGTTGCTCAAGGTACAACTTGGGTACACTCTATCTCAAGTTTGATAGTGACCCATAGGCTATTTATATAGCCTCTGCCTAGGTAGGGTTAGGGTTTCCCATGCCCTTTAGACTATTCACACCTATCTGCCCTCATACAACCTTGCTTACAGTGGGTTCCTATGCCTATCTTCTAACAACAATGTGCTCTGAAAATATTCGACATTGTGAGGAAAGCTGGTAGGTGATTGCTAGATTGATCAAGAACGAAGACTAGAGGAGAAGTTGGGGCTGATTCAGCCACTCATTTTAAGTGTTTCCTCTGAGCCACCACATGAGGGATATGATCAAGAAACTCAATGATGACATCAAAATGTTCAGTAGGGGGAGGAGCTTTTGGTGGATCAACTATCAAGATAGGAACTTCCATTGAAGGGGCAGCATATGCCAAAAAGATAGAAAGGTAGGAACCAAATGTAACATTAGTTACATTACCCCTTATGGATCTGACAAAGTATTGATCCATTTTTTATAAAAGTTAGGAACTCTAATAAATCATTATGCCTTTCAACACCATTCTAGAAGCTATAAACAATTCCCTTAAAAGGTAATTAGAGGGTGTCTTGGCAGTCCTCCTGAAGGAACTGGCATAGCTACTTCCACACAGGATTGGAGATAATGGAGAAACGGATGCCAGAAATAGTAAGAACCTTCTTGGGATCCAATACATCTTGTGTTTGCTTCTGCAAAAATTTGAGGATATCCCCATTCGAAAATAGTTGTCTAGCAATAGGGAAAGAGTCTCCTTGATAGGGTAAAGATAGAGCCTTGCCCAAACCCTTTGGCATCAATCGGACAAATGTTCCTTTGATAGGACCAAACCTCTTACTATAAGAGGCTAGAAACTTATCACAAGTATCTGTGTTCTCTGGGATGAGTGGTAATGAGAGTGTGATGAACTTGGCTAAGGCTACTTTGCCAATAAGTTTGGCCCCCAACAATAAAGAATAATCGTGAGATACCAATGGGACGTACTAAACTAGAGGAGGAGATTGAGGCGCCATTTAGATAGATATTACACACACACACCACACACATAGTCAATCATAGTGAATGCTTGCAAAAGAATAGAATAACTAGAAATAAGAGATCGACTAGAATAGACACACATAGATGTGACTGACCGAGTGACCATCCCAAGCAATCCACATCCTAGAAAAAATTGAGCATGACCTCTACACATATGCAACCGAAAGCTTCATGTGATGCAAGACATACAAACACCATGAATCCCCATATCAGGAAAAAAAAAGAAAACTACAGACCGTACCCATAATCGTATAGAGCAACCAAACCATAATACAAAAAAAAATCCACTCATAACATGACTAGAACTTCGGTAAGTAGTTACAACTCAAAAGACTGCACGTGCCCATCCTAGAAAGTGTATTTATTGAAAAGGGGAATAAGTGTAGTGAGGGGAATGAGTTTTAATGAATGATTTGTTTTAAGAAATTATTTAAAAATGGGTGAAATTTTATTAGGTGTTAAACCTTGACAAGAAAACGACGGTTCCTTCTTAAAATGTTAATTACAAACTATTAGGGTAAAGTGGTGCTTTAAACAAGACCTAGACTCTGATACCTAGACTGAGGTCTCTAAATGCAAATTCAGTGTGTGTTTAGTACTTTTTGTGTAGTGCGTGCACTTGTGACGACGGGTTCATTTTTAAATAGACTTAGATGTGTCTGTAGTGTACTAAGTGAATGGATGGTTCATTTTAATTTATTAGAAAAATGTGTGTTTCACATGAGCGCGCGTAGAAAAGTGGTTGATTAAAGATCATTTTAACAATTAATCGTGATTATGGGGTGCCTAAAAATAAATAAAGTTAAAAATATAAAAAATAAATATCTACCAAGGGTGTGTATACAAGAAATTGAGTGTGCATGGAGTAGTCCCAAGATGCAATGAGTCAAAAAAAAATAGCAAAAGCCACTAACTGGAAAAAAATGGAATACTTTATTTTTAGAAAAAAGAAAATATCAAGGTAAGATTAGTGTGGTCCTATTTAGTTTGGTTAGTTTTAATTAGTGTTTGTATTGTGATTATTATTATTATTATTTATGTGTTTTTTCTATTGTTTGTTTTTATTTTTTTAAATTTATTATGGTTTTTTAAAAACAAATTTAATAACAAGCTTTTTGTAGTCAATCCTGAGTGAAATTTAAACCATCGAGCTTAAACAATGTGTTTGTATTTTTCAACATTTTTATGTATATTTTTGGAATGTAATATGAAATTGCTATGAATTTAGGTAAAAAATTTAGCATTTTGGCCTTAATAATATATTGTCCATTGGGTACAGCATTCTTAGTAGATGGAACATGCCAAAAATATTCAAATAAATTGGTGGGATTTCCAAATAAAATTTTGGAGTTATTTTTTATCTTTATTAAATTTTAATTAATTTTAAAATGATTTTAAATATTTTTACTTTTTTGCAATTAATTTACTATAATAATGACCAAGAAAATAATCCAAAAAACTTTTCAATTTGTCAAAGAAAATTTTAGCTATTTTTTGGGTTTTTATTGGATTTATATGATTTGTTAAATATTTTTAAGTATTTTTAGGTATTTTTAGGTGTTTTCTCCGGTTTTTGGGAAATAAAAGGAGGTATCCGGGCTGTGTGTGACAATAGCGACCTTGCATAGCCAGGAACAAGTCCTCACGCATCCTTGCGCATGAACACTCATGAAGACTATAGCCACACTGACCACGCACGAAAAACCATGCACAACGGCGATTACCCCACAAGTGCGTCCACGCGTACGAATCCATGCACAAACCCATACAAACGTCACAAGCACGTACCCCCGCACAAAGCCACACACAACGCCACACGAATGAAGGGCACGTAAAGGTGGGTATCATAAGAGAGGAGGCGCACGGGGGAAAGGGGGGCTAGGAGGGGTGGGGGGCAAGGGTGTGAAGTGTTGGGTGGGTAAAGGGTAGACGGGCGGGTAGGGGGAAAAAGGGTGGGAGGGGTTGTGGGTAGGGAGGACAAGGGGGGTGGGAGAGGCAGGTAGAAGGGTGGTGCTACATCTAGAACAACAACCCCAATGATAATTGGATCTCTGTAGACATTATGTATAAGATCAAAGGTTTCTAGATTGCATCCGACAACATATATATGTCAATGCAAAATAGTGGAGGATTGACGAGGATTTTTCTTTTTTCCAATTAGGAAGTTCACAATATCTTTTGTTCCATTTGGTAGGGACCCTGCATTAGCTCCACATGTGAGCTTCTTTGATACCCAATCATTGCAAATGTCTAAAATCTGTGTAGATTTGATCATTGATATCATAATCATCAACAAGCGCTTCCCAAGTCTTCATCACAGCACTACTTTCTGGAATTGAAGCATTGAAAAGAGTAACTAATTCCTCCTTTAGGACCTTATGTTGCTTGATTTTCTTAGCCCTTGTTTCCATGTCAATCATATCTTCCTTATCCCATTTGTTTCTAAGAAAAAGGATATGATCTTCATCGATCTCCTCTTGTAGTGTAAGGATGTCCCCATCCTTTAAACCCATAAGGCAACGAAATGTAGCAAGAGAAGGTTGCCTTCCATTTTTTCTCAAACTCTCCTCTTGGGATATACTAATCTTCACAAAAAGAGAGGGTAAGCTTATATGTGATTACCTACCATGGTACTCTTTGAGAGCTTGTCTTAGAAAGCCCTTGTTGGGGACGTTTTGGTAAAGAACCAAATGCTAGCCACTGATCTCTTAATTGTTGAAGTTGCTCAACATAGGGGGTATTCTTCATAACATTATGTGATTCCATATTTGTCATTCATGAAAGCTCAATGCACATTTCCATAGGACAATCATCTAATATTATAGCATTTCTCATATTGTATAAATGCTTGGTTGCTAGACAACATATAGTATTACTCTGAATATATATCTTTGATGCATGAATTGAATGAAGCCTCGATATAATCCAATAACTATAAGTGTCCAACTTATTAGCATGCACCTCATCACAATGCATGGGTCTCTTCTCATTGTTTTCTTGTACAAAAGGAATAAGATATGTTGTTGTTGCTAGATTCATGGGATTCTTTATGAAAGACATGGTTAGCTTCTCTACATAATCCCAACATAGTGACCTATAAGCATACAAAGGAGGTGCCTCATAACACCTATCAACGAGAATAGGAAATTGTGTTGTTGGACCAAATGGAAATAAATTTTCAAACATGTGAAATCATGATTCTTCCTTCTTTCCCTTCTCCTTAACTATCTCAGGAAAATCAAATGTTCTTTCTACTTCCTTGACCTCAAGAGAAATTATTGGCATTGCAGGTGTACCTTCTAGCATGGAAGGTAAAGTGGCATCATTCTCAGTAGTGTTAGCAGCCATACTAACAACAAGAGCTTGTGACAAGGAACTTTGTCGAGGTGATTTTGACTTTGAGCTTGTGGGATTCCATGAATTATTTTCTTCTTGAGGAGAAAGTGAAGATCTCAAGTCTATTTGTTTATCTTGGAGCTTCATTCTTTTGTTGGGGCAATCACCTTTTCTTGATAGGGAAAGTAGCTCACTATTTTGAATAGCTTGAAATGCTAATATAATATCTTTTGCCCTTTAGCTCCTCAAATAAGGTCCATCCCATTGTTTTCAAAGAGTATTCTTCATCCTCTTTAATAGGGGAAAAGTGAAATGACAAAGGTTCAAGTTTGTATACTACATTTTTCCCCTTGATCTTAACAAGATTACATGGTATTCCCTCTTTCCCAGCACATCCATCTGTTATCTTCTCTATGACACCATCTTGTTGAAAAAATGCAATATCACTCTTTAAAGTGAATAAGAGAACATTGTCAGCCCTTTTTTCTTGACTATCATAAACATCCACATACCGTGGATACACAAAATCACCACTAACTCCATCAATGGTTTGGGTCTCCTTTTTGGATGTGCTATCTTTCTTTGCCATTGAATAGTTCTACAAAGAGAAAAGTTGTCAGACAAAAGTGAATTTAAAAATATTCAAATTTCACAAAATCCAAATAAATGTATAAGATTTCTAGGTTGAAAATTGAAAACACAACACAAGATTTTACTAAATACAAGACAAATGTACTCCAAAGGGACTCTTCCATAAAATGAAATATTGAAATTTGAGATAAAGTGTGGTATGAGATTCAACCATAAATATATGTGCTTATGTATCAAATATCATGGATTATTATGGCCCTAAGCTAGCATTTATTATGTTTCTCTTGCAAGAATCACATAGTAAAAACTTTGCCATGGACTTCGGTGAGAAGATCAAATTCTATTAATAGTGAGGCTTGACCATGGGCTTAACCAAACGGTCAAGTGATAATGAAATGTTGAGTGTGAGTGTGGTATGAGATATAGTGAAAAATCATTGTGGTTACATAGAAAATGTCATGGATGATTTTGTCCCTAAGTTAACATTGGATTTCTTCTTCATGTAAGTTTCCTATGCAAGGATCATACTCTAGGAACTTTGCTAAGATTTTTGGCCATGTGGTCAAATCCTATTTAATCAAAGAATGAGATTTAGTCCAATATGAGATCCACCCATATATCAATGTGGTTATGTAGCAATCTCACGATCCCATTTTGGCCCAAAGTTAACATTTTAATTAGTGCACATGTAAGTTTCCCTTTAAAGAAGCTATATTGTAGAAACATTGTCATTGGTTTTAGCCATGTGGTCAAATCTTGTTTAGTCATAAGACTTATCTATAAGATTAGAAACTTTGCCATGGTTTTTTAGCATAGGGTTTTTAAAGGCTAGTTAAAGAGAGGATGTGGTTTATTGTGATATGAGATTCACATATAAACAAATATGGCTATGTAGCAAATCCCATAGATATCAATATAAGGTAAAGTGAAAAACACTTGAAAGTGGAGATTTAGCCTCATGGTGAAACCTACAGGATAATTTTTTTTCTATAAACTGGTTTTAACCATATGGCCAAATCTAGTTTCATATCCATATGAAGAAAGTGATTCATTTGTTGCAACATGCTGTGAAATTGGATTTGACTATATAGCCAAATATTGTTTTATAGTGGAATGAAAAAGTGGTCTCATGGTTTGCAAGATGTATGAGATTAGATTTGATCATATAGCCAAACGAAACAAGAATGGGAGATTCTTGGATGCTAGCATTGATAACAAAGTGAAAGATATGACCATATGGCTAATTTTTATTTTGTAGTGGAATGGAAAAAGTGACTAATTTGTGGCAAAATGATATGATATTTCTATAGGAACATGTAGATAGGAAGTTATGAAAAATTGAAATGAAAGAAATGGTTTATGGAAACATAGTGGCTTGTTTGTTGCACGACAAGTTTTCAGCACATGGCAAAACTTCCTATAAATATAGTAGGCAATCAAAGAGTTCCAAGTAGAACATGGTCTTCCTTATTGGAGATAATATAATTTTTTTTTTTCTTAGAACATTTTGCCATATAGCCAAATCTAGCATATCCAAAATTTGTGTGATCGAACCCACCATAGATTTAATCTTAATTTTTTAGGATCAATTTTCAAAAAGTGGTTTGTTTGTTGCAAGACAAGATTTGATTACATGGAAAAATTATAAAAAATAAGGAATTCTAAGTAGAAACTAGCCTTTCCTTTTGGAAGTAAGTAAGGGTTAATAATATAAGAAAGCATTTGACCAAATGGCGAAATGTCATTCTTGTAGTAAAATGAATAAAGTGGTTGATTTTTTGCAAGATATTCTGATACTACAAGAATCCTTATTTTAGCTAAGAGATAGCTTAAGGAGAAGATTCGACCGCATAGCAAAATCTCAGATTGTGTCGAATAAAATAATAAAAAGTACTTCTTATATTGCAAGAAAATTTTTGGCCAAATGGTCTAATCTATAATATGTATTGTTAGAAGATCAAATTACATCCTATGGCAAAATCATATTGAGTATTTGTAACTATTGTATAGCCATATGCTTATTGCAAAATTATAAAGAATGTAACCATAAAATCTGATGGTAATGCTTTTACTATGAAAATAAAGTATAGTGAAAAGTTCTATATAGTAAAGTATAATTATAAGATGTGTAAGAACTTGATAAAATGGTCTAATATTACGGAATGATACAAGAAATATAAGGCTAGGTTTAGCCTTGAGGCAAAATCTTAAGGTATATAACATCACAGAATAGAAAGAAATGTTAGTATTTTGAAAGCACTCATTGATAAAAGCATTGCACAAACCATTTATTCTATATTCACATCTAAGAGAGTGTTTTCAACATTACACAAATTATATATTTCATATTCACAGCAAAAAGAGTATTTTCAACTCAAATTCACAACAAAGAAGCTATCATTTGTAAGGTAGTGGTTGGACAACAAAAAAGATAAGCGCTCTAGGAGATCAATCAAGCAATCGAGAAGAAGAAGAAGACATTGAATTCTCAAGAGTGAGTGCCTAATCTCATTGCTATAGAAATACAAATTGCATTTAATTTTCATACATGATTCTTATTTAGAAAATGCATTTGGTGTTTGATCTTAATATTATTCAATATTAATCATATAAACGAGTAGTACTGTGATTTGTAGTAATTGTATGGATTGAAATGGTCATAATCAATGTACTTTAACTCAAAATCAGAAATGAAGCAGGGAAAAGTTGAAAACCTATTGTAATTAGTAGGTCAGTAATGTGTGCCAACGTAACAAAAATCTCCCGTGAAGTAGAGCAGACACAATGTGGAGTGGCGATCATTCACTGCCTTGTTGAATTGCTGAAGCCTTGGGGCAAGATTTTTTATTTGAAGATGCAGGTAGTTTTGATCATAATACCCTAATTTGAACCAGAATTTGCATTGCACAATCTGTTTTAGTTTGAGAAAATGAAACATTGGAGAACTATCAAAGAAGAGAAGGGGGATAGAACTACCAAAGATTAGGGCCGCAACACCTGTAGTAAGAGAGAGGCAAGAGGAGTAGAGATAAAAACACAGAGGATCAAATATGCGAAACCTGCAACAGTTAAAATGCAGCAGAGAAAATACTAAAGTTAGAGAGTTACGTGGAAGAGAGAGGGAGGGGAAGAGAAACTCACTTTGAAAAACATCGATTAGTTGTAAAGACTAACTCATGAAAGGGATCATTTAATGTATCACACTATTCGAATAACCATAACTTGTTACAGAATACGAGTAGATTTAGATCTTATTTTTATATCTATTTTTAAATTTTATTAAAGATTTCAAGTCGTAATTTTTTCAAAAATCACCTAATGGCTATACCGTCGCCCACAGGGGTCTACTCGCAGCCCTCGAACCCTGCCATTGGGGGCATTGTCCCCAAACCCCCATCTGGGCGTTGCTCCTAAACCCCCACTAGGGGCATTGCCCCCAGACCCCCACAAGGGGGCGCTGTCCCCGGACCCCCCATTGGGGGCATTGCTCTCAAACCCCCCACAACTAAGGGCATTGCCCCCAAACCCCCATCAGGGACGCTACCCCCAACCCCCTTACTAGGGGTGTTGCCTACAGACCCCCACCAAGGGGCATTACCCCTCGAAACCCCCCATTGGGAGCATTGCCCCCAAATCCCTACAAGGGGTGCTATCCCCAAACCCTGACTGGGGGACATTGCTCCCAAACCTCCACCGAGGAGGACGTTGCCCTCAAACTCTCATCAGGGGCATTTCTCCTAGACCCGCTCCTTCCCCCTCACCCCTCCTTAAGAACTCACCATTGGGATATTGCCCCTATTTCCATAGCTAGAGATTTTACCTATATATTCTCTATCCTACCCTACTAGAGATTCTACTCTCGAAAGATCACTAAGGTGGCTTCAAAATCCTCAATGATATTACACATTACATATTAGATACATTAAATATACATAATCTTACAAAATATGATTTAATATATTTAAATTATATTTATTAATTAATTTAATATATATATTTTTAAAATATATTTCATAATATGTATATAATACGATATACTAATATAACATAATTTAGACTAAAATAGTATAACTTAAAAATAAAATATAATATGGTACATTTTACTATTATCATCAAGTAGGTAGTATAAGATTTATAAATATTTAACCATGATAAAAATTATATTTCCTTCTTAAATAGCTTCTAATTGATGCTAAAATTTCCTCAATCTTTATAACTTTGTGTCATAGGGAATGAAATCTCCTATTCTTTAGAGGTCATTGTGGTTTCAACATTTAAGCACGAGGTCAAAGTTTCTCCTAAAATATCTTTATCCTTGTTGTCATGTGGAATACATGAAATAAAGGTTTTGATCATTTGATCAAATATTTTCTAATGGAGATGTAAGAAGCTGGGAATAACAAATTAGTGTTAATAACATTGATATTATGCCATGTCACACTAACATTGGTATAAAAGGAGAGATGTAAATTTTCATATCTTTTTGATACAATAATACAATTACAGACTTTCTCTCCCTTCTTGCTCACAGCTTCTATGGCTTCCCCTTCTTTCCTGTCTTTCTCTCTCTAGATCTAGTCTTTCTCTCTCCTCGTCACTCTTCTCTCTCTTCCAGCAATCTTTCTCTCTCTTCTGTAGTCTTCTATCCCCTCTTTCTCTCTCCCTAGTTCTCTCTCTGACAAGTGGTATCAGAGCTTGAGTCTTTGATCCATTATTTTCTTCCATTTTCAGTCCCATTTTCCTATTTCAAAATCAGTTTCAGACAAAAATGGTACAAGACAGTGACTAGTGGAGTGCTGCAGGACATCTACAGTTAGTAAGAGACTACATCTGGAGATATCCAAGGTCAAATATGGAGAATAATGGCTTAAATGACAAGACGTCATCAAATTTTATGCAAAATTGGAGGTAATTAGGGTAAAGGATGGTTAACCGGGCTTAGTTTGGGAACAAACTGTGGTTACTTTGAAAAGAGGGAGTTCTCTTTCCCCTTTCTTGGAGTTTCCTGCAGGTTTCATGGAAGTTCAGCACCAAGATCTATTCATCTCTCTCAAACCCCTGATCTTCTTGACCAACAATTACCTGGAATAGATCCCTCTCTTCAAGAGCTTCAGGATGAGCACAAGATTGCTCCAGTTTGGCTCAGCTATGGAGCCAGGAACAGCCTCAAAAATTGCGGCGCAATTTTCACACTGATTCTAGCCTGTCCCCTGATGTGGATGCTTCCTCTTCAGCCCTTGGCACTCTCCCTGATCCTTGGCAAGTAAAATCATCAGTTAAATGGAAAGATTCAGCTCTATTCAAGGTTCTTCAGCCTCTTCCTAAACCCTAGGTGAACAATCCATGGCAGCCATGAAAGCTTCAGCCCGACCTTTCAATTTTCAACAATTTCTTGAAGATTCTTCATCCTTTTAGCCCGTGGGATCATCTTAGCAAGGATTCTTCAACAAATTGCAAGGATTAAGCACGAAATGGTTAAAGATTGAAGATCAAGAGCTTCTATGGAGCAGAAATTTGGGAGAAACGAGTTTAATGCTTTAATTTCAACCATTTGAGGCTCCAAGATTGTTCATAAGTACCGGATAAACAAGCCTTGTGGATTATTTTACCAACATTGGACAATCGGGGGCTCTATCAAGCATATAAGATTGATCAAGTCATCCTCAACCATGTCAAATGTACTCTTCTTCAATTCTTAATCTCTCTCATTAATCGAATTGTCGAGCTTAATCCATTTGATTGAGAGATTAAAGAATTGAACATTATTCATCAAATTCTCAGCCAACCTTTGCTTGAATCCATCTTTTCATGAATGCAATGCTTGCTTTATGCATGTTAGTTCCAATCAGTGAATTAGAGGCTTCAATATGAAATTTCAGCATAATACTTGAATCCCATTGACTAAATCCATTGATTGATGAATTTGTTTACTCTAATCCAATTGATTTGCTGAATTTCTTTTGCCCAAGTCGAAATATTGTAAAAGGGTAAGTACTAGCAATCAGTGAGTCACTGAATTGCATCGGTAAGACCCTTCTCCTATCCCAAATTTTCAAAATCTCATTCAATTGCATCTCATGAAAGGTTGAATGAATATTTCAGAAATGCATATCATGCTGATTGCTTAGAACACTAGCCTCTGCCATGTTGATATTCCCACCAAGGAAAAAGGTGGATGTCGGGGGAGATAGTGGGACAAAAGAGAGGTGACCCTCCCTCACTATCGAAGATCCCGAAGGAGTGCAACCAACCGACCCGGGGGGGACTTTGCCCACCTCCCGGTGATTCGGAGCCCGTGTAGGGAGCCTGTCATACCGTTTTATCCCTCACACAGGTACAGCGAGTGGAGAATTAAAGATTGAAGACTTTCCAAGGACTCAAGTACCTACAAGACCAAAATAGGGTAAAACAAGGAATTTACAGGTCACTTACAGGGTACTTACAGGTGGTTATAGGTACACCATTCATTATTGAAGCACAGGTGCAGGTACTGCAGGGTAGTAGGAGAAGCTTCACAAAGGAATGATGACTATTTGGGCAGTTTGAATGGGGCCAATACTCAAGCTTTTGGACTGAATACTCAAAATTCCAGGGGTGCTCTACCAACAAGAAGATTACATAGTAATTCTAATCCACATGTTGGAAGATTTTTGTCTCAATTTGGAGGCTCCGTACTTGGTAATCCTGATCAGCCAATTTTGGGATAGCAACCCTTTCATGAAAGGGAGTTTAAGGACAAAATTGTTTTAGCCAAATTTAATGGCCAGTCATCTTCACCATCTGATTTAGAGGAATGGACCTCTAAGATGGAGTCCTACTTTGATATATACCCTAAAACTGATGATATGAAGATTCACTTTGCTTCCTTGCATCTAGAAGGATTTGCCCATACTTGTGGAGGCATATCAAGAAAGAAAATATACTTGTAGAGAATTGGGAAGCTTTCAAGGCACTTATGGCTGAAGTCTTTGTTTCGCCTCTTGAGAAAGAGAAGTTAGCACGGAGATGGTATGGTTTGGAACAAAGGGGCCTAAGTGTAAGAGAGTATACAAACCAATTCCTCAACTTGACCATGTATGTGGAAAGCATCAGTGATGAGGCTAAGCTTCACAAGTTTATGTATGGTCTGGAGCCATCTTTATCAGCTGATATTATGGCACAAAATCCTACTTCACTTTTTAAGGCTATTGAGCTTGCGGAGCGCTATGGAAGAAAGTATAGAAAAGAATCTTCATTTCAGCCTGGTTTTGGACAGCCAAGGACTGTTTTATAGCAGGGACAAGTTGGTAACACTTATGGCAGTAATCATGTGCCTAATGGGAGCTTACGGGTACCAACTGATCCTCCATTTAATGCTTCTAGGCCTCAAAGTAATTTCAGGATAGCAAACAGTCCAAAAGTTGATTTCAAAGAGGGGGACAACAAGCCTAAGTCCATTTCAGCTAATACAAATCCCAAATCTATTCCCATGGATCTTTATAAGGAAAGGAAGGACAAAGACTTATGTTTCAAGTGTGGGGAAAAGTATACCCCTGATCATGCTTCAAAGTGTGTATACAAAAATGCCAAACCTAAGCTTCAGAGTATGTTGGTTTTTTAGGATTTTGAAGATGACATAGATGAAGCTAATGCAGTGGCATTTAATGTTGAAAAAGAAGATCTTGAGGAGGAAGTTGGACAGGAGTACTTTTATGATCCCCAGCCGACTCTTTTCCTTTTGATCCAGGTGAAAATGTTCCGTTTGACCTTGGTGGATCTTGTGATGAGTCGGTTGCTGCCACTAATTGTTCTCTCTATGGATGCTTGGACGGGATCTAAGAGCCCTAATACACTTCGTATGAAGGGAAGCATATGTGGAAAGCCAGTGTTCATCCTGATAGATAGTGGCAGTACTCAATTTGGGCGACCTGTCTTGCCCAGTTCAACCTATTGATGTGATGAATAACAATTCTGTGATTACTGATGGTCCATTATTTGAACAATGAAAAATTGATCATACTGATTGGATTCGTCATGACAAAGCGGCTCGTCGTTATATATTGTCTGCACTTCTTGACTCACTTATGTTGGATGTCTTTCATCTGGAAACCTCTCATGCTATTTGGGAGTATCTTATCTCAACGTTTGAGAAGCAATCGGTCACCGAAATTTTATATCTCTAAACTTGTTTGAAGAATCTTCAATATAAGGTTGGTACTTCTATGCACTCTTATATCGAGGCTTTTAAAGATATTATCAATCAGCTTGGTGCTGTCGGCGCTCCTGTTGCTAAAAATCAGATTGTTACTCAACTTCTTCATACCATCAAAGATCCTTTATATAACAATATCATCACTATTTTGTCTAACAAGGATGATATCCACTTTGACAAAGCATGTATATCTCTTATTGAATATTCTCAATGTCATGAGCATCATTTGGAAAAATCTGATGCTGTTTTGGTCACTCGTGAACAAAGGGATTTTGATGCTGCTTTTGTTGCTCGCAAGCGTCCTGCTTCACATTTTCAGCAGGGTGGACGCCCTAATCCAGGTAGTAGATCTTCTCGTCTTGCTTATCCTAACAAACATTGTTCTTATTGTGATAAGAAAGGTCATGTGGCTTCTGATTGCTAGGCACGTCAATATGATGAGGAGCATGGAGTTACTACAAAGCAACATTGCTCGTCCAAAATTTTTCCTCCTTGTGATTATTATGCACATACAGATCATCCATCTCGTCGTTGTTATAAACACAGATATGATGAAGAACGTTCTCGAGCTTATATTGTTCAACAAACTATAATTGATGATGATCATACTCATCAGGAGCTCAATTTCGTCCATTATGATATCTCTCCAGAAAAGGTACTTCATGTTCATGATCGTTCTCTATTCATCGTTGATTCAGGTGCCACTGGAAACATGACATACCAATCGCAGTGGCTTCACAATTATCATTCTCTTCCTGTCAAGAAGTTTGTTTACCTTGCGGATGATACGACTTGTCAAGTCAAAGGAGTCGGTGATTTATATCTGGGGACTGTTTCATCCACTAGAATATTAAGAGGAGTTCTTCATGTTCCAGATTTTCAAAGAAATCTTCTTTTTGTTGCTCGTCTAGTTGATCTTGGTTTGTTTGTTGGCTTTGATCATAATCAATGTCGTATAGAGAAAGACGGGCATACTATAGCAGTGGCTCCTCGACATGGTAATCTATTTGAGCTATCATTGAACGATACAGTTGCAAATGTTGTTACTGCCCCTGGAGATGCAGATTGCAAATTATGGCATCAACGATTTGCACAATCCGATTTTGCCAAAATTCTTGATCTTCATCGTCATGGTCTTGTGCAAGGTACGGATCTTAAATCTCATCCACGTATGGGAATATGTGAGTATTGTGCACTTGGAAAACACCATCGTTCGCCTTTCCACACTTCTACTTCATCACATTCCTGTGCTCTCTTGGATTTGGTTCATACCGATATTTGCGGTCCTTTTCTTGCCTCAAAGTCTCAATATCAATATTTTATAACTTTCATTGATGATTTCTCACGGTACACACATGTCTATCTTCTTCGACATAAGTCTGAGGCTTTACCTATATTTAAACAATACAAGATAAGTGTGGAGCTTCAAACTGGATTCTCTATAAAGACGCTTCGCAGTGACAATGGCGGTGAATATGTATCCAATCTATTTGATGACTTCTGTAAGGATCAAGGTATTCATCATGAGTTTACAGTTCCTTATTCTCCTTAGCAAAATGGTGTTGCTGAGCGCAAAAATCGCACAATTCTTAATGCTATATGTTGCATGCTTATACACTCTGGTTTGTCTCGAAAGTTTTGGACTGAAGCACTTCTAACAGCTGTTTTTATTTAAAATCATCTTCCAACTACTGCACATGTTGGTAAAATTCCTATAACAATTTGGACAGGGAAGACATCTTCAGTCTCTCACTTTCGCACATTTGGTTGCATTGCTTATATTCATGTGCCCAAGGACACTCAACATAAGTTGGATCCTCCAGGTTTGAAGGTTATTTTTCTTGGTTATTCAGATCATTCCAAAGGTTATAAATTTTATGATCCTTCTTCTCAAAAGGTTATCATTAGTCGTGATGCTATATTTGATGAGAAGACTATGGGTGGCACATGGTCGTTAGATGTTTCAGATGATACACAGTCTTTGCTTAGTGCATTTCCTTACTTGCTTTGTGATTCTACTAATTCTGATGATCATAAACCTCCTTCACCTCCAAAGAAGATTGATGAAAATTTGGAGATCTATGTTGATCTTCCTATTGAGATAGAGCATGGATTCTATTCTATTGAATATGATGTCTTTGATGATGCTATGTCTGTCCAAGAGGATCCAATATCGTATATGGAAGCTATCAATTCGTCTCAAAGGGATCAATGGCAAGAAGCTATGCAAGCTGAGTACGATTCTTTAATCTCCAAAGGTACATGGATTCTTACTGAACTTCCCCCAAATCGTGTTCCTATCAAATGTAAATGGGTTTATAAAACCAAGACCAAAGCTGATGGCTCGTTTGATAAGTTCAAAGCACGACTTGTTGCAAAAGGTTACTCACAGGTTGCAGGAGTAGATTATCAAGAAACATTTTCTCCCGTTGTGCGCTCCACAACTGTTCGTATGATTTTGGCTTTTGCAACACTATTTGATCTAGAAATTCACCAAATGGATGTTAAAACGGCTTTTCTCAATGGAGATCTTGAAGAAGAAATCTATATGGAGCAACCTAAAGGTTTTATGATTGCAGGAAAGGAGCATCTTGTATGCCAGCTTCATCGTGCATTATATGGATTGAAGCAAGCCTCTCGTTCTTGGTATATTAAGATTGATCAGTTCCTCACATCTAAAGGTTTTGTTGCATGTTTTGCTGACCCAAATCTTTACATCAAAAGGGAGGACAAATATTTTATTATTATTGCTCTATATGTTGATGATACTATTTTTGTATCAAATAATATTGCTTTTTTGGATGCTATGAAGAAGCTTTTATCGACTGCATTTGAAATGGTGGATCTTGGTGAGATACATTCTTGTTTGGGTATTCAAGTTCAACGACACCGACAACAAGGCATTCTTCTTCTTCGCCAGACAAAGTTTATTAATGATATTGTTAAGAAGTTTGGGTTGACAAATGCGCACTCTGCCAACACTCCCATTCTTTCAAGCTGTACCAAGGGTACATCTACAACACGCAATGAAGAATCAGCCATTCATCAACCTTTTGCTAATCTTGTTGGTTGTCTTCAATTTATTGGTTTAAACACAAGACCAGATATTTTATTTGTGGCTAATTTTTTGGGACATTATCTTTCTTCCCCTTCCACTATTCATTGGAGTGTTGCAAAACGTATTCTTAAGTACCTCAAGGGTACTAAGGAATTTGGTCTTATTTATCGTCGTCGAGAGGATTCTTCTTTATCTTCTTCAACTTCTCTTGACCTTATTGGATATACAAACACTGATTGGGCAAGTTCACACTTATCCATGCGATCTACAAGTGGGAATTGTTTCTTTGTAAATGGATGTTTGGTTTCTTGGTCCAGCAAGAAACAACGATGTGTTGCGGTTTCTACAACTGAGGCCGAATATGTTGCTGCATCATTAGCAGCTCGCGAGCTAGTTTGGCTTCGACAACTACTTGCAGATTTGGGACATCCTTCATTATCTAGTACACCTCTTCAATGCGATAACCAAAGTGCTATTAGTCTTACCAAAGACTATATACAACATAGTAAATCAAAGCATATTGCTATTCATTATCATTATGTTCGACATGAAGTCAAGAAAGGTTCCATTATGGTGGAGCATTGTCCCAGTGATCAAATGGTTGCAGACATCTTCACAAAAGCTCTTAGTGAAGCTCGCTTTAGCTCATTAAGACATGCACTTGGTATTGTTCCAAGTTCTTGTCTCATTGATTGAGGCATGTATCATTGTATTCAAGAAAACTTTATAGTAAATCATTTTTGTATCGTAGGTATGTGTAGGGGCTCGGGTTTTTCCCTTGTTTTCCCCAAGGGTTTTTTCACTCGCAGCCAGAGACCTTTGTTTGAGTGGGGATGTTACAACTATATATATCATCTCTCACTTGACTTGGGTCTCACCTATATATACTAACTCTACATCAATATGAATCATTCTTTGGGAGCATGTCTTGTGTATCTCTCTCGTACTCTCTCTCTCTCTCAACAAATTCCACTCATGCGAGCATAGGAGTTTCACCCTTTGAGGCTTTGTATGGTTACAAGGTGCCCTTACCCACGATCATCTTTAATGAAAAGATCAATCATCATGGGAAGGAGGAGTTGGAAAGAATGCATACCCTTCTTTAGCAATGCAAGGTGAATCTAAGGAAGGCTCAAGATCAAATGAAGATGTATGCTGATGAGAAGAGGAGACCTTTAGAGTTCCAAGAAGGAGAGCTAGTTTTGTTGAAGGTGCCCAAATCCAAGTACTCTATGTTAAAAGATGGATCCAGTAATAAGCTTGCCCACAGGTTTTATGGACCTTACAGGATCCTCAAGCGAATTGGAGATTTGGCATACAAACTAGAGCTTCCCTCTTCTACAAAGATTCATAACGTCTTCCATGTTAGTCAGCTCAAGCCCTATTATGGTGATCCAGTGGATATAGTTGATGAGCTGCCACTCATTGATGAAGATGGTCTTATTCAGTACATCCCAGAGGCTGTTATAGGTCAGTGTGAAAAGAAGGTTCAGTCACGTTCTATTGTGGAATATTTGATAAAATGGAGAGGTTTACCATCTGAAGAGGCTTCTTGGAGACCTAATTCTATATTGGATGAGTAACCATACTTGAGGGAGACATTGGTGAAGCCTATTGCTTATGGAGCTAGTAATGATGCAGACTGGTTCAGGACAACACGTTGTTTTAGAACAGTTTTTATCGTACCTAATTTTCAGAGTTAAGCTATCTATATCGGCTTAAAGTACTCTTCAAGAGCTTCATTTTGATATATGGTACATTGCATTTGGACACTTCTATCAAAAGTTATGGCAGATTTGGTCCAACAGGGATTGTTTACTCAGCAAGCTGTCTATTTTATTCTGGGATTATTTGTTGAAGACTTTATGGCTCCATTTGCTTCTGAAGCATTTCAAATCATGTATATAGCTGGGGCTTACTTCTGTTCTTCAAATTCAGCTCGTGTAGTGGTCATCTTTTATTCATTTCCCATTTGTAAAGCTGTAAAACAGAGTAGTACTCTATTCTATCCATCTTCTTTCTAGTTGTTTCTAGTTTTTTTTTTTAGAATAAAAACTTTTGGGAAGGGATGGATTGTAAGAAGCTGGGAATAACAAATTAGTGTTAATAACATTGATATTATGCCATGTCACACTGACATTGGTAAAAAAGGAGAGAAGATGTAAATTCTCATATCTTTTTGACAGAATAATACAATTACAGACTTTCTCTCCCTTCTTGCTCACAGCTTCTATGGCTTCCCCTTCTTTCATGTCTTTCTCTCTCTAAATCTAGTCTTTCTCTCTCCTCGTCACTCTTCTTCTCTCTCTTCCTGCATTCTTTCTCTCTCTTCTACAGTCTTCTCTCTCCTCTTTCTCTCTCCCTAGTTCTCTCTCTGACAGGAGATCACAGAGATTATTTATCCTTGTTGACATACAATAAAGGGTTTGATCATTTGGCTAAATCTTGTTCTATGGACATCACAAACAATTATTATCCTTGCTATCATCTAGGTTAAATACATGTTTTGACCATATGGCTAAATATTTTATTGTGGATATCACAAAGAATTTTAATTCTAAGTCTTGTGTAAAATAGTTGCAATAGAGGTTTTGACCATCTGGCTAAATCTTTTTCCATAAAGATCACAATGAACTTTTATCCTTGTTATATGTATTTTGCTTAAGTTTTGACCATTTGGCTAAATATTTTTTTATGGAGATCACAATGAACTTTTATCCTTTTTGTCATGTGAAATACATACAACAAAGGTTTCAATCATTTGACTATGTTTTCTCCTACGGGGGATCACAAATAAATTTTATATTTGCTATGGTATGGAATACATATAATAGATTTTTGACCAAGTGGCTAAATCTTTTCCTATACACATTATAAATAATTTTATCATTGTTCTCGTGTTGAATAGATATAGTACAAGTTTTAAACATCTACTATATATTTTCCCAATGAGAACACACAAGGAAGTTTTTGCTTACTTAAAGAATAGCTAATAAAATAAAGTAAAATCAAGGGCAACTAAAAATAATAGAATAAACTTTTCTTATTTACTTTAGGGCGGCATAGTTCATGAGAAAGTTTGTTTTTGTCCATATGGTCAAATCTATCCCCTTTCTATACGATGTTTCCATTAATACTTTCTATTATAGAAGTTGGACTCATTCTATCTAATGTTTAAGTGTTTTTTTCGTTTCAATGAAATTTGATACTTCATTGTATTTAGCAATTTCATTACTATTTTCTTCTTTCTGAGAGGTGACAACATACAAATGATAAAATCTCCATTTTCTCACCTGTACAGGTATTAGGAATAATGAATTTTATTTTGGAGAAACTGTGAATTTGCTAGTTGATCATGAGATTGTTGCACTTGGGAGAGTGCATGAAATACATCCAAATGAGACATGCCATGGAGAAACACTTAAAGATTGATATATTTCAATGGCTATTGATAAATG
Organism: Lygodium microphyllum; assembly: GCF_053477565.2. Taxonomy (NCBI): domain Eukaryota; kingdom Viridiplantae; phylum Streptophyta; class Polypodiopsida; order Schizaeales; family Lygodiaceae; genus Lygodium; species Lygodium microphyllum. The sequence goes on along the minus strand of NC_141135.1, from coordinate 156,793,684 downwards.
TTTAAATGTAGCAGCATATTTGCCATTCCCAACAATTGATGCAATGGAGGTTCATGAAGCTGTAGGTGGTTTTGCAAAATGGGGAAAGAAAGATGTGGTGGTTGTTTCAAACTCAATAACAATTCATGACGGAGGAGATTATTACGAATCAAACCATGTCCTACCTTATAAGGATATTGATGTGCTTAGCATTTGTGAAAGTTGGAGAGAACGTAGAGTGATGCTATGGATAGAAGGCAACAATGTGTGTGTTGGGACAGGGGTTATATTATTGGCTTTTCCATATGATGTGATAAAATTTGAATTGCTAGGAGAAGAGGATGTTGGTGTGGTGGTAGAGAAAGCCCTTGATCACAAACCACAGGAACATACATAGATGACAACCTCCACTGTGTCACTTTGGAAAGATGGCCTATTAAACAAGTTACCTTTGATGATGGAACATCGCTACTACAACAACAATCATACATGCAATTTGTCTCTACAAATGCTTGTGCCAAAAACATGGAAGATACTAATGAAGATTATGTTTCTGCAAAAAAATCAAAAAAATTTCAGAAGAGATCATATTATATGGTCAATAGAAAGCCTCAAATTATTACCCTTAAAGGTGCACACTTGAGGACTTCTATAAACTCCATTTCACAGGTTTCCATGATTGATTGTTGCCAAGAAAAGTGTTTTCAATTTGCTTATAGAGAAGCAATGCAACAATTAAGTAAATACTTTTGGGGATTGCAATTTTAAGACCACACAAAGTATGTTTATGACAAGTTTGAATCATCATGCAGTATTGATTACTTGGGAACAAGGAAGTACAACTTCATCTTCAATGGACAAGTGGTATGTGAAAGGGCATGGTATGAGATTCATGAAATCCTAAAGACATCTTTTTGTAGGTACAAAGAACAATTTGAGCATGGCATAACGAGGGCAATGCATGGAAACAAGGGGGTAATAAGAGCAGCTTGGGATCACACAGAGATGGGAAGAGCCATCCTTAGAGACTTTGTTAAGAAGAATGTACAACAAATGCCACACAAGAGTAGAACAATGCAAGATGGATCAAGGGAGACACAATTGGTTATCCTTGATGTTTACAAGTAGGTAGATATATGGGCAGAAGTAAATACAACATTGAGTGGTATTGGATGTAAGCAAATTCCCTTGTCCACCTTCAATCATATTTGGAACACAGAGTTCAAGCATGTAACCTTAGCAAGACAAGTGAGTTCTCCAAATGTAGTATTTTCTCAGAGATCAAAGAGCAACTTGCAGCAACAAAGTGTCTTCAAGAGTGAAATGTGCTTCTAAAGAAGCGTCAATGTCACATGCTATAGCAACAAAGTTGTCAGAACATTACTACAGTTGGCGCTTGGCCTTAGCTTTAGATCTAGATAAAAACTTGTGCATCATACATGATAAAATGGACCAGCAAAAGATAGCTATCCCTAGGTTAAGATTTCGATCAAAAGAGACTAAAATAACTACTCAACTACTAGTTTCTTTAACAGGCATGATTACACATGGATATGGAGAAGGTAGATATGGCCATTTCTCACTCAATCTATGGCCTCATGATCTTAACTTCACAATTGCCTCATTGTCGTTGTGCTTTAGGAACTTGGAGCGACTACACAGGCATGCAAATGGTGATCTAAAAGTAGATGGAATGCCAAGATCAAACTCTGTGCTACTAAATGCCCTCAACTCGAAAAAAGCACTAGACCACCATCAAGGTGTTGCTTGCACAAAATAAATCATGCCTGGAAGATAATACACCACAAGATGACCATCATCATTTCAAACAATTGCAGAGAACTTACTACTTCAACTTGATAATTGTGGATGAAAAAACAAAAATTGCTATCTCTTTGCATATCTATCATTGCTTGTTGCATGAGGAACATTCAAGATGATCCAGCTTGGGTTTCTCATGATGGGTCATACACATGAAGACATCGATGCAATGTTTAGCAAATTTTCAGAGAAGCTAAGGACGAGCATGATCTTCACTTTTCCTCACCTTATGCAACATTTTCAATCATGCCAGATGACAAGTCCTACACCTTTCTTATTGACACATGTGCCTGACTTTAAGAGATACATTGAGGGATACTTGTGTGATTCCAAAGATACACTTGTTGGTCACTCAAAACCTCTTCAATTTCGGTTTTATATGCGAGGAGATACACCTGCCATGCAATACAAGATGCATCCAAAGTCCCCATACTGGTTACCAAGAGAAGGTGGCATTGAATTATGGAAGAGAGACCTTGCAGGAAAGCCTACTCTTCCAAAGGGCGTTCCAATGTTGCTGCCCATGTTTGAGTACATTAAGGATCATCAAGAAGTCGTAAGTGGAGTTAAATATTATTTGAAGTATTGGGAAAGATTGTCAAATGTACAAGGACCTGAAGGAGAGTTCACAAAGTTTATAACACCAGTGATTGATTATTGGAAACATATGATCTACGCTCTTAAAACTCGAAAAGTCCAAGAAGATTTATTTTTCATAGATTTTTGGCCAAGAACACAAACTGATGCAACCAATATAGATGTAGATAATTCAGATGACTTTATTGGATTGGAAGAGTTGAATGATCACTATTGTGGTCCTCTGAGCAAACAACCCAAGCATGCATTTGAACCAATGCTTGATGTTAAGAAAGATGACTTTGTGCTTGTTAGACCTTCAGATCTAGTATATCCAATATGGCTTGGTGTTGCATAAAGTGAGATCGATACAAATTGAAATTCCAAAAACTTCAAGAAGGTACGTATACAATATTGGGCACCAGTTTGTAGTCGTCAAAATGCTACAGATGCAGAGGTGTATTTTAATCGTTGGAATAAATACTGGATGTGCAACAAAAAAGATCCTGAACGATGGGAAACAATAGATAGCATTGTCTTCTCTTGGATGAAGAAAGGTACAAAATCTCCCAAAAATATTAAAATTCCCCTAAAGATTGTACTGAAGGCTAAAGAAAGTCTACAAGAATCCATCGACTGAAGATTGTCCTTGAATATTTTCAAGGATATTAAAACTAAGGTGTTTATTAACACCACATTTTTTATTATTTTTCAATCTCTTGGAAACAACCATAAGCAGTAATATGTTCCATCGCACCAAGTTTCAAATTAATGAAATTTTCAAAATTCACGAAATCCAATTTTATTTGGTTTTCCCATATTGATGGAAAATTCCCAAAATCCCAAATATTGAGTTCTTCCACTTCACAGATAAATGTCCCATGGATTGAAGAGTAAATTTCACAAGGGCTAGACTTGGACAATCTTTTGCAGTATATCCTTCTCCTTTGCATCGACTACATAAGGGCTTGTAATCCAAAATCTTCTAGGGTTTGGACAATTTGGTGAGATATGACCCTTTTCTCCTCATCTGTAACATTCCACCTCTAATCTCTGACCACCTTCAATAGACTGTCCTTCTCTGTAACTTTGAGAGGGAAACCTCCTTGGACCAAAATTAGGACCAAACTCCCTAGGCTTTGGTCCAATGTCGTGTGTTGTCATTTTGGATTCCAACAAGTTGAATCTTGCATCTTCATCTTTCTTTCTTCTTTCGTGAATCTCTTTCAAATAGAAAATATCATCTGTATGGTTCTTCCTCAAACAATATGAACAGAATGCTCTAGGAATGGTTGGTTTTTGGGTACATTTAGTGGCTAAATGTCTAGCTTAATGGCACTTTTCGCACCATATATTAGAATGCATCATATCTCTCCCCACCTCCGGTAGGAGTGGATATATTGGCAGTATTCACCTTCAGTGTCTGTAGCTGCTATGTAATCACATCCATAAGCTCTTTCTTGATACTTGCCACTAAATTAGATAGGTAGTCCTTCATATTTTCACCTCTTAAAGTACTTATAGTAACTTTTGTAATTACTGCATACACTGGTTGGGTTGATCCAAGAGGTCCTCTATTCTGGTTCTGATTCAGAGCTTCTATTGAGACTTGGGGTTGTTGATTCTAGTGGGTAGGATTCCACTATTGTTGAGTCGCTATTGGAGGAGCTGTTTGAGACCATTGCTGTTGTGATTGAACCATCATTTGAGGCATTGTCATCTACGGACACTATGGATTGGGTGCACTGTACTGCAGCACTATTTTCATCTGGGGGTAGGGGTAGGGACTGTCCCTGGGATTGCATTTGGTGGGTATATCATTCTTAGCATGGGAGGAGGTAAGACTCCTCTTCCTGAGGTCATTGACAACCTTGCTTCAACTTTGTCATACAGTCTTGCACCTTCTACTACAGTTTGCAGATTGAATGGTCTTCTCAATTCCAAAAACTTGCAAACTTCTAGTTGTAGGCCTCTGAGAAATGCTTCTTTCTAGATGCCTTCATCCAAATGATGATTAGTCCATATCTTCAGGATGGATTCCATTCACGAGACATAAGCCTCTACTCTTTCTTCTAAGGACTGAATTAGGTTCATGAACTCCTCTCACATCCTCTCTTCAAAACATTCATGCCTGAATTTAGTGAGGAATGCCAACTTTAGGATGTCCCATGTGCCAAAAGTTCATGCTACTTGTCTCTAATACCATTGAAACACCATGCCCTTGAAAGTGGTGAGGAATATTGCTAGACAATGCTCGGGGGTCCTGGCATTGTTAGTCACACATGCTACCATAAACTCTGTTACATGAAGATCAGGGTCTTCATTGTACTCTCCCTTAATAATTTGCAATGGGACTACATTTGTTGGCTTTTCATCAATATTTTGAGGACGAATCTGACTAGCAAAGGGACCTTGAGTCACCATGGGGACTTCTGTAAAGAGTGCTTTTAGGGCGTCAAAGGAGGCTCTTGCTCTGCAAGCTCATTCTTGGCCTTGATTCTTGCCTTCTCTCTTCTCACATACCTCTGGACTCGTTCTAGCGCTTGTCTCGTTATGGCATAATTCATGAGGGGGTTGTCTCCACTAAGTTGTTAGTGCTCCACGGAAGGATAACAGAAGGCTTTAGTCTCTAGAGGACTCTCTTGCCAACATTACTTCTACCTCTTTCTTTTCAACATCTCTGAATTCTACTTTTATGCTACTATAGAGGGGGAGATATTCCATTCTAAAGGTATCAAAACTCATTCTTCTAAGGATTTTTGTTGTGCCATCATCATAATAATGTCAGCTTCTGATGGTTTCAATAGTGTATGTTGTGAAGAATACTCTATCCACCAACTTTCAGTGGGTTGCTAATTGAATAAACAGGAGATTGTCAGTGCACCAAGTATCCCATGTGTCCTGCTATTGAGCATCCGCAAACAAATTCCAACTCTTTTCTTTCTTGTTTTCATGAACCTTCACTGACCATGACTCCTGAAGCTTTTTCATGATCTCCCACTTGAAGATATCTGGAAACTTCTCAATGAATGTCAAATTTTCCATGGATGGTCATTCTCTCTATTTCTGCACTTCAGTTTGTTCCCAAACAATTTTCCACCAAGATACACGTCTCTGTTGCTTCGACTGAAAGAGGAAATGGCCTACCACATAGAGCTTTCATCATGATGGTAATATTTTTCCGCCATTGTGAGATGAACTTCTTGTGGAAAGTGGCTTTGGCAATAAGAATCTCCAACTCTTCAGTGGAAGAAGGAACTTTGCAATCATCAATCCATGCTTTATACATAAGAAAATTAGAACAAAACAGAAGCTAAATAGAAGGTATTAGAATCAATCTAAACATCACAAAACCTCATATTTCTACTGAGAATCATCATGAGCTTCTAAAACATAATTATTATCATTCAAAACACTTTCAAACACTTCCAAAATAACTAATCATCACTCAAAATTCATCAAAAGTCAACCATTCAGGCCTCAAAAATAACAAAAATCAACCAAAAAATCTAGTCATCTCAACATTCAACACCATGCAATCCATTAGGCATGCAAGCCCAACAACATATACCTTCAATGTGATGAAAACATACCTACTATTGCCAGGAAAGGAAGTAGAAAATGCTTGAAACCTTATATGTTGTTTATGCTTTGCATGAATTTATTGCATGGCAAATAGGTGCAACTAAATTCTCTTGATACATGCATTCAATCTTTCAAATATTTAAGATGAAATCTATCATTTTCAATGACCTATTCTCATATGGCATTGTACGGCCCTGATGTGTCCCATGCGAGAATCAAAGCAAGCAGCTAACAAATTAGAAATGTATTATTTACATCTGGTACCGTAATTATATTGGCGGTGATACCCTTGCCCAAGGTTTCATTGCGAATTGTGGGATTGCCACCCGCACTAGACATTCTTTGCTTGGGGGCCATTCTTGATCTTCCTTGCTTTAAATGCAACCCTCGTAGGGACTTAAGCAGCCTCTTACTCAACAAGAAGGGGGGGTGGGGGAAATTAAGCTTGCGGGGTGGTGATTACACTTCTGGGAAAGGGGAAAAGGATAAGTGCCTGTGGTCACCCTCTAAGGATGGGAAAGGAAGGAACCTTCTAGAAGGTTATCTCTCTCTCTCCTTCCCTCTCTGCCATGCAGCCTGTGTCCAAGCCTTCCCCTTTGATGGGGGGTTATAGCAGGAGAGGTGGGGAGGAAATGGAGTGGTGGTGGTGGTTTATCCACCACCCATCCATTTTGCATGGTGGTAGGGAGCCCATTTGAGCCATAGGGACTGGTCATTATGCCCAAAAGGGGGGGGGGGGTAGGCCACATGGCCTCCCCCTCCATCAACATCATTGTTATCTCCTTCTTCAGTTCTTCTTTGCTATCATCCACTTCTTCTTCCCCTTCTTCGTCATTGTTATCTCCTTCTTCCTCCGCGCACTACGTGTTCGGCGTTGAGATGGGGGGGAAGTGATAAACAAAATTTGAAATAATTTTAATTATTTAGGGGTGGGATTTCTATGCAAAGGGGGTTTATTACATTACAAATGTGCTAAGAAGATGATATGATGTGTTATAGTGGCACCCTCCTGGCTTTTAAACTCCAACCTAAAGTAATGTAATTCCTAAACTAAGGTATGAAATTGGTTTTATTACAAACCATCTCCTCCTGAAAAAGCTTTGTACTGAAAGCTAGCAAAATTTAGAGAATGTACAATGAATATGTTGAGGATAGCTTGTTGGCATGTAAACCCATGGTGAAGTAGAAATACATGTTGAAAGAAAAGTCTTCATGCTATAAAGAAGAGTCCTTCAAAGTATAAAAACAACTAAGAGAGTTTAGTGGATTGTTGTAGATTATTGAAACATGATAGCCATCAAAAGTTACCCATAACTTGTGATAGAGAAGCCCAAATGACATGAATGAAGTCTTGTTGGAAAGGGAAGACCATAAGGAACTTGTCCAACACATATGATTAAATCATTGTTGCCAAAAATACCATTTATTTCATGACATAAAATTTACACAGCAAATTGTCCATTGTCATGTAATTGTAATAATCCCACTATTTTGAAGGATTTGTGATGCCTTAGGAAGGATGATTGAATATGGTGAGGGATGGGTATCAAAATCTTTATTTATAGCCCACAACAATGAAAGTCATGAAAGCCAAATACACCTCTAGGGTCAAATGGATAACCATGAAAATACTCATCATTTCCATAAGTTCCTATTGTAGAGAAATATATCCCATCATTGCCTCCCGGGTCAAATGGAAACAAAGTAGCATCCTCATAATCCCTCGGATAAAATGGAAACATGAAGTACTAAAATGAAAACATGTCATGTGATTCCATAGATTGGTATATAGCTTCATTAAACTTCTTCACATGCACCTTTTCAAAAATTTCACTCACTTGGTCTTTCGCATGATACAAGTTAGAAATCTGAAAGGCACCTTGATATCTTCAAAGGATTCATATGACTCTCTATCTTGGACTTTATTATCTACTTCCTCTTCCTTTTCTTCAACTTCCTCTTTATTATCTAGAAACTCTATAACTAGTACCACTTTAGCATTCCTTTTCCTATATATGTCTTTGTGATCAGAGGATATTAGTTCAATACATCTATAACATAAACCTTGAGCATATAGTCTTCTAATATCATCACTTGTTATGCGTTTTCCCCAAATAGCACCATGCTAGCCACTATGATGCTCATATTGCTCATAATAGAATGGTTATCCATACTCATGACCATGTTCATACACACTAACATAATGTTGTTGTCCATGAAATGGTTGATCATCATTATAATATTGACAATGGGATGGACGATCATCACAGAAGTACTGTTCAGCATGTTGCTCATGTTCACTAGCATAATGTTGCTCGTATCCATGACCATGATGATATGTAGCTTTCCACTCATGTATGACAACATGCATATCAGAAGATTTGGAACCATTCCCAAGTCCTTGTGGCTGTCCCACATCACATGTTCGGAATTATGTCAAAATGGGACTAAGATCAGTTTGGTTGTTAGGATTTATAGAGCCCAATGGATGAATATACATAGACCACTCTACTTTCTCAAGGTTGTGAGATTCATGAAATCATGAATTTGACATGGTGGACTCTCCAAACATCTCTGCATTGTCATTCTTGTATGAACTATGATCTCAGCATTATCTCATTGAGTAACCAAAGGTAGAAGTATAATCTGACCATCTTGAAAATATCCATTAGGTGGAATGTGAGTGCGTACTCTCATAGCATAAAATTTTGAGACACAAAAACATCTTGTTTAAGTTTAATACCAATAGACCTATGGTATTTTGTACGATCAAATAAAATGCAAGCAAAAGAAGTGAGCTTTGAAGCAAAGAAACACAACTACAAATTCTATAAGAAGCTTTCATAATAATAGCTTATGTTCATGTTTGAGACAATGTTTATGTTATGCTACCCCTTTGAAACGGAAATTTTTTGGTTATCCATGCTTGCAAGTTTTGATCTAGTGCTAGGCCTGATTGTACTGGGTTTTTCCTCATGCTTAGCTCTAAAAGAAATATTGCATAGCCATACACATTTTCTTCTTTAGATAAGATTGCTTCCGATATGCATTTTGGAGCTTTAAAGCCATCCTCAATTTCTTCAAAACAATTTTTTTTTCAATTTGTGTCATCTATTATATCTCAAGCTAATTATGTGTGCCTCAAAATTCTAATCAGAAGAATATGATTAGAGTGTAAAGTGCAATGTATGATTATGTATTTCCACCATAGCTCAAATGTGATGAGCATTGCATTTGTTAGGGGTAAAGGCACCTCTACCTAGCTGCAAGTGTATTACTATAGTGATAGTACCCACCCTACACACTGCAAGCAGCAAGCACCCATCACTGTCACTTCATTCTTTATTCATTTAGTGACATTTGAATAAAGGGAAGGCTAGTCACACATTGTGATTATTGGAGTTTCCACATTTGGAGTCTCTCTCTCTCTTGCTCCTACTCCTTCCACCATAGCTCTTGCTCTTGCTCGTTCTTCCACTATAGGGCTCACCTCCCTTAAAGTGGTATTAGAGCCTTATTCTTTGTGAGCTTGAGCTTGGTTTAGTATACTCTCAGCTTCCATTCGAATATCTACAATAGTCATCTCTTTGTTGGCAGCCATAGCCACTATGTTTGAGCTTCCTATTGGTTGCATTCTTCTTGGGCACTCTTTGAGCCTTCTCGAGCAAGTTGGAGTAGCCCCCCATAGCCCTCACCTTGCTAGTGTGTTAGACTTCAAGCTCATCTATCTATCTTTAGTTATGACTATACCCAGCACTTAAGATGTCCAGTTGTACCACACTATGCGGACATTGAATGAGCTAGTGTTTTAGGACTTAGCAGTCTTTGCTGTGGATGGTCCTTGAGACCTTAGGTTGTACTATTCACTTTAGCTATGTGTGAGAATGGATTAAAAAAAGGTAGAGAGAGCACACTACTCTACACGGTTACTCCAACTCTCTGTCTCTGTCTCTGACTTTGAACATGGTATCAGAGTACTAGAGGAGATGTCATGGTTCATGTCAATGAGATAGTTTCATGATGAATTGATCGTACGTTCATGCCAAGGGATGGCATTCTCTAGCAAAGAGTTGGAGTTCTCGAGGGGATGTAGTCCAAAGGTAATCACATGTTTTCTTTGTTGTTGTATTTATCAATTGTACATAACAACTAACCTAGGCATTTCAATGTATAGTACAAAATCTACTGCATAGCACGATCACATGGGCGACATTTTTGAGTTAAGTGCATTGACAAAATATGCTCCATGACTCACTATGGTATCATGGTGAAGTTTGAGCAAGAAAGTCAATGACGGCAATAGATCCAAACATTTTAGTGGATGAGATGGAGTATTTTGGAAACATGTAAAGTATTATTTTAGTAGATTACCATAGTTTCTCACATTATCATATTCGATATATAATGATTTAAAGTGTTATTGGAAGGAGGAGAGGCAATCCTTTGGTAAGGACACTTTGGATTCTTGGAGATGACTACGAGAAAGATGAAACAATCTATGTGACACATTTTTCTTGTCAGGTCACTATGAACAGGTGTATGATCTTTTTGTTAAATTTTCCACAATACAAAATAGGCACAAATACTTTTTTGTTCTTTGTGATAGGCTCTTATTTGATATTATTGAAATCTTCTACCCAAATCCACAACAATCTGGTTGGTGATATGTTGTGTTATCGACATGTTAGAGCACTCGAGTATATGATAAAAGAAATATCCCTAGCATACACAAGAAGAGTACGCAAGTAGAGAAGTTGCTCTTGTGGGGGGTGGAGGATGAGGAGGGCTTGCAGTGTGCGGAGGAGTCAATTATGGGAAATCTCGTAGCATATAAAATACTTTGAGAATGGAGTAGACTCCTATTTTTGTGGGGACTTATGTATACTTTTCAATCTGTGTTGAGATATGTCAAGAGCTTTTAATGGAGTTGTAGAACCAGTCATATTTGCATCCACTTGTCAAGTTCATTAACTATTCACTTATATTGATACTTTATTACATATTTTTAAATTAACATCCTCCTTTGCAAATATATATTATCGTGCTTCTCCTTCACTCTTCTATTGATTATACTAATATCATTTTTTGGATGTGCAAGTCCTAATAGACAATCCAGAGAGTAGGGTGAGCTGAGGGATGATAGCTAAAGAGCTCTAGGAGATCTTTAGGGGGTTGCCTCTGAATCATATTGGCACACTTCATAGATATGGTAGACTAAAAGTTTTCTAAAAGCACTTTTTCTCCCTATTTCTTATAGATAAGGCCTAACCTAGTCATACATTAAATAAATATGGCCTAACCTATTTCTTATAGAGAAGGCCTAACCTAGTCCTACATTAAATAAATATGTTGTAAAATTACAAAATGATAAATTTTCAAGTAAACATATATACACTACTAATCTTTATAGACTCAATGTTAAAGAGTCCATTGTAAGATAATATGTAGATTTTCTTATCTTTTAACATTATACGTTAAATTTACTTTAATTTTTCTCATAGTTGATAATATCAAAATATGCCAATGTGTTAAGAATTTACATTTCATTGATGAGTCTACTTATGTGATATTTATTGAGCATTTATTAACTTGGTGGCATGAGGCAACCTCATGCGAAATTTCTCAAAGCATGCACCTCAAGGTTGAAGAGGGTTCTCACATGTAGCTTGACAAAACCCTAATTATCCTAATCATTACAATCCAACATGCAACCAACTTTACCCAAATGATTATGCCACATATTACTAAGATGCCTACAAATTCTACTAATATTTAGGCTAGTATAAAGCAAACACAAAACCTACATCTAATTCTTCCAACAATGATGAAACATGCATGGTAACCATTAAGAAATGATTACAAAGAGGAGCACAAAAGTAGCATTCATGATTAACGAAGATGATGATGAGATTGGGTGAAGATGGTAAGACCTTGTGATTGTAGCATGATGGAGGTCACAATATTGATGATCGACATTTGGCCATTACAACAATTCTCATTCTTGCCACAACAATAATTGTTTTGCTACTTCAATGATCATCCTTCTATTTACAATAATTTCTTAGAAAAATAAACAAAATTTGTGGTGTCTTATAAGGATGAGTTAATTTTTCTTTCTCTTTTCAAGTAATACAACTGACTCGTGCTTTTGTGCATTTGTTTTGGAGGAGGCCTTGTGTATGTAATTTTTTCACATGGTTTTTTTTGTGTTCTTACTGTTTCCTCTTGTGGTTTATTTTTTAGCTTTTTGTGTTTTTTCTAGCCTAGTATTTTGTCCTTAAGAATTGGACAAAACTGTTTCTTTTTTCTTCTACAAATTAAATCCCTCCTAACCTAATCATACACATTTTGGTTCATGCAAGCTATGAGTGCCAAGTGAGTGATCCTTTGGCTAATCCAATCCACACTCAATGCACACTCCAATGTTAATCCTCTTATTTTGTCACATGATAGGAGTGTGAGGACCTTAGCAATTGCACCACCCTTTGTCTCAATAGTAGCAAGAAAAAATCTAGGATAAACATACATCAGTTGGGACCTTCGCTAACCAACCTTGTATCCTTCCCTATAACTTATCCAAAGCCTAGCTTTGAGGTATAGTGAACTCATTAACTTATCTTCCCACATTGTAGTTCAATGGCTTGAAGGCTCAAATATGGTTCAATGGCTTTGAGGTATAGTGAACTCATTAACTTATCTTCCCACATTGTAGTTCAATGGCTTGAAGGCTCAAATATGGTTCCGCAATCCAAAGCACTACAATACAAAGCCTTTGGTCCTTCATGTCCACACCACTAAGTATACAACATCGAGAGAAGAAAACAGAGAATAAAAAGGAGAAGAAGAAGATGGTGAAGAGCTTTATCTCGTCAAATTCCTCACTCTCTTATAATCTCACAATTGCACACATAACCTCAAACTCACACCTCTTATTAAGAATGGAAATAAGAAGAAGAAGAAGAAACACAAGGAGATGGTGAAGAGCTTTACTATCCCCAGTCCCTTACTCAAATACAAGCTCTCAATATCTCCCCTTCCTCACTCTTAAACAATGGTGATACAAGATGATAGAATAGAAGAAGAGAATGATTGCTCAAAACTTGCACTGGTAGATCTTCAGTAGCATATATGTATCAACATGGGTGATTACAATTGATCTCTCCTATCCTTATATATACCAAAATTAAGGTTAGGATTGGGCCCCTGGTAAATTCGGTTTGCACTTCACTTTTGCATTTTTAGGGTTTCCACAACCTTTTGGACACCCAGTGTTCCACTTTTTGGAACTAGACTTACACTTCACTTTTGCATTTTTAGGGTTCCCACTACCTATTGGGCACCCATGTTCCACTTTTTGGAACTAGGTAAGATCCTTTTCTAATTAACACTTTATCATAAGTTCAATGGGACTTATCTTAGACCATGAAAATTATCTACACAACAATCAAAAGTGCCTTAGATATAGTTGCAGGAAATATTAAAATATGCATAGATATGAGCCTAGCTTTCATGAAATAATATCATAATGAATAAATTGATGTATCCATCATATGAAGTAAAATAAATACCCAAAAATAATGTCTTGAAGCTTCAAAATCTAACACTTTGACTTTGACTTTTCTTTGACCTTGTTTTGACCTTTTCTTCCACATTTATTGTTAACATTGATAGGACTCAAGTCCACCTAATTGATCTCAAGGCTTTCCTACCATTGAGCCTACCCATCTCGTCCACCTAGAATCAAACCTATCCATACTCAAGAGTGAACATGAGCTTGCCTATACATACAATCTGCTATACATGAGCTTGCATAAGACTAAGTTAACACACTAAGACTATAATATCTCCCCCCCCGTGCTTTCCCCCCCATGCAAACCCCCCCTTAGAGTTAAAAAAAATTACACAATTTTTTAATCCCTCTCTCTCTCCCCGTTGACAGCACGTCGGGGAGAGAGAGAGGGAGTGAAGTGAGAGAAGGGGGGGCATGAAGCCACCCTAGATGGCGGGGGAGCACTGTCTCCTCCCCCCATAAGCCATCTCCCCCCACCTTAAAAGGCAACAGCGCCCCTCCTCCCTGTAGTCTCAACAGACAGCGAGCTCCCCCCCCCTGTCGTCCGTGAACAGCACCCCCTGGGCGTGAGAGAGGAAGAAGAAGAGGGAGAGAGAGGAGAAGAAGAAGAAGAAGAAGAAGAAGAAGAAGAAGAGGGAGAGAGAGAAGGAGAAGAAGAGGGGGAGAGAGAAGAAGAAGAAGAAGAAGAAGAAGAAGAAGAAGAAGAAGAGGGAGAGAGAAAAGGAGAAGAAGAGAAGAGGGAGAGAGAGAAGGAGAAGAAGAGGGAGAGCGAAGGAGAAGAGGAAGAAGAAGAAAAGGGAGAGAGAGAAGGAGAAGAAGAAGAAGAAGAAGAAGAGGAAGAAGAGGGAGAGAGAGAAGGAGAAGAAGAAGAAGATGAAGAAGAAGAAGAAGAAGAAGAAGAAGAGGGAGAGAGAGAAAGAGAAGAAGAAGGAGAAGAAGAGGGAGAGAGAAGGAGAAGAAGAAGAAGAAGAAAAGGGAGAGAGAGAAGGAGAAGAAGAAGAAGAAGAAGAAGAAGAAGAAGAGGGAGAGAGAGAAGGAGAAGAAGAGGGAGAGAGAGGAGAAGAAAAAGAAGAAGAAGAGGGAGAGAGAGAAGGAGAAGAAGAGGGAGAGAGAGAAGGAGAAGAATAAGGACAAGAAGAGGGGGAGAGGGAAGGAGAAGAAGGAGGAGAAGAAGTAAAACAAGAGTGAGAGAGAAAGAGAGAGGGAGAGAAGACTATCAGATGGAGAGGGTGAGATAGAAGGAAAGCAAATTAGGGAGAGGGAAAAAGAAGAAGAAGAGTTATGCATGTTTGAAGTCACATTGATTGGCCTTAGATTCCTTGTGGACCCTCGTACCACTTCCTTCTGCCAAGGAAAGAGCGGTCAATTTATCTCAAGGGTTGCAAGACCAGGAACGCACAAGGATGGCACCCAAGAGATGAGTTACAAGGAGCAGAAGTGCTGAAGTTGCAAACACAGCTAGGAACATATCCAATGCAAGTGGAGACATGAATACCAACAACCCTCCGGCAACTATAGCCCATATCCAGGTTGTACCAAGATTTAGATTCTTCTCACGCATCTTGAATTCTTAAATAGAGGTAGAATTGCATATATTATCCATTAAAGGGATTAAGATGGGTTGATCTTCTACCCTAAATAGGTAGCCATGATTAATAAAGGTCAAGGTGAAATCACATATATCATTAAAAAGATCTAGAAGATAACTGTTAAAGTTGTTCCTTGAGCAACCCTAGACCTAGAGAGTAAACCCTAGGGAGGCAGTATATCAAGACTAAAAATGATTTAAGTAGGGATAAGCTAAGTTCCAAAGCAATGGTGGCTTAAGGGACTTGTTGAAATGGTTTACCATTGATGTTTCTAATGAGGGTTCTTGTTTAAGATGGAAAAAAGGTTTGTAAGTAGAGTGGTTACTTGTTGGATTAGGAAATGATGTTTTCTTAGTTAAAGGATGTTAGGCTGGTTGTTTCAGCTTGATTGTTTCCAAAAGGATACTTAAGGATTGGTTGTGGTTTTGGATGAATATCTAAGTGATTATATTTTCATGGCGGGAACTATAAGGATAAATTGCCATGGGAACAAAAGGGATGTTTCTCCTAGTAAATGTTATTGGGCTAGTTGCTTCAGATGTGGATAATTTCCTAAAGGGATAATTAAGGAAGGATGGCGCTAGCTACCTCCGCGAACTGTCAAACCCTAACAAAGGGGGTTATGAATCGGCACCGGGAATGTGGACCGAACCCATTGTGAGAGGTCTCTCTGTGGAAATTACTTGGCATAGGAGGACACTTGGGTGCTAGGGGGGGCTCTGGCCATAAATCCCAATGCCTCCGGACCCCACACAAGTGTTCTACGTTACTCGAGATGGGATCTCGAGGCCTTGATACTAGTTACAAGGCAGAATCTTGGTAGGATAATCCTTCGGGTTTTTATTGCTGGGAGACAGAAGGACTTTTCTGCGGAGGTAGGAAGGGACACTTAATCCTCCTGTATGGGCGGGAGACAAACATTAATCTGAAGATAAGTTAAGAAAGTGTTTGATCTTGTTTTATCTTGTCTTAGTGTATGTGCCCTAAATTACGTAACGGAACCTGTGATTAACGGGTTAATTAAGGAAGGCTGCTTTTATGTGTCAAACATAATGTGGTAGGTAATTAGATAACTAAAAAACCCCCGAGGGAAGCGTGGTGAATGTGACCATCGGGTCCATCCTACGGTAGGGTGGTTTGGGTTAGCCGAGAGCTTTCCTCAATGGAATTTATCTGATGCAAACATTAGATAGACAAGGACCTTAGAGCTTGCAAGTTAAAAACCTGATTCATACTATTTTAGGGGACCGGAATGGGACTATGCCCTATAGGCAGAGAGGTCAAGCGATGCATCCCTCTCATTTCCCATTCTCTTTGAACTAAGTATGGTATGAGTCTGATTTGGTCCAGTTGTATCTGCGCAAAGTGGAGCAGTTGCAGACTGATGCTAGAAGGCTGTTAAGAAGACCCAAACTTCAGATCGATCCTAGTGGGAACAACTGGATAAGTTCTATTGCAAGGCTGACTCGAGAGACCCTGGTTGGCAAACCCCGTGTCATTCCGTGGGAGTGTCGGGTGCTGTCTTCTAGATATATCTCTCGATGGACTGCTAAGATGTGTCCCGCGATTTGAGGAGCGGGCACATTATAGTTTGTATGAGAGCAAAACTTCATAATGATACATGATTGATTAATGTTCGATTCATAGACACATCCTAAATAGAAACAATGCTTGATTGTCAGGCACCTTCTGCACCCATGAATGCTAACATGTAAGAGAAGAAATTTCTTCTCAAGCAAATTAAGGCACCTGAGTTTGATGGCAAGGGAAGGACTGTTCAAGCTGACGCCGAGATCTGGATTGAGTACATGGAGGACTATTTTGAGGTAGCAAGAACATCACCTGCTAACCAAGCCATGCTCGCCAAACTTAAGCTTACAGGTGAAGCAAGACTTTGGTGGAAACAGTGGTGCAGACACCAAGTGATCTTGGAGGGGACAATCACTTGGGATAAGCTTAAGGAAGCTGTGTGAGGGAGGTATCTGCCACCTACCTACTGCACACAAAAGATGAATGAATTCTATGACTTAAAGCAGTTAGGATTATCCCTTGAAGCATATTATTCAAAGTTAGTTTCACTCCTAAAGTATACACCCCCAATGGATATGACACAACAGGTGTCAAAATTCTATGTTGGGTTGAATCCACCTATAAACACTTGATTGGAATCAATGCGGCCAACGGACTTGCAAGACGCATTACTCTAAGTGAATCCAATCATGCAAGAACTTAAATCGGGCAATTGTAGCAAAGATGACTATGGAGATCAGGATAAGAGATGCCATATGTGCAGAGAGATAGGGCACATCCGTAGGAGATGTCCCTATCGTCAATGCTTCCATTGTAATGAGCTAGGACACATCCAAGCAGACTGCCCTGATCTAAGTCCAGAAGACATTGAGCCTCCAAGAAAACGAATCTACACAGGTGCAGTCTATGGATATAGACTGCACCTGATCTAAGTCTAGAAGACATTGAGCCTCCAAGAAAACGAATCTACACAGGTGCAGTCTATGGATATAGAGACGAATCAGATGAAGACAAAGATCTAGAGCCTACTAAACCTTATTAGGAGGGCTAAAATTCCTAGAAGCTTAATCGACATGTAACACAATTGTGAATAAATCCTACTCTTGTACCTATGATTAATTCGAATAACATGAGTTCACTACTTGAAACATTAAGAGTAGCACGACGAATGCATGGTGAGTCTTAACCCACAGGTCATAAGTGTTGAAAACCAGAGTTGCAGCATTGGAATGTGTGCACAAGAGGGAGAAGAGAGCTCAAAGTATAAGAATGAAATCTTGCTTACTAAGTTGCTTAGAGTACAACTTGGGTACACTCTCCCACACTTGATAGTGACCCATAGGCTATTTATTTAGCCTTTGCCAAGCTAGGGTTAGGGTTTCCCCTGCCCCTAGGGCTATTCACACTCATCTGCCCTTATACTCCCTTGCTTATAGTGGGTTCCTATGCCTTCCTTCTAACACCCCCCCTCAATGCCAGGGTGGCATTGGATTACAAAGCATGTAAGAGGTTCCCCCCTTCTTGGGATGCCTTTGTAAATCAGGCTTTCAAGGTTGTTTTAGGTAAATGATTTAAATAGTCAAAACAATCAATCTTCAGATGGATTGGAGGCATAGTTGGCCACCAATTCTTTGGGTATATCAGGAGTGTTGGAGCATTTACTAGTGATATGCCCTGTCTTCTTGCACTTGTTACATTTCATATTCTTGGGATACTTCTTCCAGCAGTTGTTTACAAGATGTCATTTTTTCTTATAGAAAGAACATCTAGTGAGAGCTGTATGAACCAATACTTGATCACGGGAATTTGAAGTTGCCTGATTGTTACTCCTTTCTTTGTGGTTCCTCTTTTCTTCATCCAAACAGGATTGAATGGTACTTGCCAATGTAGGATCTGGAATGTTGGTGAGAGTGGTTACAAGAGTAGGAAACACCTATTTTACAGCTTTTAGGAGAATAGCAATAGCATCTTCTTCATGTATTGGAGCTTGTATAGAGGTAGGCTGTGTCATAAGTCCCTTCATATGAGAGATAAATTTTCCCAAATCTTCTCCTGAATGATATTCCAAGCTAAAGAATTCAATTTTAAGGAAGATTTTAGTATTTTTTCCAGTGGCTCCATAGAGCTTTTCAAGCTCATCCCATTTTTCTTTAGCAGTGTTTAGTTGATCAACATGATGAATCAGGGATTCATCTAAGTGTAACATTATGATTGCTTGAGCACATTGGTCATCCTCTATATCAACCAGATTTGCAGAGTTTACATCTCTACTGCCTTGAATGAGAGGCCAATACCCTCTCTCCATCATTTTGTATTTTATAAGTAACTGCCATGGGTGGAAATCTTTGCCATCAAACTTTCGAATTTGAGGACGGACATCATCATATGTTGTGGTCATTGGGAAGGTCTTACCACTTGTTAGGACAAGGGCAGTGTCTAGTCCCTTACAAACTTTCCACTGAATCCGGAAGTAAATCAAACAATTTGAAATCAAAGTTGCAATGAAGAGAAAGGCTGAAAATCATATAAATGTAATATTTCAAAGTATGACTGTGGTGTTCCTTTCTTATGTGCAAACTTCTTCCAAGGTTTAATAGTCTTTTTAGGTTTTAATGAAGTAAACCTAGGCTGGACTTCAAGCTCCTTCTTGTGGTATGGCTTAGTGGATGAAGCTTGTATTGGACAAGGTTGGTCTATGATCTCAATGCTTGTTGCTGATGATTCCGAGGAGAGTACAATGACACTCATGCTTTTGATTTCATTGACCAGTGTACTTGAAACAAAGTCACTCACGGTATGCAATACACTTCTAGTGTATGATGGTCTATGTGTTAATTGTACACATAACCTTACAACAATATATGAAGAGGAATGAAAAAACTCGGTGGATTTTAGTGAATGCCTAGCAAGCAAATGATTAGATGATTCATGATTAGTGTTTAGAAAACACTATTGTCAAGCTTAGTGAAGTGCTTGAATGGAACCCGGTTGGAAGTCGGCTTCCCAATGCTTAGTGATGTCCATTGAGCATGCCCAAGAGCTTTAGAATGTGGAATAGGCTTCAGAGACTCTGCTTCAGTGATTAGAATCACTGTTAATTAAGCTCAGAGTGAAAAAATGACAAAATGTCAAGCTTGGAGCTTGTTGGCTATGGCTGCCTCAAAAAACACAGTTAGGGTTGGGCAGAGATCTCTCTCTGTGAGAGGAAGTTCAAGGAACCCTTGTAGATGAGGATAGCCCACTAGGGGGGCTATCAAAGCCCCAAGATAGCTGTTGGGATCACGTCGCTTGCTGCGTGTACAACAGCACGAATTTCACGCTGTCAGGAACTGCGCCTATTTCTGGGAATCACGCAATGCCAGCCTCACACGTGGACAATGTCGGGGGTAGACCTGACGAAGATCTGCGCCCTGATGTGGGGAAAAGATCTCCAGAAGAAAGCACAGGCTGATATGGCCTCCTTTGTCCTCCCCAAGTCCTCCAATGGAGGTAGGTTGCAGGCAGCTATGGAGGAAAAAAGGATAAGATGAAGGAGGTAAAGGCTCATGTGCACTTAGTGATAGCTGAGGCTGAGGGAAGCTGAGGAGATCAGAGATGGCTCTGATACCATGTTGAAAACCAAAGTTGCAGCATTGGAATGTATGCATAAGAGGGAGAAAAGAGCTCAAAGTACAAGAATGAAATCTTGCTTACTAAGTTGCTTAGAGTACAACTTGGGTACGCTCTCCCACACTTGATAGTGACCCATAGGCTGTTTATATAGCCTTTGCCAAGCTAGGGTTAGGGTTTCCCCTGCCCCTAGGGCTATTCACACTCATTTTCCCTTATACTCCCTTGCTTATAGTGGGTTTCTATGCCTTCCTTCTAACAATAAGCCTCATTAGTGCTTGTCTTCCCCAGTTTCTCTCGAGATGAGGACATCTCGATTCCTCTAAGGGGGAGAGGATGTAATATCTCCCCCCCCCCCCCCCCATGACCCCCATGCTTTCCCCCCCCATGCAAACCCCCACTTAGAGTTCTTTTAAAAACATTACACAAATTTTTTTATCCCTCTCTCTCTCCCCACCGACAGCACGTTAGGGGGAGAGAGAGAGGGAGTGAAGTGAGAGAAGGGGGGCATGCATCCCCCCCAGATGGCGAGGGAGTGCCGTCTCCTCCCCCTATAAGACATTTCACCCCACCTTAAAAGGTGTCAGCACCCCCCCTTCCTGTGGTCTCTCGACAGGCAACGAGCTCCCCCCCTTTGTCCGGAGTACAACGCGCCTCCCCTTGGCCGTGTTTAGGGAGAAACCCCCCCCCCACCGTCGTCTGTGAACATTGCCCCCTTGAGCATGAGAGAGGAAGAAGAAGAGGGAGAGAGAGGAGAAGAAGAGGGAGAGATAGGAAGAAGAGGGTGAGAGAGGAAGAAGAAGAGGGAGATAGAGGAGAAGAAGAGGGAGAGAGAGGAAGAAGAAGAGGGAGAGAGAGGAGAAGAAGAAGAAGAAGAGGGAGAGAGAGAAGGAGAAGAAGAAGAAGAAGAAGAGTGAGAGAGAGGAAGAAGAAGAGGGAGAGAGAGGAGAAGAAGAAGAAGAAGAGGGAGAGAGAGAAGGAGAAGAAGAAGAAGAAGAAGAGGGAGAGAGTCAAGGAGAAGAAGAGAGAGAAAGAGGAGAAAAAGAAGAAGAAGAAGAAGAAGAAGAAGAGGGAGAGAGAGAAGGAGAAGAAGAAGAAGAAGAAGAAGAAGAAGAAGAAGAAGAAGAAGAAGAAGAAGAGGGAGAGAGAGAAGGAGAAGAAGAAGGAGAAGAAGAGGGAGAGAGAAGGAGGAGAAGAAGAAGAAAAGGGAGAGAGAGAAGGAGAAGAAGAAGGAGAAGAAGAGAGAGAGAGAGGAGAAGAAAAAGAAGAAGAAGAGGGAGAGAGAGAAGGAGAAGAAGAAGGAGAAGAAGAGGGAGAGAGGGAAGGAGAAGAAGAAGGAGAAGAAGTAAAACAAGAGCGAGAGAGAAAGAGAGAGGGAGAGAAGACTATGAGATGGAGAGGGTGAGATAGAAGGAAATAAAATTAGGGAGAGGGAAAAATAAGAAGAAGAGTTATGCATGCTTGAAGTCACATTGATTGGCCTTAGATTTCTTGTGGACCCTTGTACCAATTCCTTCTGCCAAGGAAATAGTGGTCGATTTACCTCAAGGGTTGCAAGACCAAGAATGCACAATGATGGCACCCAAGAGACGAGTTACAAGGAACACAAGTACTGAAGTTGCAAATGGAGCTAGGAACATATCCAATGCAAGAGGAGACATGAATACCACCAACCCTCCGGCAACTATAGCTCATATTCAGGTTGTACCAAGATTTAGATTCTTCTCATGCATCTTGAATTCTTAAATAGAGGTAGAATTGCATATATTCGCCATTAAAGGGCTTAAGATGGGTTGATCTTCTACCCTAAATAGGTAGCCATGATTAATAAAGGTCAAGGTGAAATCACATAGATCATTAAAAAGATCTAGAAGATAACCGTTAAAGTTGTTCCTTGAGCAACCCTAGATCCCAAGGGGGAGAGTAAACTCTAGGGAGGTAGTACATCAAGACTAAAAATGATTTAAGTAGGGATAAGCTAAGTTCCAAAGCAATGATGGCTTAAGGGACTTGTTGAAATGGTTTACCATTGATGTTTCTAATGAGGGTGGACCTTCTTTAGGATGGAAAAAAGATTAGTAAGCAGAGTGGTTACTTGCTGGATTAGGAAAGGATGTTTTCCTACTTAAAGGATGTTAGGCTGGTTGTTTCAGCTTGATTGTTTCCAAAAGGATACTTAAGGATTGGTTGTGGTTTTGGATGAATATCCAAGTGATTATATTTTCATAGCGGGAACTGTAAGGATAAATTGCCATGGGAACAGAAGGGATGTTTCTCCTAGTAAATGTTATTGGGTTGGTTGCTTCAGATGTGGATGATTTCCTAAAGGGATAATTAAGGAAGGATGGCGCTAGCTACCCCCGCGAACCGTCAAAACCTAACCAAGGGGGTTATGAATCTGCGTTGGGAATGTGGACTGAACCCGCCGCAAGAGGTCTCTCCGTGGAAATTACTTGGCGTAGGAGGACGCTTGGGTGCCATGGGGGGCTCTAGCCGTAAATCCCAATGCCTCCGGACCCTACACAAGTGTTCTACGTGACTCGAGATAGGATCTTGAGGCCTTGATACTAGTTGCAAGGCAGAATCTTGGTAGGATAAACCTTCGGGTTTTTATTGCTGGGAGATGGAAGGATTTTTCTGCAAAGGTAGAAAGGGACACTTAATCTTCGTGTATGGGCGGGAGACAAACATTAATCTAAAGATAAGTTAAGAAAGTGTTTGATCTTGTTTTATCTTCTCTTAGTGTATGTTCCCTAGATTACGTAAAGGAACCTGCGATTAACGGGTTAATTAAGGAAGCTGCTTTTATGTGTCAAACATAATGTGGTAGGTAATTAGATAACTAAAACAACCCCCGAGGGAAGCGTGGTGGATGTGACCGTTGGGTCCATCCTATGGTAGGGTGGTCTCGGTTAGCCGAGAGCTTTTTTCAATGGAATTTATTTGATGCAAACGTTAGATAGAGAAGGACCTTAGAACTTGTAAGTTAAAAACCTAATTCATACCGTTCTAGGGGATCGGAATGGGACTATACCCTACGGGCAGAGAGGTCGAGCGATGCATCCCTCTTGTTTCCCATTCTCTTTAAACCAAATGCGGTATGAATTTGCCTTGGTCCAGTTGTATCTACGCAAAGTGGAGCTTGCAGACCGACGCTAGAAGGCTATTAGAAAGACCCGACTACAAGGAACCCGGACTTAGGTCGATCCTAGTGGGAACGGCCGGATAAGTTTCATTGGGAGGCAGACTCGAGAGACCCTAGTTGGCAAACCCCGTGTCATTCCATGGGAGTGCCGGTGGCATCTTCTAGATATATCTCTCGATGGACTACTACGACGTGTCCCACGATTTGAGGAGCGGGCACGTTACATAGACTTTAGCTTACTCATGCTAGCAAAAGAGTGCTTCAAGAGACTACTAGCCCTCAATAAGGCAAGCTTATTTGCACAAAGGCTTATCCTAAAAAGTTTCCCATGACTATTTACTACCTATAATTGTCTTACACCAATCCATGACTCCTTTAAGTTTTACTATTTCCATGATTATTTGATCAACAATGCATTATTGTTGTTTATGTAAGGTTACACACTACCAAGTAGGCCTAACTCAATATCTTTCCCTCTTAGGCATGTCTACAATTTAGAAGTTCCAAGTCTACCCAATCTCGTGTCTATCGGAGGCAAGCCTAGACCATGGTTGCATTAATATGAATATGATATTTATATAATATATAAAATATGGGATTACTATATATTGACCCCCAAAAATATGGGGTATAACATAGGGACACATTGGCAAATATGATGATTACCATATTGGATTAAGAGAATGATTAGTTGAAGAAAAAATTTACATGAAAAATATTTCATATGAAACAATGAACAAAAAAGTGATTCTTACAAAACATTCTTTCATATGAAAGAGCTTTTCTTATGAATATTTGTTTATATATAAAAACTCCATGTAAAAGTGGGGGTTGTATTACACTTCCATTTCTAATGATCACTCTCTCTATAACCAAGGAATTGTAATGAAAATGATAAAGAAATGAAACAAATAAGCTACAATGTGCTATTTCAATATAAAATATAGCTCAAGCATCTCTTATGGGATCAAGTTTAAGAAATCCAAATGATTAACTAAATTTTTATATTTCATATTAAATAATATAAGTGATATAATGAATAAATAAAACCATTAAATACAAATAAATGTTAAATAAAAGATAAGATTTAAGTTAAAATTTAATAAATTAAATTATGATTTTATTAAGTAAAATGATTTTAACATCAAGTAAAATAATCTTAAATAAAATAAAATATAACTTTAAGTAAAATAGACTTTAAGTAAAAATATCTTTATTTGTCATTTGAGGTAAGGAATTTTGAAATATATTTAAGTGAATGAAATTTGTGAGTGGGAAAATATAGAGGCTATTAACACGTCCTCCCTTAACTAAGGTACCCTTGACTGAGAATAGTATTGTAATGTTCCCAACCTCACACTCGTACTCATGGGACATATGAACAAGGGTTAAGAATAATCAAATCCTTATAAGGATAAAAGCACCTTCAAATTTATCAATTTAATTGGAAACAAATCTAACTGAATCATACCATGTCCATTGAAAATATGGCAATCATTGTAATCCTGATCCATATTAGTTATCATCATAATCATCATTGAGTGCAGCTGCTAATTAGCCACCTCCTTTGAAGAGATGAACCCAAGTGGTTGAGGAGAAAGAAGTTTAGTTATGGCTATGACTTGCTATGGTCATCACCATATAAAGAGAGAAAAATGGATTGTTCAAGTGCCTAGCCAAGGTGCCCATGCCATATAAGAATGGATGTAGTAGGTTAGAGCCTTGAAAATGATATAAAGAGGACTTACTAGCAAGCCAAACAGGGCTGGTTTGTACATGTTGCTACTATTGGGGGAGAGTAAGGAAGAGATACATAAGACAGAAGGAGATATAGAGAGGAATAGAATAGGAAGGGGTAGAGAGGAAGAAAGAGAGACACATGTAACATGCCTATCTGACAAATTTCTCATAGCACTTTTCAACTAGTGCATTAAGGGATGCATCTAGGTAACTCTATCTAAAACTATTGAGGAATATTTTAACTTTGTGATCTATAATCACTTGAATCTACCCTCACAAAAAGGAATGTCTAGGCCACATGCATCAATGTGAAAAGCGGGCTCTAATTAACTTGTAAGGTCTCCTAATAGAATTTTGAACTTTAGTCCATGGTAACTACTTATATAAAACATCTTAAACCAAAGAAAACTAGTGTCACACTTGGTTCAATAAGAGTGAGAAATGAGGGGGAGTTGAATGCATCAACCCCTTTGCCCATATAGTAAACTCTCACTTCGATGTCCTAAAAACATGTTAAGTTAGGTTCTACGATGATGATCTCGGACAGCCAAACATTTAGCTCTTCCTAAACTTGCTGGTCTAATGTTATATCCCCAACCTCATTCGTGAGTTCATGAGATATATGAATAAGGGTTAAGAATAATCGAATCCTTATAAGGATAAAAGCACCTTAAAATTTATGAATTTGATTGGGAAGGAATCAAATTGAATCAGACCATGATACCAATAAAGTTGGTAATCTTGTAGCCATCACCCACATCATCAATGTAATCATCATGAGTGCAACTACTAATTAGCCATCTCCCCTCAAACATATGAATGTAGTGGATGAGGAGTAAGAATCATAGTTATGGGTGCGTAGTTGTCACTGTGTAAAGCGAGAGAAAGGGATAGTTTAGGTGCCTAGTAGGTAGCCCATGCCATATAAGAATGGACGAGGTAGATTAGAGCCTTGAAAAGGTTATAAAGGGGTCATATTAACAAGCAAAAAAGGGCTAATTTTGGATATGTTGCTACTCTCTAGGGAGACTAATTAGGAAGAGATAAACAAGATAGAATGAGAGATAGAGAGTTGGAGAGGGTCGTACTCTTGATGGTCTACCATATATGCCTCAATCTTGGATTTTTTTCCATAGCTTCCTAAGTAACTTGTAGGCCCATAATAGGTGAATTACATTGACTTCAAATCCCAAACACAAAAGATAGTGTTTATCAAGTTGCATCCAACCAATGATCTCATCTTCAGTAGGTATTTTGACTGTGATAATTCTCTGAGAAAAAGATGGTGCCTAGCAAGTGAAGTAGCATTCCAAGAGGCTAAGACTAAACTCTTGAACTTCTTAATGGAAAAGGGGTGATTGGATTTGTTCCAAAAACAATGCACTTTAAGGATCCAATCTTCCTTCTGAAGTGAAGGTAGATTCTTTGTTTTAGTCAAAGGAACATCATTCAAGAAAGAAAATTCCATGTAAAGGTTGATATGGTAATTGGGGAGAAGTTGGCCAATTGTCCTTAATCTTGGTGGAGAGAAGGAAGGAAATTTCCATGTAAAGCTAGTTGTCCTTAATCTCGGTGGAGATAAGGATTAACCATTCTTTCTCCTTGTTAGAAAGAGAATAACTCCTTGCTACCTCATCTGCAAGAATCCAATTCAAATCATAAGGATTCCACAAGTCTTCCCAAGTCGAGATGCCTTTGCTTATATGCAGGTTGTGTCCATTCTTGGGACCAAGAAAGAATATTTCTTTGTTATCAACTATAGCATATGGGCAGAACCGCACAAACATCTTCAAGGATGTATCTCCCTTATCTGTAAGAGTCCATTTTAACATATTCATGATCTAACTATCTTGATTGAGGTATAGAATCAATATTGTAGAAGTCACATATATATTAGACAGAATTAGTAATTATGAATTAGACAAAATTAGTAATTATGATCAAAACGTTTGTCCTTATATTAGTACAACTACAGTGCATGGCATAATTGAGAGAGAATTAAAGAGAGACGACACCCAACATTACAACATATGTAGCAAATAGGTGCACAAATATTCGAAGTAAAGTTGTTGGTCATAGAAGTAAAGTTTTGATCTTACAAGTGTTTTAAGTGTGAACCATAAATCTTGAAAAACCTTTATGTGTGCCAAGTTCGTTAAAAAACCACTACATGTTTGTGAAAAAGCCACCTTCAATATTACCATGCCGCTATAAAATTGATTAGCTTTGGTGCTTCAAGCGGTAAATAGCACATTTTATATATATTTGAGGAAATACAGGCTGAGTCGTGAGAAACTAACTGATCTGCAAGCCGGATTTTAGTATGTCCAGCATGTGATCACATTGACGCAACGTCGAGTTCTCTTCCCCAAACGTATATGAGAGAGAAATAGTGATGCATGCAGATTATAGACTTCAAACATTTCGACCACTACGACACTACTACACAGTGGCATCCGGATTCCGGAAGCTCTATGGCAGCCTTATACTAATAATACATTCATTACAGCCTAGATTGATCACGACTTAATATGAGAGGAGCAGTTGGAGTCTGGCGGCGGCGGGGGCGATGTCGGGGGACGCGTCATCGTCGTCATCACCGTCGCCCTGATCTGGCGGCACTACGCTCTTTCGCTGCCAACTATGCTTCCTTCACAATCGCGGAGCACTGGAAGGGCGACGACTGCTGCTCGTGGGAGGGCGTGAACTGCACACGCAGCTATTCTTGAGTCGTTTTCAAGTCGCGAATGTCGACATCGTTCAATACAGAATGAGTTAGTACTCATCGTTGGCATATGCAACGTAACTTCACTTTTCTCTCTCCCTCTTCTTTCCTTCTCTCTCTCTCTCGTCTTTTTTCTTTATTTCTCTTTTCTCTTTCCTATTTTATCCTTCTCTGTGTCTCTACTTCGTTTCTTCTCATTTCTCTTTTGCCTCCTCTCTCTCTCTCTCCCTCTCTTTTATATATTTTTCTCTCTCTCTTCTTTTTCCTTCCCTCCTCTCTCTTCTCACCCTCTCTCTCTTTTTACATTTTTTAAATTTTCTCTCTTCTCATCTCTCTTTCCCTTCAAATTCTTCTCTCTCCTCTCACTTTCTCTTTTTATTTTTATTCTCTCTTCTCACCTCTCTCCCCCCTCTTTTTTTTCTTCTCACCTCTCTCTCCCCCCTCTTTTTTTTTGTGTAGTTTCACACTCTTCTAATCATTATCCCTCCTCTCTCTCTCTCTCTCTCTCTCTCTCTCTCTCTCTCTCTCTCTTCTTGCCCTTCCTTCACCAATAGAGACAGAAAGAGAGAGACGTTGCCCTTCCTCCACTACATAGAGAGAGAGAGAGAGAGAGAGAGAGAGAGAGAGAAAGCAACGGCTCTTAGCCCTACTTCCATTGTGACGCCGTGAGAGACTATGTGTGTTCTGGTATGGCTACTTGCACAACATAGAGAGAGAGAGAGAGAGAGAGAGAGAGAACCCGCGAGCAAAAAGCATTTATTAGTTAGCTCTTTCTTGGGGAATATTAAATTATGTTCAGGAATCAAGCTTGGCATCATTTTGGCGCTTCTCGCACATTAACAAACTATGGCCAAAATAAAAAATATAGATATTTTTACTAATATTAATACATATATTATTTATATGCAACAATTGTTAGGCCTCTTTACGACAGCTTCAAAGGTGTATCACGTGAAGCTATCATGAAGCGGTATTTTGAAAGAAGTAATGTAAGTCTATACCTCTCTCTCTCTACACACACACACACACACACACACACATATATATATAGAGTCAAAACTATATCACTTAAATTACTTGCATGCAAATCTAACCATATGATACACATAAGGGTATATTAAAGCGAGAATGTTAAAACATGTAGACAAACTCTTGGCATCAATAATAAAATATAGTAAAAACTATATCCAAGTGATACAAAAGAGATTCAATGTCAAAAAGATGAAGGAGACTTTCTTTGATAGATCTACTCAAAGTGAAGGGTTTTCTTTCTCATGGAACTATTTGGATAAACTCTATCTCCATGCAAAATATGGAAGGGAGACGTAGTACCCAAAGTTGCAATCTGCTTTTGTGTATTAGCATGGTGCATGAGATGCTAGTCTTCCCTCACTTTCTTACACATCTAATGAAAAAAAAGATCACATAACAATAACAAAGATCATTAGACTATAATAAAACAAAGTAAAATCAACTAAAAATGTTATATCATATTTTCATTAGAAAATAATAGTATAAAAATACTTGGCTTACTTTTGATTCAGGTCACATGTAGCAAAGTCAACATGAAAGTAGTGAGTATAGCCTAAATATACTATTTTAATAAACAATGGATGAAACATAATGTCTATATTGTCATCAAACTCTACACACTTAATAACTCTAGTTAACGTCCTTCTTATGATATCATATCTTGTTATTGCATAAAAAGTATTTTGCAATTGGTTTTTGATACTCAGAAGTTAGATAGTATCCTTAAGCTCGAATAGGCATCTGCAAAGGTCAAGTACTAAGAAAACTTGCTTCTCTCTACAATAAAAAGGCCATTTTTCAAACACATCAAAAAGGGAAAAAAATGCATGAGCCAAGTAATAGGAACATATGCACAAATTTATCTCCTTGAAAAGAAGCTTTATATCATCACACTTTCTATAGTACTAGATCTGTATACATGATATTTCTAATGATATTTGTAGCCCCTTTAGTTTCTTTCAATAAAACTTTTACATCAGAAGAAGATTTTACCCTTGAAAATGCAACATACAATTGACCATATTGACTAAACATGAGTGCTTTAAAGTAAAAGCCAACAACAAAGTTTGCCCTTGTGCCTTGTTAATTGCCATGGCAAACACTCAAATAGAAAATTGTCATTGTTTCATAAACGGAAAATGCAATTTGTTAATCCTCAGATGAACAAGATGGAAAATCTAGAAAATCTAAAGCAGAAGACAAGGCCAAGGCAAAAGTGAAACAGAAGACGAAGGCACGCTAAGAAGAATCTAGAAACATAAGAAGTGCAAAAAATTTGTAAATCAAGGAGAGAGGTGCACAAGAAAAAGCGCAATTCAATACTTTGTAAAAGAGCGCAAGGCGTACCATGATTGATTTTAAGAGCGACGTGGGTTCTCACCTATGCAAATTGTAAAGATTGATGGGCAGTAGGAAGGAAGCTAGTAAGATAGGAGGACAATGGGAAAAAGGGCCTAGGCCACGGTCAGCCATGTAAAAAAGAGGATAAAGGGATGACCGCCCAAAAGGGATTTAGGATTTTGTATATAAAGTTGAAAAGTGAATGAGAAGCTCATTCTTGTGTGTGGCCAAAAGTAGCTCTCCTCTTCTTCTTCTTCTTGCTTACTTGAGTCTGTGCTTGAGAGAGGAAGTGTGAGAGTGTGAGGGAGTGAGTGTGTGAGGGTGAGGGATCGTGGTGGTGGAGAAGCTCTCCATCTTCTCTTCTCTTCTCTTCTCTTTGCTCGTGGGGCAATGAGATTAGAGCGTGGAGCTTGAGGATTGAGCTTGCTTGAAGCTTGCACTTAGATCGTGGAGCTACTGGAGTGCTCAGGAGAGGAGGCAACTCGATCAAGCATGGAGGTAAGCTCACTAAACTTGTAGAGAGAGATAGTGTGTTGGCTATGTGAGAGGTAGCCATTAGTGCTCGGCTTGAAACACTTGAAACAATAAGCAGTCCGTGGGTCTTGGCAGTTGATCTTGAGCTGGCCTCTACACAATTTGTTAGGAATGAAAGTAATTCTAAGAATAAAAACCCTTTCCCCTATATTTGTCCCTAATATTATTTTAGCATCTATCACCTTTTTGTTAAAAGCCTTGCATATATATTAGTCTTATGCAGTTACAAAAATCATAGTTTCTTAGATTCAAGTTTCTGAGAAGAATTATTAGTACATTTATCTTCAAGTGTGAAAGATGATTCCACCTCCAAGGTCATACTAGATAGTATGTGTAACTGGTCACAATCATTTGTAATGATAACTCCATCACCTATGCCTTGAATCTAGGCACTAAAATCACTGTTCTTTGTACCACTATTTGCAAACGTATGCATATCCTTGGATAGCCTTAATATCTTAATTACATATTGCCACAAATGAGAGTAGTAGAGAGTTACGTTAAAAATATCCTTACAATAGCCCTTAATTACAATTGGCAATATCTGTCTAAAATCTCCCCCAAACAAAACAACATTTCCACCAAGTTGTCTATTGCATCTCATAATATGCCGCAGAGTTCTATCAACTGCCTCAAAGGTATATCAATTCATCATAGCAGTCTCATCCCATAAAATAAGGCTAGATTGTCTCAACAGTTGTGCCAAGTCACTTTAAACAAGAATATTACAAGTGGATCTATTATTTAATTCCAATGGAATTTTGAACCTCGAATGAGAAGTATGACCTCTAGGTAGGAGCAAGGTAGGAATACCAAATGATGTTGTTGCCAATGCTATATGACGACTATTTCGTAACTTAGCTAGTAAACACTTATAAAGAAAAGCCATTCTATATTCTCTCAATCCATCTAGAAATCATATATCTCCAGAGTTTGATTCCACAACATTCATTACTATACGATATGCAACTATTTGTCCATTATTCAACATGTTCTCCATAGAAACATAAACACTTTGCTGCTCTATGATAATCATATGCATTTTTATGTTACAAAAGGGGATTGATATGCAATCGAGCATCTAGTTTATGAACATTCAGCAACCCAAGAAACTTACACTACAACAAAAAGGCCTCATAGACGCACATTTAGACGTGATTTTTGAATATAGAGAAATTCTTATGGGCACGTCTATCCACCCGTCTATTTGCGTGTCTACCATTTCGCGTCTATAATCGCATGTGTCAACGAATTTACTCGCATAAATAGATGCGCAATAGACGCACATATACACGCGCATATAGACACGCTGGTAGACGCGCTTTTACAAGCACTGATAGACGCGAACGGAAAACAAAAAATGTCATTTTTAAAAAAAAGATATTTAATTTATTTTTTAATTTGAATTATGAAGCACGTGTAGTCTGCATTATAGACGCGCGAATAAACGCGAATTATCTGCAATTTAGACGCGCTGATAGATGCGCAAAACAGAACTAGAAAAAAAAAACCAAAGAGCTCTCTGGTTTTTTTTTTCCCCCTCCCATACATCAGATTGTGTATTTGGGAAAAAGACAATGTATCTTACGGGCACGAGAATTGAAAATAAAAGTCCATGTATTCATTATATATCAAAGCATTTACAAGGGAGGTTTAAGTGCTTGCGACCTAAAGCGTGGCCGCAAGCAGTAGGCTCAAAGAGATATCATACATATACAAGAAAAGAAGGCCTCATGAAGAGGTATGGTGCTCCTCTACGAATCTGAAGAGGAAACATCCTCGCTAGTACCACCATGGCTACTAGCATCGCTATCCCCCTCCTCGCTATGCTCCACATCCGGGTTCGCCTACACACACAAAAGATCAGGGTTGCTTACATAGACAAGGTGGAGAAAAAGTTATAATTAGTTATACTTTTAATAGGAAAGTAAGAAAAACATACCTCCTCTGGCTGTAAAATCCTCATGGCCTGGTTGTATTGGTCCTTAGTGATGAGACCCTCCTCATAAAAGTGAAGCCATGTCACTGCACGATTATGGCCTCGATGGTAATCTACCTCTCTAGGAGTAGGTGTCCTACCAATGATGGTAGTTTGCAAAACATTTAGAGATATACAAACAATTATGAGTCACAATATATTAGACTAAAATATATAAAGAATTGAAAGAAATATAAATTAAAAAAAACTAGAAATCAAAATATACTTACAAACTCTGCCTCCCATGACTCTTTGCCAACTGATCTGTAATGCGACGATCCCATTGTTTCCATTTGGATCCGTCGCGCCTCTGTGTGCTCGCGACTCTTCACTTTCTCAGCTGCTTTCTTCTTGGCTTTCTTCCACTCTATGCGGTGGCACATAGGTGGTTGGCTATAGGCTCCACGCCCCTCCTTCAACCTCCGCAGTGAGTCCCTGGCCCGTGTCATGAGGTGGGATCTTTTGTTGTGAAGCATATCCCTCACTTTTGTACGTCCCCAATCATCCGAGAATCGCTGATTCTCAGGATTTGGGTACCTCCTATGGACTGCCCTCAACACCTCCTGCCACAAGCCACTTTTCTGATTTTTGAAGGTAATGAAACAATCTTTATACGTCGCATGCACGACGCTCCTCATGTACGCCATTACATCCCTTCCCTCATCATCATGAAAGATGCCACCAGTATCTGTAACTCTATAGTACTGGCGTACAACCTCCTCTACGTGATCTACTGGTGAGGGTGATCGCTCGCCACCTCCTAGGCAACCCTCACACAAGCCTCGTCCTCCCCACTCTCCCTCCTCCCTCTCTGTCGACTGCCCTTTGCCTCGCTGGACGCATGAGCTTCTGCAGATACACGTGCTTCTGCAGATGCTTGTGCTTCAGCCGATGCACGTGGAGTACTTGCAAATGGAGTACCTGCATATGGAGTACCTATATGTGGAGTACCTGCATGTGGAGTTTGTGTAGTAGTGCCAGGCAAAGACTCCAGAGGCGTCCCAGACATGACACTGAACACCTTGTCCGCTGTGGGAGAGCGGCCAAGGTGTCTGGTCATCTCTCCCATAAAGTCTTCCCTACTAGGAAAACCTCCAAAAAATGCATTGATCCCCCTGCCAAAGGAGGCCAATGTATCATTCATACGATCCACATATGGGTCATTGCTAGATGAACCAAGATACGACATCTGTAAAAAAAACACAAGAAAAAGACAAATTTATTTGCATACAAAAAATCATATATTACCTACATTTTCAAAGAGCTTTCTCTAGACATTGAGCATAACACTTAAGTGCTAATGCTTCTCTTAAACAAGAAAACTGATAAACACAAACATGGGATTGGTCACATTCATCATTGCAAAAATATATTGTTTACTATCAGAACTGGGAGACCTGGCGTGTGTATCCCCGCGTCTACATTGCAGGTTAGACGCGCTCTCAGACGCGCTCCAGAGTGAACCTTCTGTCCAGCGCGTCTATCTGCGCATCTAACATGCAGCACAGACGCGCTGTCAGACGCGCATCCCAGGTCAATGTGCGTGTATAATCGTGTGTAGACTGTAGGTCAACCTTCTGTGCAGTGCGTGTATCATCGCGTGTACACTGCAGAGCACACACGCTCTAAGACGCACCCTCACATGCTCTGAGAGGAAACATTTTTTGCGTCTATGTCTGTGTCTACATTGAGATGTAGACGCGCTATCAGATGCACCCGGTCGGCCGATTTTAGGCCGACGATCACCATTGATGATTTACAAAATGCAATACATAATGGAATCACAAATCCTAAATAAACAAACAGAGCAGAGAGAGGAAGAGAGAAACAAAGAGAGAGAGAGAGAGAGAGAGAGAGAGAGACTCACCTTGGGTGTTTGGTGTGGCGGGTGGTGGCGCTTATTCCTTCTCCTTCTTCCTCTCCTTGGTAAGTTACCCTCCCTTAATGCTTGCTTGCTGCTTCTTCTTGTTCTCCTCATTCTTGTTCGCTCTTTCTTCCTCTCCTTGGCTTTCCTTTTTCCCTTGTGTGTTTGAAATGAAAGAAGAGGTGAGTCATGAGGAGGTGAGGCATGAAGAGACTGCATATCAGCTAAACTCAAGCTTCAGAACCACAAAAAACGTAGGAAAGGAAAGGCGCAGTTTCAAAAGAAATGATTTAAGTATGGTTTGAATTTTGACGTATGCATCTATTTTCGCGTGTATATGTGCATCTATTGTTCAGATAGACACGAATATAGACGCATAGTAAGATAAGTTTTGATAGTGAATTCTTATCATAAGTTTTAATGTATTTATGATGATTTTTGTGTATTTAAAATTAAGATCTTATGTAAACATATGAATGACAAATATTTTGATGTTCTCGTGAATTAGGTTTAATCATGTCGACGTCATCATCACCTAGTGCAGTGCAAGCTGGTGAGTCAATGAGCACATCCTCAAGTGAGGATGAAACATTGCGTCTTCATAATCGAGATGCATGGCTACGACAAAAAATTAAATGCATGTGTGATCGTTGTCGAGGGTGTATTTTTTGAGCACGTCGAATTGCAATGTCACACCTCAGCTTGTATGGAGAATGGGACCGAGAAAAATCACTGGTATTCATTGTTTTTTTTTACCACTAAGATTGCATGTCTATGTTACGGGAATTATATATCAACGTACATGAAACTCCCTTTTGTGGTTGAGCAGGATGCGGTGCCACATCCTCAGATGCTCCCTCCCAGGCGTCAAGAGGCTGCAAAACGTCGATGCGAGGAGGCAGAGTCTTCAAGAAGAGTAGAGACTGACGACCAGGATAGTAGCCCTCATGAAATGCCCCATCAAGTCGTAGAGGATGAGATTTTGGACAACATGGTACACCATCTATTTTCGCAACCGGTTCAAGAAGAAGGTCACTCTACGAAGCCAAATGATCCACTATATGTAGCATCATCTACTCCGTTGTATGAAGGTTGTACGCACTCTGTTCTTCGTGCGTCCCTCGAGATACTTAACTTGCAAACAATTTATGGATGGAGTAATGTCAGTTTGGATGCGTTATTGAAGTAGGTATCAATTCAGTTTGGCTTATATATGAATCATAATATTAATTGTTAATTCTATTTTGAAATCAGATAGAAATATATGTTGGTGGTTTTTTAACTCACTTTTAAAAATATATGTAGGTTATTATCACAAATGCTTCCAAAAGGAAACAAATTGCCAACTAAGAGAGAGCAAGCAAGACATTACTTGACATCTCTGGGAGGCCTCGATTATGTCAAGATCCATGCATGTGTCAATGATTGTCTTATTTCGTGGGATTCATGAGTTCGCACGAGAGTGTCCTGTTTGTGGTGAATCAAGATACGAAGTGGAGATGAAGTCAATGGATGTGCCTCGTAAGGTTTTGCGACATTTTTTTATTGTTCCACGTATAAAACTTATGTTCAAGTGTAAGTCTATTGGAAAGCTCATGTCATGGCATGCTAGTCATCGTTCAAGTGATGGAAAATGGAGGATCCCTGTAGACACACCCGCATGGCAACATATAGATAATTTGTGGCCCGTTTTCAAAGAAGAGCCAAGAAATTTGAGATTTGGTTTAGGTATGGATGGAATCAATCCAT
This sequence comes from Lygodium microphyllum, assembly GCF_053477565.2. Classification (NCBI taxonomy): domain Eukaryota; kingdom Viridiplantae; phylum Streptophyta; class Polypodiopsida; order Schizaeales; family Lygodiaceae; genus Lygodium; species Lygodium microphyllum. The sequence goes on along the minus strand of NC_141135.1, from coordinate 156,757,317 downwards.
TTGGCATCAAAAGCACATCATACAGTGTATGGCCAGTGGTATTGGTGAACTATAATATTCCTCCATCCATGGCAATTAAAAAGGGACATGTGATGTTGTCCCTTCTGATTCTTGGAAAGCACAAGGTAAAAAACATGGACATTTACTTAGAGCCTTTGATTGAAGAGTTAGAAATGTTATGGGAATGTATTGAGATGCAAGATACAAGTGCATCTGCATCCTCTAGAGATTTCACATTGAAGGCCATGCTGTTGTGGACCATGCACGACTTTTCAGGATACGGAGAGTGTTCAGGTACATGTATATAACTCTATATTTGAAATTCAAGACTTGAATCAATTATATTTTATTAATTCACTTGTTTTTTCAAGTTTAACCATGTTAGGATATCATGCATGTCCTATTTGCAGTCTCTCTCTAGTTTCCTCTAGGCGAGCACGTTTAAAGAAGGTTATCTACAACAATCATCATCGATTTCTTCCTATTGACCATCTCAAATATGTTCTCCATACTAATGGAATGACTCCACAATATCTAACCATTCGAGATTGGAAGGAGAGATGGATTAATGCCGACAGCCACCCTCCACTCGGCATGAGTCGGTAAGAAGTGCATTTCTCTCGATTGACTTTAAAGTATTTAGCATGATGAATTGTTTACATAATATATTGTTTGTTTGTTAGGTTCTCTATATTTTTTCATCTTCCATACTGGACTGAACTCAAGATCAATCACCTGTTGGACCCCATGCACATATTCAAAAATGTTGTATCTAAATTATGGGATCACTTGATAGGGGCTCGTGATTTAGTTAATGTAAGGGAGGATTTATGTAACATTGGTCGCATGAGACGAGCCTGGCCACGCATTGGACCCAGAGGAAAGATTGAGCTACCCCATGCACCTTGGATGTTGTCGAAGAACAAGGAAAAAATATTGAAGGAACAAATATATAGCTTTCGAACACCCATAGGATGCATGAGATGTCTCAAGGGAGCCTTCATAAAGAAAAAGAAAAGAGGTGTGGAGCAACTATCTCGTTTGAAGTTCCACGATTGGCACAAAATGATTCAAGTAAGGGTGTCTCTAACCATGAATATAGTAATTAGTGGAGTAACTATGTGTAAACTTTGGGGTATGATGACTTTTTCCTCATCTAATCATTTGATCTATGAATATTATTTACAGTCAGTTCGTACTTCCTACTAGCATATCCCATTGTTCCTCCAAAGATGTACGTGATATCATTTACAAGATGGGAGAGCTTGTGAGGTGTGTATACATTGTATTTTTTCATTATATATCTTTGAATTTCTACACAAAAATAAACAGTTCTCAAATACATCTTGACAGATACATGAGCTCGAAGGAAATTGATCCAAACACATTGCAAGATGCTCGAGTATTATCTGTTGAGGTGATTTGTTTGGTGGAGGAAAATTTTCCTCGATCCATTTTAACTACTCAGTTACATTTACTCGTACATTTGATTGATGAGATCGCACTTTGTGGGGCAGTTCATGTAAGGTGGATGTTTTTTCCTAAGCGCTTCATGAAAACCTTGAAAGATTTTGTGAGGCAAAAAGCACGGCCTGAGGGAAGCATGGCTGAGGGTTGGTTATCCCTTGTTTATATCTCTGAATATCTTGTTGAAGTGGATCCCTCTCAACCACGACTATGGAAAGATGATGAAGACTTGAGGATGACCTCTATAGTACCTCAAGGAAAAGGAATGAGTAAAGTGCTAACAAAAGAAGAACTTCGTAAGTTAAATAGTTTTTGTGTGCTCAATAGTGATGTAATGAGCAAATGGGTGACACTATATAATGAAGCAAGGGCAAGAAGAAAAAGCGAAAGACAAGAATTTCGCACTAGATATGGACGTAATGTCTCATTTCCAGATCATCTAAATGCGCTCCCACGTCATATTGATATAGATTGGTTACATGAGGAAATGGAGAGAATGGAAAAAGAGGAGAAAATTAATATATCTCAAGAAGAGTGGGAATATGCAGGAGGTTTCTTATCAAAGGTGGGACATACTATCAATTAATTTGTTTCTATAAGTTTTATTTTATATAAATAATTGACATGTTTGATCTTTTATCTTTTACTACTAGTGCACATTATTCAATGCACTTTGGTGTGAGGGTAAACATCTTCGAACTCAACGTATAGATGAAAAGAGAAATACCCAAGATTGTGCTATCCTTGCTCACTTCAAGGCTGCCAATGGTACCATGGAAGGTTATTGTGGCTTGATCCAAGATATTCTGAAGCTTGACTTTAGACGATTCTTTATATATGTACTGGATGTGAAGTGGTTTAAAGAAGTGGTAACAAATGGTGAGCATTGCACAATCAAACGTCATCCAAGTGGTTTTGTAATCATTGACTCTACAAAATTTCACCAAAACAAGAATGACATATTAGTACTACCTCAACAATGCGAGCAGGTATATATGCAAAGGCTAATTTTTTTATATGTATACATGTGATACATATACACAATATAATAAGTACTTAATTTTTTTGCTTTTGTTTTTCAAATATAGGTTGTGTATCATCCAATGGTAAACAATAACCGATGGCGGTATGTCATCCCTATATCTAATCGTTCAAAACCAATATATGGTAATATTACCGACATGGAGATAGCAGATGACAATCCAACAATTAATGATGATGTGCATGATGACACCATAATGGATTATATGCGTGATATAGTACAAGATGAACCTCGCGAGGATGTTCAAGGAAACGCAGAAGAAGACAATAATGTGATTGTCGATGATATTGATGAAGTTATTGAGCAATATAGCAACACATCTGATAGTGGGATAGACTTATTTGTTTCGTTACCTCTTGGTAACATAGACCTGGAAGTAGATAGTTTTGCAAGGGCTGATCTCATTGAAGATGTGATGGATCATTCACTATAACATACTTAATTTGCTTATTGATTCAATGTGTATTCCTAATTATATGCTTTTTATCATGCGCACACGTGCATACTCAAGAATCAATCGTCAATTTTAAAGCTAAATGGAATTTTCCATAATAAAAAGAAAGTATATTTTATCATCTTCAAGTACGTAGAGAAATTACGAGATACATATTGCAATGCTTGCTACTAATTGTAAGGTTTTTGTCGCTTGCCGCTAATTACTTATATCAAGCTTGTCAACTGGAGGAACTGCCATTCATTAGAGAGCAATGAAAAAGTAATTATTAACTCTATTTTTTTAATTCAATGATTCAATGTGTATTCTTAATTCTATGGTTTTTATCATGCGCACATGTGCATGCTCAAGAATCAATTTCAGGTGGTTAAATAATTATTAACTTTGGTTTTTTAATTATGTGAATTGCTAATTTTAGGTGGTTAAATAATTGTGCGTCTGCTGGCGTGTCTATATTAGCATCTGTTTGCGCGGATATATAGACGCAAAATTCGCGTCTATTTACACACGTTTACATGCACTTATAGACGCTCTGATAGACGCGTCCGACTTTGCGCGTCTAACATGCACGTCTATGCCTCGTTTCTATTGTAGTGGTAGACAATTTTTGTCCATGCTAATGTAATAAATCTTTGAGATACAATAATGCCCTATTTGAATCCTCTTGTTGTAGAATAGAATTGGAGACATACCCATACTATTAGTGTAATTTATATAAAATATCATATGTTTCATTGGTTCCAAAAACCTTTTCCAAAGTTGGCCAGGTTGAGTAGGCTCACAAAAGACCAAAATTACAACAAACAAAGCAGGAAGTTGAACACTAGTCTACATGAATGGAGCTTCTGCTAAGCATAGAGTCCACTCATCATCACTCTCCAACCTGCCTTTTGCAATGCAAGCCTCCTTAAAGTGTCATACACCACATTTTCAATAGTTCACAAATCCTCAAAGGAAGTACAACCTTGAGATATTGTCAAAAGCATTAGTAAGTAGTAACACTTACCACAGTTGCGTACCACAACACATGTCTTGGCACATTTTCTCTTGATCCAAACCTTTCATTGTGTATTCCATACCCAATACATCGGGAATTCTTGAAAAATAATAGTTCTAGACTTTTGCATACTCTCTATTATATTTTTATATGTATCCTGAAACATCACATAATTCTCACCAAGCAAGTGCACTTGTAAAAATTCTATATCTAGTTTCTCATTATGCAGTGGAAAATCAAATATTTGCCAGCATGCCTCAAAAGTAGAATCATATCTTGCAACCTAATAGCTTTCTATTTTATCTGCTTCATGAGCACTTATCTAATTTGTAATTAAAGCCACCCTAGAAGAGAATTTAATCTTTGCACATCATGTCCCTTGTATATATATTTATACAAATATTTAATATTAGCCACTATTGAGTAGACCCCTATGTATGCACTATATCACTTTGCCTTCTACAAATGGGATAGTTAGTATCATCAGCAATCTTTGTATGAACAAATATTCAAGCAATTTTTTAGTACATCAACACCACGCATGCAAGGACCATTAGGATTCAATGCATGAAAATGACCATGCATATTACATATTGAAATTGTCTCAAGTATTGTTGGAAATTTTACTTTATCAAGTAACTCAACACAAACCCATTTGTCATAGTGAGACACTTTAGGGGGCTTGAAAGGGTGCTCGTAGATTAGCAAAGTATGAGAATGTGGTAACATTTACTTTTGAAACTCAATCACACTAACATAACCTATGATATTCCTAAAGGGTTTCTCTTTCCATAGTGTATGCATCATACTAGAATGCTTTTTATGGAAATTTGAGTTATTAAATCAGAACGATCGTATGTACTTTGTCCAAGGAACAAATCATCAGTTATTATCTTTGACCACTTTGGGTTCACTACAAGATACATGCCACATATTGACATTTAAAGTGATGCAAATATTCATTTTGAAATATACCCCTATCATTGCTAAAAGCATCGGTATATACGTCTCTACAAATCCGAAATAACAATGCCAATAGTGACACATTTTGACACATATACCGATGCACATAGTGATACGTGCAGTAAATTAGCAACATGAATAGGCACATTTTGTAGAGAAAAAAATTAGGTGGCATGATGCCCTGTGACCTCCCAGCACCATGTGTGTTGAATAATGTTCTATAAAGCAATTACATATTGAATACACAATCGTCATTAAGACAGGTGCATCATGAGATGTTGAAAAAAAAGGTCACTAATTCAATATTTAAGTAAGTACATTGATTCAATATTTAAATAAGTACAAGATTGATTATGACAAATCATAGAACTACATGGAACCATAGAGAGGAGAGTCCAAAACAAACATGGAAATGTATCTATAAATATCACCAAATGCAAGCTTATATAAAGGATGAGAAATCATATCTAAGAAATGATACATGGAAAGAGCCTGCATGGATCATGGGGCCAAAAAAGAAAATGATGTGCACTGCATGAATCCAAGCAACTCTTATAGCTCCTCACTATTCGAAAGCTTGTCCTGATGCAATGGAGCATTGAATATATTGTACAATATAAACAACCAAAGATTAATCCACAATACATAATGCATCATAAAAAAGCTAATGAATGCAAACAAGAAAGTGGCTTAACTTACTAGGATGTTGTGCTCATACAATTTATTGATAAGTGCAGTGAGAGCGTATCTCTTTGCATACAGAGTCTCCAAACCTGTAGAATCGTGGTTTGTAGCGGAGTATTGCAAATAAAACAAAGTAGCATTGTTAGAAATAAGGTTGTTAGTACAAGTGATATTCCAAATAAGAAAGTGAGAAGAACCAAAAGAAAACTTACAAAATCCTCTAAATAAGTGCTATAAAATCATATTGGGGAATATGGGAATTTCCCATAAGTTTGGGACACGTGGTCAAATATTTGGATTTGTCATAACTTGAACACTTAACTCCAAACTTAGTAGTCCATAGCTCAATAGATTCCATTTTTCAACCAATGATAGGTCACATCATATGATTTTGAGAAACTTATGGGCATGTTATCCGGGTTCCATATTTTTAGTATTCAAAAAATGGGAACTGGGAGATACCCAAACTCTGACTAGATGATGACAAAGACAACTTCTGGCCTGCCATATCTTTAAAGTAGACCATTTAATCTAGAGATATACATGTGAAGATCTCTTATAGCTCCTCATCTATCATGGCTCAACTCATCCTACTCTTTTTTGTGGATATTATCAAAGGTAACTTGCAAAGTTAGAAAATGATGTTAGCATAATCAATATAAGGATTTAGGTAAAGCACGATAATATAACTATGAAAAAAATTATGTTAATTAAAACACATACACTAAATAATCCTTAAAAGAAAATTATCAATGAATTGAGCAAGTGAATGCAAATAGGACTGGACCTATGGCTCCATGTCAAACTCTTGGCATCGCTCGGCATACACTGGAAGGTCTATATATAGGTCTCCAAAGAAAGAGGAGTCTACTTCATTCACAAATTATTCTTGGCATATTGTCTCTTCATCTGCATTACCCGTGCTTGTCTCATTTGCATGCTCTAAGCCCTCCTTGCCGTCCACCCCCTGCAACACCAACCCCTCTACCTTCATACTCTCCTTGTCCGTGCTGGGGACATTGATTTCATCATACACTCGTGCACTTTGAGGTGTTGATGGCACAACATGCCACCATCAAGGTTGCCAAGGATTTGGATAGAAGACTACAAGTTCAATATCACATATATGTGTGTTACAAAGACTGAATCAACATTTTTGACTATTCCATACAATGAAAAAATTAATAAAAAATGTAATGCACCTGCTCACAACGACTCAATAAGACAAACATGTTGTATAGATCGTTCCATCTTTTCTCAAAATCTACCTCTAGAAATCTAGATGGACTTCACTATACAATTGCCCCAACTCCTTCTAATACCACTTTAAACCATTGTACATCCAATATGATCATGGAGAAGCTATGGTAATCCACTGAGATAATACTTTACAAGTTGCCAAAATACTCCATCTCATCTACTAGAGTATTCAGATTCATGGTCTGTAGTTGGCTCTCTTGCTCAAACTTTGTCCTGACACCACAATCCATTGTGGAGGAGCATATTTTATCGATGTGCTCAACTTGAAAATATTGCCCATGCCACCCTGCTACACTATAGATTTTGTAATGTACCTCAAAATAGTTAGGTTAGTTATTGTGTATAAAATCTAGATATAAGGACAAAGAATGCATACACTCATCTTTGAATTACATCCCCTCGAGAATTTTAGCTCCTCCCTAGAGACCTCTACCCCTTTGCGTGTGCGTAAGTACTACGGTCAAAGATTTATGCAACCACCTCGTAGGCATAAACCATGGTATATCATCCATGCCCTTGGAATATCAAACAAGTCGATGGTGTGTACTATGTCAAAATTTTGATCATGCTCCCTCTCCCTCTCTTTTTCCCTGCTCATACTTAGTGAGCCACTTCTCCATGGATGCATGATGCAAATTACAGAAACAATTCACTTTCTCCTTCATAGCATTGTCCATCCACTTTTCTATCTCATTTCCAATCATCACATCTCTTGCCAATCTATCATCATCATTCATTGTCCATAGCATACTGTTATTTGAATCTACCATTGGTGGCGGCCACTCTGAAATATGCACTAATGCCTCCGATACTAGTCAAAACTTTAGCCATGCTGCCTTTTCACCGCGATGGTTTTCATGAAAAGCGCTCCAAGAAGAATATCCATGGCATATGGATGGGTCCTACAATGTCCACTTCATCCAAGAGATGTACGAGGAGGTAAGTTTGTATCATGAGTATACTTGTGAGTAAGTACTTCTTAAGGAGAGAGACCATCTCCATCACTCCCCACCTTGCAGATTCAATAGAGGATATCTCGATCTCCTTCTCTGAGATTCATTGCATTAAATTTGACAAATTATAAATTGCCAAGCGTATTTCTAGAGTAAAAACTATCAAAAATTTAAAGAATTATGAATATTGAATTGGCACAAAATAGTAAAAAACTAAGGTTACTTGCTATCAAGGCTAGGATAAACTTGGCATATCTTATGTCAATCATAGGATTTTAGTCATGTTAGTTAGTCATCTTTAGAAAAAGTAGATATAAGGGAATGCATATCTCTCGAGGTATAGATATACTTGATGATTTGGTTCACCACATACTCTTCTTTGGTGGATAGGACCCAAGGAGCATGAGGTATTTGCAAGTGGCCATCACAACTCAAGAGTGGCTAGAGTGCCGCCACCTTGCCTACCTCCTTCAAATCCATTCGTGCCCCTATAGTATCTCTCTTTCGTGTGATATGGTCCCACAATAAGCTGCCCACATTCTTAAAAATATGCATGCGATCCAACAAATGGTTGATTTGTAAGTGGGTCCAATATGGAAACTCATAGAAAACTAAGAATAGTTGCACTCCATTTGGATGTGACTCCTCTCGTGGACCATTTTCAACTTGTACCAGCTTTGGATATTCATTCATATTGGAGGTCATCCAAGAAAACCTTCCCTTAGTTCAAGGCCCTCTGGTGAGAAAGTGATATGTCCTTGATATATCATGAGTTCTTCATGGTTCGTGACCTTCGAGAGTCTAAATGTTGCCTACATAATGGACATGCATGATAACTTGAGGTAACTAGATGTGTCACAATATCCCTATCTAGTCAACACAAACTTGTACGAGCTATATTAGATATTAGAAACAAGAATGGAAGTCCACTTACCTGAGCACTCCCTGAATCCTGGAAAGTCATGCATGGTCCACATAAGAATGGCTCGTATATTAGCAGACCGCCGACCGTTATGCTTACTAGTGTCTTCCACAATGACCCCCTCCTCTCTCAAAATCTTGAGCTTATCAACTAATGGATGGAGATAGATGTCCATGCTCTTGACTTTATAGCACCTCTAGGAATGAGCAAGCTAATGATTAGGTATTCTTTCTTCATAGAAAGCCATGGTGAGATGTAGTTTACAAGGACTATAGGCCACAAACTGTAAGACATTGAGCAGAGACCAAATGCATTCACGCCATCCATAGCAAGATCGAGCCAAAGATTTCTCGGCTCTCAAACAAAGAGTGGAAAGGTAGAGTCAATGTGGCTCCATGCACATGAATGTGATGATACTCATTGGACTCTATGTGTGGATCTATTTTGTGTATGTCATATTGTTAAGCTTACCATGCCTAACATACAAAACATGTGACATATATGCAGTATAAGTGAAAAGTGTCTGAGAACCTTCTGAGAGATGGTTTGCCCTTACAAGTCCTATCGACGGTAGCTGTGAGCACCACACTTTGGGCATGTCTCCATAGTCTCATAGTCTCCTCAAAACAACACAAAATCATTGACACATGCATGGATGTTGTTGTAGTCTATACCAATAATTCGTAAGTAGCACCAATCGTGCATCTTCACGAGAGTCAAGCATTGCATTTCTAGGTGGCAACATGTCATGTTTTAGCAACTTGAAAAAAAAATCAAGTACCTTTGAAGAGCATGATTTTTTTAAAATAATGAAGTCAAAGATAAAGGACCATAGTATATACCTAAACAACTCGGTCACACTCGCATTGCTTCATCCATACTTTGCCTATACACTTAGGATTGCAAGTAGCATCTTTAAGTGAGATATTAGCCCCCATCATATAATGGTAGGGACACCTCCTCTCTCAATAGATTAGATAACTCCACATCCATGGGAAGTAATGCATTGATCATTGTCTCCATCTCAAGCTCCAAGATTCGAGAAAGGTTCGAAAGGCCCACCATGTCTTTTGGTATCAAGGGCATAGTTAGTAGCATGCCTTCCAATGGGTTTATCGACTCAATGACTCCATTCATCACACACCCACAAACTCTTCTTACAGGCCATAATAGGTGCATTCCTTGGGATAGAATGCCACCTCAGGATCTTGGATGTTACAGCGAAAATCATTGTCCATTTTATCTATGCAATGATAGACAATATGTTTTTCTTTTCCTCATTATTTCTCTTTACCCATTTTAGTCTTTACTTTTCTTTCTCACTCTCTATTCTTATCTTTTCTCCATCTCTCTATTTCTTTCCCATCCACCTCTCCACAAACAAAAGTAAATAGAAAAATTAAAAAGCTTTCAAAACAAAGAAATGTGAAGCAAGGTCTCCCTCCCTCTCTTTATCTTGCTCTTTATCTCCATCTCTCTTTCCCTGTCCCTCCCTCCCTCCCTCCCTCTATCTCTTATTATTTTTGTTTTTCCTTTCCATCTCTTTTTTTCTATCTCCTTTCATCTCTCTATAACTCTCTTTCCCCCTTCTTTCTCTCTCTCTCTCTCTCTATATATATATATATATTCTCTTTTCCTCCATCTCTCTACTTTCCTCTTTCTCTTCCCTCTCTCTATTTTTATCTCTCCTATCTCTCTACTCTCTCCCTCTTTTTCTCTCTCTTTTTCTTTCTTTGTTTCTCTCTCCTCCTCTCTCTCCTTTCCTTCTCCCCTCTCTCACTCAACGCATCTCTCCATAAACAAAATTAAAGAGAGAAAACAAGAAACTTAAAAAACAAAAAAATGAAAAGTAATGTCTCCTTTCCTCTCTTGATCTCTCTCCCCCCTTTTCCTCTACTTTTCTCTCTTTCCCCTTTCTCTCATTTTCTCATTGTTTTTAGTATTTCTCTCTCCCTCTCTCTCTCTCTCTCTCTCTCTCTCTCTCTCTATTTTTATTGTTTCTTACATGTGTGTGTGTGTGTGTCTTTATTTGTCTCTCCCTCTTCCTTTCACTTCCCTTCCTCTCTTTCCCTTGCCCTTCTTTTTACCTCCTCCCTCTCTCTTCCTTCCTTGTCTCTCCCTTCCCTCTGTCTCACTTCCTTTTCTCTCCCCCTCTCTATTTTTATCTCGCCTCCCTCTCTATCTCTCCCCACCCCTGTATTTCTCTCTTTTTCGCTTTGTTTCCTCTCTCTTTATTTCTACCTCCCCCCTCTCTCTCCCTCATTGTTTCTATTACTCACCCTCCTCTCTCCCTCTTCATCTCTCTATTTCTCTCTTCCCCTCCCTCTTTGAAACATTTCTCTCCTTTCTCTCTCTCTTCCTCTCCTTTCCTTATTCTCCCTCTCTCCTTTCCTCTCTTCCTCTCTCTCAATGCATCTCTTCACAAACAAAATCAAAGAGAGAAAAGAAGAAAACACAAAAACAAAGCAGGAAGAGGTAATGTACCTATCTCAAAGACTCAAAGATGAAACCCTTTGTGCCTCCCTTTTGTGGCTTCCCTCCCTTCTCCTTCTTCTTCACGTATCGTACTGGTGTTGGTAGCAGCGGCGATGAGCTCTCTCTCTCTCTCTCTCTCTCTCTATATATATATATATATATATATATATATATATATATATATATATATATATATATATATATATATATATATATATATATATATAAGCTTTGGCCTTTCTCACTCTCTCTTTCATTCTCTCTCGAAAATGCTTTTGGCAAATATTGTGCTTGGATTTTTGTTGCATTTCTTTCTTAGAGAGGCGTCGCTATTAGCATGGCTAGCAACACAAATAGTGACTCTATTAGGGATGCTAATAGTGACATCACTATTTTTTGTCAGTGTCAGCCATCACTATCACCCCATTCCCTTGTAGTGGTTGCACATCATTGTTATGAAAAGATCAAGTTTTACCTTACTTTGCACTATGGCCATCGCATCTTGATATCACTAGTACATATGCCTTGGTCCATCAATAAATGGAACATGGTAAAACCACCCTTTTATCCACAAAGGCACCAATAAAATGTGTTTTTTGGTTATCCATCACTCTACTATATATGTCAAGCCTTTATATACTTATGTATATAATACGACTTGATTTTGAAGACACCAAGCCAACCTATACTACTTTATGCTACAATAAACATCAACAATAAATAGTTGTAGTGGTCAACCACCATGTAATATACACAATGTCTTCATGCACTTGAAGTTGAAATGCATGAAATTGCATTTGAGTAACATAATATTTATTTGGCATTTCATATGCATGTACAAAAATATCCACATAACTATAAGGAATTTTGATATACTACCCATCATCACCTTAGGGGAAAAGAAAGACATATAACATTAGCATATATGTTCTATGCAAGTTTGAAATGACAACACAATGACCTTTTGAAGTGTAAACATGAATATCTCAATGATTAAAAGTATCCTCATCACCTTGACCTAGCATGATAGCTGCAACCTCAATTCCTATTGGAATTGAGTATTGCATATTGTTAGTTTGTAAAACAATAAAGATGGCTACTCTCAATTCTGGTTAAAGAACTATGTTGCAATTGCATACATACAGATCTAAAAGCTCCCCAAGTGATTAGATAGCTTAGATCATGCTCGATGTCATAAACATAAAGTTGTGCCAACTTTGGCTTTTCTTGCCACTACATATTTGGTAAGACAAAACCTATACGATGATAAATGAAGCCATGCACTCTAAAGGTATAAGTAGTTCTAGAAACACTTAAAAGCTCATCAATATTGGCACCAAGAAACACAAATACAAGAGCACTATTATATGCTCGATATATTATTTTTGAACACTTTACTCCGAGGGTGCACACCATGCAATAGATCATGCAGGGGTTGCAATGGATGCTGTAATGGTTCTAACATTACTTTTTTATTTTGAAAGAAATATTTTCCATACAAAAATAATAAATGCATTTGTGCTTTACATCTCCATGGTTTGGCTAAGCATCGCTAACAAAACTCAGAAAGAACCCCCCAATGGAATGCACATTCAGGTCTTAAAATAATAATGTTACATTTGCAGGATGAAAATCCATTGCAGGTAGAGCATATAAAATAGAGAAAAATCCACCATTTTGAGGGTTAAATGTAAGAGAAATATGGAAGCCATTTACTAAAAGATTCCTTGAATCTACCCATTTCCACCATTGCCATCTATCAATCACGTTGGAGCTTCATGCATAAGGACATCTACTTTGTTATTTCCATTAGAAATTTTCACATGAGAAATAGCATTTTGAACATTTTTCCCCAAATAAGTAACTACCATATGATATTGAGTGGTAGAGAAAGGCATCATACAAACCATTCTATCATGTCTCATAGAAGAAGCTTCTCTTCTTTGTGAAATGTTATTTTGAGCAATGGTAGCAAAAGAGTTCTTTGCTTGCTTACACTAGGCATTTTCTATTTGCAATCTAACCATTTGAGACCCTAAGTCTAGCAATTTGTCTTTGTCTAAACCTTGTAGGATTGAGCACTTGTTTATGGACATGCAACATATATATACTCTCTACAAGTTCTTTGATATGGTAATCCCATATTGATTGGAGTTTGAGGAAATCTTAAGACAATGCATTCATTTCATTTTAAAATTCCATTAAACATTTTATTATTGATAGCTACTGATAATGAATCCACAAAATCATCTTTAAAAAAGTAGAGATACCACAATGACATACAAATGGATTAAAAATTGCCATGGTGGATACATGAGTACTTAAGACCTCAAAGGACATAGTGGACTTCAAAACTCATGTACAACATTGAGTGACAAAAAAAGGCATTAGACAAACCATCTTGTCATGTCTCATAAAATAAGCACACAATGGCATGCAACAAGATATTATAGAGAGGAGCACACTAAGAGTTTGCAATGGTGGATAGCATTAGGCTTTCATGTTGCCATGGTTGGTAGTATGAGTAGTTAAGGCTTGGAGGGGCATGGTTTAGTTGATGAGATATCAAAGTATTAGATAAGGTTTTAAGAAACAAGCTTCTAAGAGCTTCATAACTAGGGTTTAGGATATTAGGATTAAGGCCAAAGAGTTTTTTCTAGGGAGGCACATGCTTAGGATTTTGAAAAGGTAGGCCTATAGTATGACATAAGAATAACAAAATCAAAATGGGATTATTTTAGAGAGAAGCACGCTAAAAGTTTGCAACATTGGATAGCATTAGGACCTAAGGTTGGCCACTATAGGTAGCATGGGCACTTAAGGCTTTAGACCCCACAATGACTTGCAAATGGATTGAAGTTTGCCATTGTGGATAGATGAATGCTTAAGACCTCGAAGGACATAGTGTATTCAAAACTCTCATACAACATTGAGTGACCAGAAAAGGCATCAAACAAGCCACGCTATCATGTCTTACAAAAGAAGCTTCTATTTTTTGTGAAATGTTATGATGAACAACTAAAGTAGAAGAATTCTTTGCTTGCCTGCAAGTCATGGTGGGTAGCATGAGCACTACCCTATCATGTCTCACAAAGGGGTGCCTCAATCACTAGTTTCTTACTTGAGGGTGCTCATAGGTAGATCTTGCAAGTCATTCTCCTTAGTTTGATGGTCAATAGGTGGCTCACCTTCCTTCTTTGAGGTTGTAAGCCTAGATAAGAGTTTACAACTTGATTTTTTGACATGATAAAGTCCCTTGGTGAGTGAGGGGCTTAGTTTTGAGTGCAACGTATGGGCTTTAAAATTAATTCAGAGTCCCATCATGAAAAAAGGAAAAGTATAAGTACTAGAAGATACTTGTCAGCTTGTGAGGGCTAGGTAGGTTTGCAGGTTCGAGTGATGAGGTCCCTTGTTGATGCATTGCCCTCTTGGGATGAAACCTAGTGGTGGGATATCAAGCAAATAAAAAATGAGAAATAAAATGCAAGGTTCTAATAGGTTATTGGGTATGAGTGGTGATGCCTTGATCTCCTTAGGGCAATATAGAAAAGAAATGGTCAACGAACCACCCCCACTAATAAATACAAGTGACTATATCGCTTGATGGACTAGAAAAATTAAAGGGTATAATAGTCTTACTATCTTTTGCACTAGAGGTTTCTAAGTGGCAGGGTGTTGGCCTGGGACCATTGCTTGTGCTCATGAGTCTTATGAGAGGGTGGGTTCTTCCCTAAGTGTATGTCCAACTAGGCTAGGATATCCTTGGGTCACGTCATGATCATTTGATAGTAAAGATAGTTATTCGGTATGATTGCCTTAGGGGAACCCTCATTTCTTAGTTCTAGTCTTGGATTTTGAATCTATATTGTGGGGATGAGTGTTTCATTTTCTATTTGATTTATAGCCCTATTCCTTCTGTCAGTATACTTTACGTAGCATTTTCTTTTGGCATATTTTGATTATAGATTTGATAGGTTGGGTCGCCCTATCTTGTGATTGCCAATGAGAGTAGAGTTTAAAGGCACATTTTGTAGGATTTTAGCATTTCAAGCAGATTTGCAAGCCATTTGATGGGGAAAATGAAGATTTAAGGCTCAAATGTAACTCGTTTTGCAAGGTGACTAAGGCACAAGATATAATGGGAGATTTTAAAGCTAAAGACAAAGCAAGCATAAAGTTTACATTAGGAGAAGTCTTGGGCAGTCCAATCATCAATTTTGAGTCAAAGCCTATTTTTTAGATCAAAGTTGATGCTAAAATAACCTTCATTTATGGGAAAAGCAATGGGATAGCCTATAGGACATTTAAATTCCCAATTTTGGCCAAAATTGAAAAGGAATAGGACTAAAGGAGTACCTAAAAAGAGAAAGAATGGCATGAGGAAGAAGAGGAATAGCAAGATAAATAACATGAAAGAGAAAAAGAGAGAGATCATATTTCACTTCTTCTCCTCCAATACTATACAAATCAAGCATGTGAATATAGAAATGTAGTCAACTTGTCACCCTCTATGCAATGATACCACTGTTATGGGTTGTTTTTTAGTATTTTCAAATCTAAAATTTCAATCATTCTCTCTCCAAAAATGCAAGCTTTCTCTCTCCTCCATAGCCATTAACATATATTCTTATGAGAGAAGGGGAATGGGAGTGTGAGTGGGAGAGGTGAAGACTATGTGGCAAAGAGGCATCACAACATGGTGCTAGAGCATGTGGGAGCATGTCCAAGAGAGTTTGTGGCTTTAAGGATAGTCACTAACATTGGATCTTGCACAACGCAACATAGCATTATGGTTTCATAGTGGTTTGCAAGTAAGTATGAGTAATTTAATGGCAAATGATATTGAAATGAAAAATGTTTTAGAAGGAGATAAATGAAGAAAAACAATGAATTGTTAGCACCTTGGATTTTATCTTTGTTATTTTTTTGAGTTTTTGTACAATAAATATCACAACATGGTGCTAGAGCACGTGGGAGCATGTCCAAGAGAGTTTGTGGCTTTAAGGATCATCACTAACATTGGATCTTGCACAACGCGACATAACATTATGGTAGCATAATGGTTTGCAAGTAAGTATGAGTAATTTAATGGCAAATGATATTGAAATGAAAAGTGTTTTAGAAGGAGATAAATGAAGAAAAATAATGAAATGTTAGCACCTTGGATTTTTTCTTTTTTTTAAATTTTTGTACAATAAATAGGTAAAAATAGTAAAAATAAAGGACAAAGATAAAAATACTCCAAGGTAACTTGCTAGCCTAAAAATACTCTATCCTAAAAATACTAGTATGTAGGATAAAAATACCAACATGTATTTGTGTGAAGTTAGCTTGCTAGCCTACATACTAGTTTGTCATGGCCGTATGGCTATGGGGGTTGGGTGTTTGAGATCCAGGGTATGCTTCGTGTGAGAGAGCCATTGTCGAGCCCATTTTAGGTCCCAATATAATTTCAATCTTAAAAAATCCATTTAAAAACATGTGGATTTTCCATCTTTTAATGTAACAGGTTAAACATTTTTCAATTTCACTTGTAGTAAATAACATGTAAATGTGCAAATATGTCAAGAATTTACATTTCATTGATGAAATTACTTATTTAACATTTCTTGAGCATTGATTAACTTGTTTTGAAATGTACCTTGTTTATTGACTTGCATTGTGTAATGGGGACATTATAACAAGAGTGTTTTAACTTGTGCATATGAATGAGTGCATTTAACAATAATATACATAAGTCTAAATTCTTTGTGTGTATGCCCTAATGGTATGGTGCTTAGTTTTGAGGGACACGAGTGCTATGTTTGAGGTGTGAACAAGTGCTTAAACTCATTAAGCAGTGAGCTAACACATTATGTTCATGAGTGCATGTGAAAGTATGTGCACTAGTGTATGCGCATTGAAGTGAACAAATCATGATTACCATATGTTGTATGCATGAGTGCATAATAGAAGTATACAAACGTGTGATTCATCGAATGTGCACTAGTGCAATAATTACCATGTGCTCGAGTGCATCAATATGTGCATGAGTGAGATGAAACAAACATATGGATGAATCAATTGGAAGCTATGGGAAAAGGTTGATGAATAAGAATACTCATGTGCACAACTACAAGTTATTGTGTGCTTGTGTATGAGTCAAAACTAGTATGTGTGTATGATTAGCATGGGTAGCATGTGCACAAACAAAGATCAATGACCTAAACCAAGTCGAGGCCACTTGAGCACATGAGATGAATTAGTACCAAAATGGAGTGATCGTGAGCCTATGCAGTCAAGAGCACATGATGGGGTGGCATGATGCAAAATCCCTCAAAGTATGTAGCTCAAGGCCAAGGATGGTTGGCCCATCTAGCTCAATAAAACCCTAATTATCCTAATCATCACAATCTAACATATAACTAGCCTTACCAAAATGACTATGCCACCTATTGAAACCTTACTAAGATGCCTACAAATGCTACCAATATTTAGGCTGATGTAGAGTTAAACATAAAATTGCATCTAATGCTTTCAACAATGATTCAACATGCATGGAAACCATTAAGCAATTACTACAAGGAGAAGCACAAAAATAGCATACATGATTGATGAAGATGATGATGAGGTTGAGCAGAGATGGTAAGACTTTGCAATTGTAGCATGATGGAGGTCACAATATTGATTATCAACATTTGGCCATGATGACAATCCTCCTTCTTGCCACAAAAACAATTGTTTTGTTGCTTCAATGTTTGTTATTCTACTTATCACAAGAACTTAGAAAAAACAACAAAAGTTGTAAGGATGAGTTTTTTTTTCTTTCTCTTTATCTTTTCAACCAATATAGTAAACTCATAATTTTGTGCATTTATTTAGGAGGCCTTATGTATGTGGGTTTTTTTTTAAAATTCTTTTTGTGTTTTTGTAGTTTCCTCTTGTGTTTTTTGTACTTTTTGTGTTTCTTCTAATCTAATATTGTGTTTTTAAAAAATATTCAAAACTATTTCTTTTCACTTCCACAAATTAAATCCCTCCTAAGATATAGTCATGTACATTTTGGATCATGCATGCTATGGGTACCGCGTGATCAATTCTTTCATTAATCCAATCCATAATCTAATGTTAAGCCTTTTAGTCTACCATATAAAGATAGGAATGTGAGAACCTTAGTGATTGGACCATTCTTTGTCTTAGTACGAAACCCAAAATATTGGGTAAGTGCACAATGGTTGGGACATTTGGGGTAGGATGAGGCAGAGCGTCCCAAGGATGCACGATCAGAGGAACAAAGGAAGCCGCAAGACCTCCCTAAACATTTCTCTAGATTCAAACGAGGAGACAAGGTAGTGGTTCTGCTAAGTGCCAAGCACCAAGGGCAAACCAGTGAACCAATCAAAGGGCCAGCCAAGGTCAAGGAGGTAAACCTAGCCCTGGAAGGGGAAGTACCCCGACCAGTGTTCATTGCCGAGGACTTGACCGCGGAAGAAGAGTCCAGTCTTGTCACTCTTTTGCGGGAGTACCGGGACGTATTTGCTTGGTCCTTAGAAGAGCTACGAGGGGTAGATCCGAGTGTTGTGACTCACAACATACCCATGACGACGGATGCTACGCCGGTCAAGCAGTGACCATATCCCATGAATCCGAAGCACGCTCATGCTGTCAAGGAGGAAATCGACAAGCTGATGAGAGCTCGATTCATTTATGAAATTGAGCACACAGACTGGGTGTCACCCATAGTCATTGTGATGAAGAAAAACGGCAAGATTCGAGTGTGCATCAATTACAAGAAGGTGAACGCCGCTACAAAGAGAGACAACTACCCCTTACCGTACAACGATCACATGCTTGAGAGAGTGGCAGGTAAGGAAGCCTACAGTTTCCTGGATGGCTTCTCGGGGTACAATCGGGTGCAAGTGTATCCTGCAGACAGGCACAAGACCGCCTTCGCCACTGAGTGGAGCGTCTTTGCATACGTAGTCATGCCCTTCGGACTAACCAATGCCCCCGCCACCTTTCAATGCCTCATGTGTACCATATTCAAGGACATGCTTCTCTCCCTGAACCCCGTGAAATGTCAGTTTTGGGTGAAGCACGGATGCATCTTGGGACACGTGGTGTCCAAGAATGGCATTGCCATGGACTTCTCGAAGGTCAAAGTTATGGTGGACCTTCCACCCCCAGGTAATTACAGGGGAGTTCAATGCTTCTTAGGTCACACATGATACTATCGGCGGTTTGTACTGAACTACGCGCTGATCGCTAGGCCATTGTACAAACTGCTAATTGTCTTCGAGTGGACTGAAGCATGCCAATTGGCATACGAAGAATTGAAAAGAGCCCTAACAATGGCACCTATTCTACGAGCCCCAGACAGGACCATTACTTTCCACGTACACATTGACGCCTCTAAATTTGTCGTGGGGGCAGTGTTGTGCCAACGGGGTGAGCATAATCTAGATTACCCAGTGAGTTTTGCTAGCAGGCAACTCACTGAGACGGAGATGAATTATTCGACAATGGAAAGGGAGGGATTAGCCATGGTGTTCGCCGTGAAGAAGTTCCGGCATTACCTACTGGCCACCCCCTTCACCTTCTTCATGGACCATCAAGCCCTACTCTATTTAGTGAACAAACCTTGTGCTACAGGACGTATAGCTCGATGGCTTCTCCTGCTCCTAGAGTTCGACTTCTCAGTGGTGGTGCAGAAGGGAAAACAACATTACATGGCTGATCATCTGTCCCGTATACCCACAGGAGAAGCTGTTGGACAAGGCATCATGGACGAGTTACCAAACAGCCACTTATTCCATATGTCCAGAGAGGGAGACCTATTCAGGGCCGATCTGACACCATACTAGGCAGACGACATAGTCCAAGTGCTCGAGCATGGGCTGCCCGAACGACCAATAGAAGGGGCATGACTTGGGCGCTTGATCCTGAAAATCCAGCCCTACCAGCTGATTGCAGGCCAGCTCTATAGGCTGGGGCAAGACGGATTGTTACGTAGATGCGTATGTGAGCATGAGATGCACGATGTGCTCTCAGAGGCGCACAACGATATTGCAGGAGGACACTTTAGCGGGGACACTTCAGTATGGAAGGTGCTGCAGTCCTAGCTATGGTGGCCCACACTCTTCCGCGATGCCACACAATTCGTCAAGCATTGTGACGAGTGCCAACGGACAAAAGTCCCGGTTCGTAAAGATCAGATGGAGTTAACCCCGATTATTGCTCGCCAACCCTTCAAAAAATGGGGGATTGACTTCATAGGACCCATCAGCCCCGCGGCACAATACTCACAAGCCAGGTACATCGTGGTGGCCACGGATTACCTCACCAAATGGGCGGAGGCGAGAGCCCCGCAGAGAAACGATGCTAGGACGACTGCCAAGTTCTTATGGGAGCAAGTAATCTCGCGTTTTGGTTGCCCCATTGAACTGGTCAGCGACCAGGGAACGCACTTCATCAACGAAGTGATAGCCCATCTCCTATCCACATTTCTCATCATCCATCGCAAATCCTCACCATACTACCCTCAGGCTAATGGCCAGGCTAAATCAACCAACAAAATTCTCATCAATGTCTTGACTAAAGTAGTCTCAGCCTCACGAAGTGACTGGGATAACAAGTTGATGGCAGCCCTGTGGGCCTACCGAATAGCTTATAAAATGGTCGTCGGTCAAACACCTTTTAGGCTAACCTATGGAACCGAAGCCATTCTCCCATTAGAATTCTTCGTCCCTAGCCTGAGGATAGCACTCCAAGAACGATGGGAAGGGAAGGAGGCATGGACGCAATGCTTGGTTGAGCTGGAACGCCTGTCAGAAGTTCGTCTCCTAGCCACCCACGCACTTTTCTACTCAGTTAAAGGACATAAGCAAAAGATGAAATTCAAAGGTCTCGGACCCTTTAAGGTCAGGGCAATCAACCGAACTGGTAATGTCGAGCTGGAAACACTGGATGGTGAGGGAATGGGTTTCTTCAATGGCAGTCGGGTCAAGAAGTACTACCCGCCCAGTCATTCGTTGCATGAGCCACCAATGGTAGAACCACCCGTCAAAATACGAGTAGCCACAATTACGGAAATCTGCGAGAATGAGGAGGAGCCTATAGAACCCGCCTACATCCGTGTCACGGTCACGGCCAAGCAGACGTGCTCCTTCGACGCCCTGATTGATGAGGGGGCGGATTTTAACGTTTTAACGCACGAACATTGGACCCAGCTTGGCGCACCAATACTTCATCCCACAATAGCCAAATTAAGTCCATACGGGGCTCAATCCTACCCGATCCTCGGCACATGCCGAGTCGCCATTTCTATCGAGTCTACAACTATCCCCATGCTGTTTTACGTATTGCCAAGTACCATGGATGCAAGCACAGAGTCATTGCTCGGGTGAACTTTTAAAAAGCAGACCTGCTGCAATGTTGATTATGAGTCGCAATGCATCCACTTAACGATCGGGAACGTGCCTATTGTCACAACTTTCAGCAAGGGCCTCGTAACCCTATCACCGCTCATAGGGCCACCGATAGAAACAGTCGTAGCTAGGACTAAGGAGGGGGGCCATGCATATTTACCACACCCAGATCCCCATAAACCGCAGCCTGCCGCACCCAAAGCAAAACCTCAACAAACTCACTTGCAATGGTTACCTAAGAAGCCTCGAGAACTGCCTAGAACGATGAGAAGACTATGGGTGGCACATGGTCGTCAGATGTTTCAGATGATACAAAGTCTTTGCTTAGTGCATTTCCTTACTTACTTTGTGATTCTACTAATTTTGATGATCATAAACCTCCTTCACCTCCAAAGAAGATTGATGAAAAATTGGAGATCTATGTCGATCTTCCTATTGAGATAGAGCATGGATTCTATTCTATTGAATATGATGTCTTTGATGATGCTATGTCTGTCCAAGGGGATCCAATATCGTATATGGAAGCTATCAATTCGTCTCAAAGGGATCAATGGCAAGAAGCTTGAGTACGATTCTTTAATCTCCAAAGGTACATGGATTCTTACTGAACTTCCCCCAAATCGTGTTCCTATCAAATGTAAATGGGTTTATAAAACCAAGACCAAAGCTGATGGCTCGTTTGATAAGTTCAAAGCACGACTTGTTGCAAAAGGTTACTCACAGATTGCAGGAGTAGATTATCAAGAAACATTTTCTCCCGTTGTGCGCTCCACAACTGTTCATATGATGTTGGCTTTTGCAACACTATTTGATCTAGAAATTCACCAAATGGATGTTAAAACGGCTTTTCTCAATGGAGATCTTGAAGAAGAAATCTATATGGAGCAACTTGAAGGTTTTATGATTGCAGGAAAGGAGCATCTTGTATGCCAACTTCATCGTGCATTATATGGATTGAAGCAAGCCTCTCGTGCTTGGTATATTAAGATTGATCAGTTCCTCACATCTAAAGGTTTTGTTGCATGTTTTGCTGATCCAAATCTTTACATCAAAAGGGAGGACAAATATTTTATTATTCTTGCTCTATATGTTGATGATACTATTCTTGTGTCAAATAATATTGCTTTCTTGGATGCTATGAAGAAGCTTTTATCGACTGCATTTGAAATGGTGGATCTTGGTGAGATACATTCTTGTTTGGGTATTCAAGTTCAACGACACCGACAACAAGGCATTCTTCTTCTTCGCCAAACAAAGTTTATTAATGATATTGTTAAGAAGTTTGGGTTGACAAATGCGCACTCTGCCAACACTCCCATTCTTTCAAGCTCTACCAAGGGTACATCTACAACACGCAACGAAGAATCAGCCATTCATCAACCTTTTGCTAATCTTGTTGGCTGTCTTCAATTTATTGGTTTAAACACAAGACCAGATATTTTATTTGTAGCTAATTTTTTGGGATAGTATCTTTCTTCCCCTTCCACTATTCATTGGAGTGCTGCAAAACATATTCTTAAGTACCTCAAGGGTACTAAGGAATTTGGTCTTATTTATCGTCGTCGAGGGGATTCTTCTTTATCTTCTTCAACTTCTCTTGACCTTATTGGATATACAGATGCTGATTGGGAAAGTTCACACTTATCCATGCGATCTACAAGTGGGAATTGTTTCTTTGTAAATGGATGTTTGGTTTCTTGGTCCAGCAAGAAACAACGATGTGTTGCAGTTTCTACAACTGAGGCCGAATATGTTGCTGCATCATTAGCAGCTCGCGAGCTAGTTTGGCTTCGACAACTACTTGCAGATTTGGGACATCCTTCATCATCTAGTACACCTCTTCGATGCGATAACCAAAGTGCTATTAGTCTTACCAAAGACTATATACAACATAGTAAATCAAAGCATATTGCTATTCATTATCATTATGTTCGACATGAAGTCAAGAAAGGTTCCATTATGGTGGACCATTGTCCCAGTGATCAAATGGTTGCAGACATCTTCACAAAAGCTCTTAGTGAAGCTCGCTTTAGTTCATTAAGACATGCACTTGGTATTGTTCCAAGTTCTTGTCTCACTGATAAAGGCATGTATCATTGTATTCAAGAAAACTTTATAGTAAATCATTTTTGTATCGTAGGTATGTGTAGGGGCTCGGGTTTTTCCCTTGTTCTCCCCAAGGACTATATCTTAGGAGGGATTTAATTTGTGGAAGTGAAAAGAAATAGTTTTGAATATTTTTTAAAAACACGATATTAGATTAGAAGAAACACAAAAAGTACAAAAAACACAAGAGGAAACTACAAAAACACAAAAAGAATTGAAAAAAAACCCACTTACATCAGGCCTCCTAAATAAATGCACAAAATTATGAGTTTACTATATTGGTTGAAAAGATAAAGAGAAAAAAAAAGCAACTCATCCTTACAACTTTTGTTGTTTTTTCTAAGTTCTTGTGATAAGTAGAATAACAAACATTGAAGCGACAAAAAAATTGTTTTTGTGGCAAGAAGGAGGATTGTCATAATGGCCAAATGTTGATAATCAATATTGTGACCTCCATCATGCTACAATTGCAAAGTCTTACCATCTCTGCTCAACCTCATCATCATCTTCATCAATCATGTATGCTATTTTTGTGCTTCTCCTTGTAGTAATTGCTTAATGGTTTCCATGCATGTTGAATCATTGTTGAAAGCATTAGATGCAATTTTATGTTTAACTCTACATCAGCCTAAATATTGGTAGCATTTGTAGGCATCTTAGTAAGGTTTCAATAGGTGGCATAGTCATTTTGGTAAGGCTAGTTATATGTTAGATTGTGATGATTAGGATAATTAGGGTTTTATCGAGCTAGATGCACCAACCATCCTTGGCCTTGAGCTACATACTTTGAGGGATTTTGCATCATGCCACCCCATCATATGCTCTTGACTGCATAGGCTCATGATCACTCCATTTTGGTACTAATTCATCTCATGTGCTCAAGTGGCCTCGACTTGGTTTAGGTCATTGATCTTTGTTTGTGCACATGCTACCCATGCTAATCGTACACACATGCTAGTTTTGACTCATACACAAGCACACAATAACTTGTAGTTGTGCACATGAGTATTCTTATTCATCAACCTTCTCCCATAGCTTCCAATTGATTCATCCATATGTTTGTTTCATCTCACTCATGCACATATTGATGCACTCGAGCACATGGTAATTATTGCACTAGTGCACATTCGATGAATCACACGTTTGTATACTTCTATTATGCACTTATGCATACAACATATGGTAATCATGATTTGTTCACTTCAATGCGCATACACTAGTGCACATACTTTCACATGTACTCATGAACATAATGTGTTAGCTCACTTCTTAATGAGTTTAAGCACTTGTTCACACCTCAAACATAGCACTCGTGTCCCTCAAAACTAAGCACCATACCACTAGGGCATACACACAAAGAATTTAGACTTATGTATATTATTGTTAAATGCACTCATTCATATGCACAAGTTAAAACACTCTTGTTATAATGTCCCCATTACACAATGCAAGTCAATAAACAAGGTACATTTCAAAACAAGTTAATCAATGCTCAAGAAATGTTAAATAAGTAATTTCATCAATGAAATGTAAATTCTTGACATATTTGCACATTTACATGTTATTAACTACAAGTGAAATTGAAAAATGTTTAACCTGTTACATTAAAAGATGGAAAATCCACATGTTTTTAAATGGATTTTTTAAGATTGAAATTATATTGGGACCTAAAATGGGCTCGACAATGGCTACACGAAGCATACCCTAGATCTCAAACACCCAATCCCCATAGCCATACGGCCATGACAAACTAGTATGTAGGCTAGCAAGCTAACTTCACACAAATACATGTTGGTATTTTTATCCTACATACTAGTATTTTTAGGATAGAGTATTTTTAGGCTAGCAATATACCTTGGAGTTTTTTTATATTTGTCCTTTATTTTTACTATTTTTACCTATTTATTGTAAAAAAATTCAAAAAAGAAAAAGAAAAATCCAAGGTGCTAACAATTCATTATTTTTCTTCATTTATCTCCTTCTAAAACATTTTTCATTTCAATATCATTTGCCATTAAATTACTCATACTTACTTGCAGACCATTATGCCACCATAATGCTATGTCGCGTTGTGTAAGATCCAATGTTAGTGACGATCCTTAAAGCCACAAACTCTCTTGGACATGCTCCCACTTGCTCTAGCACCATGTTGTGATATTTATTGTACAAAAACTCAAAAAAATAACAAAGATAAAATCCAACGTGCTAACAATTTATTGTTTTTCTTCATTTATCTCCTTCTAAAACATTTTTCATTTCAATATCATTTGCCATTAAATTACTCATACTTACTTGCAAACCACTATGAAACCATAATGCTATGTTGTGTTGTGCAAGATCCAATGTTAGTGACGATCCTTAAAGCCACAAACTCTCTTGGACATGCTCCCACGTGCTCTAGCACCATGTTGTGATGCCTCTTTGCCACATAGTCTTCACCTCTCCCACTCACACTCCCATTCCCCTTCTCTCATTAGAATATATGTTAATGGCTATGGAGGAGAGAGAAAGATTGCATTTTTGGAGAGAGAATGATTGAAATTTTAGATTTGAAATACTAAAAAACAACCCATAACAGTGGTATCATTGCATAGACGGTGACAAGTTGACTCCATTTCTATATTCACATGCTTGATTTGTATAGTATTGGAGGAGAAGAAGTGAAATATGATCTCTCTCTTTTTCTCTTTCATGTTATTTATCTTGCTATTCCTCTTCTTCCTCATGCCATTCTTCCTCTTTTTAGGTACTCCTTTAGTTCTATTCCTTTTCAATTTTGGCCAAAATTGGGAATTTAAATGTCCTATAGGCTATCCCATTGCTTTTCCCATAAATGAAGGTTATTTTAGCATCAACTTTGATCTAAAAAATAGGCTTTGACTCAAAATTGATGATTGGAGAACCCAAGGCTTCTCCTAATGTAAACTTTATGCTTGCTTTGTCTTTAGCTTTAAAATGTCCCATTATATCTTGTGCCTTAGTCACCTTGAAAAACGCGTTACATTTGAGCCTTAAATCTTCATTTTCCCCATCAAACGGCTTTCAAATCTACTTGAAATGCTAAAATCCTACAAAATGTGCCTTTAAACTCTACTCTCATTGGCAATCACAAGATAGGGCGACCCAACCTATCAAATCTATAATCAAAATATGCCAAAAGAAAATGATACGTAAAGTATACTGACAGAAGGAATAGGGCTATAAATCAAATAGAAAATGAAACACTCATCCCCACAATATAGATTCAAAATCCAAGACTAGAACTAAGAAATGAGGGTTCCCCTAAGGCAATCATACTGAATAACTATCTTTACTATCAAATGATCATGACGTGACCTAAGGATATCCTAGCCTAGTTGGACATACACTTAGGGAAGAACCCACCCTCTCATAAGACTCATGAGCACAAGCAATAGTCCCAGGCCAACACCCTACCACTTAGAAACCTCTAGTGCAAAAGATAGTAAGACTATTATACCCTTTAATTTTTCCAGTCCATCAAGCGATATAGTCACTTGTATTTATTAGTGGGGGTGGTTCATTGACCATTTCTTTTCTATAATGCCCTAAGGAGATCAAGGCATCACCACTCATACCCAATAACCTATTAGAACCTTGCATTTTATTTCTCATTTTTTATTTGCTTGATATCCCACCGCTAGGTTTCATCCCAAGAGGGCAATGCATCAACAAGGGACCTCATCACTCGAACATGGAAACCTACCTAGCCCTCACAAGCTGACAAGTATATTCTAGTACTTATACTTTTACTTTACTTTTTTCACGATGGGACTCTGAATTAATTTTAAAGCCCATACGTTGCACTCAAAACTAAGCCCCTCACTCACCAAGGGACTTTATCATGTCAAAAAATCAAGTTGTAAACTCTTATCTAGGCTTACAGCCTCAAAGAAGGAAGGTGAGCCACCTATTGACCATCAAACTAAGGAGAATGACTTGCAAGATCTACCTATGAGCACCCTCAAGTAAGAAACTAGTGATTGAGGCACCCCTTTGTGAGACATGATAGGGTAGTGCTCATGCTACCCACCATGACTTGCAGGCAAGCAAAGAATTCTTCTACTTTAGTTGTTCATCATAACATTTCACAAAAAATAGAAGCTTCTTTTGTAAGACATGATAGGGTGGCTTGTTTGATGCCTTTTCCGGTCACTCAATGTTGTATAAGAGTTTTGAATCCACTATGTCCTTTGAGGTCTTAAGCATTCATGTATCCACAATGGAAAACTTTAATCCATTTGCAAGTCATTGTGGTGTCTAAAGCCTTAAGTGCCCGTGCTACCTATAGTGACCAACCTTAGGTCCTAATGCTATCCAATGTTGCAAACTTTTAGCGTGCTTCTCTCTAGAATAATCCCATTTTGATTTTGTTATTCTTATGTCATACTATAGGCCTACCTTTTCAAAATCCTAAGCCTGTGCCTCCCTAGAACAAACTCTTTGGCCTTAATCCTAATATCCTAAACCCTAGTTATGAAGCTCTTAGAAGCTTGTTTCTTAAAACCTTATCTAATACTTTGATATCTCATCAACTAAACCATGCCCCTCCAAGCCTTAACTACTCATACTACCAACCATGGCAACATGAAAGCCTAATACTATCCACCATTGCAAACTCTTAGTGTGCTCCTCTCTATAATATCTTGTTGCATGCCATTGTGTGCTTATTTTATGAGACATGACAGGATGGTTTGTCTAATGCCTTTTTTTGTCACTCAATGTTGTACATGAGTTTTGAAGTCCACTATGTCCTTTGAGGTCTTAAGTACTCACGTATCAACCATGGCAATTTTTAATCCATTTGTATGTCATTGTGGTATCTCTACTTTTTTAAAGATGATTTTGTAGATTCATTATCAATAGCTATCAATAATAAAATGTTTAATGGAATTTTAAAATGAAATGAATGCATTGTCTTAAGATTTCCTCAAACTCCAATCAATATGGGATTACCATATCAAAGAACTTGTAGAGAGTATATATATGTTGCATGTCCATAAACAAGTGCTCAATCCTACAAGGTTTAAACAAAGACAAATTGCTAGACTTAGGGTCTCAAATGGTTAGATTGCAAATAGAAAATGCCTAGTGTAAGCAAGCAAAGAACTCTTTTGCTACCATTGCTCAAAATAACATTTCACAAAGAAGAGAAGCTTCTTCTACGAGACGTGATAGAATGGTTTGTATGATGCCTTTTTCTACCACTCAATATCATATGGTAGTTCCTTATTTGGGGAAAAATGTTCAAAATGCTATTTCTCATGTGAAAATTTCTAATGGAAATAACAAAGTAGATGTCCTTATGCATGAAGCTCCAACATGATTGATAGATGGCAATGGTGGAAATGGGTAGATTCAAGAGAATATTTTAGTAAATGGCTTCCATATTTCTCTTACATTTAACCCTCGAAATGGTGGATTTTTCTCTATTTTATATGCTCTACCTGCAATGGATTTTCATCCTGCAAATGTAACATTATTCTTTTAAGACCTGAATGTGCATTCCGTTGGGGGGGTCTTTCTGAGTTTTGTTAGCGATGCTTAGCCAAACAATGGAGATGTAAAACAGAAATGCATTAATTATTTTTGTATAGAAAATATTGTTATCAAAATGGAAAATTTTTGTTAGAACCATTGTAGCATCCATTGCAACCCCTGCATGATCTATTGCATGGTGTGCAGTACCCTCAGAGTAAAGTCTTCAAAAATAATATATAGAGCATATAATAGTGCTCTTGTATTTGTGTTGCTTGGTGCCAATATTGATGAGCTTTTAAGTGTTGCTAGAACTACTTATACCTTTAGAGTGCATGGCTTCATTTATCATCGTATAGGTTTTGTCTTACCAAAGATGTAGTGGCAAGAAAATCCAAAGTTGGCACAACTTTATGTTTATGACATCGAGCATGATCTAAGCTATCTAATCACTTGGGGAGATTTTAGATCTGTATGTATGCAATTGCAACATAGTTCTTTAACCAGAATTGAGAATAGCCATCTTTATTGTTTTACAAACTAACAATATGCAATACTCAATTCCAATAGGAATTGAGGTTGCAGCTATCATGCTAGGTCAAGGTGATGAGGATATTTTTAATCATTGAGATATTCATGTTTATACTTCAAAAGGTCATTGTGTTGTCATTTCAAACTTGCATAGAACATATATGCTAATGTTATATGTCTTTCTTTTCCCCTAAGATGATGATGGGTAGCATATCAAAATTCCTTATAGTTATGTGGATATTTTTGTGCATGCATATGAAATGCCGAATAAATATTATGTTACTCAAATGCAATTTCATGCATTTCAACTTCAAGTGCATGAAGACATTGTGTATATTACATGGTGGTTGACCACTACAACTATTTATTGTTGATGTTTATTGTAGCATAAAGTAGTGTAGGTTGGCTTGGTGTCTTCAAAATCAAGTCCTATTATATACATAAGTATATAAAGGCTTGACAAATATAGTAGAGTGATGGATAACCAACAAACACATTTTATTGGTGCCTTTGTGGATAAAAGGGTGGTTTTACCATGTTCCATTTATTGATGGACCGAGGCATATGTACTAGCGATATCAAGATGCGATGGCCATAGTGCAAAGTAAGTAAAACTCGATCTTTTCATAACAATGATGTGCAACCACTACAAGGGGATGGGGCGATAATGATGGTTGACACTGACCAAAAATAATGATGTCACTATTAGTATCCCTAATAGAGTCACTATTTGTGTTGCTAGCCATGCTAATAGCGATGCCTCTCTTTTGAGAGAGAATGAAAGAGAGAGTGAGAACGGCCAAAGCTTATATATATATGTATATATATATATATATATATATATATATATATAGAGAGAGAGAGAGAGAGAGAGAGAGCTCATCGCTGCTGCTACCGACACCAGTACGATACGTGAAGAAGAAGGAGAAGGGAGGGAAGCCACAAAAGGGAGGCACAAAGGGTTTCATCTTTGAGTCTTTGAGATAGGCACATTACCTCTTCCTGCTTTATTTTTGTGTTTTCTTCTTTTCTCTCTTTGTTTTTTTTTGTGGAGAGATGCATTGAGAGTGAGGAAGAGAGGAAAGGAGAGAGGGAGAATAAGAAAAGGAGAGGAAGAGAGAGAGAAAGGGGAGAAATGATTCAAAGAGGGAGGGGAAGAGAGAAATAGATGGATGAACAGAGGGAGAGAGAGGGGGGAGGTAGAAATAAAGAGAGAGGAAACAAAGGGAAAAAGAGAGAAATAGAGAGGTGGGGAGAGATAGAGAGGGAGGCGAGATAAAAATAGAGAGGAGGAGAGAAAAGGAAGTGAGATAGAGGGAAGGGAGAGAAAAGGAAGGAAGAGAGAGGGAGGAGGTAAAAAGAAGGGCAAGGGAAAGAGAGGAAGGGGAGTGAAAAGAAGAGAGGAAGAGGAAGAGACAAATAAAGACACACACACACACACACACACATGTAAGAAGCAATAAAAATAGAGAGAGAGAGAGAGAGAGAGAGAGGGAGGGAGAGAGAAATACTAAAAACAATGAGAAAATGAGAGAAAGGGGAAAGAGAGAAAAGTAGAGGAAAAGGGGGGAGAGAGATCAAGAGAGGAAAGGAGACATTACTTTTCATTTTTTTGTTTTTTAAGTTTCTTGTTTTCTCTCTTTAATTTTGTTTATGGAGAGATGCGTTGAGTGAGAGAGGGGAGAAGGAAAGGAGAGAGAGGGGGAGAGAGAAACAAAGAAAGAAAAAGAGGGAGAGAGTAGAGAGATAGGAGAGATAAAAATAGAGAGAGGGAAGAGAAAGAGGAAAGTAGAGAGATGGAGGAAAAAAGAATATATATATATATATATATATATATATATATATATATATATATATATATATATATATAGAGAGAGAGAGAGAGAGAGAGCGAGAAGGGGGAAAGAGAGTTATAGAGACATGAAAGGAGATAGAAAAAGAGAGATGGAAAGGAAAAACAAAAATAATAAGAGATAGAGGGAGGGAGGGAGGGACAGGGAAAGAGACATGGAGATAAAGAGCAAGATAAAGAGAGGGAGGGAGACCCTGCTTCACATTTATTTGTTTTGAAAGCTTTTTATAATTATGGCTGTAACATCCAAGATCCTGAGGTGGCATTCTATCCCAAGGAATGCACCTATTATGGCCTGTAAGAAGAGTTTGTGGGTGTGTGATGGATGGAGTCATTGAGTCGATAAACCCATTGGAAGGCATGCTACTAACTACGCCCTCGATACCAAAAGACATGGTGGGCCTTTGGAACCTTTCTCGAATCTTGGAGCTTGAGATGGAGACAATGATCTATGCATTACTTCCCATGGATGTGGAGTTATCTAATCTATTGAGAGAGGAGGTGTCCCTACCATTATATGATGGGCGCTGATATCTCACTTAAGGATGCTACTTGCAATCCTAAGTGTATAGGCAAAGTATGGATGAAGCAATGCGAGTGTGACCAAGTTGTTCAGGTATATACTATGGTCCTTTATCTTTGACTTCATTATTTAAAAAAAATTCATGCTCTTCAAAGGTACTTGATTTTTTTTTCAAGTTGCTAAAACATGACATGTTGCCACCTAGAAATGCAATGCTTGGCTCTCGTGAAGATGCACGATTGGTGCTACTTACGAATTATTGGTATAGACTACAACAACATCCATGCATGTGTCAATGATTGTGTGTTGTTTTGAGGAGATTTTGAGACTATGGAGACATGCCCAAAGTGTGGTGCTCATAGCTACCATCGACAGGACTTGTAAGGGAAAACCATCTCTTAGAAGGTTCTCAGACACTTTTCACTTATACTACATATATGTCACATGTTTTGTATGTTAGGCATGGTAAGCTTAACAATATGACATACACAAAATAGATCCACACATGGAGTCCAATGAATATCAGCACATTCATGTGCATGGAGCCACATTGACTCCACCTTTCCACTCTTTGTTTGAGAGCCGAGAAATCTTTGGCTCGATCTTGCTATGGATGGCGTGAATGCACTTGGTCTTTGCTCAATGCCTTACAGTATGTGGCCTATAGTCCTTGTAAACTACATCTCACCATGGCTTTCTATGAAGAAATAATACCTAATCATTAGCTTGCTCATTCCTAGAGGTGCTATAAAGTCAAGAACATGGACATCTATCTCCATCCATTAGTTGATAAGCTCAAGATTTTGTGAGAGGAGGGGGTCATTGTGGAAGACACTAGGAAGCATAACGGTCGGCGGTCTGCTAATATACGAGCCATTCTTATGTGGACCATGCATGACTTTCCAGGATTCAGGGAGTGCTCAGGTAAGTGGACTTCCATTCTTGTTTCTGATATCTAATATAGCTCGTTCAAGTTTGTGTTGACTAGATAGGGATATTGTGACACGTCTAGTTACCTCAAGTTATCATGCATGTCCATTGTGTAGGCAAAATTTAGACTCTCGAAGGTTACAAACCATGAAGAACTCATGAT
The DNA here is from genome assembly GCF_053477565.2 of Lygodium microphyllum. NCBI lineage: Eukaryota > Viridiplantae > Streptophyta > Polypodiopsida > Schizaeales > Lygodiaceae > Lygodium > Lygodium microphyllum. Next base: position 156,724,093 of record NC_141135.1, on the reverse strand, counting down.
ATATCAAGGACATATCACTTTCTCACCAGAGGGCCATGAACTAAGGGAAGGTTTTCTTGGATGACCTCCAATATGAATGAATATCCAAAGCTGGTACAAGTTGAAAATGGTCCACGAGAGGAGTCACATCCAAATGGAGTGCGACTGTTCTTAGTTTTCTATGAGTTTCCATATTGGACCCACTTACAGATCAACCATTTGTTGGATCCCATGCACATTTTTAAGAATGTGGACAGCTTATTGTGGGACCATATCACACGAAAGAGAGACACTATAGGGGCGCGAATAGATTTGAAGGAGGTAGGCAAGGTGGCGGCACTCTAGCCACTCTTGAGTTGTGTTGGCCACTTGGAAATACCTCATGCTCCTTGGGTCCTATCCACCAAAGAAGAGTATGTGGTGAACCAAATTATCAAGTATATCTATACCCCAAGAGATATGCATTCCCTTATATCTACTTTTTCTAAAGATGACTAACTAACATGACTAAAATCCTATGATTGACATAAGATATGCCAAGTTTATCCTAGCCTTGATAGCAAGTAACCTTAGTATTTCACTATTTTGTGCCAATTCAATATTCATGATTCTTTAAATTTTTCATCATTTTTACTCTAGAAATACGCTTGGAAATTTATAATTTGTCAAATTTAATGCAATGAATCTCAAAGAAGGAGATCAAGATATCCTCTATTGAATCTGCAAGGTGGGGAGTGATGGAGATGGTCTCTCTCCTTGAGAAGTACTTACTCACAAGCATACTCATGATACAAACTTACCTCCTGGTACATCTCTTGGATGAAGTGGACATTGTAGGACCCATCCATATGCCATGGATATTCTTCTTGAAGCGGTTTTTTCATGAAAACCATCGTAGCAAAAAGGTAGCATGGCTAAAGTTTTGACTAGTATCGGAGGCATTAGTGCATATTTCAGAGTGGCCGCCACCAATGGTAGATTCAAATAACAGTATGCTATGGACATGAATGATGATGATAGATTGGCAAGAGATGTGGTGACTGGAAATGAGATAGAAAAGTGGATGGACAATTCTATGAAGGAGAAAGTGAATTGTTTATGTAATTTGCATCATGCATCCATGGAGAAGTGGCTCACTAAGTATGAGCAGGGAAAAAGAGAGGGAGAGGGAGCATGATCAAAATTTTGACATAGTACACACCATCGACTTGTTTGATATTCCAAGGGCATGGAGGATATACCATGGTTTATGCCTACGAGGTGGTTGCATAAATCTTTGACTGTAGTACTTACGCACATGCAAAGGGGTAGAGGTCTCTAGGTAGGAGCTAAAATTCTCGAGGGGATGTAATCCAAAGATGACCGTATGCATTCTTTCTCCTTATATCTAGATTTTATACACAATAACTAACCTAACTATTTTGAGGTACATTACAAAATCTATAGTGTAGCAGGGTGGCATGAGAAATATTTTCAAGTTGAGCATATCGACAAAATATGCTCCTCCATAATGGACTGTGGTGTCAGGACAAAGTTTGAGCAAGAGAGCCAACTATAGACCACGAATCTGAATACTCTAGTAGATGAGATAGAGTATTTTGGCAACTTGTAAAGTATTATCTCAGTGGATTACCATAACTTCTCCATGATCATATTCGATGTACAATGGTTTAAAGTGGTATTAGAAGGAGTTGGGGCAATTGTATAGTGAGGTCCATCTAGATTTCTAGAGGTAGATTTTGAGAAAAGATGGAATGATCTATACAACATGTTTGTCTTATTGAGTCGTTGTGAGCAGGTGCATTACATTTTTTATTAATTTTTTCTCTGTATGGAATAGTCACAAATGTTGATTCAGTCTTTGTAACACACTTATATGTGATATTGAACTTGTAATGTTCTATCCAAATCCTTGGCAACCTTGATGGTGGCATGCTGTGCCATCAACACCTCAAAGTGCACGAGTGTATGATGAAATCAATGTCCCCAGCATGGACAAGGAGAGTATGAAGGTAGAGGGGTTGATGTTGCAGGGGGTGGATGGCAAGGAGGGCTTAGAGCATGCAAATGATACAAGCATGGGTAATGCAAATGAAGAGACAACATGCCAAGAATAATTTGAGAATGAAGTAGAATCCTCTTTCTTTGGAGACCTATATATAGACCTTCCAGTGTACGCCAAGCGATGCCAAGAGTTTGACATGGAGCCATAGGTCCATTCCTATTTGCATTCACTTGCTCAATTCATTGATAATTTGCTTTTAAGGATTATTTAGTGTATGTGTTTTAATTAACATACTTTTTTGCATAGTTATATTATCGTGCTTTACCTAAATCCTTATATTGATTATGCTAACATCATTTTCTAACTTTGCAAGTTACCTTTGATGATATCCACAAAAAAGAGTAGGATGAGTTGAGGGATGACAAATGAGGAGCTATAAGAGATCTTCACATGTATATCTCTAGATTAAATGGTCCACTTTAAAGATATGGCAGGCCAGGAGTTGTCTTTGTCATCATCCAGTCATTGTACATGGTCTACCTTAATATACTATGATGCTTCGATCTCCACTAGATAGAGTCAATTCTCTAGTCTGGCCCCGAAGGGAGGGAGTGGTTCTAGGATGTACTACGAAGATGCAGATTTGTGACCGGTGGTTGCTACTCCTCGCTCTTGTAAGAGGAAGGCTCGTGTGGGTGTTGTGGAGGCACCGATACAGTTTCCGTACCTCCTTGGTCTAGTGAATACTTGTTACCTCTAGGGTTTGTCACACATGTAAGGATATCTATTCTCGTGACTCCAGGTTTTGCCCAATCGCCCAGCACTGGTGGTACCCCTTACGGGTGCTATTCGGAGAGATACCACCCCTCCAGGTATGTAAGATATATAAGAATCCCATGGCTATGCCCAAGAGCATGGTTGTAGGTGAAAGAGAGTGTACCTTAGACATATCTCAGTAGGGTACGGATACCTCATAGATGAGAAAACAAGTGTTGTAATCATGAATGTTGAGGGGAGAAGGATAATGGCTTGCATGAAAAATTTGCGCCTCGGGGAAGTTACTATATGTATATCCTCTACATCACGTACGTTCAAGGCCTATTTATAAATATCCTTATATGTGAAATTTTTCTAAAGAAAATATAACCATTTTTTATTAAATATGTGAATATCCCCTTTATATTACATCCTTTTGTATATAAAAAATGTATAAAAATGGTATTTGAAAAACACCTTATTTTGAACCCACGTGATGCACACATATATTCATGAGTAACTTACCCGAGAGTTACACCAACAAGTATTTAGGCACAAATTTTTAGACTATTGAAAGAATATACCAAAGGGGAGCAAGGACTATATTGTAGCATCCTTGCATAAGGAGTTTTCAATACCTACGATGACAAAGAGGTTTTCCACGGAATGGATGATGGATTGTATGTGTGCATATATGTCACATAGACAAATTGATGCATGCAAGGCAATCAAGAGTGGCACCTCAAAGCCTGAGTAGTTAGACACAGAGGATTAGTGGAGACTATGGGAGAGGCCATAGACTCTCCAAGACAATGGCGACAGCAGATGAGAGGCAATGAGGGTACGATTCGAGGAAAGGGTCATATATCATCTGGGGAGTGGCGACCATAGAACACAATATTAGTGAGTTTGGGTATCTCCCAGTTCCCATTTTTTGAATACTAAAAATATGGCACCCGGATAACATGCCCATAAGTTTCTCAAAATCATATGATGTGACCTATCATTGGTTGGAAAATGGAATCTATTAAGCTATGGACTACTTGATTTGGAGTTAAGTGTTCAAGTTATGACAAATCCAAAGATTTGAACACGTGTCCCAAACTTATGGGAAATTCCCATATTCCCCAATATGATTTTATAGCACTTATTTGGAGGATTTTGTAAGTTTTCTTTTGATTCTTCTCACTTTCTTATTTGGAATATCACTTGTACTAACAACCTTATTTCTAACAATGATACTTTGTTTTATTGGCAATACTCCGCTACAAACCACGATTCTACAGGTTTGGAGACTCTGTATGCAAAGAGATACGCTCTCACTGCACTTATCAATAAATTGTATGAGCACAACATCCTAGTAAGTTAAGCTACTTTCTTGTTTGCATTCATTAGCTTTTTTATGATGCATTATGTATTGTGGATTAATCTTTGGTTGTTTATATTGTACAATATATTCAATGCTCCATTGCATCAGGACAAGCTTTCGAATAGTGAGGAGCTATAAGAGTTGTTTGGATTCATGGAGTGCACATCATTTTCTTTTTTGGCCCCATGATCCATCCAGGCTCTTTCCATGTATCATTTCTTAGATATGATTTCTCATCCTTTATATAAACTTGCATTTCGTGATATTTATAGATACATTTCCATGTTTGTTTTGGACTCTCCTCTCTATGGTTCCATGTAGTTCTATGATTTGTCATAATCAATCTTGTACTTATTTAAATATTGAATCAATGTACTTACTTAAATATTGAATTAGTGACCTTTTTTTTCAACATCTCATGATGCACCTGTCTTAATGACGATTGTGTATTCAATATGTAATTGCTTTATAGAACATTATTCAACACACATGGTGCTGGGAGGTCACAGGGCATCATGCCACCTAATTTTTTTCTCTACAAACCGTGGCTATTCATGTTGCTAATTTACTGCACGTATTGCTATGTGCATCAGTATATGTGTCAAAATGTGTCACTATTGGCATTGTTATTTCGGATTTGTAGAGACGTATATACCGATGCTTTTAGCAATGATAGGGGTATATTTCAAAATGAATATTTGCATCACTTTAAATGTCAATATGGGCATGTATCTTGTAGTGAACCAAAAGTGGTCAAAGATAATAACTGATGCTTTGTTCCTTGGACAAAGTACATACGATCGTTCTGATTTAATCACTCAAATTTCCATAAAAAGCATTCTAGTATGATGCATACACTATGGAAAGAGAAACCCTTTAGGAATATCATAGGTTATGTTAGTGTGATTGAGTTTCAAAAGTAAATGTTACCACATTCTCATACTTTGCTAATCTACGAGCACCCTTTCAAGCCCCCTAAAGTGTCTCACTATGATAAATGGGTTTGTGTTGAGTTACTTGATAAAGTAAAATTTCCAACAATACTTGAGACAATTTCAAAATGTAATATGCATGGTCATTTTCATGCATTGAATCCTAATGGTCCTTGCATGCGTGGTGTTTCATGTACTAAAAAAATTGCTTGAATATTTGTTCATACAAAGATTGTTGATGATACTAACTATCCCATTTGTAGAAGGCAAGGTGATATAATGCATACATAGGGGTCTACACAATAGTGGCTAATATTAAATATTTGTATAAATATATATACAAGGGACATGATGTGCAATGATTAAATTCTCTTCTGGGGTGGCTTTAATTACAAATTAGATAAGTGCTCATGAAGACCATAAAATAGAAAGCTATTAGGTTGCAAGATATGACTCTACTTTTGAGGCATGTTGGCAAATATTTGATTTTCCACTGCATAATGAGAAACTAGATATAGAATTTTTACAACTGCACTTGCTTGGTGAGAATTATGTGATGTTCCAGGATACATATAAAAATGTAATAGAGAGTATCCAAAATTCTAGAACTATTATTTTTCAAGAATTCCCGATGTATTGGGTATGGAATACACAATGAAAGGTTTGGATCAAGAGAAAATGTGCCAAGACATGTGTTGTGGTACCCAGTTGTGGTAAGTGTTACTACTTACTAAGGCTTTTGACAATATCTCAAGGTTGTACTTCCTTTGAGGATTTGCGAACTATTGAAAATGTGGTGTATGAAACTTTAAGGAGGCTTGCATTGCAAAAGGAAAGTTGGAGAGTGATGATGAGTGGACTCTATGCTTAGTAGAAGCTCCATCCATGTAGGCTAGTGTTCAACTTCCTGCTTTGTTTGTTGTAATTTTGGTCTTTTGTGAGCCTACTCAACCTGGCCAACTTTGGAAAAGGTTTTTGGAACCAATGAAACATATGATATTTTATATAAATTACGCTAATAGTATGGGTATGTCTCCAATTCTATTCTACAACAAGAGGATTCAAATAGGGCATTATTGTATCTCAAAGATTTATTACATTAGCATGGACAAAAATTATCTAAGTTTCTTGGGTTGCTGAATGTTCATAAACCAGATGCTCGATTGCATATCAATCCCCTTTTGTAACATAAAAATGCGTATGATATCATAGAGCAGCAAAGTGTTTATGTTTCTATGGAGAACATGTTGAATAATGGACAAATAGTTGCATATCGTATAGTAATGAATGTTGTGGAATCAAACTCTGGAGATATATGATTTCTAGATGGATTGAGAGAATATAGAATGGCTTTTCTTTATAAGTGTTTACTAGCTAAGTTACGAAATAGTCGTCATATAACATTGGCAACAACATCATTTGGTATTCCTACCTTGCTCCTACCTAGAGGTCATACTGCTCATTCGAGGTTCAAAATTCCATTGGAATTAAATAATAGATCCACTTGTAATATTCTTGTTTAAAGTGACTTGACACAACTCTTGAGACAATCTAGCCTTATTTTATGGGATGAGTCTGCTATGATGAATTGGTACACCTTCGAGGCAGTTGATAGAACTCTGCGGCATATTATGAGGTGCAATAGACAGTTTGGTGGAAATGTTGTTTTGTTTGGAGGATATTTTAGATAGATCTTGTCAATTGTAATTAAGGCTATTGTAAGGATATTGTTAACGTAACTCTCTACTACTCGCATTTGTGGTAATATGTAATTAAGGTATTAAGGCTATCCAAGGATATGCATATATTTGCAAATAGTGGTACAAAGAACAGTGATTTTAGTGCCTAGATTCAAGGCATAGGTGATGGAGTTAGCATTACAAATGATTGTGACTAGTTACACATACTATCTAGTATGACCTTGGAGGTGGAATCATCTTTTACACTTGAAGATAAATGTACTGATAATTCTTCTCAGAAACTATAGCATTCACTTTTGGCCACACACAAGAATGAGCTTCTCATTCACTTTTCAACTTTATATACAAAATCCTAAATCCCTTTTGGGCAGTCATCCCCTTATCCCCTTTTTTACATGGCCGGTCATGGCCTAAGCCCTTTTTCCCATTGTCCTCCTATCTTACTAGCTTCCTTCCTAGCCCCCATCAATCTTTACAATTTGCACGGGTGAGAGCCCTTGATGCTCTTAAAATAAATCATGGTGCCCCTTGTGCTCTTTTACAAAGTATTGACTTGCACTTTTTCTTGTGCACCTCTCTCCTTGATTTAGGAGTTTTTTGCACTTCTTGTGTTTCCACATTCTTCTGAGTGCACCTTCGTCTTCCATTTCACTTTTGCCTTGCCCTTGTCTTTTGCTTTAGATTTTCTAGATTTTCCAACTTGTTTGTCTGAGGGTTAACAAATTGCATTTTTCATTTATGAAACAATGACAATTTTCTAATTGAGTGTTTGCCATGACAATTAACAAGGCATAAGGGCAACTTTGTTGTTGTCTTTTACTTTAAAGCACTCATGTTCAATCATGGTCAATTATATGTTGCATTTTCAAGGGTAAAATCTTCGTCTGATGTAAAAGTTTTATTAAAAGAAACTAAAGGGGCTACAAATACCATTAGAAATATCATGTATACAGATGTAGTACTATAGAAAGTGTGATGATATAAATCTTCTTTTCAAGGAGATAAATTTGTGCATATGTTCCTATTACTTGGCTCATGCATTTTTTTCCCTTTTTGATGTGTTTGAAAAATGGCTTTTTTATTGTAGAGAGAAGCAAGTTTTCTTAGTACTTGACCTTTGCAGATGCCTATTTGAGCTTGGGGATACTATCTAGCTTCTGGGTATCAAAAACCAATTGCAAAATACTTTATATGCACTAACAAGATATGATATCATAAGAAGGACAATAGCTAGAGTTATTAAGTGTGTAGAGTTTGATGACAATATAGACATTATGTTTGATCCATTGTTTATTGAAATAGTATATTTAGGCTATACTCACTACTTTCATGTTGACTTTGCTACATGTGACCTGAATCAAAAGCTTAGATGTTGTCCTACAGATAGGATACCTATAAGTTGGGAGAAGTATGAATTTAAGGATCTAAGTTACTACATAACCTTGCATTAGGGTCACATAGCACCTACAACATGGTCAATGATTATTAAGCCAAGTATTTTTATACTATTATTTTCTAATGAAAATATGATATAACATTTTTAGTTGATTTTACTTTGTTTTATTATAGTCTAATGATCTTTGTTATTGTTATGTGATTTTTTTTTTCATTACATGTGTAAGAAAGCGAGGGAAGACTAGCATCTCATCCACCATGCTAATACACAAGAGCAGATGAGTACTAACTCATTCTGTATTGAAGGATGTCGACATTCGCGACTTGAAAACGACTCAAGAATAGCTGCGCACTGCGCCCGACAGTACTAACTCATGATATGAGAGAGCGAGAGAGGAAAAGGCGATGGAGGAGGCAAGCGCATGGCTGACTGAGGCTACCCTGTGGAAGGCCGCGGGCTTACACGCGAACTGTCAGCTCGGCACACACACCCACCTCCCTCTCTCAGACCCACCCACCTCCCTCCCTCACTCTTTCCCTCCCTCCTTATAAGAACCGCTGCCTAGCTCCGTCTTAGGTATAACTGGCAATAGCTAGCTAGCTAGCTAAGTATACAGAACTCTACATTCATAGTGCCTGCAGGCGCGACAGCTGCTGCTTCCACTTCGAGCTGCTGTGGTCGATCATCGGTATCATAATGGTGTATCATCATAATGACGCCATCTGGTTAACATCATCATCAGCATGCGGCCAGCATAACTACTATGATAATGATCAGTGTTATACTTCTATCATGGGTTTCCATGAATTAGTGACAAAGTCCCGGCAGGGCGACGGTGATGACGACGATGACGCGTCCCCCGGCATCGCCCCCGCCGCCGCCAGACTCCAACTGCTCCTCTCATATTAAGTCGTGATCAATCTAGGCTGTAATGAATGTATTATTAGTATAAGGCTGCCATAGAGCTTCCGGAATCCGGATGCCACTGTGTAGTAGTGTCGTAGTGGTCGAAATGTTTGAAGTCTCATATACGTTTGGGGAAGAGAACTCGACGTTGCGTCAATGTGATCACATGCTGGACATACTAAAATCCGGCTTGCAGATCAGTTAGTTTCTCACGACTCAGCAAATATATATAAAATGTGCTATATATAAAATGTGCTATTTACCACTTGAAGCACCAAAGCTAATCAATTTTATAGCGGCATGGTAATATTGAAGGTGGCTTTTTCACAAACATGTAGTGGCTTTTTAACGAACTTGGCACACATAAAGGTTTTTCAAGATTTATGGTTCACACTTAAAACACTTGTAAGATCAAAACTTTACTTCTATGACCAACAACTTTACTTCGAATATTTGTGCACCTATTTGCTACATATGTTGTAATGTTGGGTGTCGTCTCTCTTTAATTCTCTCTCAATTATGCCATGCACTGTAGTTGTACTAATATAAGGACAAACGTTTTGATCATAATTACTAATTTTGTCTAATTCATAATTACTAATTCTGTCTAATATATATGTGACTTCTACAATATTGATTCTATACCTCAATCAAGATAGTCAGATCATGAATATGTTAAAATGGACTCTTACAGATAAGGGAGATACATCCTTGAAGATGTTTGTGCGGTTCTGCCCATATGCTATAGTTGATAACAAAGAAATATTCTTTCTTGGTCCCAAGAATGGACACAACCTGCATATAAGCAAAGGCATCTCGACTTGGGAAGACTTGTGGAATCCTTATGATTTGAATTCGATTCTTGCAGATGAGGTAGCAAGGAGTTATTCTCTTTCTAACAAGGAGAAAGAATGGTTAATCCTTATCTCCACCGAGATTAAGGACAACTAGCTTTACATGGAAATTTCCTTCCTTCTCTCCACCAAGATTAAGGACAATTGGCCAACTTCTCCCCAATTACCTTATCAACCTTTACATGGAATTTTCTTTCTTGAATGATGTTCCTTTGGCTAAAACAAAGAATCTACCTTCATTTCAGAAGGAAGATTGGATCCTTAAAGTGCATTGTTTTTGGAACAAATCCAATCACCCCTTTTCCATTAAGAAGTTCAAGAGTTTAGTCTTAGCCTCTTGGAATGCTACTTCACTTGCTAGGCACCATCTTTTTCTCAGAGAATTATCACAGTCAAAATACCTACCAAAGATGAGATCATTGGTTGGATGCATCTTGATAAACACTATCTTTTGTGTTTGGGATTTGAAGTCAATGTAATTCACCTATTATGGGCCTACAAGTTACTTAGGAAGCTATGGAAAAAAATCCAAGATTGAGGCATATATGGTAGATCATCAAGAGTACGACCCTCTCCAACTCTCCAACTCTCTATCTCTCATTCTATCTTGTTTATCTCTTCCTAATTAGTCTCCCTAGAGAGTAGCAACATATCCAAAATTAGCCCTTTTTTGCTTGTTAATATGACCCCTTTATAACCTTTTCAAGGCTCTAATCTACCTCGTCCATTCTTATATGGCATGGGCTACCTACTAGGCACCTAAACTATCCCTTTCTCTCGCTTTACACGGTGACAACTACACACCCATAACTATGATTCTTACTTCTCATCCACTACATTCATATGTTTGAGGGGAGATGGCTAATTAGTAGTTGCACTCATGATGATTACATTGATGATGTGGGTGATGGCTGCAAGATTGCCAACTTTATTGGTATCGTGGTCTGATTCAATTTGATTCTTCCCCAATCAAATTCATAAATTTTAAGGTGCTTTTATCCTTATAAGGATTCGATTATTCTTAACCCTTATTCATATATCCCATGAACTCACGAATGAGGTTGGGGATATTACATTAGACTAGCAAGTTTAGGAAGAGCTAAATGTTTGGCTATCCGAGATCATCATCGTAGAACCTAACTTAACATGTTTTTAGGACATCGAAGTGAGAGTTTACTATATGGGCAAAGGGGTTGATGCATTCAACTCCCCCTCATTTCTCACTCTCATTGAACCAAGTGTGACACTAGTTTTCTTTGGTTTAAGATGTTTTATATAAGTAGCCACCATGGACTAAAGTTCAAATTTCTATTAGGAGACCTTACAAGTTAATTAGAACCCCCTTTTCACATTGATGCATGTGGCCTAGACATTCCTTTTTGTGAGGGTAGATTCAAGTGATTCTAGGTCACAAAGTTAAAATATTCCTCGATAGTTTTAGATAGAGTTACCTAGATGCATCCCTTAATGCACTAGTTAGAAAGTGCTATGAGAAATTTGTCAAATAGGCATGGTACATGTGTCTCTCTTTCTTCCTCTCTACCCCTTCCTATTCTATTCCTCTCTATATCTCCTTCTATCTTATGTGTCTCTTCCTTACTCTCCCCCAATGGTAGCAACATGTACAAACCAGCCCTGTTTAGCTTGCTAGCAAGTCCTCTTTATATGATTTTCAAGGATCTAACCTACTACATCCATTCTTATATGGCATGGGCACCTTGGCTAGGCACTTGAACAATCCTTTTTGTCTCCCTTTATATGGTGATGACCATAGCAAATCATAGCCATAACTAAACTTCTTTCTCTTCAACCACTTGGGTTCATCTCTTCAAGGGAGGTGGCTAATTAGTAGTTGCATTCAATGATGATTACGATGATAACTAATATGGGTGAGGATTACAATGATTGCCATATTTTCAATGGACATGGTATGATTCAGTTAGATTTGTGATAAATTTGAAAGTGCTTTTATCCTTATAAGGATTTGATTATTCTTAACCCTTGTTCATATGTCCCATGAGTACGAGTACTGTGAGGTTGGGAACATTACAATGCTATTCTAGGTCAAGGGTACCTTAGTTAAGGGAGGACAAGTTAATAGCCTCTATATTTTCCCACTCACAAATTTCATTCACTCAAATATATTTCGAAATTCCTTATCTCAAATGACAAATAAAGATATTTTTACTTAAAGTCTATTTTACTTAAAGTTTTATTTTATTTTATTTAAGATTATTTTACTTAATGTTAAAATCATTTTACTTAATAAAATCAAAATTTAATTTATTAAATTTTAACTTAAATCTTATCTTATATTTAATATTTATTTATATTTAATGGTTTTATTTATTCATTATTTCACTTATATTATTTAATATGAAATATAGAAATGTACTTAATCATTTGGATTTCTTAAACTTGATCCCATAAGAGATGCTTGAGCTATATTTTATATTGAAATAGCACATTGTAGCTTATTTGTTTCATTTCTTTATCATTTTCATTACAATTCCTTGGTTAAAGAGAGAGTGATCATTAGAAATGGAAGTGTAATACAACCCCCACTTTTACATGGAGTTTTTATATATAAACAAATATTCATAAGAATAGCTCTTTCATATGAAAGAATGTTTTGTAAGAATCACTTTTTTGTTCATTTTTTCATATGAAATATTTTTCATGTAAAATTTTTCTTCAACTAATCATTCTCTTAATCCAATATAGTAATCACCATATTTGCCAATGTGTACCCTATATTTTTGGGGGTCAATATATAGTAGTCCCATATTTTACATATTGTATAAATCTCATTTTCATATTAATGCAACCATGGTCTAGGCTTGGCTCTGATAGACGGAATTGGGTAGACTTGGAACTTCTAAATAGTAGACATGCCAAAGAGGGGAAGACATTGAGTTAGGCCTACTTGGTAGTGTGTAACCTTACATAGACAACAATAATGCATTGTTGATAAAATAATCATGGAAATAGTAAAATTAAAGGAGTCATGGATTGGTGTAAGACAATTATAGGTAGTAAATAGTCATGGGAAACTTTTTAGGATAAGCCTTTGTGCAAATAAGCTTGCCTAATTGAGGGCTAGTAGTCTCTCGAAGCACTCTTTTGCTAGCTTGAGTAAGCTGAAGTCTAAGTGTGTTAACTTAGTCTTATGCAAGCTCATGTATAGCTGTAATATTTCCGATTCCTAACCCGCGTTCTTCATAAGAACCTCCTCTTGGTAGGAGGCCAAAAGGATAATTCTTGGAATTATGGTAATTTTTGTTTCAAAAGTATCCCCTCTCCCCAGCCGACGATCATGCTGGAGGAGAGGGAGAGTGGCGTGGATGATTAAGCTCCTCGCTGGAGCTCGTGCAAGGGGGATATGCCATGCACTATGGCCGCGTGGCACCGGGAAGGTCCCCTCCCCTCACCTATAAAAGCTTTGTGGGGGGGAGTGAAGAGGGGGAGCCACAATGCGGCAGTGCTGCCACACAAGAATTAGGAAGTAGCATCGCCTGTCTGTGTGCACTTTGGGGCTAAAGAAGACCGAGGAGGGCGAAAGGCTGCCACTCAAGTGGGAGGGAGAAGGCTTGAAGGGAAGGAAGAAAGGGAAACGACTGAGAAGACGCCGTGCTGGAGATGTCACCGACCTGGAAGTCAATCGCCGCCAGATATGGGACATCGCCATCTCCAGCGCTTACAGCCGTCGCCATAAACGTCCTCCCTCATGCCATCATCCTAGTCTTTCCCGTTGTCAGTCCTTCCCTTCACCTAATCAATTGAATTCATGTAAGCTTCTGAAGCTTAGAAGCTTCCTTGGAAGCTTCCACAAGGGGCTTCCTTAAGCCTTGTTTTCGCGTGGCCAACCCGGGTTTTTGAACCGGGCTTGTTAAAGCCTCCAAACCCCCAAGCCTTCTTGTAAAGCCCCATTCTACATCATCCTTCCTTTTCTTATTACCCTCAAGCATCACCTTAATCCCATGTGCTTCCTGGGGAAGCAGAAGCTTCCTAGAGCTTTGAAAGCTTCTTTTAAAAAAAACAAGGCTTAAGGCCTTATGCACACGGGTGTCATCCTGGGTTTTAAAAGAACAAGAAGAAGCTCATAAAGCCTCCATTCCCGCAGCTCTCTCGTAAAAGGCCCATCTCCACAATCCAAGCCCCAAACCACACAAGCTTGCTCATGGAAACCCCAATTTCCACAAGCCCTCGCAAAACTCCATTCCCGCAAGTTCTCATCCGAAGTTCGGTGAAGGTATCTCCTACGCACGAGGGAGAAGGGTAAGATCTTGAGGCTGCTTACAAAGGCTGAGGAGTTCACCGATCGCGTAAGGGTAAAGGAAAACCCGAAGTCCATAATTACGCCTACGATGGCCCCCAAGAAGTCACAAGTCGCACCTACGGGAGGTTCTTCTCCTAACATTCACATGGACATCTCCTCGAGCCCACAAGTCTAGGTTTTTACTAATTTTGATTCCACGCAAAAGTAATGCATTAGGCACAATAATTTCATGGACTAGGAAGCACCTATGCATGTCAAATCCACCTAGCTAAAATGCAATTGGAAATAAATTGACTATTTGAACATTTACTAGAATTAGCTCATGATGTGAAATTGGTCATTGGTATTTTCAATGTGATGAACGAAAAAACGTAAGTTGTCTATGCATCTTACGACCTTATCAGTAAATTGCATGTCGTGCATTTTAAGTGACGAGCCTAGAACACCTATTGGCTATCTTTATAAGATTGAAATTATTAAGTGCACCTTTGACTAGACATGGAAAGATTAAGCGTATGTCGCATTTTTAGGCAATATCTTCATTGTAATGATTCATTAAGGAAAGTCGTTAACACCCGTAGGAAATAGCAAAGCATGGAAAATGATTCTTTGTGCTTGCAAATTGGAATGGGTTAACTCTAGCTTTATTTGGCATGAATTTCACTACCTTGTAGTTAGGAAAGGATTGCATGTTGCACATTCGTCGTACTCAAAATCTCATTCATCAAGAGTGTATTTAGGGAAAGGCTGCATGGTTCATTAAAAGCATGAAATCTTAAAAGCTTAGGAAAAGAATTGTGGGCATGATCCTTGAATGTAAGACCTAGTAGGTTCAATGGAAGTTATTCTGAAATTTATCATGCGTTTTGATTTTAACAAGAAAAGTCAGGGTTATTGCGAATCTAGTGGTGCGTAGAAGCCATGTATCGCATGTTTACGTGATGTGACATGTTACAACTAGTTTTTCCCTTTAGATCAAGTTAACATCTCTACGAAGGGTTCGTCCTTGTCACAAGACAAGTAGATCGAATTATCTAAATCACCTAACCCGCAAGGGATTTGCATAGGATGATTCAATCGATACGATAAATATCCCAAAGAGCTAACTAGGGTTTAGCACATTGAGGACGTAACCTAATCACTCTTATTGCCAAAGTTGAAACTCTTATACCCTAAAGACTTGCCCTCATTCACGGAATGTAGGGACAATAGGACACACTTGCAAGAAACGATCTAGGGTTTTTACCCTAAGGATCGCTCGCTAAAAGAATGAAACTCGATTTGGATTTGGACCTTTAGGAACGGATTGTTATGAAGATACCCTAACCCTGTTTCCTATCTAATCATGATTTCGTGATTAGACAATGCCATTCGATGGGTAAAATAGTCCCATGATTTTGATGCGACACTCGCGCAATAGGTTGCAGAGTCGCATGATCTTGTGATTTGATCAAAAGGGAATGGCCAATTCCTCGGAATGAGATTGGCAGATTCTTACGCAAGTTTATCTTGCAATAGGATGAGTGGTCATCCTGATATAACACCTTTCTTGGGAAAGGTGACCAAGATAAGTGGATTAGATAATTGCTTGGAAGCAAAAGACCAATCACTAATTTGGAATAACATATCTACTGCTAATAGAACTTAGGGTATTGGTTAAGTCGGGTTAATAGGGTATGGCCCTAACCCAAGGATATAAGGGTTTTTAAAAAAAACAAAAAAAAAACCCTTGGGGATCTTGCCAAGTCGCAATTGATCCCGGGTCAAGTGTTGGATGCATTCAGAGAGAAAGATTCACTCCTTAGCAATTGGCCAAATAAACGACCACTGGAATTGATTGTGCTTGTAACAGTTTAGAAAGCACTGTTTGCATTGTTTGCTAAAGGAACTAAAGGATGAAAAGATATCTAATGCTTCAGGTTGAAGGCCTGAAGGGAGAGGCAGCTTCAGTTACCCCCGACTGCCTGCCTGACCCTAACCAAGGGGGTTGTTGACTGCGCCGGGAACATGGACCGAACCCGCCGCGAGAGGTCTCTCTGTTGAGTTCTACTTGGAGCAGGAGGACGCTTGGGTGCCAGGGGGGCTCTGGCCGTAAATCCCTCACCTTCCGGGTCCTGCACAAGAGGCTAACGTGACTCGGGATTGGATCTCGAGGCCCGCATACTAGTTTAGGGCAGAAGCTTGGAATAGTGATCCCTGTGGATTACTGGATAGCCCTTGGGCGGATTATGGACAAGCCTACGGGGGGAACTCCTTGTATTTGAAAGATAAAATGATGAAATGTTAAAAAAAGAACTTGCTTGATATTGTTTTTCTATGTCACATGATAAGATTACGTGAATGAACCACTGCTTAACAGGATTAATTAAAGAAGCTGATTGTTATATGTCAAATTAATTTGTTAGATAATTACATAACTAAAACAAACAAGTGCAGAGGATGGACCATGGGTCCGTCCTACGGTTGGGTGGTCCCGGTTAGCCGGTTAGCCGGGAACTTTTCTCAAAAATCTCGAAGAACAGCGGGATGATCATTATCATCAAAACGAATAACGAGAGCGATGACCTAGAGTTACGTCTTACCCGATTTACACTGTTTTAGGGGAACGGAATGGGACTATGCCTTAGGGCAGAGAGGTTGAGCTTTGCATCCCTCTCGTTTCCCATTCTCCTTGAACCAAGTGCAGCGTGATTCCGCTTCAGACCTGGCATTTCTGCGTAAAGTAGTTCGCTCGGGTCTGACGCTAGTAGCTGTTAGCTAATGACCAATCAGGAAAACCCTAATTCCGGTCGATCCTAAGTGGGAACGGCCAGGATACTTCCGCTACGTGGCAGACGCGGGAAGACCTAGATCGCAAAACCCGTAACATTCCATGGGAGTGTCGGGCGGAGTTTTCTAGACATCCTTTCCGATGGACTGCTAAGACGTGTCCTGGATGATACTAGTGGACAGGTTACAGTTGGTATCAGAGCGAACCAACAAAAGACTTATTTTTAAGAAATTTTAATAAGAAGAAGTAAAGCAAATGTTATTGTCCCAAACATTTCCTTACTTTCAATGCTGTCTTGCAGAATTATGAGGCATAGAACAGGTTCTTAGTGTTCCGAGTCATGTTTATGACCGCGATGCATTCCACGGATTATCGACAAAGGGTTGAGATGATGAACATCCTAGACCACATTTACAATCCATCGCCTGTGTACGTGGAACGGAGATGGATGGGTGTTTCAGGGATCTATTATATAGCTGCCCATCGACCTGCGTACCTTCAAATTAACTTGAAGAGAATCAAGTGGATGGAGGATTTGAAGATCGTGAAGCTGTTCGTCTTTGTTGAGGCTCACGCAAAAGCGACCCTACAGGTCGGAGGTCGAAGGGTTAACCAGAATAAGTATGTGTATGGGGAAGTGATTTGAAGAATCCCTGCCGACCGAATCAAGGTGTTGGAACGTCATGAGAAGAATGGATATCAAAGGAAAAGATACCCTGATCTTCCAATGAACTATCGATTCCTGAAAATCGATAACCCCAATCTGTACTACTACTCAGTTCCTGTAGCTGAATGCAACAACATCTTATTCTCCTCGAATTAATGTATCAACTTGTTCCATCGCCCCAAGAAATAATTGTACCTCGAAAGGCTATGCCAATATGAATGGAATAAAACTTTTTTTTATAAAATCAACGATTGCCTTGACTGTGAATATTGATAACAAAGAAAAGTGACTTGATCACTTGGCTAAAAGCTGAAGTAGATATGTGATGTAATGTGGAATTCTTACTAGGAGGAAAAGTCAACTTCGATAAGATTCGGGATCATGAACCTAGGTATCCATGAGCATCTACTCAGAATGGATTGGCTTAAATCTAATGATTCCCACATTCATTGTGAAAAGGGCCAAGTTCTTTTCCAAACTCTAAAGGGAAAATGGTTACAAACTCCAGGTGAGGCTGGAAAGCCAAAAATTCAATTCGCTAAAAGCATCTCGGATTAAAAAGGGAGTTAGAAAGGGACTACTTGTCTACTTAATTAAGCTCAATAAGTTGGGTTAGAAGCAGGAGTCTAGTGAAGAACCTTCATGGCTAAAGGTATACACGGATGTAGTACCTGAAGAGTTAACAGAACTCCCTCTTCAAAGAGAAGTAGATCATGAGATCAAGCTAGTAATAGGAGCTACGCCAATTGCGAAGAGACCCTATAAAATGTTTATACCGGAAGAAATTGAGCTAAAGGAACAACTCAAGCAACTGCTAGATCAGGGCTACATCTGTCCTAGCAGTTCACCATGGGAAGCACCAGTACTGTTCCAGAAAAAGAAAGATGGAACACTTCGACTATGTATTGATTACAGAGGGTTGAATCAATCAACAGTCAAGAACAAATATCATATTCCTAGAATAGATGAGCTTCTTGATCATCTTCAGGGTGCCAAGATCTTCTCCAAGATTATCTTAGGTCTGGTTACTATCAGATAAGAATCAAGGAAGAAGATATCCCAAAGACGACCTTCAACACTAGATATGGATACTTTGAGTTCTAGTTATGTCATTAGGGCTTACAAATGTGCCTGCCACCCTCAATATATTAATGCAAGATATCTTTAGACCATATCTTGATGATTTCATGCTTGTCTTCTTCGATGACACTTTAGTCTATTCTAAACAGGAAGAAGATCATGAACCCCAACTTCGAATTTTCCTTGAGACAATAAGGTCACTCAAGCTATATGCTAAGATGACGAAATGTGCATCAGATTGGTTATCTGGGATTCATCATATCAGCAGAAGGAATCTCAGTGGAGCCGGCCTAAGTTAGAAATGTTCTAGGATGGCCAAATACCAACAACTGTCAAAGAAATACGCAGCTTTCTTGGATTGACAAGATGGTATAGGGTCTTCATAAAAAACTATGCTTTGATTGTAGCACCTTTGACAGACTTACTAAAGAAGCAAACGTCCATTGCATGGTCAACTGCCGAACAAACTAGCTTTGATAGGTTGAAGCAAAGTTTGGTATCAGCACCAATCCTAAAACTTCTAGACCACAGTAAGGAGTTTGAGGTAGTAACTGATACTAGCGTGCTTGCCTTAGGATGTGTGCTCATGCAGGAAGGTCATCCTGTAGCATGCTCTTCAAGGAAATTGAAGAGCCATGAGAAGAATTATGCTACCCATGATCTAGAATTGTTAGTTGTCATCCATGCTCTAAAACTTGGAGACACTACCTGTTGGGTAACAAGTTTACTCTAGTGACTGATCATAAGAGTCTCAAGTGGATCTTTACCCAGAACGAGCTCAACATGAGGCAACGTCGGTGGATTGAAGTGTTGGAGGAGTATGACTTTGAAATCAAGTATCGACTGGGAAAGGAGAATGTAGTTGTTGATGCACTTAGTCGCAAGGCATTCCTTAACTCATTAATCTTGCAAAATCCATCAACAGCTAGATCTCTAGCCACAAAGGTATCCATGCCAAACAACCCAATACTTGAGCTAGCTAGAGAGGAAGCATGCCATGATACAGCCTATCAAAAGATCCTAAGAGAAATCTCTATCAAGGATCACGACCAAAAGCTACAGGCTAAGTATCATGAATTCTCTATCATAGTGGACTTGTCTACTATAGGACGAGAGTATGTATACCAGTAAGCCAGTCACTTAAGTAGAAGATATTGTGGGAAGCTCATGATTCCCCTTTCTCAAGACATCCTGGCTATGCCAAGACTTTTAATGCAGTTAGGAAGAGCTACCATTGGGAGAGGCTCAAAGGTGACATTGTCAAATATATCATTGAGTAGTCTTGCCAACGTATCAAAGCCGAACATGTCATGATGCTAGAAAAACTGCAACCACTTGACATTCCCCAAATGAAATGGGAATTCATCAGTGTGGATTCTTGTTGTAGGCCTACCCCAAGTCCTGGGAGGATACAACTCCATCATGGTTGTGGTTGACATGTTTACTAAGGTTGCACACCTTATTCCGGTAAAGACAAACCGTAAAGCCTTAGACATTGCAAGATTGTTTATCAAGGAGATATTCAAGCTACATGGGTTACCCAGAAGAATCATTAGTGATCGTGATTCTCTCTTCACATCACACTTCTAGAGAGTTGTCTTTGAAGCTATTGGGACTCAACTCAGTTTTAGCACCGCCTATCATCCCCAAACGGATGACCAAACAGAGTGTGTAAATCAAGTCATCGTAGATATGCCCAGGGCATACTACTGTTGAGAACCGAGGAGGTGGATTCAATACTTACCTTTGGTAGAATTTGCATACAATGCTTCTTACCAACAAAGCATTCAGATGACCCCTTTCCAAGCATTGTATGGACATGACTGTTGAAGTCCCCTAAGTTTTTATGATCCAACCCTAAGAGTTGAAGCGTCAAGACAGATGTTGGAAGACATGGATGATCAAATAAAGTCAATAATACAAGACATACAAGCGGCCAAGGATAGACAAAAAGCATATGCGGATTTGAAGCGTCAAGATAGAGTCTTCGAAGAAGGAGACATGATCTTCATTCACGTACGCCCTAAAAGGAGTTCCCTATCCTTAGGAGATTTCAAGAAGCTAAGTCCAAGGTATTGTGGACCATACAAAATTCTCAAGTGCCTAGGACCTAATGCTTATAAACTGCAACTCTCGGAAAACCTAAAGGTTCACATTGTATTCCATATCAGTCTATTGAAGAAGTATATACCAAATCCTAACCATGTACTTAAAGACCAACAAGTTGTAATGCCTAGTCAAGGATTTCTTGAACTAAGGCATGATAGGATCTTAGATGTTAGGGAGCAACAACTGAGATCCAGAACCTTGAGAGAATGCCTCGTCCAATGGAGAGATTATCTCGAAGAGGATGCCACTTGGGTAGATGAAAGCACTCTCAACCATCAATATCCCCAATTTATCTCGAGATGAGGACATCTCGATTCCTCCAAGGGAGAGAGAATGTAATATTTCCGATTCCTAACCCGCGTTCTTCATAAGAACCTCCTCTTGGTAGGAGGCCAAAAGGATAATTGTTGGAATCATGGTAATTTTTGTTTCGAAATTATCCCCTCTCCCAAGCCGACGATCATGCTGGAGGAGAGGGAGAGTGGCGTGGATGATTAAGCTCCTCGCTGGAGCTCGTGCAAGGGGGATATGCCATGCACTATGTCCGCGTGGCGCCGGGAAGGTCCCCTCCCCTCACCTATAAAAGCTTTGTGGGGGGGAGTGAAGATGGGGAGCCACAATGCGGCAGTGCTGCCACACAAGAATTAGGAAGTAGCATCGCCTCTCTGTGTGCACTCTGAGCCTGAAGAAGTCCGAGGAGGGCGAAAGGCTGCCACTCAAGTGGGAGGGAGAAGGCTTGAAGGGAAGGAAGAAAGGGAAACGACTGAGAAGACGCCGTGCTGGAGATGCCGCCGACGTGGAAGTCAATCGCCACTGGACTGAGGGACGTCGCCGTCTCCACTGCTGACAGCCACTGCCATAAACGTCCTCCCTCACGCCATCATCCTAATATTCCCCGTGGTCAGTCCTTCCCTTCACCTAATCAATTGAATTCATGTAAGCTTCTGAAGCTCAGAAGCTTCCTTGGAAGCTTCCACAAGGGGCTTCCTTAAGCCCTGTTTTCGCGTGGCTAACCCGGGTTTCTAAACCGGGCTTGTTAAAGCCTCCAAACCCCCAAGCCTTCTTGTAAAGCCCCATTCTACATCATCCTTCCTTTTCTTATTACCCTCAAGCATCACCTTAATCCCACGTGCTTCCTGGGGAAGCAGAATCTTCCTAGAGCTTTGAAAGCTTCAGCAGCTCTCTCGTAAAAGGCCCATCTCCACAATCCAAGCCCCAAACCACACAAGCCTGCTCATGGAAACCCCGATTCCCACAAGCCCTTGCAAAACTCCATTCCCGCAAGTTCTCATCCAAAGTTCGGTGAAGGTATCTCCTGCGTACGAGGGAGAAGGGTAAGATCTTGAGGCTACTTACAAAGGCTGAGGAGTTCACCGATCGCGTAAGGGTAAAGGAAAACCCGAAGTCCATAATTACGCCTACGATGGCCCCCAAGAAGTCACAAGTCACGCCTACAAGAGGTTCTTCTCCTAACATTCACGTGGACATCTCCTCGAGCCCACAAGTCCAGGTTTTTACTAATTTTGATTCCACGCAAAAGTAATGCATTAGGCACGATAATTTCATGGACTAGGAAGCACCTATGCATGTCAAATCCACCTAGCTAAAATGCAATTGGAAATAAATTGACTATTTGAACATTTACTAGAATTAGCTCATGATGTGAAATTGGTCATTGGTATTTTCAATGTGATGAACGAAAAAACGTAAGTTGTTTATGCATCTTACAACCTTATCAGTAAATTGCATGTCGTGCATTTTAAGTGACGAGCCTAGAACACCTATTGGCTATCATTATAAGATTGAAATTATTAAGTGCACCTTTGACTAGACATGGAAAGATTAAGTGTATGTCGCATTTTTAGGCAATATCTTCATTGTAATGATTCATTAAGGAAAGTCGTTAACACCCGTAGGAAATAGCAAAGCATGGAAAATGATTCTATGTGCTTGTAAATTGGAATGGGTTAACTCTAGCTTTATTTGGCATGAATTTCACTACATTGTAGTTAGGAAAGGATTGCATGTTGCACATTCGTCGTACTCAAAATCTCATTCATCAAGAGTGTATTTAGGGAAAGGTTGCATGGTTCATTAAAAGCATGAAATCTTAAAAGCTTAGGAAAAGAATTGTGGGCATGATCCTTGAATGTAAGACCTAGTAGGCTCAATGGAAGTTATTCTGAAATTTATCATGCGTTTTGATTTTAACAAGAAAAGTCAGGGTTATTGCGAATCTAGTGGTGCGTAGAAGCCATGTATCGCATGTTTACGTGATGTGACATGTTACAACTAGTTTTCCCCTTTAGATCAAGTTAACATCTCTATGAAGGGTTCGTCCTTGTCACAAGACAAGTAGATCGAATTATCTAAATCACCTAACCCGCAAGGGATTTGCATAGGATGATTCAATTGATACGATAAATATCCTAAAGAGCTAACTAGGGTTTAGCACATTGAGGACATGACCTAATCACTCTTATTGCCAAAGCTGAAACTCTTATACCCTAAAGACTTGCCCTCATTCACGGAATGTAGGGACAATAGGATACACTTGCGAGAAATGATCTAGGGTTTTTACCCTAAGGATCGCTCGCTAAAAGAATGAAACTCGATTTGGATTTGGACCTTTAGGAACGGATTGTTATGAAGATACCCTAACCCTGTTTCCTATCTAATCATGATTTCGTGATTAGACAACGCCATTCGATGGGTAAAATAGTCCCATGATTTTGATGCGACACTCGCGCAATAGGTTGCAGAGTCGCATGATCTTGTGATTTGATCAAAAGGGAATGGCCAATTCCTCGGAATGAGATTGGCAGATGCTTACGCAAGTTTATCTTGCAATAGGATGAGTGGTCATCCTGATATAACACCTTTCTTGGGAAAGGTGACCAAGATAAGTGGATTAGATAATTGCTTGGAAGCAAAAGACCAATCACTAATTTGGAATAACATATTTACTGCTAATAGAACTTAGGGTATTGGTTAAGTTGGGTTAATAGGGTATGGCCCTAACCTAAGGATATAAGGGTTTTTTTTATATAAAAAAAACCCTTGGGGATCTTGCCAAGTCGCAATTGATCCCGGGTCAAGTGTTGGATGCATTCAGAGAGAAAGATTCACTCCTTAGCAATTGGCCAAATAAACGACCACTGGAATTGATTGTGCTTGTAACAGTTTAGAAAGCACTGTTTGCATTGTTTGCTAAAGGAACTAAAGGATGAAAAGATATCTAATGCTTCAGGTTGAAGGCCTGAAGGGAGAGGCAGCTTCAGTTACCCCCGACTGCCTGCCTGACCCTAACCAAGGG
This sequence comes from Lygodium microphyllum, assembly GCF_053477565.2. NCBI lineage: Eukaryota > Viridiplantae > Streptophyta > Polypodiopsida > Schizaeales > Lygodiaceae > Lygodium > Lygodium microphyllum. The sequence goes on along the minus strand of NC_141135.1, from coordinate 156,699,975 downwards.
GGTTGTTGACTGCGCCGGGAACATGGACCGAACCCGCCGCGAGAGGTCTCTCTGTTGAGTTCTACTTGGAGCAGGAGGACGCTTGGGTGCCAGGGGGGCTCTGGCCGTAAATCCCTCACCTTCCGGGTCCTGCACAAGAGGCTAACGTGACTCGGGATTGGATCTCGAGGCCCGCATACTAGTTTAGGGCAGAAGCTTGGAATAGTGATCCCTGTGGATTACTGGATAGCCCTTGGGCGGATTATGGACAAGCCTACGGGGGGAACTCCTTGTATTTGAAAGATAAAATGATGAAATGTTAAAAAAAGAACTTGCTTGATATTGTTTTTCTATGTCACGTGATAAGATTACGTGAATGAACCACTGCTTAACAGGATTAATTAAAGAAGTTGATTGTTATATGTCAAATTCATGTGTTAGATAATTACATAACTAAAACAAACCGAGGAATGTGCGGAGGATGGACCATGGGTCCGTCCTACGGTTGGGTGGTCCCGGTTAGCCGGGAACTTTTCTCAAAAATCTCGAAGAACAGCGGGATGATCATCATCATCAAAACGAATAACGAGAGCGATGACCTAGAGTTACGTCTTACCCGATTTACGCTGTTTTAGGGGAACGGAATGGGACTATGCCTTATGGCAGAGAGGTTGAGCTTTGCATCCCTCTCGTTTCCCATTCTCCTTGAACCAAGCGCAGCGTGATTCTGCTTCGGACTTGGCGTTTCTGCGTAAAGTAGTTCGCTCAGGTCTGACGCTAGTAGCTGTTAGCTAATGACCAATCAGGAAAACCCTAATTCCGGTCGATCCTAAGTGGGAACGGCCAGGATACTTCCGCTACGTGGCAGACGCGGGAAGACCTAGATCGCAAAACCCGTAACATTCCATGGGAGTGCCGGGCGGAGTTTTCTAGACATCCTTTCCGATGGACTGCTAAGACGTGTCCTAGATGATACTAGTGGACACGTTACAATAGCAGATTGTATGTATAGGAAAGCTCATGTTCACTCTTGAGTATGGATAGGTTTGATTCTCGGTGGATGTGATGGGTAGGCTCAATGGTAGGAAAGCCTTGAGATCAATTATGGTGCACAGATCGGTCGCCATATGCGTGCATAGTGAGCGTCAAAAGGTCCCCAAGAACAAAAGAACTCTACTTTTTACACAAAAACCAATGAAGAAAGCTTGCATGACATGAATAAGAGACCAGTTGGATTCAATCTCCCCCAATGCCTTGTGTGAGCGCTCCACAAAGCATGTATTTAATATATTATTCATCTTCAAGCTCAAATAATAGCCCAATTTACAAAATAGCACGCTTTTGCTTTTGAGTTTACTTTTGTGCCACTAAAGAATTAAAGCTATTGGGCGCCCAAGAAGTCAGGCAGTACCCAAATACAATGTCCAATACAAGTATTTAAATCGTGCGCCCATGCGCATATAAAAATAATAAATAAATATCAAATGCTTTAATAAATAAGCGTGACAAAATATAGGCGCCATGCTTAAGATACACACCCATAAAAAATTGATGATAATTTGAATACACGCTATCCTCCAACGCTTCCCAATGCTACCACTGCTTGCTCTACACATCAACTGAACCATTCACACTTGTTAGAAAAATAGTACAATTAAATCGACAAAAGTGAATACCTAGCAGTCTTCAGCTACAAAAATAAATTGGTTAGAAATCAATCCTAACCTTAATTTATTATGAGTGCGCACTCTAAACTCATAAATGTTTATTAATTTAAATATGTATTTTGTGGAATCACCCGGTATGGAATCACCCATGTACACATTAAATTAACAAAACACCCGAAAAGGATAGGCATCCCCATCAACTTTTCGCACAACGAATCCACTTTGTGTATGAGCCCCGGCAATAATAATTTTACGGAATCCATCGCAAAACCTCACGGAATCCACCTTGGAATATGCCAAGAAGATCATCTACCCTAAGAATTGGATATCTATTTTTAACAGTAATTTTATTTAGGGCACGATAATCAATGTACATGTGATAGGTATTATTTTTCTTCTTCACTAATATGACAGGTGCACCAAATGGAGAACTACTAGGTCGAATTAATCCTCTATTAAGCAATTCTTCTATTTGATTTTGAATTTCTTTTTGTTCAATTTGGTTATGTCTATATGGTGCTTTACATGGTGGTTGTGTTCCAGGAATTAAATCTATTTTGTGATCTTCAAGACGTGAAGGTGGTAATCTAGGTGGTAAATTAGCAGCAAAACAATCTGGAAATTGGGCAAGAAATTGTGTATGTCTAGGATGCATCTATTTTTCTTTAGCTTGAATTTCATTCACCCATATTAAATAGGATTTGCTACTTTTACGTAATGCACGTTTAGCCTGAGTATGAGTAAGCAGTGGAAAATTATTGGAAGCGTGCATACCATGCAATGTGATTTGTTTTCCTTGAAAATAAATTTTAATTGAATGCGTAGAATAATCTATATCAGGATTGCATTGATGATGCCAAGGCATTCCTAAGATAATGTCACTAGATTACAAAGGTACAACTAAGAAATCTCTTCGTTTAGTATAATCACCAATTTTAATTTCTAAATTATGCACCTCTTGTGTTCCATTATATCTCGTACCTAGAAATGCAGCCTTGATGCAATAATGTGTAGAAACAGTTTGTAAATTCATTTCTTTAACTAATTTTGCGGAAATAAAGTCATGTGTGCTCCCATCATCATGTAAAGTAGTCTTTTCTTTACCATGCACAAAACATTTCATTGTTAATAAAAAATGGGGAGTTGGCATACCTAGCAAAGTATCCGAAGTAGTACCAATATCATCATCATCTTTCGTAAAGTCCAGCATTTCCTCACGTTCTTCATCTTCTATTACTCCCAGATAATTGATATGGACAGATGGCTTTTTGGATTGACAATTGGCTGCTAGATATCCAGGTTGATGGCATTTGTAACAAACTATGGGTTTTGCTTTGGATGCATTATTGGTAATGATAGGAAGTTTAGGAATGTTGGGATTTGACTGTGGGGATGGCTTAGGGTTTGGATTTGTGTTTGATGGCAAGGCAGGTGGTCGTGTCCAAGATTTACGGAATGAAGATGGAAGAAAACGACTTTGATTGAATCTTCAAAAATTTGAATTGAATTGTTTGAAACCATAGTTACCATTAGTTGGAAATTGTTGTGGTCACTTGTCTTGTCTTGCAAATTTTGTCTTCAGTGTCATGGGCCAAGAAAATTGCATCTTCAAGTGTTGTTGGTTTGAACATATTGACTTCCACATAGAAATGTCCAAGTAGGCTAGACATAAACTTGCATTTATGAGTTGCTTCAGGTACATCTTCAAGCATACGTAGTTGCAATAGAGCATTCACAAACGTTCAGTGTATTAGGAAATAGGTTTTCGATCTCTTTGTTGTAGAAGATCCCATTGCTTGATGGCTTTTTCATGGAATTGAGGAGGAAGGAAATTCTGCAAAAATTTATTTTGGAAAGTCTCCCAAGTAGTGGGACAATCAACGCTCTTGTGGACCACAGTCCACCATAAAGATGCTCGGTCAACTAAATGGTTAGTGACACATTTAATTTTGTCTTTCTCAGCATATGTTTCTTCATGGAAGTAATCATCAAATTGACTGATAAAATCAAGTACAATCTTTCCATCGCGTGATCCATTGAAAGTATGAAATTTGAAGTTTCTTTTACTTATCTTTGTTTCTTTGCGAATGGATTGGGCTTCAAGTGTTGCATCGATGGTACATCGTATAAGATCTTCGGGTTGCGATCCATCTTGGTCGACGGTAGATCGTTACAGATTGGCCAATTGAACTTGCAAAGCTTGTCGGGCTCTTGATTCCTCTTGAAGCTGCATCATAATCAAATCCAACTTTTGCTCCATTTTTGGTTTGGGTAAATTACCTTCAGCCCCCATAAAATCGTCCATGTTTTGTTCAGTCATCCTGCAAAATTCCAAAAGACCTCACACACTCGAAATCTTGTTAGTAGGATGAGCGTAGCTCAAAGGCAGGTTTACAAGGCTTGTATATATTTTGTTTGGCTTTTGTAGTATCTCTTCTTTACGATTGCGGTATTCGTTGTCACAACCGTCTTCCAAGAGAATAGTGTTGCGTATAGACTACGTATAAACTGCATATAGTCTGCGTGTGAACTTCTGCTTTTGCTGAAACTGGTTCAGCAAGACTGCAAGTGTGAATAGGAACTTCTCGAAGCTCCAAAACTAGTTCAGCTTACACACATTATGAATGGCCGCTAAGAAGGTAAGTTTTGTTGATTGAGTAAGTTGAAAGCTTAGTGTGACTTAGGTGATTAAGTTTTTTTTAAAGCTTAATGGACTTAAGCTTTATGAAGCTTAAGTTGTGTCACCGTTTCGTTTTTTTTAGGGGGGGTATTTTTCACACCGTCGATTCTAACGACGGCATACCGCAGCAGTAAATCGACGATTTAAAAGGCCTTAAGCTTTTAAATCTTAAGCCTTAAGCTTAACACTTTAATTGTTTTAAAACTTCTCTTATTTCTTCTCTGTAACAAAACGACTTGATATAGAAGCTTTACCGCCAGTCTTTCGCCTCGGTCCTTTGCGATCAGAGGGTACAGAAGGGGGTTCTTGATTGCTAGGAACATGCTGCTATCAACCGTTTGCCACGAGACAGACTATAGAGCTCGATCATTCTAGGAGCTCCGCCTTCGCGCGAGATGGTAAGCAATTGGAAGCTCTCGATCTCAGCTTCGCTTTGATACCACCATAAATCGGTCGCTGTATGTGCGTGTAGTGAGCGTCAGAAGGTTCCCAAGAACAAAAGAACTCTACTTTTTACACAAAAGCCAATGAAGAAAGCTTGCATGACATGAACAAGAGACCAATTGGGTGCAATCTCCCCCCATGCCTTGTGTGAGTGCTCCGCAAAGCATGTATTTAATATATTATTCATCTTCAAGCTCAAATAATAGCCCAATTTACAAAATAGCATGCTTTTGCTTTTGAGTTTGCTTTTGTGCCACTAAAGAATTAAAGCTATTGGGCGCCCAAGAAGTCAGGCGGTACCCAAATACAATGTCCAATACAAGTATTTAAATCGTGCGCCCATGCGCATATAAAAATAATAAATAAATATCAAATGCTTTAATAAATAAGCGTGACAAAATATAAGCGCCATGCTTAAGATACACACCCATCAAAAATTGATGATAATTTGAATACACGCTATCCTCCAATGCTTCCCAATGCCATTGCTGCTTGCTCTACACATCAACTGAAGCATTCACAATTGTTAGAAAAATAATACAATTAAATCGACAAAAGTGAATACCTAGCAGTCTTCAGCTACAAAAATAAATCGATCAGAAATCAATCCTAACCTTAATTTATTACGAGTGCGCACTCTAAACTCATAAACGTTTATCAATTTAAATATGTATTTTGTGGAATCACCCGCTATGGAATCACCCATGTACACATTAAATTAACAAAACACCCGAAAAGGATAGGCGTCCCCATCAACTTTTCGCACAGAGAATCCACTTTGTGTATGAGCCCCGGTAATAATAATTTTACAGAATCCACTACAAAACCTCACGGAATCCACCGTGGCACGAAATCCACCGTGGAATATACCCTTCTGGCATCAAATTAGGTGGACTTGAGTCCTATCGATGTTAACAATAAATGTGGAAGAAAAGGTCAAAACAAGGTCAAAGAAAAGTCAAAGTCAAAGTGTTAGATTTTGATGCTTCAAGATATTATTTTTGGGTATTTATTTTACTTCATATGGTGGATACAACAATTTATTCATTATGATATTATTTCATAAAAGCTAGGCTCATATCTATGCATATTTTAATATTTCCTGCAACTATATCTAAGGCACTTTTGATTTGTGTGTAGATAATTTTCATAGTCTAAAATAGTTCCAATTGAACTTATGATAAAGTGTTAATTAGAAAATGATATTACCTAGTTCCAAAAAGTGGAACATTGGTGCCCAACAGGTGGTGGGAATCCTAAAAATGCAAAAGTGAAGTGTAAACCTAGTTCCAAAAAGTGGAACACCGGGTGTCCAAAAGGTTGTGGGAACCCTGAAAATGCAAAAGTGAAGTGCAAACCTAATTTACAAGGGGCCCAACCCTAACCCTAATTTTGGTATATATAAGGATAGGAGAGATTAGTTGTAATCACCCATGTTGATACATCTATGCTACTGAAGATCTACCAGTGCAAGTTTTGAGCAATCATTCTCTTCTTCTATTCTATCATCTTGTATCACCATTGTTTAAGAGTGAGGAAGAGGAGAGATTGAGAGCTTGTATTTGAGTAAGGGATTGGGGATAGTAAAGCTCTTCACCATCTTCTTGTGTTTCTTCTTCTTCTTCTTTCCATTCTTAATAAGAGGTGTGAGTTTGAGGTTATGTGTGTAGTTGTGAGATTATAAGAGAGTGAGGAATTTGACAAGATAAAGCTCTTCACCATCTTCTTCTTCTCCTTTTTATTCTCTGTTTTCTTCTCTCGATGTGGTATACTTAGTGGTGTGGACATGAAGGAGCGAAGGCTTTGGATTGTAGTGCTTTGGATCCTGGAACCATATTTGAGCCTTCAAGCCATTGAACTACAATGTGTGAAGATAAGTTAATGAGTTCACTATACCTCAAAGCTAGACTTGTGTTCTAGCTTTCTATAGTCAAAGGGAAAGATATAAGGTTGGTTAGTGAAGATCCCAACTGATGTACGCTTATCCTAGTATTTTCTCTTGCTACTATTGAGACAAAGGGTGGTGTAATTTGTAAGGTCCTCACACTCCTATCATGTGACAAACTAAGCAGATTAACATTGGAGTGTGGATTGGATTAGCCAAAGGATCACTCACTTGGCACTCATAGCTTGCATGATCCAAAATGTGTATGACTAGGTTAGGAGGGATTTAATTTGTAGAAGAATAAAAAAACAGTTTTGTCCAACTTTTAAGGACAAAATACTAGGTTAGAAAAAACACAAAAAGTTAATAAATAAACCACAAGAGGAAACAATAAGAACAAAAAAAAATCATGCGCCTCTGCACAAAAGCACGAGTCAGTTGTATTACTTGAAAATAGAAACAAAAATCAACTCATCCTTATAAGGCACCACAACTTTTGTTTATTTTTCTAAGAAATTATTGTAAATAGAAGGATGGTAATTGAAGTAACAAAACAATTATTGTTGTGGCAAGAATGAGAATTGTTGTAATGGCCAAATGTTGATCATCAATATTGTGACCTCCATCATGCTACAATCACAAGGTCTTACCATCTTCACCCAATCTCATCATCATCTTCATTAATCATGAATGCTACTTTTGTGCTCCTCTTTGTAATCATTTCTTAATGGTTTCCATGCATGTTTCATCATTGTTGGAAGAATTAGATGTAGGTATTGTGTTTGCTTTATACTAGCCTAAATATTGGTAGAATATGTAGGCATCTTAGTAGGGACTCAATACGTGGCACAATCATTTGGGTAAAGTTATTTGCATGTTGGATTGTAATGATTAGGATAATTAGGGTTTTGTCAAGCTAGATGTGAGAACCCTCTCCAACCTTGAGGTGCATGCTTTGAGAAATTTCGCATGAGGTTGCCTCATGCCACCAAGTTAATAAATGCTCAAGAAATATTAAATAAGTAGACTCATCAATGAAATGTAAATTCTTGAAACATTGGCATATTTTGATATTATTAACTATGAGAAAAATTAAAGTAAATTTAACCTATAATGTTAAAATATAAGAAAATCCACATATTATCTTAAAATGGACTCTTTAACTTTGAGTCTATAAATATTAGTAGTGTATATATGTTTACTTGAAAATTTATCATTTTGTAATTTTACAATGTATTTATTTAATATAGGACTATGTTAGGCCTTATCTATAAGAAATAGGGAGAAAAAGTGCTTTTAAAAAACTTTTAGTCTACCATATCTATGAAGTGTGCCAATCTGATTCAAAGGCAAACCCCTAAAGTTCTCCTAGAGCTCCTCATCTATCATCACTTAGCTTACCCTGCTTTAGATTGTCTATTAAGACTTGCACATCCAAAAAATGATATTAGTATAATCAATAGAAGAGTGAAGGAGAAGCACGACAATATATATTTGCAAAGGAGGATGCTAATTTAAACTCTCCTCGAAAGAGTACACAATCATTGATACATGCATGAATGTTATTATAATCCATACCAAGATTTTGTAACATTTGTTGTGTATCATCATGAGACTCAGACATTGTATTTTCAAATGATAGTATGTGATATTTTAGTAGCCTTTAAAAAATTCAAACACCTTTGAAGAAATAAAAAATTGTTCTTATTTATACATCAAGATAAAGGAGCATAGTATGCACCTAAACAACTCGATCACACTTGAATTACTCCATCCTTATTTTTCCTATATACTTAGGAGCACAAGGAGCATCCTTCAGCGAGATACTCGATATCAACTTATAATGGTATGGGCACCTCCTCTCTTAATGGATTGGATGATGTGGTATCCATGGGTAGTAATGCTTCAATCATAGCCTTCATCACAGGCTCCAATATTTGAGGAAGATCTCGATAATCCTTAATGTCTTCTAGTATCAAGGGTGTAATTAGTGGACTGCTCTCTAATGGGTTTATTAGCTTGGGTGCTCCTTCCACTATATGGCAACAAACTCTTCTTATGGGCCAAAATGGGTGTATTGCTTGAGATGGACCAATACCTCTCTATGGACATTTCTAGGAAACATTTCATTTTATTGAAGTTGTTTCAACTAGAGTTTGATTGCAAAGCATGATTGATACACACATTGCTCACTATGAACTCAAAGTCCAAGACCACTAGATCAATGATTTTCCATTGAAATTCTTCGAAGCATCACACATGATCCATAAACAAGTGATGTTTTTATCTAATTGTAAGTTTGCACTAAGTGCAAGGATATAAGACATGCTAATTGAGATATATCTCTCAATATCAAATGTTGGGGCCCCTCATCATTGTTCATTTTCTCAATGGCATAGTGAGAAATACGCTTCTCTCTCTCTCTCTCTCTCTCAAATCATCAGTCTCTCTCTTCCTCCCTCACCCTCCCTTCTTACCTTTGTATTTTTATGTAGTTCTCTTTCTACTTGTCCCTCCCTAGATAGACATATATCCCTTTCCCACTCTCTTTATCCCTCCTTCTCTTATCTCTCTCTATTCATTTTTTGAGTGTCCTTTCATTTTTCTCTCTCTCTCTCTCTCTCTCTTCCTCTTTCTTTGTTTTCTTTCCCTATCTTTCTTGTTTTCTCTCTCTCCCTCCGTATCTTTATTACTTTCCTCTCTCTCTCTCTTTGTTTTTATTTCTCTCCCTCACTCCCTCGCTCCATCTCTCTTTTTCTCTATATGCCCCCTCTCTCTCTCCCTCATCCACATCTCTATTTCTCTCCCCCTCTCTCTTTGTTTCTATTTCTCTCTCTCCCTCCGTCAATATCTCTATCTCTCTCTCTCTCTTTCTCTCTCTCTCTCTTTATTTCACTATCTCTCCATCCCTCTCTTTGTTTCTCTCTCTTTGTTTCTATTCCTCTCTCTCTCCCTCCATATCTCTATTTTTTTTCTCTCTCTCCCCTCTCTCTCTCTCCCTCCATATCTCTATTTTTTCTCTCTCTCCCCTCTCTCTCTCTCTCTCTCTCCCTCTCTCTTTCTTTATTTCACTATCTCTCCATCCCTCTCTTTGTTTCTCTCTCTCCCTCTCTTTGTTTCTCTCTCTCTCTCTCTCTCTCTCTCTCTCTCTCTCTCTGTTTCTCTTTCTCCTCCCTCTCTTCTTTATTTGCATCTCTCCCTCTATCTCCTTTTCTCTCTCTATTCTCCATTCTTCTCTTTATATTCCTCCCTCTCTTCATTTACCCTCACCATCTTTATTTTTATTTATTTTTATTTCTCTATTTCTATTTCTCTCCTCCCTCCCCCCTTGTATTTTTCATTTTTATTTATCTTTATATGTCTCTTTTTTTCACTCTCTCCTTTTATTTTTGTATTTTTCTCTCCCCTCTGTACTTTTGTTTCTCTCCCCCTCTTTCTTTGTTTCTCCCTCCCCCCCTCTCTCCTCTCTCTCTTTCTCTCCCTCCCTCTCTCTATCTTTCTCGCTTCCCCTACTCTCTCTCCCTTTGCATCTTTATTATTTTCCTTATCTCTCTTTGCTTCTGTCTTTCTCTTCCTCCCTCCACCTCTATTTTTCTCTTTCCTCCCTCTCTCGACCCTCTTTGTTTCGCTATCTCCCATGTCTTCCCCTTTGTTTCTCTTCCTCCCTATACCTCTTCATTTTTCTCTCTCCCCCTCTCTACCTCTTTGTTTCTCTATCTTCCATGTCCTTCTCTTTGTTTCTCTCCTCTCTCTCCTTCTCTCTCTCTTCTTTCATCTTTCTTGTTTCTCTTCCTCTCCCTCATCTCTCTATTTCTCTCCCTCCCTCTCTCTATTTTTCTCACCCATCCTCTCTTCCTTCATATCTTTATTTCTCTTTCCCCCCCTCTTTGTTTTTATTTCTTTAACTCCTTCCTTCCCTCTCTCTCCCCCTTTATTTCTACACCTCCCTATCTCTCTCTTTGTTTCTCTCTCCCCCTCTCTCTACCCTCTTTGTTTCTCACCTCTGTGTGTGTGTGTGTGTGTGTTACTCTCACAGGTCTCTTTCACTCCCTCTCTCTATTTTTCTCCTCCTCCCTCCCTCTCCTTATCTCTCTCCTTCCCCTCTTTCTTTGTTTCTCTCTCTCCCTCCCTCCTCTCTCTCCTTCTTTCCCTCCCTCTCTTTATTTTTCTCTCTCCCCCCTCTTTGTTTCTCTTCCTTTTCTCTCTTTCTCTCCCTCCCTCTCTCTCTCTCTCTCTCTCTAAAAGTAGTATTTAAAGACCTGTGAAGTGCGGAAAAGGAGCAGATTAGTGAAAATTTTAGGCGAGAATTTAAATACGATGGAAGAAGAGTATGAATATCCAACAATTTTAGAGACCAAGGAAGACGGAAATGGAAATCTTTGGTTGTTATGGTGATGATAGATTTTTAGTAATTTTTTTGATAGCCGGAATGAAGGGAGAGAGCTTCCCGGTTGTTTGGGATGTCGAGTCAGTCAAGCAAGATTTTTCGAATCTAAACTTGGGCACAAACGGACAAGAGGCAGGAGGCCCGGACATTGCCAAGGATGAGAGGCAGGAGGCTCAGACATTGCCAAGGTAAAACGGCCAAAGTTTAAAACAAAATAAGGCATGGCCCTTTGGGGGGCCAATGACCCCCAAACTTAAAAACATTCATGATATGGGGGGGGGGGGGGGTGGTTTGAAATGGCAGCTGCAAAAAAATGACACCCCTCCATATTGCATCATTTTTTGGAGAAGGGGCCATGGCAGCTTGAAAAGAAGCCACCAAATAGAGATTGGGAATGACCTTTAGCAATTGTTTGCTTCTCTTTGCTGCCTTTAGATTGTGGAATGGCTGCCTGATGAGGAATATGAAAATCTAGTCTTTCTCTATCCTCCTTGCTCTCTTCTCTTGATGGCTGTTCACACCCATGAATCTATGGAGAGGAGTTGGATGCGAGATGCTGATGGAATAATTGCACCGAAGCAGAATAGATCGTAGATTAGAGTTGGAGAGAGCATCCATGGCAGAAAATGAGTGACAGCTGTATCTAACTATTAAATAGGTGCCTCCAAAACTGGGTTTCTATGTGTAAATACTCGATTTATTCGTTTTATGAAAGATGTTTGATAAATTGTTTATAAATGCATTCCTTTGATTGATAATACTAAACTTTATAATAAATTTTGAAGAAAACCAAAAAAATTAGTTTTTTAATAATTTATATCAAAACATGCAAAACTCCCAATTATGTGGTTTTCATGAAAATGATAAATTTTGGGGGTTTTGTTGTGATTTTGGGGTTCATATGAAATAGAAATGAATACAAAATCAAAGTTCAGTAATTGTGATTATTCTCAATCCATAAATCAAAAGTATTAGAATTTTATGTAAATAAATGAAGAAAAACAGTGAAAAATTGGGAAATTTTAGTTTTTTGCATTAGAAAATTAAGAAAAAAATATTATTTATTTTCGTGTGTATGGCATAACTGTAGCACAAGGGATAAACCTAAATTTAGCTATGTCTCTATGGTAAAGTCCATTTTTACCACTTTTTACAAGGAAAACTCATGAAAAATCTACTATTTACACCTATCAACAATGCATAACCTAAACGGTAGGAGAGAAGAGAGGTTTTGATGCTGATTAGTTGCTGAGGACATTTGAAATTCTAATCTATTTGTTTGTGTATGCCATATAGGCCATTTATAAATAAGAGTCGAGTTTTTGACACATGTGTTATTTGTGTTAGTGGTGCATCGAGGGGCCAAAAAATCCCCGAGGTGTAGAAGAGCCATTGTGGGGCCATGACATTCAATCGGAGAGGTGCTAGCTTCTTCTATGTGTGCTTACGAGGTGTTTTTACATCGATATATATGTCGGGACTCCCTCTGCGGAGTATGGGGCTTAACAGTTGGACTACCGTTCAAACCAAACGCAAGATTCATGATAGTAGTTAGGGCAGTGTGTCCCTTAGATGCTCCTGTGCTAGGGGGGTTGTGTTTTTTTAGCATAATAGCCACTATCGGGCCCGTTTTAGGTCCCAACAAGTGGTGTGTCTACCAAGAGCCACTAATAAGTGGCAGCTTTCGAATATCTTGGCTATAAGGGACCTATTATTTTTCCTAGTTTCTAATTGGGAGCCACCTTGAAGTGATGGATATTAAATGCAAGTTGATTAATACTTCACTCATCAGCATGACGCTTAATCCAAGGAATCCCCATAACCCAAAATATACTTTGTCCATCCTAACTCGTTTAGTGGGATCTTTGGTTAGTGACTATCTTATCATTTGCCCCGAAAGTGATACCATGCTTGAGTTTGGACCACTATGGGAAAGTGCCCACGGAGCAAAATTTGAGATTAATAGGCCATGGGAGTTAGAGAAAACATTAGAAAGAAAAAGTGAGGGTAGGAGGGCACAATCATCCACTAAGGTTGATGACTCTTTAGATGAAAAGACTATGATAACAATGGTTAATATGTACACAATAATACATGACTTCGATCCCAGAATACATCCGATGCTAGTACCTGACATAGTTGGGTACCGTAGTGTAATTGCCAAGATCCATAAAGCATTGGATGATGTGTATGTGTATGGGAAACCATTGTTAGCAAGAAAGGTTTTATTGGGGCATGTCCTAGGTTCTAGCAAAGTGGTGGTAGATGAGAATAGCCTTGCTAAAGTACCACTAGTCAGTGATGGGATAGATTCCCTATTGCATCATGTTGGACTCCCTAAACCACTCTATGAGTTAGCAGAAAGGGATGCCCAGGGAACTAGTGACTCTTCTGCAATGATAAAGGTGGAAACAGAAGAGATTAGAGACCCTAACACACGGGTATTAAGTCAAGAAGAATATGAAAATTTTGATGATCCCATCTTGATCCCAAAGAAGAGGACTAAAAGTCCTTCTCCTTACAGGGATCTCCTAGTGTTTCATGGGCTACTAGATGAGGATCCGATGTTGCATTTGAAAGAGTTATATGGCTTCACTTTCCTTTGCAAGCGGGTTTGACGATCTACATCATCTGATGCTTGTGTTCTCAAATACCCTAAAGGGAGAGGCCAGGAAATTTTATTGGAGCCTTCCAAGAGGGTGAATCAAATCATTCTAGGAACTATGTGATAGATTTTTGGATGAATATGAGAAGAAAGTTGCCATGACTCGGGTCTCGGGATAACTTATGCAGACTCGGCAAGAGTTGTATACCTCTGTCAAAGAGTACACGAGAGCCTTTGATGACATTTTGAAGATTTGGCCTAGTCAATTACTAGAAGACTTGCTTGGTGAACTCTTTGTTAGTGGCTTGGAAACAAATACGCAGTTCCAAGTTAGGATGAGAAACCCTAAGTCACTGAAGGAGGCAAAGGTTCAAGCAGAAGATTATGAGATGCTAGGAGAGCTATTGGAGTTTTCCACACACTCTTGAAATCCATAAGGTTTGGCAACATTTAATGAATGTTAATCATGCTGAAGGTGCAAATGATAGGTCTACTAGGGAGAATCCTTGCATTAATTATAATGATCTTGAGGCCCAAGAACCCTAGCATCCTAGCGTAGCCAATCCAATGTTCTAAAGGCATGAGCTAGATAGAAATGGGTGTAGACCTAATAGGGGAAGTGGAGTTGTTAAGCAACCCATCAATGGTCTATGTTTGAAACAAAATCATTTCAATGAGATGATGCCTCACAACATAGCCAATATATGCTACCATGTGGAGGTTGTCACAACCATTGAGAACTAAGGTAATAGGGAACCTGGGATTTACAATGATAAAGATCCACCTAGAGTTGAATCTAGTAGAAGGATCTTCTTTAAGATAAGTGATAGGTAGTAGGTGAGTCGAGATAGATCAATCACCATGAAAGAATATCAAAATAGGAGTGGTGGTAGTCAATCAAGCCATGCAAAGACTAGAAAGAGATGGGTTTGGATGTCCAAAATCTCTAAAAGTGTTGCTAGTGTGCTAGATCACAAGCAAAGAGTTCCAAGTGGATATACTATGGTTAATTCCCAAGAGGATGAGACGAGAGGCCATAATTTGATATATCTAGCAATGTGCATCGCTCTGGGATGCATTTTTGTGATGGGCCTAAGATTGAATCCCTACCTAATTTGGGTAGTAACAATGACACATTCAAAAATCCAAATAGGAAAGGGTTAAATTCGCCAAAATACATGGATCTCTCTATAGGAGAGGCCTTTGGAAAGCTAGAACAACAAATCTATTTGGATGATAAGACACTCAATCCTAAGGAGGTAATTCATTCAACTAATAGCACACAAAGAGGAATAGCCCATACTGAGATTATATGAGTAGGAAGGCTTGGACCTGTGACTTTGTTTTAGCTTGGATAGTTTGGCAAGATACAATTTACATGCAAAGCAGACCATATTTGGTTAGAACAAAATGATTTATGTAAGGCCAAGAGGGTCCTTTCTTTTGTGAGCTCTTATACCTCTCTAGGCCAAGAGGGCCATATGTCTATTTAGTGAAGGTACATTTAATGGTTTTCTGTTTTAGTGATTGCATTACACAAGTTGGATGAAGTGCCTAGAGGGAGCCTTTGCTGCGTGGGAGCTTTTCTAGCCATTCCAAGCGGTGTCAACACCTTTTTGAGTTTTCCCTTGAGCTAATAGTGTTATATGTGTATGTGGGAGTTTTTTTTTTAATGGGGACCACGAATCAAGGTATGAAGTCCTAGGGTTTGGTTATGTATATTTGGGGGAGATTTGAGTAGTCGTCTACCTCCTCTTAGGACGTCCTCAGGCTTTAAAGACCTATGATAGAGTGTAGTCCTTGTGACCATGTCCTTTCTACTTGCTAGGTAGCTATCCTAGGAGTCCCTGCTAGTGTGAGGAAGTTAGAGAAGCTTGCTAAAATAGGAAAGAATAGCAAGTGCTAAATATATCTAAAGATAAAAGTTACAGAGGTGTGTAACAAGGGATTCTAACCCCTCAATAAGAAAAGGAAAAGAAAGGGAAAAAATTCTAACCCCTCAATAAGAAAAGGAAAAGAAAGGGAAAAATTTCGTACAAGCAATTGATTATCACCTTACAGAGGCTTGGTAGGTTCTTGGGGACGAGTTAGACCGGGGCCAATGCCTTGTCTTCCTAGGGATAGCAGCTAGCTGAAATAAAGAAATAAGGTTGGAGCAAAAATAAAAGTGAGTGAAACAAAAAATGATTAAGTATCACCTCACAAGAGCTTGGTAGGTTCTTGGGTACCGAGTCAGGACAACCTGAGGCCGATTCCCCGTTCTCACTGAGGTGTAAGAGGGCATTTTGGAGGCATCACAGAAATTATCAAGAAACTCTCTTTTCACCTTCTCAAGCTTCCATGTCTTCTTCTCCCTCTTCTTCTTCTTCCCTTTCCCCTCTTTCTCTCACTTCTTCTTGTATTTCTCTCTCCTCTCCCTTTTCTCCTGCAATCCTTCTCTCTCTCCTTCCCCTTAGTTAAGACAGTTAGGTCTCTTTCATTACAAGTGGTATCAGAGCTTTGTCCTTGATCCTTCTCTTTTTCCATAGATTTAGGGCTCTCACAATTTTCCCAGAGTTTGAAAAACCCAGTTACGTCTCTCTCACAGGTACACAGGAGTACTCAGGCAGGCTGTTAGCCCTCTTGAAGACTATGGTAGCCTTTCTTGGAGCTTTCCCAAGAATCATGGATACATCTGGAGGCACGCAGAAAAATTTGACAGGTCATCACTAATTTTCATGTAAGTTTCTTGAGGGTTTTGGGAAAAAAGGAGTGTAGCATAGTTAAAGAAGACCAAAAGCACAGTTACTTTTCAAGAGGACCTTCTCTCTCCTCCTTCCTCCAAGCTGCCATGGAACCTTCAGCCCAAGAACCTTGGAGATCTTGCTCCCTCCTCTTCCTCAGCAGGAATGGTTGGTCCCAGTGCTTCCCCTTCATCTTGTGCAACATCTAGAGCAGCATAGAGCCTGGCCTACATTGTCTGGAGCCTCTAGGGAGCAGCCCGAAAATCACGGTGCATTTTGTGCTAGTCTTCCTAGCCTACTCCCTCTGCTCCAGCTGAGTGTCAGCCCTCCCTTTCTTCACTCCTGAGCTTTGGCACACCCTAGGCAAGATTAAGCATGGGTATTGAACCCCCCCCATCAGTTCTTGGCAGCACCTCAAATCCTACTGTGGGCAATAGCCATTAAACCTTCAGCCCAACTCATAACACTCTGAATCCCCTTCAATTTACTCTTCTCGAGAGCCTTGGGACCAGCCACAAGCTTCAAGAAGTGAAGATATACAACATTGAAGACCCCCATACAACCACGGGCAGCAAGAAGAGGGGCAACCACCATAGAGCTCTTGAAGGAGGCAACCA
Source organism: Lygodium microphyllum (assembly GCF_053477565.2). Taxonomy (NCBI): domain Eukaryota; kingdom Viridiplantae; phylum Streptophyta; class Polypodiopsida; order Schizaeales; family Lygodiaceae; genus Lygodium; species Lygodium microphyllum. The sequence continues at coordinate 156,682,988 of NC_141135.1, read as the reverse complement.
ATAACTCTTCCCCAGGTTTGAACAAGGTTTGTCAATCAGTTCTTCCTCTCTCTTTTACATCCAATTGTTGAGCTCAGCCACTTGATGAGAGAGATGGAAGAAATGCTTGGGTTGAGATTGCCAATGGGATTCCCACCCTCAGCCCACACTATGGGAATGCATGCATAGTTGGATAATCTTCAAATTCTTTCCCCTTGATCAAGATTTTACTCTAATCCTTAACCGTGCTCTTGTTTGATTCCTATTGATGAAAAAATTGTAAGAAGGGTAAGTCATGCAATCAGTGAGTCATTGAATTGCAGAGGTAATCCCCTTCCCCATCCCATTTCCTTATTGATCATGCATATCATGAAAAGTCCAATCCTCAATTTGTAAATGCATATCATGCTGGTTGCTTAATAATAAATGCCTGCCATGTATATTCCAGGTGAGGAAAAGCCCGATGCCAAGCGAGGTGGCAAGACAAAAGAGGGGTGACCCCCCTTGCCATCAAAGACCCTAAAGGGGTGCACAACCCGGACCGAGGGGAACTTTGCCCACCTCCCGGTGATCCGAAGCCCAAAGATTATTGCATGTGCAGGTACATTTGATGGAATAGCCCGAGCCCTGATCATTTGAGTCTAAACCCCTCTATATGCATTGGTAATGTCATGTATCACTTGGAAATGTATGGTGGATGCATGCAAGAAGGGCAGGGTATGCAATCATGGAAATGGTCTGAGCAATAGAACTATGGATGCAAAGAATGTATGGCTCTATGTGGCATTGAGGACCACCGTTGAGGCCCTGGATGTTTGGAATAAGCTCCTCACCATTGGGATAAGGTATGCTCCTTGAGGGAGTCTTTGCAGGGTATTGCAGACAGTCAGTCCCACACAGTTAGCCCACAAAAGACTTCAGGAGGTGAAAATATGAAGGACTACTTGTTCAATTTAGTCTCGCGAGCATCAAGAAATAGTTGATGGTTGTGATTACATAATAGTTGCAGATACTGAAGGTGAATATATGGCCAACATATCTAGTCCTGTAGGAGGTGGAAGAGATGTGATGCGATCTAATACATGGTGTGAAAAGTGCCATCAAGTGGGACATTTAGCCACTAAATGTACTTGAAAATCGATTATCCTTGGAGCCTTCTGTTTTTACTATTTGAGGAAGAACCATACAAAAGATATCAACTCTCTAAAGGAGATGCATGAACGAAGAAAGAAAGACAAAGAAGCAATATTAAACTTGTTGGAATCCAAGATGGCAACCGAGGACATCGACCAAAGCCTAGGAATTTATGTCCTAATTTTGGTCCAAGGAGGTTTCCCTCTCAGAGTTGCAGAGGACGAAAGTCTAGTGGTGGCTAGAGATCAAAGGTGGAGTGTTACAGATGCAAAGAAAAGGAATATATCTCACCAATTTGTCCAAACCCTAGAAAGTCTATGGACTACAAACCCTTATGCAATTAATGCAAAGAGGAAGGTCACACTGTAAAAGACTATCCTAGTCGGCCTCCTGTAAAAGCTACTCCTGATACCCAACAGAAGACTCAAGAACATGCTTCCAACTTGGTGGAATTGGAGTTTGCCGCATTAATTCATGCAAAGAAAAGAGAACCCGCAATTTCAAAAGAGAACATTCCCTCTACCAAAATGATGAAGCTCAATCTTTCCAAGGAGAAACAAAACAGTACAAAGCATAATGATGTAGTACACAACACTGTAATGTGCCAACATAGAGCCATAAAGATAGTTGTAGAGATAGGGCCAGCAGTCTAAGAGATAGAGGATGTCAAAGTACCTCTAGTAGTAGAAGAAATACACATGTTTTTTCTTCTAGAGGAAAAATGGAAGATAAAAGTGGGCATGGCTCCATTTCCTAGTTGATTGGAGAAGCCTCTGCATCCTATCAAAGAATATGACTTGGTCAAAGATGAGCTAGACACCTTCAAACCAAATCTCACATTCTGACAATTACTAATGTTATCTCCTAGCTATAAGAAGAAACTCAAAAGCATATTGACCAAAAGAAGAGGCCTAAGGATTGATCTTTCAATAGCAACCAAGTCCAACAAAGCCCCAGAGCTTGTGAAAGAAGTAGATGTAATTAACACTTTCTTAGATCTTGAAACCCTGGATATTGGCATGTGGATTGAAGGATGCTTTATAGCAGATGTGTTGATTAAGGGAGGCTCATCAGTGAACGTAATGACGAATGTGACAACAATGAAGGATCTAGGCTTGCAAGGAATGCATCCTACGCAGTGGCTTATCAAAGTGGCAGACCAAAGCAAAATCAAGCCTTTGGGCATTCTCCCATATGTGAAGACAACCCTCGCAAGAAAAGATTATTGGATAACCTATCTAGTGGCAAAACCAAATTCGAATGGGACCTCATACCCTCTGCTGGGCTAGGAAGACGATGGATTTTTTAAGCAAGGGCACAAACAAATTGGCTCAAAAGAACTCTAACCCTAGGTGTAGAGGACCCAATAAGGTGATGGTGAAGTTGTATGGATTGAAAAAAGGTAATGGATCCACTTCTATTGAAGTCTTAATAGAATCTTCAAATGAAGTAATAGATGGCACATCTAGAGATGGAGAAATTGTGAAATAGATATTTCCCAAGAAAACAGAGGCACGGTCCTTGACAGTGGGCACTATAAGCCAATTCCCAAAAGAAGCAAAGTCTTTGTCAATGGGTGAATACTTCCTACTTGAATCCAAATTGACTCTCAAATCACCGTTAACAAAATGAGATAGAAGCATGGATGTACTGTTCTCCCTATTACATGGCCATAACAGAGATAGAGACAAAAGTAGAGCCAGAGCCCCTAATACCCTTGCAACATCCCAAGGAGCAAGTAGAGCCCTCATTGAAAGAGGAAGTTTGTTCTAGTGGAGTATCAAAAGAGGAAACTACTCCCTTGAAAGAGTTGGATTTGTACCCAGAAGGAGTTTAGTTGAAAAGAAATTAACTTTCCAAGATGCTGATGGTATTGAATGTCACTTGAAGGTGGGAATCACTTTTAGAAGAAGAGCTCTTTGTCATGCATGACTTACTAAAAGAGAACTTGGACGTATTTGCATGGTCTAGAAAGATTTGAAGGAGGGGATTGATCCCATGCTGTGTTAGCATCACATCGACCTAGAGCCTGATTCCAAGCTTGTAAGGCAAAAACAAAGATGCATGAATCCAAATTACTCTACCCTAGTGAAATCTAAATTGTTAAAACTCGAAGCTGAGTTTATCTACCCAATGGCCGATAGTGAATCAGTTTCACCCATCACGGTAGTACCTAAGAAGAATAGAAAGTTACAAATATGTGTGGACTTCCAAAAGCTAAATTCCAATACTAAGAAGGATCAATTTCGTATTCCTTTCATAAACCAACTATTAGACACAATGGCAGGCCATGAACTCTATTCCCTCTTGGATGGATTCAGTGGATACAACCGATTCTTGATCGTAGAAGAAGATCAATCCAAAACAATCTTAACAACAGAATGGGGAACCTATGCTTACAGAGTGATGAGATTCAGGTTTTGTAACACTCCCTCTACCTTCCAACAAGTAATGATGGTTGCATTCCAAAACCATCTACATGATTTCATTGAGGTGTACCTAGATGACTTTTGTGTCTATAGCCTAACCTGTGAGCATTGGGGACACTTGGAACATTGCTTTGATAGATATTGAGAGTATGGGAACTCTCTCAACCCCAACAAGTGTGTCTTGGAAGTCTCCTCAGAAGTTCTTTTGGGCCACATCGTCTCTGCACAAGGGATGGCAACAAACCCTACAAATATTGAGAAGATCATAGCCTTAACAGCACCAACTTACCTCACATAATTGAGGGGATTTCTCAGCCATGTGGGCTATTAAAGAAGATTCATTGCACACTTTGTAACAAAGGTAGCTCCCTTGCATAAGCTTCCACAAAAAGATGCAGAGTTCACATGGACTATTGAGTGTGACACAGCATTCAACACTCCGAAACAGTGTCTGATTGAAGCACCCATTCTGCAACTTCCTGATTGGACGAACGAATTTCATGTGCACACTGATGCATCAATTGAAGGCCTAGGCGCAATCTCATGCAAAAAAGGCTCCTCAAACTTGGATTGACCTATCTATTACGCAAGTTGGAAAGTAACTGATAGAGAAAAAAACTACATAGTGACAGAGCTTGAGTGCTTAGCAATGGTGTTCACCTTGGAAAAGTTTTGACACTACCTAATGTCGATGCACTTCAAATTCTATGTGGACCATGCAGCCATATCTTTCTTGATGAACAAAGTAGATGTGAAGGGAAGAATGATGAGATGGCTCCTTTTGTTTTATTAGTTCTGGTTACTAAAGCTAGTCGTTCCCATATCTTGAGACTGATCATCTGTCACGAATCCCTCAGATCAATGAAGAGGAGTAGGATGACCCAGGCCATCTTGATGCTTCCCTCTTTCTAATCAAAACTATAACCCCATGGTATGCAAACACAACCAACCTCTTGGCAATGCAATGTATCCTCCTGGTATCTCAAGTCGTGAGAAGAAGAAGCTTCTGTTGAAATCAGCCCGCCACACCTTATTAGGTGCACTCTCTGTACAAGAAATGAAAAGAAGAAGTATTGCGTAGATGTATTGCAGGAGATGATATTGGAATAGTGCTGAAGGCATGCCATGATGAGCCCTATGGAGGACACTTTGCAGAGGAGAAGCAACAACCAGAAAGGCCTTGCTTGTGGGATATTGGTGGCCAACCCTCCACAAGGATGCCTATGACTACTGCAAACGTTGTAATGCTTGTCAACGAATGGGAAAGCCTACCAAATCTAGCACAATGCCACTATAGCCCATCCTTTCCCTAAAGCCATAGAGAAGTGGAAATTTGACTTTCTTGGCCCCATTGATCTTCCAACCATAAGGAAGCAGAACATATACATTTTGGTTTGTTAGGAACTACGTGACAAAGTGGTGTGAAGCCAAAGCCTTGAAGCGAGATTATAGTAATAGCATGGATCTGTTCCTATATATGAGAATATCATTATGCATTATGGCAATCCCCTAGAGTAGCTTGTCAATGACAAAGATACTCACTTCCTTAACAAGATTATGGAAGAATTGACAGAGTTATAGAAGATCCACCCCATCACAAGTCTATACCTTACTACCCCAAAAAGCCAATGGCCAAGTCAAAGTTGCCAATCGCATCCTTTTCTTGATCTTGACGACAAGGACGATTGCTGCACATTGTCGTGATTGGGGCTATATACTTACAGAGGTCCTCTAGGCAAACAAAACCTTCCATAAGGCTGCTATGAGACAGACCCCATTCCAACTGGTATATGGCACATTAGCAGAGTTTCCCTCTCTGTGTATGGCTATCAAAGAGCACTTGGGAGATGAGGAGTCCATGCACTAGCGCCATCTCTTGCACTTGAAATATCTAGATGAGACTCATAGGATAGCCCTACAATACATGGAAGCCATGCAAGCTCAAAGAAAGGCCTATCATGATAGCCTAGGGAGACCAGTTATAAATATATGTATGTATCATGTGAATTCAACATAAGGGATTTTTAAAATACATTTTTTACACATACTTCAATCAAAAGCTTCTAATTCACTGATTGGATCCAATATGCATCAAGTAAACAATGCATTCCATGAATTGGTGGATTTAAACAATGATTGGCTAAAATTTGATAGAAATTTTACAATTCTTTAACGTCTCAATGAACTGGAAGAAGGTTAGAAATTGGATGGATAAGAGAGATTAAGAATTGAAGAGGAATGCTTTTTGTTTGTTTGATGAAGGCTTGAATGTGACATTGAAGGGCGTTCACATGAAAAAAATGAAAAATTTCGGCTTGTAAATACACATGAAAACTAATACTAGAAAATATGTCGACCAAAACGAAGGACAGTTAGAAGGAAAAATATTTGAAATGATATGCCGATAGGCCTGGCACATTAGAACACAATTCTAACAAAGGGATAAGACCCATTTGCATGGGAAAAAAGGACAAAACACACTTGAAAATGGGCAAAAAAATTAATATAAAAAAATAAGGCAGTCAAATCGAAGAAGAATGAAAAAAAAAAGTCTGTAGGGAGGACATGATGGGTGGGTAGTAGAGCGCACTTGCATGGAAAAAATGACAAAAATACCAATGAAAACAGAGATTCAAATTAATACGAGAAGATCTGTAAATTAGAATGGGAGGAAAAAAAAAGAAAAATGTCACGGGAAATCTGTGGGATAGGGCTATCAAATTAGAATGCATTTTTGGTGGCATTAGGGAGGGTTCACATGGAAAAATAGAAAAAATTAGCATGAAAACACACATAAAATTATTAACATTAAATCGGTGGGATAGATCAAGATGGAGAAAAAGAAAATTGTGAAAGAGAGCAAGTTGAACAAGGCTATCTAATGAGAATTGAATTTCAGGTGAATCGCGCAAGTTTACATGGAAAAAGAACCAAAATCATGTACGAAAATACTCAAAAATACATAAAAATTAATAATGGACAAATTGTACATCAGAATGACAAATAGTAAAAAGAAAAAATATCAAGGGAAAGATGTAGGTCAGGTCTCTCATATCAGATCGTTGTTTTTAAGTGAAAAAGAACATTCACATGGAAACACGTTAAATTGGGAGAAAATTCTTCAAAAATTAATAACTCATGATCTATGGCTTGAAACTCAAGGTTGTAAAAAGGAATAGTGGCTAATTTGAAGGGATAAATAAAGCTATAAGGTTAGATTTTAATTATAGGGAATGTAGGATGCATTCACATGGAAAAGCGACAAAATAAAGGATAAAGCCAAACAAAAACATTCAATCTAATTGATTCAACCCAATTGATTTATAATATTACTTAACCTAATTCACTGATTTTCCGATGACTATTCATTCATGGCAAAGACATATCATAATCATTCTAAGAGGGTAAGTCAGTAGTGAGTCACTACATTGTAAGACCCTCTTCCCATTCATTTTGCCAAATCTCAATTTTCTTGCATTTCATGTAAAGGACAATGAATTTTTTTAGTAATGCATATTGTGTTGATTGATTAGAGTATCATGCCACTACCATGTTGATATTCCCATTGAGAAAAAAAGTAGATGCCAGGGAAGATAGTGGGACAATAGAGAAGTGACCCTCCCCCACTATTAAAGATCCCGAAGGGGTGCAACCAACTAACCCAAGAGAAACTTTGCCAACCTTCCCGTGATTCGCAGCCCATGTAGTGAGCTTGTCCTACCATTTTATCCCTCACACAAGTACAATGAGTGGAGAATTGAAGATTAAAGCACTTTCAAAGACTCAGTATCTTGAAGATCAAAACAAGGTGAAACAAGGGATTTACAGGATACTATAGGGTATATACAAGTTCTAACAAGTACCATCTTCATCACTGAAGTATAGGTGCATATGTACTACAAGGTACATTGAGTGGAGAATTGAATATTGAAGCACTTTCAAAGTCTTAGGTACCTTAAAGATCAAAATAGGGTGAAATAGGAAATTTACAAGACACTGAAGCGTATATACAGGTTATTACAAGTACCATCTTCATCACTAAAGTATAGATGTAGATACTACATGGTGCCCAACGGTCCTATCTAGCTTTGTAAAGGGTTTGACAGCCATTAAGCACTACCATTTTGCTATCACAACTGGAAACATGAAACTTATAATTTTAAACAGGGTGCAGGCCTAGACAGTTCAGCCTTAAATATTGAATTGGAAAATTTTATGTCCTAAACTTGTTATGATGTACTATAGCTTATCTTGAAGAGGGCATTTTTGGCTCCAATTTGAAGTTAAAAATTTAGGAATCATGGTTTCCTAGCTCAAGTTATAGCCAATTTTTTGACATGGAATAATGCAAGACTACACTAATATGCTAGGTCATAAGGGAAAGAATAAGGCCTAGGATGAGTATGCTCGGAAAATCAGAGGATCTATACTAGAAAATACACCTCAAGAGAGTCTTGAAAAGCCTCAAATGCAAGTAGAAATCAATGCACTAAATAATACCATGTGTGAACATGAGAATAGACATACTCAAAGACATATGGAGCTATTATCTAGAGTGGAACAAATGGTATTGTCTACTAATCAAACAAAGTCTTCCATTGAGAAATTGGTGGATTCCACTACCCAAAGAAAGACTTCAATTGACAAATTAGTAGAATCCAATGCTCAAATAATGGCTCAATGATCCCAATGGATGAAAATGCAAATGGGAACCAAGGAAGCTAAGGAGAAAGCTCATTCAAATAGTGATCCTTCAAGTTCCATTTCAGCTACCTAAACAAAATGACAAGGTCATGATATCATTGGACAAAGGGGTATTCAAAATAATCAATATAAAGTAGGTGAGACTCCACAAAGGCATGATGACTATTTGGCAGGCTTGAATGGTGCTGATTCCCAAGCTTATGGGCTGAATTCCCAACCCCCTAAGGTCCTCTACCATCGAGAAGATTTCATACTAGTTTTCAATCACCTATTTGGAAGAGTACTATCTTATTTTGGAGATTCCATACTTACTAACCATGAGTAGTCTATTTTGGGACAACAACCCTGTCATGAGAGGGAGTTGAAGAATAAGATCATTTGGTCAAAGTACAATGGGCTTTCATCTTTACCATCTGATCTAGAGGGATGGATTTCAAAATTAGAATCCTATTTTGATATATTCCCTAAAACAAATGATATGAAGATTTATTTTGTATCTTTACATTTGAAAGGACTTGTGTATACTTGGTGGAGATACATAAAGAAAGAAAACATACTTGTAGAGAACTTAGATGTATTTAAGACACTTATGGCTGAGGTCTTTGTCTCACCTCTTGAAAAGGAGAAATTGGCACAGAGATGGTATGGATTAGAGCAAAGAGGCCTAAGTGTATGGGATTATATATACCAATTTCTCAACATTACCATGTATGTAGAGAGCAATAGTGATGAAGCTAAACTCCACAAGTATATGCATGGTTTAGAATCTTCTTTATCCATTGATGTGATGCCACAAAACCCTACCAATCTTTTCAAAGCTATTGAGCTTGTGGAACATTATGGAAGGAAGTGTAGAAGGGAGTCCTCATTTCAGCCTAGTTATGGATAACCAAGGACGGTTTTGAAATAGGGATAGACTGGCAATATTTTTGGCAAAAATCATGCACCAAGTGGGAGCCTAAGAGTACCTTACCCATCATTCAATGCCTCAAGACCTCAAAGCAATTTCAAGATAGCAAACAATCTAAGAGTTGATCTTAAACAAGGGGACAACATGTTTAAATCCACTTTTGCAAATGTAAATCTAAAGTCTATTCCTATGGACCTCTACAAAGAAAGGAAGAAAAATGACTTATGCATCAAATGTGGAGAAACGTAGATCATGCAAGAAAGTGTGTATATAAAAATGCAAAAGCCAAGATTCATAGTATGTTAGTCCTTAAAGATTCAGATGATGACATTGATGAGGACAATGTGTTTGTGACTACCATTGAAAATGAGGATATTGAGGAGTAAGCTAGGCAAGAACGCTTTTATGATCCTGCCGACACTTTCCCTTTTGATCTAGGCAGTAGTGTTCCTTTTGATCTTTGAGAAACTCATGATGAGCTGCTTGCTGCTACTTTTAATTGTTCCATTTCCATAAATCCTTGGATAGGTTCTAAGAGCCCTAATACACTTTGTATAAAGGGAAATATTCATGGGTGGAAGGATGTTTTTATCTTGATAGATAGTGATAGTACACAATTTTCATTCACTCCATTATGGATAAATTGAATTGTCTTCCCATTGATTTACAATAGTCCATAAGAGTTCAAGTAGCTAATGGTGAAGAAGAAATCGCTGAAAATTATGAAGCAACTGATAACTTTTGGATTGGGACCCATAGATGTTATACTTGGGTGTGATTGGCATCATGATGACATTGGGAAAAATTACTATGGATTTCTCACTACTGTATATGGAGTTTATCTTTGATGGATAGCTCATCCATTTACATGGAAACTCTAGTAAATTAAATTTTCAGCTTATCACCATTCAACAACTCAAGAAGGAGTACAAGAGGCACTCACAAAATGTTTTTTTGCACCTGAATAAAGAGGTTGAAGATCAATCCAAAAATTCAATAAATCATCCATCTTTGAAAGATCTTCTTAATGAGTACATGGATTTGTTTGAAGTACCTACTCCATTGCCTCCTAAGAGAGCAGTAGATCATCCAAATGATTTGGAGCCCAACTCAAAGTCATTTAATTAATAATACATCCTATAGATTTTGAGTTGAACCTAGTTCTTCACCTTATGCATCTCAGTCTTATTAGTGAAGAAGAAAGATTGAGCTTTCAGGACGTGTATTGATTACAGGGATCTAAACAATATCATACTAAAAAACAAGTACCTAATATCCAAAATTGATGATTTGCTTGATGAGCTCAAGGGGGCTAGATTTTTTACAAAGATTGATTTGAGGTCAAGGTATCATCTAATATGTATGCAAGAGGGTGATAAAATCAAGACTGCCTTTAGGACTGATCCGTTGAGAAACACGGACCTAGAACTAGATCGGCTATGGTGGATGCAAGTCAAACACACGATACATTATCAGAATAAGGAATTGTAACTCAAGTGAATTAGATTCCAATATAGATTAGCTTCGACTCATAAACACAATTTGAGGGACTCAATTGATAGTACCATTACATTGAAATGAGTGTCAAGTACATGCCTTTATAGCCTTTTGAATAGTACAACCCTCCTCACTGTGCATATGGGATTCTGAACCCTCTTCCTAGAGCATACATCATTTTTCTATCTTCTAGCCTCTTCAAGGCATACATCTAGCCTCTATGGGAGATCATCATTTGCTATTCTCAACACCCCCCCTCAAATGATGAGTCTCTATCCTTGCTGGCTTTTGCCCCCCCTTCATGTGAACATGGACCAAGAGACTAGCAATTTCGCAGCCTAGTCAAGTTAAGGCTTGAAACTTTACATCTTGGTAGGGTTTTTACATCCACTATGGGAAGCAGATCCACTCAGGGAATTCGAGATCCTCTATGGGAAATTTTTGTAAAACATTTTGTTGGTTTGTAGCAGCAGAAAATATTTTCTTCATTCTTTTTGTTTTGTTGCTTCTTTGGCAACCTTTGATCTTATTCATCTTTTTGGACTTCTTTATCTTCATGCTCCTTGGCTTTTGTTGTGCTCCTTATCCCTTTTGTCGATGTGTGGTACGTGCTTTTTACTCCAGTCTTCTTGACACGTTCTTTCTGCTTCATGCTTTTACAAATGGATACACTGATGGGTATATGGGCTTGGTTTGACAAACTTTCATACATTGAAGTTTGGGATACATGAATTTCTTGGATTCTAATGGATAGACAATCACTGAAAGGGCTTGACATGGCAATGGATTTTGGAGAACTGCAGGTGTGAATAAGTAAGTGTGGGAGAGAAAGGATGAGCTCGTGTGAATGGACTTTAAGGCTAGGGTTTTTTTTTTCAACCTAAAGTTTAGACTTTAGGATGAAAGGAAACAAGGATAACGTCGAGCAGTAGGTGACGAATATGGCGAGCTACTTCAGTAGGTGTGGCACTATTCTTGGCACAGGTCGCGGTTTTGCAGAGGTGCGCTCAGAACCGCTGCAAGTACGAGCACCTCCCTCAGCCTCGATCGAATCAAGCAGCACCTTCGTCTAGGCATAAGCCCACTCTTTGCAGGAATGGAGCACTACACAGATGCTAACACAAAAGAATCTTCATCATTCAAGTCATACAAGTAGATATTAGCTCGGTGTTGTGGAGAGGGAAGGCTCTGAGGAGGAGGAGGAGGATGTGTGAAGCTTTCCGTTGGTCCAAATCTTAGCTCCGAGAGTTGTCTGTTATGCTCTTATACCCACCTCGCATAATCCATATTGAATGCAGTAGCCCCTTGAATTCACAGATCCCCACACATCTCCACATGCATATCCACCAACATAAACTCCATGTTATCTAGCTTGATCAAGCTCTTCTTCAATCTGATTTAGCTTCACTCAGCTTGAATCTAGTTTTTGGATATAGGCTTGACTCAGACGGCTTTTACGAGCAGCTTCCTGGTTCTGAGCACGCCTTCTAAGCACCTTGGATTCTATAAGTTTTGAGTGATTATTATGATCAGAAGACCTTGAAGCAACAACTACTAGCCTATCCTCTTTGAGAAGTGATCGATCTGATCAATCTTTTCCTTTGACCTTTGAGAGGGCCTTCACCTCTTGCTTGTCTTTTTCCTCTGCTTGCTGGACTAAGCTATCCCCCAACTTCTTTCACAAGCAGGCCCTTAGCTTGTCAATAAGCTTCCCCCTTACTTAGCACCTCCAATGTGAACCTCGAACCAAGTTTCTTGAGTAGCACCTCCTTCCTTGAGCTCCTTCACCTCGTACAAGACAATGGATGTGTGGAAAATAAATTGACATGGAAATAGGAGTTTGATGGCATGTACAAGGAGAAAAATCGAAATAGGAAGGATTTAAAGTATGCAAGGAAGAAGTGAGATGCGTCCACTAGCTATCTAGCTCAGCCATGGCTCTAATACCATGTTGAGAAACACGGACCTAGAACTAGATCGGCTATGGTGGACGCAAGTCAAACACACGATACATTATCATAATAAGGAATTGTAACTCAAGTGAATTAGGTTCCAAGATAGATTAGCTTGGACTCATAAACACAATCTTGAGGGACTCAATTGATAGTACCATTACATTGAAATGAGTGTCAAGTACATGCCTTTATAGCCTTTTGAATAGTACCACTCTCCTCACTGTGCATATGGGATTCTAAACCCTCTTCCTAGAGCATACATCATTTTTCTATATTCTAGCCTCTTCAGGGCATACATCTAGCCTCTATGGGAGATCATCATTTGCTATTATCAACATGATCGATAGCTATACTATTTTCTAGTGATGTCATTTGGGCTTACTAATGCTCTAGCTACCTTCCAAAGTCTGATGAATAAGATTTTTCATCCTTTCCTCTTTTATTTTTTCCTGGTCTTCTTTGATGACATTTTGATTTAGAGTAGGATTCTTCAGGATAATTTATCACACATGAGAAAGGCTTTTAATGTTTTGAGGCATCATAGACTCTTTGCTAAGGAGAAGAAATCCCATTTTATGCAAACTGAGATGGAGTAATTGGGACATATTGTCAGTGAAAAAGGGATCCAGGTTGACCCCAAGAAGAAGTAGTGTGCTTAAGATTGCCCAACACCTACACACACTACTTCACTTAGAGGGTTTCTTGGTCCATTTTCATTTTATCACTGATTCATTAAGCATTATGTGACTGTTGCAGCCTTTGACTGACAGATTGAAGAAGAAAACTTTCTTTTGGGATATAATTGCAGATAATAGCTTCAACCAATTAAAGGAACTCCTTTCTTTTTCTCCTATTCTAGTATGCCCAGATTTTTTGAAGGAGTTTACAATATAGTGTGATGCTAGTGGTTGAGGCATAGGGGTTGTTTTGTTATAGGAGCATGGAATGATTGCCTTTGAAATTTGAAAGCTTATAGATACCAAAATGACTATGAATGTCTATGACCAAGAGATATTGGCTATCTTACATGCAATAAAGAAATGACACCATTATTTGTATGGCAGCCCAAAGTGATCATAGGGTCCTAAAGTTTTTTCTCACTCAATCCAACCTTACTCCTAAGTGACATAGGTGAGTAGCTATGTTGCCAAATTATGATTTTAGCATCACTCATATGAGGGGAAAATAGAATGTAGTGGCCAATTCTCTTTATCATATGTGGGCATGTAAAGTTTCAACTATGATTGAGCTACATAGTGATGACTCGATTGAAGAATTACAAGAAGCCTAACCTATGAAAGAAGAGCTTGGACATGTTTTTCATAAATCACATCAAGGTCTGATGGAGGATACTCCCCATTGTCAGCTCAAAAATGGACTAATCAGGTTAAATGGCAAGATTGTTATTCCCTCTACTTCTTCTTTTATGCTGGACACCTTAGTTTTTCTTAAACCTATAATAAGATCAATAAAAGTTTTTATTGGAAAGGACTATGGAAATATGTCAAAGATTTTCTCATGAAGTACATTCCTTGTCAACAGAGAAGGAAAACACCCATAAGCTAGGTGGTTTGTTGCAGTCATTACCCATTCCTATAGGCGAATGAATGCACATTACCATGGACATTATTATTGGCTTGCCTAGTGCCAAAATCGAATGGAATAGTATATATGTGGTCGCGGGCAGACTCAACAAGGCATCCCATTTCATTCCAACCAAGACCCAATTTACTCATTCGCAAGTGGCTAGTCAGTTTACGGAGGAGATTTTTAGATTACATGGATTATTGCAAGTGATTATTTATGACATAGATTCAAAGTGCATGAGTAACTCTTGGCAGGTGGTATTCACATCCATGGGCAATAAATTGGCTCCTTCTATAACATGTCATCCACAAACTGATGGATAGATAGAAAGCGTTAACAAGTGGTTGGAGACTTATCTTCACCATTTCTGTCATGGTGTACAGAATTCATAGGATTCTTGGTTGCACTTGGCTGAGTTTGCCTACTATAAATCCACTCATACTAGCTTTGGAGATTCACCCTTTGAGGCTATGTATGGTTATAAGGTGCCCTTATCCACAGTCATTTTCAATGAGAAAATCAATCCTCATGGGAAAGAAGAATTTGAAAGAATGCAGACCCTTCTTTAGCAGTGTAAGATGAATCTTAAGAAAGCTCAAGTTCAAATAAAGATGTATGCATATGAGAAGAGACGATCCTTATAGTTTCAAGAAGAAGAGTTAGTTTTGTTGAAGGCATCCAAGTCTCGTTATTCTACCTTGAATGATGGATCCAGTAATAAGCTTGCTCACAGGTCTAATGGACCCTACAGAATCTTGAAGTGCCTTGAAGTGCATTGGAAACTTGACATATAGATTGGAACTACCCTCTTCCACTAAGATTCATAATGTTATACATGTTAGTCAGCTCAAGCCTTTCTATGGTGCTCCTGTTGATACAGTTTATGAGCTACCCCCTATTGATGAGGAAGGTCTTATTCAATATATTCCTGAGACTATCATAGGTCAATGTGAGAACAAGCTTCACTCTCACTCTATCATTGAATATTTGATTAAATGGAGAGGTTTGTTATATAAAGAAGCTTCTTGGAGGCCTCATTCTATACCAGATGTACTATTTTCTTACCTATGAGACATTGATGGGGCTGAAGCATAATGATTATGGAGCTAGTTATGGTGCAAATAGGGTCTTGATAGTAGACTATTTCATAATAGTTTTTATTCTGCCCAATTTTCAAATTTATGTTACCTACATAAGATCAATGTACTCTTGAAGAGCTACATTTTGACATGTGGCACATTTCCTTTGGAGACTTTTACCAAAAGTTATGGGAGATTTGGTTTAGTAGGGTCTTGAGAGCTAGATTTTAGGAGCCGACGAGCTTGAAGCATTTGAGGCCGTTTTTGGAGCCGAGAGGCATTGAAGAGCCAATTTTTATGAAAAGTCGAACGATGGCGGATAGTTGAGCTAGAGTTTTCCTAGATGCATTTTGATGTCAAGAGACCAATGCAAGTCTCAATTTGTCGATTAGAGGTCATTTGACCCCCCATTCAATCCCCGCAAGGTTTGGCATTATAAAGCAGCTACTAGATCCAGGGGCCAAAAAGTACGCAACGGGGTCCAACTTGTTAGATTTTGATGTCAGGAAGCCAGTTGTCTATTTGGATCGTGAATCGGAGTACGTTTGCCCTCTCAAAACCGAAATATCCACTTGCGGGACAGTGTGAACACAAAAGGTTGATCCAGTTATTTTAATGTTTTAGACATTAGGCTTAATAAGAAGCCTCAAATTAATGCAAAAACTATCAAATAGAGAGGGAAATGTCAATGCCCTCTCAAAATCTGATCAATGTCTCTCCAATACACACTCGTTTCGAGAGAGAGAGAGAGAGAGAGAGAGAGAGATTCTCGATCAGGACAAAGAGGGGAAAGAGATGGCTATAAGCTCGCC
The DNA here is from genome assembly GCF_053477565.2 of Lygodium microphyllum. Taxonomy (NCBI): domain Eukaryota; kingdom Viridiplantae; phylum Streptophyta; class Polypodiopsida; order Schizaeales; family Lygodiaceae; genus Lygodium; species Lygodium microphyllum. Next base: position 156,666,902 of record NC_141135.1, on the reverse strand, counting down.
CATTTTAATGGAGAATTTAAAATTTTTATTTTTTCAATATTTCTCTCTCCTCTCTCCTCTTGTGGGTTGTTCATATGCATTAATGAAAGAGAGAAGGGGGTGGAGGGGTTGATGATGATTTTGAAGAAAACAATGCTGATGGAGCGGTAGAGGACATAGATCTAGGCTAGAGAGCATGTCAATGGCAAGAGGGAAGCATCAGCGGCCTCTCAATCTCGGGATACACGCCTTGAACACGCGGGTTTCTATGAGTAAGTGTTTTTTTTCTTTGTTTGATGAAAGATAATTGAAGGAAATGACTAATGATGATTGATCTTGGTTGCATACGCTGAATTATATCTTAAATGAAAGGAAAAACCAAAAATTTTACTGATATAGTAATTTTTTCTTAAAACACGTAAAACCCGCAAAGTGCGGTTTTTGAAAAAATCATGAAAATTGGGGATTTTAGTGAGTTTTTTGAGTTCTCATGAAATAAGAATGAATATAAAAATGGGAATGAGTACTTTTGATCAATGAGAGCTCACAATCCTAATTTTTCATACTTTTTGAAGAAATAAATAGAGAAAAATGGAGAAATTTAGGTTTTTCACGATAAATAAAAAAGAAAAAATAGGATCCATGTTTGTGGATGTGTGAAAAGGTTGAGGCATGAGGATTAGGCCTCAACTCATCCTTGTTTGTATGTTTTAGTGCAGTTTTTATTACTTTCTGTATGAAAAGATATAAAAATAAACCCTATACCTATGCAACATTGCAAAAACCTAAACAGTAGGGGGGAGAGAGCATTTGTGAGTGTGTTTAGTTGTTGGAAATACATAAAAGTCTGATTTATTTAGTTTATGCATAGCATATAGGCTGATAATCATTTAAGTTTAAAGAGACTAGTAGCACGAGGAAACTCGATGCTAGTCTTTGGCAACACAGCAACAACGAGTAGATCGAAAATTATTCAAGGATTGTTTTGCACACCACATGGATGATTTCTAATCATAAAATGGTTTCGCACAATGTTCATATACTTCTACATTTGGCATGCCACATGGTATGAAAACCTAGATGCATAGCACTTGATTGTCTAATAAATGACCAATGTGGAGTGTGTGAGGATTCCTAGGCTGTAGGACAGACGAGTGGTTCTTTGGGGTAAGTCTAGTGAGGAAATATCAACTCATGGATCATTCAATATAAAAAAGAGTGGAGCTTGTACGTTTGTTCTCTATGTTGGAGCAGTACATCAAGGGCCCAATCTACGAGATGTAGGAGAGCTGCAGTGGGGCCGCGGTGTTTCAACCGAGAGGTTGCCTCCTATGCATGTGATACATGGTATATTATACAAATGTGTATGGAATCTCCCTTTGAGGAGTAGGGGAGGGAAAACGTTGGACTGTGTCCTATTACAAATGCAAGATCGATATTAGAGTTTAGTATAGTGTGTCCCTTAGACACTCTTGGCCGCGAGGCCGTGTGGGGTGTCTTGTGTGTCTTAGAGGTCCGGCTAGTGCTAGATAGCCAGTGTCAGGCCCGTTTTTGGTCCCAACAAGTCTCTTCTTAAAACAAGCTCTCTTCTTAATTTTGAGCCCATTTCTTGAAGACTTTAATGCTCCAAATACTTTTAGAGCACTCCTAATCATGTATATAGCTGAGACTTACTTTCATTTCTTCATTTCAATCCATAGTCTTCAATCTTTCATTCAATTCCCTACTTCTATAGTTGAAAACAAAGCAATACTCTATTTCATCCATCCTTTCCAACTTTTTAAAGTTTGTTTTTAAAGGCAAAAACGTTTGGGGACAGGATGGATTATAAAGAGCTGGATAGAAGAGATGTCTAGTGTGGAAATAATAGTAATACCATGTCACTTTGACATAGGTATAAAAGGGAGAAACATGTAATTTTTCACATCTTTTGAAAACATAAATACATTACTGTCTCTTTTCTCATCACCTTGCTCACAACTTCTATGGCTTCTCTTCTATTTCAGTCTTTCTCTCTCATTTTCTAGTCTTTCCCTCTCCTTGTCACTCTTTTTCTCTCCCTTTTGCACTCCTTCTATCTCTTCTGTAGTCTTCTCTCTCCTCTTTCTCTCTCTCCAATCCTCTCCTTGACATTACAATGCTATTCAAAGTCAAGGGCACATTGGTTAAGGAAAAGTTAATAGTCTCTATATTAGTCTACTCACAATTTTTGTTAAATTTAAATGTATATCAAAATTATTTACTTCAAATAAGAAATAAAATTTTAATTTTAAATTCTATTTTACTTAACAATAACTTTAATTTATTTAATTAAATGTTAATTTAAGTTATTAAATTATTAACCTAGTGTAATATTTCTGCACAAAATATTAATAATTTTAGACCCCACTCACGTCGCACAGTGAGCAATTTCAAGTGACCTCCCCGCGACAAAAAGACCTTGGCTAAGCACTTACTCCGCGTGCATCATCAAAATCTAGCCCGCGTTGTGCAAAAGAGGCCGAGGCTAAAAACCCACAAGCCCACACGGGAACACCCTTCACGGGAAAGGCAAAAGGATAATGGATAATTTAGTGCAATTTTTTTACTATTAACCCCTCCCCTTCAGCCATTGCATTGTGGGGGGAGAGGGAGTGTGAGAGGAGTGGTGTGGAGTGGGAGAGCACGAGGGGAGGAGAAAGCATGCAATTAGCCATGTGTATGGCTATCCCTCGCCCTTCCACCTATAAGACCATCCCCTCCCCAAGCTTGAGGGAGGGGAGAGAAAGAGAGAGAGACGGACTGCCACCACCTGAGGAGGACGACATGCTCCTTCACGACGCCATATTGCTGCCGCCAGGCTACACCCCCTGCGGTCCCCATCTCCATCTTCCTCATAATCATCATCATTGTCATCAGCGTCATCACCCTCTCCTATTCATCATCACTCTCTCTCGATGACTTCAGCCTGACACAGAAGCTTGGAAGCTTCCTTGGAAGCTTCTATTGAAGCTTTCCATAATCCTTGGTCACCCCATGCTTTCCGGTTTTCAAATCCGTAACTGAAAGGCCCCAGTTTCTGCATGGGAGAGAATTATCAGCCTAATAGGCAGTGATCGAGAATAAGGGCAAGGAGAATTGCTGGAACGAAGTTACTGCGTCAAATGGCCCCAAAACAAAAGACACGAGGTGTACACGCGAGAGCTTCCACTCCGAGTTCGCGTGTGGACAACACCTCGAACCCCAATGCCCAGGTTCTTAAAAAATTGATTCCGCATGAAAAGAATGCACCAGGCATGTCCAATTCTCGTAAGCAAGTTTAATTACACTTGGAAATTTTAATTGATTGCCCAAATTTTCAAGATTTAGTTGCATGATGTGCATTTGAAATTTCTTGCACTTCCAAGTTGCAATCCTAAATGCATATTGCATGAGTTAAAAGGTGGAGTTGTCTAAATGCATCCCTGATTGCCTCGCGAAAAAGAACAGTGCATAATGCATTTACGTAATAATTTCCTAGCCGTGTTTCGCGTATAAAATCATCGTGGATGCCCATTGAACGTTGTCCAAAGAATCGCAAATGCATGGAAAGGAAACTATGAACTTTGCCAGTTGCATGCGAGGATGCTTGCATTTTAAGTTGAGTTAAGTGCTGAAGAAAGGATTAATTAAACGTCAGACTCATGGTATTCCCTCATGCATGAAGTTCTTTTATTGAAGTTTGTATTTAGAAAGGATGCATTTCATATTAAAGCTTGAATTCAATGCATTAGACAAAGGGTTTATAGGTATAGTTCTTGATGTAAATCAACGTAGGGTTTATACGAGTAGCCCTAAATTGTCAATCATTATAGCTTACGCAAGGAAAAAGAAATGGTCATTGTAAATCTTATAGTTGCATAGAAGAAGAAAGTTTATGAATCGCATATTTGCATGGAATGTTGTATTTTGAATTTATTTACATCTCTTAGGAAAAGCATTTGCATCTCTTCTAAGGAAAGATCACCTCTTGTCGCAAGACAATTAGATCGATTTAGGTAAATCGCTTGTAATGGCATAACCCACATCGGATTCATAAAAGCATAAATAGTTAGTACGATGAAAACCCCAAAGTGCTAGGTAGGGTTCAGTTATGATAAACATTTTGCCTAGTATCACACTTGGGATGCCAAGTCAAGTCTTCCAATCCCAAGAGATCCTACCCACATTCACGGAACGTTAGGGTTAGCTAAACACTCATGCAAGAACGATCTAGGGTCCTCACCCTAAGGATCAATTGGCCAATACTAGTCTTCTTTTTGAATTTAGAAACCCTAGGGCCAAACATTGTCGGCCTAGTATGGTTAGGGTTGGGTTGGGTCAAGAGGACTCCCAAACCCTACATCTTGACCAAAGGTATTCTCGACCAAGGAATACCATTTGATGAGAGAACTAATCCCGCAAGTCAGATGCGACCCGTATGCAACAAGTTGCAACGTCGCATGGTTTTGTGTTTAAATCACAAAGTAGAATTGCCACTCCTTGGAACAAGGTTGGCAAGTCCTAAGTACAGGTCAAATTATCTTGAGGATAAGTAGTCATCCTGCTACATCGCCCTTCCTTGAGACTGATTTGCCAAGTTAGGGAAGTTGTGGATTGTCTAGCGAGAAATTGACCAATCAAGATAGGACAACGAGGTTGTCCACCAGGAATTATTGACCTTAATGTAAGGAAACCTAAGGTATTTGTTAATTTAGGTAAACAAGGTATAAACCCTAACCCAAGGATAAAAGAGTAAACAAACAACAAAAAGCCCTTGGGGGTCTTGCCAATTCAAAATTGACCCCGAATCGAATGCTGGATGCATTCTGAGAGAAGGATTCACACCTTAGCAGTTGCCCAAACAAATGACCACTGGATTGATTGTGTTTGTATACTTAGGAGCACTGTTTGTACTTCTTTGCTCAAGGGATTAATGCTGGAAAAATAATTAATGCTTTAGGTTGAAGGCCTGGAGGGAGAGGCAGCATCAGTTACCCCCAACTATGTGCCTGACCCTATCCAAGGGGGTTGATAGCCGCGCCGGGTATGTGGACCGAACCCGCCACGAGAGGTCTCTCCGTGGGTGCTACTTGGAGCAGGAGGATGCTTGGGTGCCAGGGGGGATCTGATGCCAAGAGGCATATTCCACGGTGGATTTCATAAAATTTTATTATTACCGGGGCTCATACACAAAGTGGATTCTTTGTGCGAAAAGTCGATGGGGACGCGTATCCTTTTCGGGCGTTTTGTTAATTTTATGTGTACATGGGTGATTCCACAAAATACATATTTAAATTAATAAACGTTTATGAGTTTAGAGTGCGCACTCGTAATAAATTAAGGTTAGGATTGATTTCTAACCAATTTATTTTTGTAGCTGAAGACTACTAGGTATTCACTTTTGTGGGTTTAATTGTATTATTTTTCTAACAATTGTGAATGCTTCAGCTGATGTGTAGAGCAAGTAGAGGTGGCAGTGGGAAGCATTGGAGGATAGCGTGTATTCAAATTATCATCAATTTTTTATGGGCGCGTATCTTAGGCATGGAACCTATATTTTGTCGCACTTATTTATTAAAGCGCTTGATATTTATTTATTATTTTTATATGCCCATGGGCGCACGATTTAAATACTTGCATTGGACATTGTATTTGGTACCACCTAACTTCTTGGGCACCCATTAGCTTTAATTCTTTATTGGCACAAAAGCGAACTCAAAAGCTAAAGCATGCTATTTTGTAAATTGGGCTATTATTTGAGCTTGAAGATGAATAATATATTAAATGCATGCTTTGTGGAGCGCTCATACAAGGCATGGGGGGAGATTGCACCCAATTGGTCTCTTGTTCATGTCATGCAAGCTTTATTCATTGGTTTTTGTGTAAAAAGTAGAGTTCTTTTGTTCTTAGGGACCTTCTGGCGCTCACTACACGTACATACGGCGTCTGATCTGTGCACCAGGATCTGGCCATAAATCCCTTGCCTCTGGGTCCTACACAAGAGGCCGACGTGACTTGAGATTGGATCTTGAGGCCTGCATACTAGTCTACGGGCGGAAACTTGGAATAGCAATCCCTGAGGATTGCTGGAATTGCCTTCGAGCGGATTATGGAATTGCCTTCAAGCGGATTATGGAATAGCCTTCAGGCTGGATTATATGATGTATTCCAAAGACTGATAAATAAAGATCAAATGTTGAAAAGGAACTTGTTTGACATTGTTTTTCTATGTCAGTGCCTAAGTTACGTGAAGGAACCAGTGATTAATTGGCTAATTAAGGAAGCTGTTTTTGCATGTCAAACTAAATGTGGTAGGTAATTAGATAACTAAAGCAACCTTGAGGAAAGTGCGATGGATGTGACCATGGGTCTGTCCTACGGAAGGGTGGTCCTGGTTGGCCGGGAACTTTTCTCAAAGAAGTTGACAACAAGGTAAACGATGACCTTGAATCTAGGAAGTTAGAGTCCGGATTTATACTGTTTTAGGGGAACGGAATGGGACTATGCCTTATGGGCAGAGAGGTCGAGCTTTGCATCCCTCTCGTTTCCCATTATCCTTGAACCAAGTGCAGTATAAATCCACTTCGACCTTGACGTTTCTGCGTAAAGTAGTTCGTCTGGGCTCGACACTAGTTACCTCTGAGAAACTTGACCACTAGGGAAACCCTGATTCAGGTCGATCCTAAGTGGGAATGGTCGGAATGCTTCCGCTTCGTGGCAGACTCGGGAAGACCTAGATCGCAAACCCGGTGACATTTCGTGGGAGTGCCGGGTGGCGATTCCTGGACTCTCTTCCCGATGGGCTGCTAAGACGTGTCCTATAAGACGACAGGTGGACACGTTACAGCTAGAGCTTATTTTCTATTTAATATTTATTTATATTTTAAAAATTTTAATTATTCATTCATTCCATTAAATGACTTGTTAATGTAAGATTTAAAAATTTTAGTTAATCATATTAATTTCTTAAATTTAACCCCACAAGAGATCTTTGGGCTAAATTTTATATTGAAATAGCACATTGTAACTTATTTGTTTAATTTTTTAATCTTTGCATTACAATCCCTTAATTATAGAGAGTAGTCAATAGAAATGGAAGTATGATGTAGCCTCTGTTTTTGTAGGGAAATTTTCTTTTTTTATGAAAAAATATTGATTTAAATTTTTTTTCATATGAAACAATTTTTTGTAAGAAATATTTTGTTGTAGATTGTTTTGTATGAAATGTTTTTTCATGTAAAACTTTTCTTTCACTAATCATTCTCTTAATCTAATATGGTAATTGTATTTGTTGATGTATCTTTATGTTATATCCCATATCCTTGGGGGTCATTATTTAATAGTCCTATATTTTTGTATTCTATGAATATTTTATTTGTATTAATGCAAACATGGTCTAGGCTTGCCTCAAATAGATGAGATGGGATAGACTTGGAACTTCTAAATAGTAAAAAGGCCTAGGTGGGAAAGATCTTGAGGTAAGCATACTTATTAGTGGGTAAACTTAAGTAAACAACAACAATGCACTATTGTTCAAATAATCATGAAAATAGTAAAATTTATAAGATTCATGGATTGCTATAAAACAATTATAGATAGTAAATAGTCATGGGAAGCTTTTTAGGGTAAGTGGTTGTGCAAGTAAGCTTGCCTAATTGAGGACTAGTAGTCTTGAAGCACTCTTTGGCTAGCCTTAGTAAGCTCAAGTCTAAGTGTCTTAAGTTAGTCTTATGCAAGCTTATGTATAGCATTTGTCTAGGTATAAGCACGCTCAAGATCAAGTAATCTTGATTGGTAAGTCAAGAGGTGGGTACATTGTTGTAGTGGTACACTATCTTGAGTATGGATATGATTGATTCTAGGTGCACCAAATGGGTAGGGCTTGAGACTTCCCAATGGTAGGAAAGTGTCAATCTCAATTAGATGGACTTGAGCCATGTTAGTATTAATAATAAATGTAAAAGGAAAATTCAAAGTCAAAGTGTTAGATTTTGGAGCTTCAAGGCATTATTTTGGGTATTTGTATTACTTCATGGATACATCATATTCATTACAATATTATTTCATGAGAGCTAGCTCATACATGTGCACATTTTAATATTTCTTTCAACTATATTTGAGGCATCTCCAATTGCTTTCTGGATAGAAGAGGATCAATTGAGATCCCACAAAGTGGACAAGGTGCCCAAAAAGTGGTGGAAACCCTAAAAATTCAAAAGTGAAGTGTAAACCTTCACAAAGGACCTAACCCTAACCCTACTATTGGTATATATAAGGGTAGGAGATGTTAGTTGTAATCTTCCATGTTGATACATCCATGCTACTGAAGTTGTACCATTGCAAATTTTGAGCAATCATTATCTTCTCCTATTCTATCATCTTGTATCACCGTTGTTAACAATGAGGGGGGAAGACAATAAGTGTTTGTATTTGAGTAAGAGACTAGGGATACTAGAGTTCTTCACTATTTTCTTAATTTTCTTCTTCTTTTCATTCTTAGTAAGAGTTGTGATTTTGACATTTTGTGTGCAATTATGAGATTATGAGAGAGTGAAGAATTTGAGGAGATGAAGCTCTTCTCCATCTTCTTCTTCTCTTTTTCCTTCTCTTTTTTCTTCTCTCAGAGTGGGTATACTTAGCGTTGTAGAAGAAGCAAAGGCTTTGGATTGTAGTGCTTAGGATTGTGGAACCATCATGGAGCCTTCAAGCTATTAGACTATAATATGGGGAGATAAGTCAATGAGTTTACTACACTTTGAAGCTAGTCTTACATTCTCATTTTCTAGGGTTAGAGAGAAGGATGCATGGTTTCTCGGAGTTTGGATTGCTAATATGATAAATTCAGAGTAATTGAACAATGTGAGTTATAGTTTCTAAAATAATGGAATTCAACCGTCTGCGCCTCAGGTGGATAGGTAAGTCCCCCTTGGTGTGTCTGGTCATGGGTGGCCTAGGGATTTCTGGGTCACTTTCCAAAGTAACTTCCGATTCAGAGTTAAACCCCCCATTTTCACTAGAGGAGGTGGTCTCCCCCGGTGGCTGTAGTTCAGATGGCGATTCGGTTCTAAGTAGTGCTGTCGTTCCTGGTTGGGCTAGGCCGGCTTGCTCAAGGTCCACTGCTCCCATCCGTTCCAACCAAGCACAATCACATTTCGTACACATAACTCCTTGGTCCACTCTAAGGGCCTGTCTCTTCTGCGGCTTAGCAACTGCCCGGATTTGCTCAATTTCTCGCCCTTCAGTGTCGTATTCTATGGTATCTACCTCACCCTCACTTTCATCATCGAAGGATTGGCAATCTTCGTATTCCTCACAAGAATCTTTATCGCTCGACTGCTCATCGTCTCCCAAGGCTTGTTCTGCCTCATCTTGTTGGTCGGGAACCAAAGCCCAGTTATACTTGAGGTTTAGTTCATGTACCCTGGTCCACTTCCACTCGAACTCTTCCAAGAGGTCCTGGAGAGGCTTGAGATTGGCAGCTGCGTTGCCTGCCAGTCGTTCCGTTAAGTGCTCCAGTATTCCCTGGAGTTTCCTCTTGTTGGTAGGCACTTGGAAGATGACAGGCTTAGGCCCTTCATGGAGGCTTGCTGTCATCATGTAGACAGGTGTAGGGAGTGTTTCTTTTTGCTTGCCAATTGTTTTGATGGCCTACTCGTACGCCTCATGGTCTGAGAACGGCAGGTCAAATGTAGCGAGAACGTGCATCCAATCCCGCTCGTCCTCTGGGCATGGGATATACTTAGTTAAGGACCCATAGGGTTCCTTGTCCTGAGTGTTTCCCTTGAGCAGAGTAGAGATGGTGTCTAGGTCGACTGGCGAGGTCTTCCAAGTGTCCATCTCTATTCTCACAGCGTTAGTTTGGTTGCCAAGGAAGATCAGGTTGTTACCCCAGTCTTCGATAACTCTAGCATTGCGCATCCAGGGTCGACCCAATAAGATATCATAGTCCACTCCCTTCATGACTATAAAGTCGACAGAGAACTGGACTCCTGCAATCTTCACTGGCCAATTCTTCAAGACCCCGAATGGCTTCACTCGCATACCGTTTGCTAGCGTGACATTAAACCGAGCAGCTTCGACAGGCAGGTTTCCCCACGTCTGTAGCACTACGTGGCTAAGCACACTAACCCCAGCTCCTGTGTCTACAATCCCCTTCCTCGTTGCATCTCCCAGGGCTAGGACCGACAGGACTGCATGCATCTCTGAGCCCTCCCAGAAAGCATTGACGTGCAAGGATTTAGACCCAGAGTGTAGCGTCAAACTTGGCAAGTGTGTTTCCGCATCCTGGTCTTGAGGATTTGCCGGGGCCTACTCTTGCGGTCTCTCGACCCACTGCTTGAAGTCTTGCCATAGGGCAGGGTGCTGCTTAAGTAGATCTCCCAGGCCAAATGTTACACGGGTGGTTACTAGTGTGGTTAGGAGATTGCTAAACACTCGTCCTTCCCTTAGCCCAGACTGCTCAGGCCAATGGCCGCGGCTGATCTACGGGTCTGTTGCGTCTAGGCTTGGCCCCGATGGCACTAGTTGTGGCATAGTAGCCTCGGCAGACTTAGGTTGGGCGGTGATATTGGCGTGCTTATGCTGGAGAGATCATCAATCTCATCCTCCATAATGGGTTCAACATCCTTGAGGTGTTGTTGAGCCTCCCTCACCCATTCCTTCACCTTTTCTATGGCTTCTAATTGCCGCTTGGGGTGTGGGTATTCCCCTACCTTAGCACTTCCCTTTTGGGCTGTTTTAGGGGCTGAAGTCTTTGCCTCCGCGTCTAAGACTTTCTTCCCTTGGGGTAAGGTCGTAACATTGTCGGCTTTTAGTGCAACCTTAGCCTCTGATCTCTTCTTTTTCCGCCTATGGCTTTTCTTTCCTACTGAGGTCGTGTCAAGATTGCTAGGTCCTGGCAGAGAGATGCCAGCCTGCTTCGTTTGTCTCGGGTCATAACTCGCAAGGGAATAGGTGTGGTCTCCCCATTGGGGTTTTCAACACCAAACAACCCCAGCGGGATGGACGGCAAATTAGCTGAACCGGAAGGTGACTTCCGTTTTGGGTAGTCTATGAAAAGATGGGTGATTCCACACTCTGCGCACCTTTGGTCAGTTTTGTCCCTGTTTTGCTGCTCTCTTTCGGGGCAGCGCGATGAGACGTGACCGGGATGTCCACAAGTCCAACAAGTGACCGAATCCTGTGGCTGCCCTCCTAGGCCTCTACCCCATCCTCATCCTAATGCCATCACCGGCACGAGTCGGTAATCCATGAGGACTGCATTGCCCTCCTCGTCATGCGAGACGTAAGGGTATATGTAGGTCTCTTCGTCACTGGGCTCCTCTATGTAGTGTACGGGAGCATCGCTCGGTGGGTGGGTCACATAGGGACCAGGCGGTCTAGGAATGCCGATAGGATTTATGTCCAACCTAGGGACCGCTGGTTTCATATCGTTAGGCGCCGGTAGGGCTAGCGGGGCTCCGCTTCCGAAGAATGGCTGTGGCCTGTTAGCCGGATAAAGCTAGCCGTAGGGTTGCGCGTATGGTAGTCTTCGTGGTAGTCTACAGTGTGCGGCATCGTGGCCGAACCTACCGCAGTTAGCGCAGGGTCTTGACCTAGGGTCCTGACACTCTGCTGGCGAGTGGTTTCCTCCACAGTACACGCATTAGACGTGTGGACGCGTCGGTCGCCTCGACATGTCTTGTATTTTGGCCAATTCCGTCTTGACCTCAGCCAAGCCGTGGTCCGTCTCGGTGGCCTTTTCCTTATCTTGGGATGATGGGTTTGATTGCTCGCTAGAGGTTGACGTTCGCTCTAAACTTCGTGGGTTGGTTTCTTTTAGGTTTGAGCTCTTGGAGCTCCGCTCTTTCAGTTGGTCATCGACCCTAATGGCTTCCTCAAAAACCCTAGCCACCATGTCTCGTTGCAAGCTTGAGTTGCCTGCCAGTGCCTTGTACAATTCCTCATCTCGAATCCCACTGATGAATACGATCGACACTGCCCTGTCAATCGGTCTCTCGCCTAAGGGGATTCTTTTAAGGAGGCTTCTCACGTGGGTCACATAGTCGCGGATGCCCTCCTTCTCCTTCTGCTTGACGTTCATCAGGCGTACTAGCAGGTTGTCAGAGTATCCGGGTTCGCCAAACCTCTTGACAAAAAGGTCCTTGAGGTTATTGAAGTTGGCTCATTCTATGGCGTCTAGGCTTGTATACCACGTCCTACCCTTATCGCTTAAGCAAAGTCCGAATGCTTGCGAATGTTGAGCCGGGTCGTTGAGGGCATTGGCTTCACAGACTTGCTCAAACTGCTCGACAAAGCTGTATGGGTCGTTCGGTGGCTGGTACTTGTCGAGTTGCTTGGCGACAATAGGTATTTTGGCTTGGCTCTTTGAGCCCTGGTTTGCCCCCACTGGTTTGCCCCCAGCCCTGCAAGTAGCGAGGTTGCTAGCGTAGTGGCATTATGTTCTACCGCGGTGTTATCGAGCAGCTGTTTCATGAGGAGCTCGCCCAGTGTCAGGTCTTCCTCTAGTGCTCGTCCGGTTCTGGCCAGCCAAGTTCAGCACTCGCTGCACCTCATGCAGCTCCATGCTTTGCCTTAGGCTCCTGGCTTGTTGGTCCCTATTATACTCGGCTATGCCCTGCAATGCCTTACGGGCTAGCCTTCTCTCCTCCTCTAGGTCTGCAATGATTGCATCTGCCGTCCTGCCACGGTGCTCATACCGGGCATGCACATCGTAACTGCTCACCATCTGTTGTATGGCATCTGGGAATGCGCTAACATCTAGCTCCCCTGTAAACCGATGGTCTGAGCCTCCCTCTATCATGGTTGCATTCTTGCGCCTGGTCGTGAGTCAGATCCTTGTCGTTGACGCTCCTTGCTTGATCCTACCCTGCGCTCCGCGCGTTTGCCTATACCTTGGGTCTTCTCCTATTGGTGGGTTTTTTGGGCGATTTATTTGAGTGAGTTCCTTTAATTTTTGAATGCAATGCTCAACTTATGGTCACTCGTGAGTGTGTTGTTCCTCGTGCACTTGTGCTCAATCAGGCTTTCAGCTTTCCTAAGTGTACTTCAAGTGCGGAAATTCAACCTGAGTGCTGTGAGCAATTCCTCATCGTCTCACTCACTCTTGCTCGTTTCGGGCCTGGTAGGCTTTGCTACTCTAGTTCTGGCCGTTCTACGGGTTCTAGGGTCCTATGCTACTTCCTGTTGTTCACACGGGGGTGGGTCGCTGGGGGAGTGCCCCAGTGTGTCCCTGGATGGGTCAGGTTTTGTTTTGGTTTGACTTTGGGAATTGGACGTTCGATTTACCAGTGGTTCGATTTACCAGTGGTCCGATTTTGGAAATCGGACCAGGTGTATCAGGGTTGAGTGGTGACAGCAACCCTCCCACGGCAGGAAATAAACATGAAACCAAGGTAGAAGCATGCAAAATCTATGCACATGGCTGAGCCATTAATCTCAAAACTAAAAAGAAACCATAAATCTTTCACTTAATAATGAACTGATTCGGTATCTTCATCATCTTCATCCATAGCTTCAACCATTATACAAGAACAAAAGGGAAAAGAGGAATTTCTGCACAAAAGACACAGGAGAGAGGAGAGAGAACAACTTTTTGCACCACCAAAAAGAGAATGTGCAATCGGACAAGAGAGAGGGAAGGGAAAGAGGCACATAACCACTCGTGCACTCCACCCCACCTCTTCCCCAAAAAGCACACCCCTTCGTATTTTTATTATTTCTTTGAAACTTTGATACATTTGATATTATAAGGCCTTTGGCCCTTAATTTTGAGTATTCCTACCCTTCACCAATGCATGCACGTAACACTTTTGTGTATACCATTTATTTATTATGAATGTGGATGTGGATGTGGATGTGGATGTGGATGTGGATATGGCCCCCTCATGTCTCTATCTCTTTTTGGTGATTTTGTAACAATGTAGTATTATTCTCTTGACAAAAAATGAAAATATGATGCATGCTTGGATTCTTTTGTGCCTTGTTTTTATGCTTCTTCGGGTGTCATCATATTCCTCCCACACTGAAATGTGAAGCGTCCTCGCGAACCTTGCCAAAGAAGAACCACTGTCTAACACAAAACAGTTCCAAAATTGTTAGTAATACAACTTCGATCATAAGGATCAGGCCTAGCCATGGTAGGGTATGGGACCTCCAAATCCATGACCACCAGAGTAAGGGAACTCCTGCCTCCACTATACTCCCACACTGAAAAACTTTACTAGTCTTCAAAATATAGGGTTTTGTCTTTAATAATGATCACAACAACAACTTCTCCATTCCAATAGAGGAAAAAAATAATGATTCCCTTCATCATGTTGCTCCAAAGGGCACCTCATCAAATTAAAGCTCTCTCTTGTGTACGGAAAAAGAGGAGAGCATAGGAATATGCTCTTTGAATAGGTCTTGTTGTAACGGATATGAATCTATGGCTAGGGAAGAGAGGAAATCATAGAAACGTACCTTAAATTTTAATGGAGGATATGTTGCTATGGTAATTGTTTTAAGACTTATATAAAAGGTTAATGTGGATGCATTATGTATCCACAAACATTAAGGATGAGGGGAAAAGCAAGAGGGGAAAAAGATAATCATTAATGTGGGTAAGGAGGTGGATAGAAAACTTTGCTGAGTAGGTGAGGCCAATGAGGGAATCATGTAGCAAAGAGGTTGGACTCTAGAGCCTAGAAAAAAGCATTTTTATTGTATGTTCTTAATGTTTTTGTGTTTTTTAGATGTTAATATCATAATTAAAAAATGTTTTCTTAAATTTGTTCAAAGGAAAACTTATCTGTTGTTTGTAATATCAGTTGCCACATGAGATAAAGTAAGGGGAATAAAAAATGGAGGGAAATTGGTAGAGGAGGGTAAGAGTAGGGGGAGGAAAGTAGGTGAATGAAAGGGGCAAATGAGGGATGGGCAAACCCATCTTTTACTTCTGTAGTTTTCCACCTCGACATTGAAGTGAAGGGGTGTAGGTGGGCCTTAGGGTCTTGAAAGAAAGGGGTATAGTGGTAGATAGAGGGAGGAGAGAGAAATGCCCTGTTGCATGGTGCCTCGATCCTGTGGTCCAAAGGGGTTCTTTGGATCATCTTCTCCTCTTGCAAGTATATGTTCACCTGCTCGCTTGCTCTTTCTTCCCTTTTAGGGAGAGGTATAGGGAGAGAGCAGCAGCCTAC
This sequence comes from Lygodium microphyllum, assembly GCF_053477565.2. NCBI lineage: Eukaryota > Viridiplantae > Streptophyta > Polypodiopsida > Schizaeales > Lygodiaceae > Lygodium > Lygodium microphyllum. The sequence continues at coordinate 156,651,744 of NC_141135.1, read as the reverse complement.
TGCCCAGATGCTTGGCTTTTCATTTGCAAGGCACAAACATAAGGACACAGACGCCGACAATGGTGATGGTGGTGCCAATCCAATCCCAAAGGTTGGGCCGGTCGCCGTCGAGGGCCCAGCCCCAAAAAGAGGGAGAGTAGGATGAAGAAGCCGCCATAGGCGACGTAGGTGCACCTGAAGTTCTACTTCTATTTGGTGATGATGCCGTAGGCGACCAACACCAATGCTCCCAACACGAAGAACACCTAGATGTCATTCTCCCTCTGCCATTTCCAGATCATCCAACCCCCTGTGATCTCGTAGACGCCCGCGGCCATGAATCGAAACAGCGATATCAGGGCATCCAAAGATGTGTACTCCATCTCTGTCTGTCTCTCACTCCCTTTTGGTGTCTCAAAACAAACACACACACACACACTCTCTCTCTCTCTCTCTATGTCCATAAAGTATGCATTTCCAGAACCGAACGTGGCGTGCTTCCGTTTACTGGAGTTTTGGGGCCCAAGCTCCTGCGCTCTCTCTCTCTCTCTATCTGTGTCCACCTCTTCTCCTCTGAGATGAGCGTGGCTATGGCGGCGGGGCGGCTATGGCGGACGGGATGATAGACCTTTGTCTGAAAGTTCACTTTAGGAGGCTTGAAAGGGTAGTCGGGAGGGAAATGGATCATGACGAAGAAGACACCACCTGCGTAGGGGCTATCGGCAGGGCCCATGATGGTGGCTTGCCATTGCAACAGGTCCTCGCCGACAGGCCTAGTGCTGCAGGATGTGGGGGGGTCCCTCTGCAGGTCTTGAAGCTCCTTCTATATGCACTTCGACGCCATCTCTCTCTCTCTTGTGCCAATAAAAAACCTCTCTTTGCCTCCGCCAATAACAGCGAGGGTATTTCCTGCTAGGGTTAAGGGCATTCTCTCTCTCTCCCTCACTCGCTCTCTCAAGCTCTCCCTAGATATAGATCTCCTCCTCCTGCTTATGTAGTCTCTCGCTAAGGACCTCCTCCTCCTATCCAAACTATTACTACCATCCCTAGACAATGATCTCCTCCTCTTCCTGTCCAAGCCATCCCTGCGGTCCCTCGACAAGGATCTCCTCCTCCTGTCCAAACTGCTCCTGTGGTCCCTGGGTGATGACCTCTTCCGGTCAAGCCGATCCTCCCCACATCCACAGCGTTTGAGAGCATCTCTTGACTTTGAATGCCTACGTTTTGGTTCAGCGCGGTTGTCTCGTGTATGTCATGATTCAGGTTGCCTTACTCTTTCAACCCCACTTCCAACATCTACAAAATGCTTCGATTCCCACATAGGTTCCCTGGACTTTGATCGCCTACTTTGAAACCCCTTTCTTGATCTTCATTGCAAGGGACCATGAAAGAAAAATCATATTCTCGGAGACAACATGAATTTTGTGGGTAGGTTCACAGCAGAAGATAACTATTCAATTGTGGCTATCGAAATATGCAGAGAAACATTGCATTCTTGCAGATTGCATCACCATCTTTATCTTTTTTCCTTATTCTTTCTGATGTTGCTTCTTCTTCTTCTTCATGCTACTATCTATAGAATCTCTCAGCAATTGTAGTTGTTGAGATCAGCTTCTTCCCCGGCTACGCACCAAAATGACAGCAACCCTCCCACGGCAGGAAATAAACATGAAACCAAGGTAGAAGCATGCAAAATCTATGCACATGGCTGAGCCATTAATCTCAAAACTAAAAAGAAACCATAAATCTTTCACTTAATAATGAACTGATTCGTTATCTTCATCATCTTCATCCATAGCTTCAACCATTATACAAGAACAAAAGGGAAAAGAGGAATTTCTGCACAAAAGATAGAGGAGAGAGGAGAGAGAATAGCTTTTTGCACCACCAAAAAGAGAATGTGCAATCGGACAAGAGAGAGGGAAGGGAAAGAGGCACATAACCACTCGTGCACTCCACCCCACCTCTTCCCCAAAAAGCACACCCCTTCGTATTTTTATTATTTCTTTGAAACTTTGATACATTTGATATTATAAGGCCTTTGGCCCTTAATTTTGAGTATTCCTACCCTTCACCAATGCATGCACGTAACACTTTTGTGTATACCATTTATTTATTATGAATGTGGATGTGGATGTGGATGTGGATGTGGATGTGGATGTGGATGTGGATATGGCCCCCTCATGTCTCTATCTCTTTTTGGTGATTTTGTAACAATGTAGTATTATTCTCTTGACAAAAAATGAAAATATGATGCATGCTTGGATTCTTTTGTGCCTTGTTTTTATGCTTCTTCGGGTGTCATCAAGTGGCAGTCTTAAGGTCCGCATGTCCAATTCTCAAAAATCGGACGGGCAAGTGTTCAAAGAATCGGCCAAGGGGTCCGATTCTGGCCTGGTCCGATTTTGGGTGATCCGATTCGTCCGAATGGTCCGATCGGACAGGGTAGTCCGATTTCTAGAATCGGGCAGACTGGTCCGAGTGTCCGATCCTAGTGGTCTGATTATGGGTGGGTCCGATTCTGGGAATCGGACCGGGCAGGTGGTCGATTGGTGACATGTATTAATTCGTCCGATCGGACAGGGTGGGTCCGAGTCAAAGCGTCCGAGTCGGATGGGTTGTTCCGAGTCTAAGTGTTCGAGTGGTCCGAGCGTCCGATTCTCAGAATCGGATGGGTTGGTCCGATCCTGGTAGTCGAACAGGTTGTTCTGATCGAGCGGTTGTCGGAGTGTCCGATTCTGGGAATCGGACACTGGGTCAGACGTCCGAGTCCGCCGGTCCGATGAGCTTGCGCTCGCAGATTTGCCCAACTATCTCCAGATGTTTATTCCTATTGACCACGAGATTCACCAGCGATGGAGTTGGAGTGGTGAGGGGGAGATCGGTTACCTGGGAATCGCCGAACGCAATGTCCTCCGTGCCCTGGTCGATCTTGCCAAGCTCGCTCTCTTTCTCACACTCTCTCTCTCTCTCACTCTCCGTTGGTTGGAAATGGGGATTCTCTTGCCCTCCCAGAGTTTATACCCTGCTGGTTCTTCCCTGAACACTACAGATCCCTTTCCTGGCGTTTCCTACGCAGTTACCTTCGCATTTACTCCATTTTCCCCCTTGTTTCCTGCGATTTTCCCCCTGTTTCACAGCAACAGCCCTCTGCCTCTTCGTGTGTGATTTCCTACTGTTAATCTACCCTAAACACAATATAAATCGAAAGCAAAACACTGAACTAGTTTCTCCATGTTTTCCAATCATCAACAACCAGAATATCCCAAAATACTTACATGTTCTGAAGATCGAAAACACCCAACTTCCTACCTATCTCAAGCTCCGGTTCGGGGATGAATACCCTACTTCGATGCTCGATATGAGGCGTGCAAGTGCTCAAGCTTGAATCCATTGGTCCCGGCAACGGAACCAAAATGTGGGAGCTTTCACTCAACCGCCGAGACCCACGGACCGCTTATTGATTCAAGCGTTCCAAGCGAGCTCTAATGGCTATCTCTCACCTAGCCGACACGCCGTCGATCCTACGAACGCAATGAGCTTACCTTGATGCTCGATCGAGTACCCTCCTCTCTCTTGCACTCCGATAGCTCCACGATCCTAGATGCTAGCTCAAGCATCCTCAAGCCTCCTCCATCTCCAAGCTCCATCCTCGATAGCCGCGCGCGCAAGAGAAGAGAAGAGAAGAGAAGAGAAGAAGAGGAGAGGAGATGGTGAAGAGCTTCACCCTCTTGATCCCTCACTCTCACACACACTCACTCCCTCACACTCTCACACTCCCTCTCTCAAGAGCACACACAAGCAAGAAGGGGAGAAGAAGAGAGGAAGAAGAAGACTAGTTTTGCCACACACCAAAGAATGAGCTCCTCATTCACTTTTCAACTTTATATACAAAACCCTAAATCCCTTTTGGGCGGTCATCCCCTTTTCCCCTTTTTACATGGCCGGTCATAGCCTAGGCCCTATTTTCCATTGTCCTTTTATCTTCCTAGCTTCCTTTTCATCGTCCCTCTACATTTACAAATTGCACGGGTGAGAGCCCGGCGCTCTTTTACAAGATTTTAGGGTGCGCCTTTTTATTTAAAAATGCGCCTTTTCCCTTTTGTATTTGCCTTGGACTTTTAAGGTTGCCCTTGCGCTTTTGGCCTTTTCTCCTTTTCTTTCTTTAGTCGGGATACCTTTTTTCCGCCTTTGCCCTGCGTCTTTTCCACTTTCGTTTGCGTCTTTTCCACTTTCTTTTGCTTTCTTCGTGTTGGGGTTAACAATAACATTATGAATCTTAGTGGAAGAGGGTAGTTTCAATCTATATGCCAAGTCTCCAATCTACTTCAAGGCACTTCAAGATTCTGTAGGGTCCATTAAACCTGTGAGCATGCTTATTACTTGATCCATCCTTCAAGGTAAAATAACGAGACTTGGATGCCTTCAACAAAACTAACTCTTCTTCTTGAAACTCTAAGGATCATCTCTTCTCATATGCATACATCTTTATGTGAACTTGAGCTTTCTTAAGATTCATCTTACACTGCTGAAGAAGGGTCTGCATTCTTTCAAATTCTTCTTTCCCATGAGGATTGATTTTCTCATTGAAAATGACTGTGGGTAAGGGCACCTTATAACCATACATAGCCTCAAAGGGTGAATCTCCAAAGCTAGTATGAGTGGATTTATTGTAGGCAAACTCAACCAAGTGCAACCAAGAATCCTATGAATTCTGTACACCATGACAGAAATGGTGAAGATAAGTCTCCAACCACTTGTTTATGCTTTCTATCTATCCATCAGTTTGTGGATGACATGTTATAGAAGGAGCCAATTTATTGCCCATGGATGTGAATACCACCTGCCAAGAGTTACTCATGCACTTTGAATCTATGTCATAAATAATCACTTGCAATAATCCATGTAATCTAAAAATCTTCTCTGTAAACTGACTAGCCACTTGTGAATGAGTAAACTGGGTCTTGGTTGGAATGAAATGGGATGCCTTGTTGAATCTGTCCACGACCACATATATACTATTCCATTCGATTTTGGCACTAGGCAAGCCAATAATGATGTCCATGGTAATGTGCATCCATTCGCCTATAAGAATAGGTAATGACTGCAACAAACCACCTAGCTTATGGGTGTTTTCCTTCTCTGTTGACAAGGAATGTACTTCATGACAAAATCTATGACATATTTCCACAGTCCTTTCCAATAAAAACTTTTATTGATCTTATCATAGGTTTAAGAAAAACTAAGGTGTCCAGTGTAAAAGAAGAAGTAGAGGGAATAACAATCTTGCCATTTAACCTAATTAGTCCATTTTTAAGCTCACAATGGGGAGTATCCTCCATTAGACCTTGATGTGATTTATGAAAAACATGTCCAAGCTCTTCTTTCATAGGTTAGGCTTCCTGTAATTCTTCAATCGAGTCATCACTATGTAGCTCAATCATAGTTGAAACTTTACATGCCCACATATGATAAAGAGAATTGGCCACTACATTCTATTTTCCCCTCATATGAGTGATGCTAAAATCATAATTTGGCAACATAGCTATTCACCTATGCCACTTAGGAGTAAGGTTGGATTTAGTGAGAAAAAACTTTAGGACCCTATGATCACTTTGGGCTGCCATACAAATAATGGTGTCATTTCTTTATTGCATGTAAGATAGCCAATATCTCTTGGTCATAGACATTCATAGTCATTTTTGTATCTATAAGCTTGCAAATTTCAAAGGCAATCATTCCATGCTCCTATAACAAAACAACCCCTATGCCTCAACCACTAGCATCACACTATATTGTAAACTCCAAAATATATGGGCATACTAGAATAGGAGAAAAAGGAAGGAGTTCCTTTAATTGGTTGAAGCTATTACTTGCAACTATATCCCAAAAGAAAGTTTTCTTCTTCAATTTGTCAGTCAAAGGCTGCAACAGTCACATAATGCTTAATGAATCAGTGATAAAATGAGAATGGACCAAGAAACCCTCTAAGTGAAGTAGCGTGTGTAGGTGTTGGGCAATCTTAAACACACTACACCTTCTTGGGGTCAACCTGGATCCCTTTTTCACTGACAATATGTCCCAATTACTCCATCTCAGTTTGCATAAAATGGCATTTCTTCTCCTTAGCAAAGAGTCTATGATGCCTCAAAACATCAAAAGCCTTTCTCATGTGTGATAAATTATCTTGAAGAATCCTACTCTAAATCAAAATGTCATCAAAGAAGACCAGGAAAAAAGGAAAGGATGCAAAATCTTATTCATCAGACTTTGGAAGGTAGCTAGAGCATTAGTAAGCCCAAATGACATCACTAGAAAATAGAAAATAGTATAGCTATCGATCATGTTGAGAATAGCAAATGATGATGTCCCATAGAGGCTGAATGTATGCCCTGAAGAGGCTAGAAGATAGAAAAATGATGTATGCTCTAGGAAGAGGGTTTAGAATCCCATATGCACAGTGAGGAGAGTGGTACTATTCAAAAGGCTATAAAGGCATGTACTTGACACTCATTTCAATGTAATGGTACTATCAATTGAGTCCCTCAAGATTTTGTTTATGAGTCCAAGCTAATCTATCTTGGAATCTAATTCACTTGAGTTACAATTCCTTATTATGATACTGTATCGTGTGTTTGACTTGCATCCACCATAGCCGATCTAGTTCTAGGTCCGTGTTTCTCAACATGGTATTAGAGCCATGGCTGAGCTAGATAGCTAGTGGACGCATCTCACTTCTTCCTTGCATACTTTAAATCCTTCCTATTTCGATTTTTCTCCTTGTACATGCCATCAAACTCCTATTTCCATCTCAATTTATTTTCCACACATCCATTGTCCTATACGAGGTGAAGGAGCTCAAGGAAGGAGGTGCTACTCAAGAAACTTGGTTCGAGGTTCACATTGGAGGTGCTAAGTAAGGGGGAAGCTTATTGACAAGCTAAGGGCCTGCTTGTGAAAGAAGTTCGGGGATAGCTTAGTCCAGCAAGCAGAGGAAAAAGACAAGCAAGAGGTGAAGGCCTTCTCAAAGGTCAAAGGAAAAGATTGATCAGATCGATCACTTCTCAAAGAGGATAGGCTGGTAGTTGTTGCTTTGAGGTCTTCTGATCATAATAATCACTCAAAACTTATAGAATCCAAGGTGCTTAGAAGGCCTGCTCAGAACCAAGAAGCTGCTCGTAAACGTCGTCTGAGTCAAGCCTATGTCCAAGCATATGTCCAACAACTAGATTCAAGCTGAGTGAAGCTAAATCAGATTGAAGAAGAGCTTGATTGGGCTAGATAACATGGAGTTTATGTTGGTGGATATGCATGTGGAGATATGTGGGGATCTGTGAATTCAAGGGGCTGCTGCATTCAATATGGATTATGCAAGGTGGGTATAAGAGCATAACAGACAACTCTCGGAGCTAAGATTTGGACCAATGGCAAGCTTCACACATCCTCCTCCTCCTCCTTAGAGCCTTCCCTATCCACAACACCGAGCTAATATCTAATTGTATGACTTGAACGATGAAGATTCTGTTGTGTTAGCATCTGTGTAGTGCTCCATTCCTACAAAGAGTGGGCTTATGCCTAGAAGAAGGTGCTGCTTGATTCAATCGAGGCTGAGGGAGGTGCTTGTACTTGCGGCAGTTCTGAGTGCACCTCTGCAAAACCGCGACCTGCACCAAGAATAGTGCCACGCCTACTAAAGCAGCTCGCCATAATCATCACCTACTGCTCGACGTTATCCTTGTTTCCTTTCATCCTAAAGTCTAAACTTTAGGTTGAAAAAAAAAACCCTAGCCTTAAAGCCCATTCACACTAGCTCATCCTTTCTCTCCCACACTTACTTATTCACACCTGCAGTTCTCCAAAATCCATTGCCATGTCAAGCCTTTCAGTGATTGTCTATCCATTACAATCCAATAAATTCATGTATCCCGAACTTCAATGTATGAAAGTTTGTCAAACCAAGCCCATGTACCGATCAGTGTATCCATTTGTAAAAGCATGAAGTAGAAAGAACGTGTCAAGAAGACTGAAGTAAAAAGCACGTACCACACATCGACAAAAGGGATAAGGAGCACAACAATAGCCTAGGAGCATGAAGATAAAGAAGTCCGAAAAGATGAAGAAGATCAAAGGTTGCCAAAGAAGCAACAAAACAAAAAGAATGAAGAAAATATTTTTTGCCGCTATAAACCAACAAAATTTTTTGTAAAAATTTCCCATAGAGGATCTCGAATTCCCTGAGTGGATATGCTTCCCATAGTGGATGTAAAAACCCTACCAAGATGTAAAGTTTCAAGCCTTAACTTGACTAGGCTGCCAAAGAGCTAGTTTCCTGGTCCATGTTCACATGAAGGGGGGGCAAAAGCCAGCAAGGATAGTGACTCATCATTTGAGGGGGGGTGTTGAGAATAGCAAATGATGATCTCCCATAGAGGCTAGATGTATGCCTTGAAGAGGCTAGAAGATAGAAAAATGATGTATGATCTAGGAAGAGGGTTCAGAATCCCATATGCACAGTGAGGAGAGGTACTATTCAAAAGGCTATAAAGGCATGTACTTGACACTCATTTCAATGTAATGGTACTATCAATTGAGTCCCTCAAGATTGTGTTTATGAGTCCAAGCTAATCTATCTTGGAAACTAATTCACTTGAGTTACAATTCCTTATTCTGATAATGTATCGTGTGTTTGACTTGCATCCACCATAGCCGATCTAGTTCTAGGTCCGTGTTTCTCAGCAGATCAATCCTAAAGGCAACCTTGATTTTATCACCCTCTTGCATACATATTAGATGATACCTTGACCTCAAATCAATCTTTGTAAAAAATCTAGCCCCCTTGAGCTCATCAAGCAAATCATCAATTTTGGATATTAGGTACCTGTTTTTCAGTATGATATTGTTTAGATCCCTGTAATCAATACACATCTTGAAATCTCAATCTTTCTTCTTCACTAATAATACTGAGATGCATAAGGTGAAGAACTAGGTTCAACTCAAAATCTATAGGATGTATTATTAATTAAATGACTTTGAGTTGGGCTCCAAATCATTTGGATGATCTACTGCTCTCTTAGGAGGCAATGGAGTAGGTACTTCAAACAAATCCATGTACTCATTAAGAAGATCTTTCAAAGATGGATGATGTATTGAATTTTTGGATTGATCTTCAACCTCTTTATTCAGGTGCAAAACAAAAATTTGTGAGTGCCTCTTGTACTCCTTCTTGAGTTGTTGAATGGTGATAAGCTGAAAATTTAATTTACTAGAGTTTCCATGTAAATGGATGAGCTATCCATCAAAGATAAACTCCATATACAGTAGTGAGAAATCCATAGTAATTTTGCCCAATGTCATCATGATGCCAATCACACCCAAGTATAACATCTATGGGTCCCAATCCAAAAGTTATTAGTTGCTTCATAATTTTCAGCCAGGTGAGTAAAGAATCATGTGGGCATATTTGAGTGTTGATTTCTTCTTCACCATTAGCTACTTGAACTCTTATGGACTATTGTAAATCAATGGGAAGAAAATTCAATTATCCATAATGGAGTGAATGAAAATTGTGTACTATCACTATCTATCAAGATAAAAACATCCTTCCCACCATGAATATTGCCCTTTATACAAAGTGTATTAGGGCTCTTAGAACCTATCCAAGCATTTATGGAAATGGAACAATTAAAAGTAGCAGCAAGCAACTCATCATGAGTTTCTCAAAGATCAAAAGGAACATTACTGCCTACATCAAAAGGGAAAGTGTCGGCATGATCATGAAAGCGTTCTTGCCTAGCTTCCTCCTCAATATCCTCATTTTCAATGGTAGTCACAAACACATTGTCCTCATCAATGTCATCGTCTGAATCTTTAAGGACTAACATACTATGAATCTTGGCTTTTGCATTTTTATATACACACTTTCTTGCATGATCAGCTATATACTTTTATCCACATTTGATGCATAAGTCCTTTTTCTTCCTTTCTTTGTAGAGGTCCATAGGAATAGACTTTAGATTTACATTTGCAAAAGTGGATTTAAACATGTTGTCCCCTTATTTAAGATCAAATCTTAGATTGTTTGCTATCTTGAAATTTATTTGAGGTCTTGAGGCATTGAATGATGGATAAGGTACTCTTAGGCTCCCACTTGGTGCATGACTGTTACCAAAAATATTGCCAGTCTGTCCCTATTTCAAAACTGTCCTTGGTTATCCATAACTAGGCTGAAATGAGGACTCCCTTCTACACTTCCTTCCATAATGTTCCATAAGCTCAATAGCTTTGAAATGATTGGTAGGGTTTTGTGGCATCACATCAATGGATAAAGAAGATTCTAAACCATGCATATACTCGTGGAGTTTAGCTTCATCACTAATGCTCTCTACATACATGGTAATGTTGAGAAATTGGTATATATAATCCCATACACTTAGGCCTCTTTGCTCTAATCCATACCATCTCTGTGCCAATTTCTCCTTTTTAAGAGGTGAGACAAAGACCTCAGCCATAAGTGTCTTAAATAAATCTCCACCAAGTATACACAAGTCCTTTCAAATGTAAAGATACAAAATAAATCTTCATATCATTTGTTTTAGGGAATATATCAAAATAGGATTCTAATTTTGAAATCCATCCCTCTAGATCAGATGGTAAAGATGAAAGCCCGTTGTACTTTGCCCAAATGATCTTATTCCTCAACTCCCTCTCATGACAGGGTTGTTGTCCCAAAATAGACTACTCATGGTTAGTAAGTATGGAATCTCCAAAATAATATTGTACTCTTCCAAATAGGTGATTGAGAACTAGTACGAAATCTTCTCGATGGTAGAGGACCTCTAGGGGGTTGGGAATTCAGCCCATAAGCTTGGGAATCAGCACCATTCAAGCATGCCAAATAGTCATCATGCCTTTGTGGAGTCTCACCTACTTTATATTGATTATTTTGAATACCCCTTTGTCCAATGATACCATGACCTTGTCATTTTGTTTAGGTAGCTGAAATGGAACTTGAAGGATCACTATTTGAATGAGCTTTCTCCTTAGCTTCCTTGGTTCCCATTTGCATTTTTATCCATTGGGATAATTGAGCCATTATTTGAGCATTGGATTCTACTAATTTGTCAATTGAAGTCTTTCTTTGGGTAGTTGAATCTACCAATTTCTCAATGGAAGACTTTGTTTGATTAGTAGACAATATCATTTGTTCCACTCTAGATAATAGCTCCATATGTCTTTGAGTATGTCTATTCTCATGTTCACACATGGTATTATTTAGTGCATTGATTTCTACTTGCATTTGAGGCTTTTCAAGACTCTCTTGAGGTGTATTTTCTAGTATAGATCCTCTGATTTTCCGAGCATACTCATCCTAGGCCTTATTCTTTCCCTTATGACCTAGCATAGTAGTGTAGTCTTGCATTATTCCATGTCAAAAAATTGGCTATAACTTGAGCTAGGAAACCATGATTCCTAAATTTTTAAATTCAAATTAGAGCCAAAAATGCCCTCTTCAAGATAAGCTATAGTACATCATAACAAGTTTAGGACATAAAATTTTGCAATTCAATATTTAAGGCTGAACTGTCTAGGCCCGCACCCTGTTTAAAATTATAAGTATCATGTTTCCACTTGTGATAGCAAAATGGTAGTGCTTAATGGCTGTTAAACCCTTTACAAAGCTAGATAGGACTGTTGGGCACCCTGTAGTATCTACATCTATACTTCAGTGATGAAGATGGTACTTGTAATAACCTGTATATACAATTCAGTGTCCTGTAAATTTCCTATTTCACCCTATTTTGATCTTTAAGGTACCTAAGACTTTGAAAGTGCTTCAATATTCAATTCTCCACTCACTGTACCTTGTAGTACATATGCACCTATACTTCAGTGATGAAGATGGTACTTGCTATAACTTGTATATACCCTATAGTATCCTATAAATCCCTTGTTTCACCTTGTTTTTATCTTCAAGATATTGAGTCTTTGAAAGTGCTTCAATCTTCAATTCTCCACTCATTGTACTTGTGTGAGGGATAAAATGGTAGGACAAGCTCACTACATGGGCTGCGAATCACCGGAAGGTGGGAAAAGTTTCTCTTGGGTTAGTTGGTTGCACCCCTTCGGGATCTTTAATAGTGGGGGAGGGTCACTTCTCTATTGTCCCACTATCTTCCCTGGCATCTACTTTTTTTCTCAGTGGGAATATCAACATGGTAGTGGCATGATACTCTAATCAATCAACACAATATGCATTACTAAAAAATTTCATTCAGTCCTTTACATGAAATGCAAGAAAATTGAGATTTGGCAAAATGAATGGGAAGAGGGTCTTACCATGTAGTGACTCACTACTGACTTACCCTCTTAGAATGATTATGATATGTCTTTGCCATGAATGAATAGTCATCGACAAATCAGTGAATTAGAGTAAGTAATATTATAAATCAATTGGGTTGAATCAATTAGATTGAATGTAATGCTGAAACTTCAATCAAAAGCTTCTAATTCACTGATTGGATCCAATATGCATCAAGTAAACAATGCATTCCATGAATTGGTGGATTTAAACAATGATTGGCTGAAATTTGATAGAAATTTTACAATTCTTTAACCTCTCAATGAACTGGAAGAAGGTTAGAAATTGGATGGATGAGAGACATTAAGAATTGAAGAGGAATGCTTTTTTTTTGTTTGATGAAGGCTTGAATGTGACATTGAAGGGCGTTCACATGAAAAAAATGAAAAATTCCGGCTTGTAAATACACATGAAAACTAATATTGGAAAATATGTCGACCAAAACGAAGGACAGTTAGAAGGAAAAATATTCGAAATGATATGCTGATAGGCCTGGCACATCAGAACACAATTCTGACAAAGGGATGAGACCCATTTGCATGGGAAAAAAGGACAAAACACACCTAAAAATGGGAAAAAAAATTAATATAAAAAAATTAGGCAGTCAAATTGAAGAAGAATGAAAAAAAAAAAGTCTGTAAAGAGGACATGATGGGTGGGTAGTAGAGCGCACTTGCATGGAAAAAACGACAAAAATACCAATGAAAATAGAGATTCAAATTAATACGAGAAGATCCGTAAATTAGAATGGGAGGCAAAAAAAAGAAAAATTTCAGGGGAAATCCGTGGGATAGGGCTATCATATTAGAATGCATTTTTGGTGGCATTAGGGAGGGTTCACATGGAAAAATAGAAAAAATTAGCATGAAAACACACATAAAATTATTAACATAAAATCGGTGGGATAGATCAAGATGGAGAAAAAAAAAATTGTGAAAGAGAGCAAGCTGAACAAGGCTATCTAATGAGAATTGAATTTCAGGTGAATCGCACAAGTTTACATGGAAAAAGAACCAGAATCATGTACAAAAATACCCGAAAATACATAAAAATTAATAATGGACAAATTGTACATCAGAATGATGAATAGTAAAAGGAAAAAATATCAAGGGAAAGGTGTGGGTTAGGTCTCTCATATCAGATCATTGTTTTTAAGTGAAAAAGACACATTCACATGGAAACACGTTAAATTGGGAGAAAATTCTTCAAAAATTAATAACTCATGATCTATGGCTTGAAACTCAAGGTTGTAAAAACGAATAGTGGCTAATTTGAAGGGACAAATAAGGCTATAAGGTTAGATTTTAATTATAGGGTATGTAGGATGCATTCACATGGAAAAGCGACAAAATAAAGGATAAAGCCAAACAAACAAGGAACGGACCTAGGACGTGGTGAAAATAGGATGGGTGGATGGGAAGGGACCCCATCAAGGCAAGATCTAGACATGGTATACTTGAATGATATGATAGGGATGTTTTTGTGAGGGTATGCAGAACATATGCTTAAGGACGTATCCCAACACTTAAGACCTTAATAGATGTAATATTTCCGCCTCAAAATATTGAAGACCCGTAATCCGTGCAAAGAGAAAACTAAAATAATCCCCCCACATCGATAAATGTGGTGGTTAAGTTCTTACTTCACGTGTATTGATAAATTCCGGCTCTGTGACATGCATAAGAGGCTGTAGCTTGAAGCCCGTAAGCCCACACACGAACACCCTCCACAGGGAAAAAAAAGGGAAAATTGTTAAAGTTGTGGCAAATTTTTTTATTAATAACCCCTCCCCCTCAGTCGATGCATGGCAGGGGAGAGGAGTATGAGAGGGAGTGAAGCTAGAGTGGTGGAGTGCATGAGGGAGGGAGGAGGCATGTGAAGCCACGTGGGTGGCTATATCCCCCCCCTCTAACTATATGAACCCCCTCTCTCTAGCTTGAGAAGGGGAGAGAAGAGAGAGAAGGAAGTTGTCATGCTTCCCGCCATCGCCGCCTTCACGTCATGCTCCTATCACCCCTAGCCCGTTGCCACCAAGCGCCATGCCGCCTTCATTGCCATGACCACCATCATCATCATTATTATCATCATCTCCATCATTATCCTCATCCTCATCTCCTCATTCTTTGTCCATGATTTCTAACAGAGATAGAAGCTTAGAAGCTTCTAATCTTAAGCCTCCATAGGCCTAGTTTCCCCGTGCTTCCCCAGGAAATTTAAAACTAAGTCTCCAAGGCCCCAATCCTGCGCGGAGAGGGAGATAACGTCGATTTGATACATGAAGTGACTTAGAGGAGAGTTGCTGGAACGAAATTACTGTGTCACATGGCCCCCAAACAAAAGACGCGAGGCGCACACGCGAGAGCTTTTACTCCGAGTTCCCGTGTGGATAACACCCCAAACCTCAATGCCCAGGTTCTTAAAAATTGATTCCACATGGGAATAATGCACTAGGAATATCCAATTATCATAGGTAAGTTTAATCATGTGTGGAAATTTTAATTGGTCACCGATGTACAAGAATTAGTTGCATGATGTGCATTTTGAAAGTGCTTCCATTTCTAAGTGCAATCCTATTGCATAGGTTAAAAGATGGACTTGTCTAAATGCATCCTTGATTGCCTCATGAAAAAGAACAACGCATAATGCATCTAGGCAATAATTTCCTACTTGTGAATTTTATGAGTTAATCATTGACCTCCATTAGATGTTGTCCAAGTAGTCGCATTGCATGAAGGGGATTTAAGTACCTTGCAAATGGCATGCGGTGATAATTACATCCTACATTGGGCTGAGTGTCGAAGGATGATTTGAATTGATAATGGTCTCATGGTATTCTTTCATGCATTGAGTCTTTCCATCAAAGATTGTATTTTAGGAAAGAATGCAATTTCATATTAAAGCTTGAATTCAATGCATTAAGTGAAGGGTTATGAGCTTAGTTCTTGATGAAATTCAACATAGGTTTTATACAAGCTAGCCGTAAATTGACAATCATTATAGTTTAGGTAAGAAAAAGAAATGGTCATTTTACATTTTATAGTTGCATAGAAGGAAAAAGTCAATGAATCGCATATTTGCATGTAATGTTATGTCTTGCAACTATTTACACCTTTTTGGACAAATATTAGCGTCTCTAAGAAAAGATCGTTTCTTGTCGCAAGACAAGTAGATCAATTTAGGTAAATCACTTGTAACGACATAATCCACATGGGATTCATAAAAGCATAAATAGTTAGTACGAGAACACCTCAAAGTACTAGGTAGGGTTAGTTACGTCAAAAATTCTGCCTAGTATCGCACTTGGGATGCCAAGTCAAGACTCCCAAGGATCCTACCCACATTCATGGAATGTTAGGGTTAGCTAAATGCAAGAACGATCTAGGGTTCTTACCCTAAGGATCGATTGGCCAAATACTAGACTTCCATTTGAAATTAGAAACCCTAGGGCCAAACGTCGTCGGCCGAGTATGGTTAGGGTTGGGTTGGGTCAAGAAGACATCCCAACCCCTACATCTTGACCAAATGTATTTCTTGACCAAGGAATGCCGTTTGATGGGAGAAATGATCCCACAAGTTAGGTGCGATACTTGTCTCGTGCAACAAGTTGCAACGTCGCATGGCTTTGTTTTTAAAACACAAGATAGATTTGCCACCCCTTGGAACAAGGTTGGCAAGTTCTAAGTACAAGCTTAATTTGCAAGAGGATGAGTAGTCATCCTGTTACATCACCCTTCTGTGCGGCTGAGCTACCAAGTTAGGGTAATTATGAATTGCCTAGCAAGCAATTGATCAATCAAGTTAGGGCCACGAGGTTGCCCAAGATATACTGTCTTAGTGTAAGGAACCTAAGGTGTTTATCAATTTGGGTTAACATGGTATAAACCCTAACCCAAGGATAAAAGGATAAACAAACAGCAAAACCCTTGGGGAACTTGCCAAGTCACAATTGATCCCGAATTGAATGTTGGATGCATTCAGAGAAGAAGATTCACACCTTAGCAGTTGGTCACTGGATTGATTGTGTTTGTATAGTTAGGAGCACTATTTGTACTTCTTTGCTCAAGAAATTAAAGCTAAGAAAATAATTAATGCTTTAGGTTGAAGGCCTGGAGGGAGAGGCAGCCTCAGTTACCCCCGACTATCTGCCTGACCCTATCCAAGGGGGTTGTTAGCTGCGCCGAGCACATGGACCAAACCCACCGCGACAGGTCTCTCCGTGGGTGCTACTTGGAGCACGAGGACGCTTGGGTGCTAGGGGGGGCTCTGGCCGTAAATCCCTTACCTCCAAATCCTGCACAAGAGGCCGACATGACTCGGGATTGGATCTCGAGGCTCACATACTAGTCTACGGGCAGAAACTTGGATTAGTAATCCCTGAGGATTGCTGGATTGACTTCAGGCGGATTATGAATTGCCTTCGAGCGGATTATGGATTAGCCTTCAGGCTGGATTATATGATGTATTTCAAAGACTGATAAATAAGATCAATTGTTGAAAAGAAACTTGTTTGACATTGTTTTTCTATGTCAGTGCTAAGATTACGTGAAGGAGCTGGTGAATAATTAACACAATATTAGTGAGTTTGGGAATCTCCCAATTCCCATTTTTTGAATACTAAAAAGATGGCATCCGGATAACATGCCCATAAGTTTCTCAAAACCATATGATGTGACCTATCATTAGAAAGTGCTTGAAAAATGAAATCTATTGAGCTATAGAGCGATCAATTTGGAGTTATAGTGTTTAAGTTATGACAAATCCAAATATTTGACCATGTGTCCCAAACTTATGGGAATTTCCCATATTCCCCAATATGGTGTTAATTGGCTAATTAAATAAGTTATTTTTGTGTGTCAAACTAAATGTGATAGGTAATTAGATAACTAAAGCAAACACCAAGGAAAGTGCAGTGGATGTGACCATGGGTCCGTCCTACGGAAGGGTGGTCCAAGTTGGCTAGGAATTTTTCTCAAAGGAAATTGACAGCAACGTACAATGACCTAGAATCTAGAGTACTAGAGTCCCGATTTATGCTATTTTAGGGGAATAGAATGGGACCATGCCTTACGGACAGAGAGGCTGAGCTTTGCATCCCTCTCGTTTTCCATTCGCCTTGAACGAATTGCAGCATGGATCTGCTTCGACCCTGACGTTTCTGCGTAAAGTAGTTCACCTGGGGTTCGAAGCAAGCTATCGTTCTAGGAATTTGACCACTAGGAAAACCCTGATTCAGGTCGGTCCTAAGTGGGAACGGATGGAATGCTTCTGCTTCATGGTAGACTCAGGAAGACCTAGATTGTAAACCCCGTGACATTCCGTGGGAGTGCCAGGCAATGCTTTCTGGACTCTCTTCTCAATGGGCTACTAAGACGTGTCCTACAAGTGAACAGGTGGACACGTTACAGTTGGTATCAGAGCGAACCAATGAAGGATTTGTCTTTTACAAGGAAACTTAATAAGGAGAAATAGAGCAAATGTTGCTGTTAAGAACATTTCCTTACTTACTTATCGATGCTGACGTGCAGAGTCGCGAAGCATGGAACAGATTTTTGGTGCTCCAAGTTATGTTTATGACTGCGGTGTGTACTTCAACTTATCGAAAAAGGCTCAATATGATGAATATCCTAGACCACATCTACAATCCTTCACCGCTGTACGTGGAACGGAGATGGACGGGTGATTCAGGAATTTACTACATAGTTGCCCACGGACTTGTGTACCTTCGAACCAACTTGAAGAGAATCAAGTGGATGGAGGACTTAAAGATTGTGAAGCTGTTCATCTTTGTTGAGGCTCACACAAACACAACCGTACATGTCGACGATCGAAAGGTCAAGCAGAACACGTATGTGTACGAGGAAGTGACTCGAATAATCCCTACCGACAGAATCAAGGTGTTGGGACGTTATGAAAAGAACGGGCATCAAAGGAAAGGATACCCTAATCTTCCTATGACCTATCGATTCTTGAAAATCCATGATCACAATCCATATTATTACTCAATTCCCGTAGCTAAATGTAACACAATATTATTCTCCCCAAATTAATGTATCAGCTTGTTCCATTTTTCCAAAAAAATAATTGTATTCGAAAGGGCTATGCCCATATGAATGAAATAAACTTTTTATCAATGATTGTCTTGACTCTGAGTATTGATATAGAAGTTAAGTGATTAGGTCACTTGGCTGAAAGCTGAACTGGGCATGTAAAGTAGTGTGAAAAATGTTTAGCAAGTTTTTAACGTAAATAATTTTAAATACCCAAGCACAACCTCAAGTGCAAATTCCTAGTCCGACCCCTACACAAGTATGGCCGTGATTCAGGAGAAGAAGTTTCTTCTCAAGCAAATCAAGCCACCACAATTTGATGGCAAGGGAAGGACCGTCCAAACTGATACTGAGATTTGGATCGAATCCATGGAGGATTATTTCAAAGCAGCAGGTACTGCACCCGCTAATCAAGCGATGCTCGCCAAATTGAAGCTTACCGGCGAAGCAAGACTTTGGTGAAAGTAATGGTGCAGAGACCAAGGAATCTCGGAAGGGTCTGTTACTTGGGAGAAGCTAAAAAGAGCTGTACGAGGAAGATATCTACCACCTGCCTACCGCACACAGAAGATGAGCGAGTTCTGTGAACTGAAGCGGCTTGGTCTATCTCTTGATGCTTACCATTCAAAATTCATCTCTCTTTTGAAGTATGCGTCAGAAATGGATATGACACAACAGGTGTCAAAGTTTTGTGTCAAATTAAACCCACCTATAAACACCCGTCTCGAATCAATGTGCCCAACAGACCTTCAGGATGCGCTCATTCGAGCTGCACCCATAATATAGGAGGTGCAGACCAGGCCAACAAATAACAAGACTTGGTCTTATAAGGATCAAAACAAGGGAGTGTATAGGTCCCAGGCGAAGAGAGTGCAAGGCCAAAATCCAGGACAAAGGAAGAAAGCCAGGGCTAACGCTGTCAACAATTTTGTTCCTACCCAAGGTAATGGCCGCAATCTCTGTTGCTTCCATTGCAATGAGCCCGATCATTTTAAAAGGCAGTGTCCCAAGATTAACGAAGGACAACGTCAAGGACCATCCCAGGAAACCATCCGTGGCCAAGGAGCCGCCGTCCTGGCTAGAGGAAGAACCTCTAGCGTTGCCAACAAGGAACTGTATGATGAAGAAGACCCAACCATGGAAGCTGACTTTGAGAGGGCAACAATTCATGCCACTCTTCATAAGAAAGGCCCGAATCGCCAATTTTCGGTGATTAAAACCCCATCGGATTATCAAGATAAAAGCTTCAAAACCTTGATTGATTGTGGCAATACACATTCCTTTATTTCACCATCTTGTGCAAAAATATTAGGAATAGCCACAATAGATGCACCTACCTTACTTGTGGAATTAGCGAATGGTCGTGAGGTCACTTGTACTAGGCAAACTGCTAAGGTGAGTCCACTTTCGTCAGATTCAAGGTTATGAGCCTAGTATCCACGAGTGTTTACTCAAAATGGATTCGCTTAAACCTAATGATGCCCACATTCACTGTGGAAAGGGCCAAGTTTCCTTTCGAAATTCTGAAGGGAAATTGGTCACAACTCAAGGAGAGGTTGGGAAGCCAAAAAGTCAACTGGCCAAAGCATCTCGGATAATAAAAGGAGTTAGGAAGGGGCTACCTGTCTATTTGATTAAGCTAAATAAGCTAGATAAGAATCAGGAGTCTAGGGAAAAACCTTCATGGCTAAAGGAATATGCAGACATATTTCCTGAAGAGCTGACAGAACTTCCTCGTCAAAGGGAAGTTGATCATGAAATCAAGCTAGCGCCAGGACCTTCACCAATCACAAAGAGGCCATATATAATGTCCATCCCGAAAGAGATTGAGTTGAAGGAGCAACTCAAGAAACTATTAGATCAAGGCTACATCCGTCCTAGCAGTTCACCATGGAGAGCTCCAGTGTTGTTCTAGAAGAAGAAAGATGGGATGCTTCATCTATGTATTGACTACAGAGGGTTGAATCAATCAACCATTAAGAACAAATATCTCATTCCAAGAATAGATGAACTTCTTGACCGTCTTTAAGGTGCGAAGATCTTCTCCAAGATAGATCTTAGGTCTAGATATTACCAGATAAGAATCAAGGAAAAAGATATCTCTAATACGGCATTCAGTATAAGGTATGGGCACTTTGAGTTCCTAGTCATGTCATTCGGGCTGACAAATGCACTTGCTACCTTCAATAGGCTAATGCAGGATATCTTTAGGCCATATCTTGATGACTTTGTACTTGTCTTCTTTGACGATACCCTAGTCTACTCCAAACAGGAAGAAGATCATGAACCCGAGCTTCGCATTGTCCTTGAAACAATGAGGGCACACAAGCTTTATGCCAAGAAGAAGAAGTGTGCATTTTTCAAGCGACAGATTGAATATCTGGGATTCATTGTATCAGTGGAAGGAATCTCAGTGGATCCGACCAAGGTCAGAGATGTTCTTGAGTGGCCAACACCAACAATTGTCAAAGAAATACGTAGTTTTCTTGGATTGACACGATGGTACAAGGTCTTTATAAAAAATTATGCCTTGATTGCAGCACCTCTGATGGATCTACTGAAGAAGCAAACACCAATTGTATGGTCAACTACTGAACAATCTAGCTTTGATAAACTAAAGCAAAGCTTGGTATCAGCACCTATCCTAAAACTTTCAGACCTTAGTAAGAAGTTTGAAGTAATAACTGATGCTAGCACACTTGCCTTGGGATGTGTGCTTATGCAAGAAGGTCATCCTGTAGCATACTCTTCAAGGAAATTGAAGAGCCATGAAAGGAACTATGCTACCCATGATTTGGAGTTGTTAGTTGTCATCCATGCTCTCAAGCTTTGGAGACACTACTTGATGTTTAACAAGTTTACCTTAGTAATGGATCATAAAAGTCTCAAATGGATTTTTACCCAGAATGAGCTCAACATGAGGCAACATCGATGGATTGAAGTCCTGGAGGAATATGATTTCGAAATCAAATACAAGCATGGAAAGGAGAATGTAGTTGTCAATGCACTCAGTCGCAAGGCATTTTTGAATTCTGTGATTTTACAAGTTCCATCAACAGCTAGATCTTTAGCCACAAAGGTATCCATGCCAAACAACCTAATTATTGAGCTAGCTAGAGAAGAGCCATGCCATGATCCAACCTACCAGAAATTGCTAAGGGATATCCCCATCAAGGATCAAGACCTGAAGCTACAGGCAAAGTATCAAGAATTCTCTATCAATAGTGGACTTGTCTACTATAGAACGAGATTATGTATACCGGCAAGCTAGTCACTCAAGCAGAAGATACTTTGGGAAGCCCATGACTCCCCTATCTCAGGACATCCCGGCTATGCCAAGACCCTCAATGCAGTCAAAAAGAGCTATTATTGGGAGAGGCTTAAAGGTGATGTTCTCAAATATGTCACTGATTGTTTGTCTTGCCAACGCATTAAGGCCGAACATGTCAAAATGCCAAGGAAGTTGTAACCACTTGACATTCCCCAAATGAAATGGGAATTCATTAGTGCGGACTTTGTTGTTGGCCTACACTAAGTTCAGGGAGGATACAACTCCATTATGGTTGTGGTAGATATGCTTACCAAGGTTGCACATCTTATCCCTGTTAAGACAAACTATAAAGCCTCAGACATTGCAAGGTTATTCATCAAGGAGGTATTTAAACTGCATGGGTTACCCAAAAGAATCATTAGTGATCGTGACTCTCTCTTCACATCACACTTCTGGACGGCTATCTTCGAAGCCATTGGGACTCAACTCTGTTTCAGTACATCTTACCATCCCCAAACTAATGGACAAACGAAGGGAGTCAACCAAGTCATTGAGGATATGCTAAGGGCACACTACTACCGCAAACCCAAAAAGTGGATTCAATATTTGCCACTGGTTGAGTTTGCCTACAATGCTTCCTATCAACAAAGCATTTAGATGACCCCTTTTCAAGCATTGTATGGGCATGACTGTCGAAGTCCTTTAAAATTTTTGGATCCAACCTTGTGGGTTGAACGTGCAAAGCAGATGCTGGAAGATATGGATGACCAAATCAAGTCAATAAGACAGGGCATCCAAGGACAGACAGAAGGCTTACGCGGACCTGAAATGTCAAGATAGATCCTTCGTTGAAGGTGACATGGTCTTCATTCGCGTATGTCCAAAGAAGAGTTCCCTATTCTTGGGTGAATGCAAAAAGCTAAGTCCAAGGTATTGTGGACCTTACAAGATTGTCAAGTGCTTAGGGCATAATGCTTATAGACTACAACTCCCTGAAAACCTAAAAATCCATAATGTATTCCATATCAGTCTATTGAAAAAGTATGTCCCTTACCCTAGTCACGTGCTTGATGATCAACAAGTTGTAATGCCTAGCTGCTACGGCCTGACAGGATCTTAGATGTTAGGGAGAGGCATTTGAGATCTAGAACCTTGAGAGAATACCTCGTCTAGTGGAAAGATTATCCCGAAGAGGATGCCACTTGGATGGATGAAAGTACTCTCAACCAACAACACCCCCAGCTCTTCTTGAGATGACGACATCTTGATTCCTCTAAGGGGGAGAGAATGTAATATTTCCGCCTCGAAATATTGAAGACCCGTAATTCGCGCAAAGAGAAAACTAAAATAATTCCCCCGCATCGGTAAATGTGGTGGTTAAGTGCTTACTCCGCATTCATTGATAAATTTCGGCTTCATGACGTGCATAAGAGGCTGTGGCTTGAAGCCTGTAAGCCCACACACGAACACCCTCCATAGGGAAAAAAAAGGAAAAATGGTTAAAGTTGTGAAAATTTTTATTATTAATAACCCCTCCCCCTCAGCCAATGCATGGTAGGGGAGAGGAGTGTGAGAGGAAGTGAAGCTAGAGTGCTGGAGTGCATGAGGGAGGGAGGAGGCATGTGAAGCCACGTGGGTGGCTATCTCCCCCCCCTAACTATATGAAACCCCTCTCTCTAGCTTAAGAAGGGGAGAGAAGAGGGAGAAGGAAGCTATTGTGCTGCCCGCCATCGCCGCCTTCATGCCGTGCTGCTGCTGCCCCCAGCCCGTTGCCGCCAGAGGTGCCACATCGCCTTCATCACCATGACCACCATCATCATCATTATTATCATCATCTCAATCATTATCCTCATCATCATCTCCTCATTCTCTCTCCACGATTTTTGATAGAGACAGAAGCTTAGAAGCTTCTAATCTTAAGTCTCCATAGGCCTCATTTCCCCGTGCTTCCTCGAGAAATTTAAAACTAAGTCTCCAATGCCTTGATCCTGCGCGGCAGATGGAGATAATGGAAAGACGTCGATTCGATACACGAAGTGACTTAGAGGAGAGTTGCTGGAACGAAATTATTGTGTCACATGGCCCCCAAACAAAAGACCCGAGGCGCACACGTGGGAGCTTCTACTCTGAGTTTGCGTGTGGATAACACCCTAAACCTCAATGCCCACGTTCTTAAAAATTGATTTCGCATGGGAAGTATACACTAGGCATATCCAATTCTCATAGGTAAGTTTAATCATGTGTGGAAATTTTAATTGGTCGCCGATGTACAAGAATTAGTTACGTGATGTGCATTTTGAAATTGCTTGCATTTCCAAGTGCAATCCTATTGCATAGGTTAAAAGGTGGACTTGTCTAAATGCATCCTTGATTGCCTCACGAAAAAGAACAGCACATAATGCATCTAGGCAATAATTTCCTAGTTGTGATTTGTATGAGTTAATCATTGACATCCATTAGATGTTGTCCAAGTAGTCGCATTGCATGAAGGGGATTTAAGTACCTTGCAAATGGCATGCGGTGATAATTACATCCTAGGTTGGGCTGAGTGTCGAAGGATGAATTGAATTGATAATGGTCTCATGGTATTCTTTCATGCATTGAGTTTTTCCATCAAAGATTGTATTTTAGGAAAGAATGCAATTTCATATTAAAGCTTGAATTCAATGCATTAAGTGAAGGGTTATGAGCTTAGTTCTTGATGAAATTCAACATAGGTTTTATACAAGTTAGCTGTAAATTGACAATCATTATAGTTTAGGTAAGAAAAAGAAATGGTCATTTTACATTTTATAGTTGCATAGAAGGAAAAAGTCAATGAATCGCATATTTGCACGTAATGTTATGTCTTGCAACTATTTACACCTTTTTGGACAAATATTAGCGTCTCTAAGAAAAGATCATTTCTTGTCACAAGACAAGTAGATCGATTTAGGTAAATCACTTGTAATGGCATAATCCACATGGGATTCATAAAAGCATAAATAGTTAGTATGATGAACACCTCAAAGTGCTAGGTAGGGTTAGTTACGTCAAAAATTCTGCCTAGTATCGCACTTGGGATGCCAAGTCAAGACTTCCAATTCCCAAGGATCCTACCCACATTCATGGAATGTTAGGGTTAGCTAAATGCAAGAATGATCTAGGGTTCCCTAAGGATCGATTGGCCAAATACTAGACTTCCATTTGAAATTAGAAACCCTAGGGCCAAACATCATCGGCCGAGTATGGTTAGGGTTGGGTTGGGTCAAGAAGACATCCCAAACCTTACATCTTGACCAAACGTATTTCTTGACCAAGGAATGCCATTTGACGGGAGAAATGATCCCACAATTTAGATGCGACACTTTTCTTGTGCAACAAGTTGCAACATCTCATGGCTTTGTGTTTTAAAACACAAGATAGATTTGCCACCCCTTGGAACAAGGTTGGCAAGTTCTAAGTACAAGCTTAATTTGCAAGAGGATGAGTAGTCATCCTATTACATCACCCTTCTATGAGGCTGAGTTGCCAAGTTAGGGTAATTATGAATTGCCTAGCAAGCAATTAACCAATCAAGTTAGGGCAATGAGGTTGCCCAGGATTTACTGTCTTAGTGTAATGAACCTAAGGTGCTTGTTAATTTGGGTTAACAGGGTATAAACTCTAACCTAAGAATAAAAGGGTAAACAAACAACAAAACCCTTGGGGATCTTGCCAAGTCATAATTGATCCCGAATCGAATGCTGGATGCATTCGGAGAAGACGATTCACACCTTAGCAGTTGGCCAAATAAACGACCACTGGATTGATTGTGTTTGTATAGTTAGGAGCACTATTTGTACTTCTTTGCTCAAGGAATTAAAGCTGGAAAAATAATTAATGCTTAAGGTTGAAGGCCTGGAGGGAGAGGCAGCCTCGGTTACTGCCGACTGTCTGCTGACCCTATCCAAGGGGTTATTAGCCGCGCCAGGTATGTGGACCCAACCCATTGCGAGAGGTCTCTTCGTGGGTGCTACTTGGAGCAAGATGATGCTTGGGTGCTAGGGGGGGATCTGGCCATAAGTCCCTTGCCTCTGGGTCCTGCACAAGAGGCTGACGTGACTCGGGATTGGATCTCGAGGCCCGCATACTAGTCTACGGGTAGAAACTTAGATTAGTAGCCTTCGGGCTGGATTATATGATGTATTCCAAAGACTAATAAGTAAGATCAATTGTTGAAAAGGAACTTGTTTGACATTGTTTTTCTATGTCAGTGCTAAGATTAGGTGAAGGAACTGGTGAATAATTGGCTAATTAAAGAAGCTATTTTTGCATGTCAAACTAAATGTTATAGGTAATTAGATAACTAAAGCAACCCCAAGGAAAGTGCGGTGGATGTAACCATGGGTCTATCTTACGGAAGGGTGGTTCCAGTTGGTCGAGAACTTTTCTCGAAGGAAATTGACAAAAGTTACAATGACCTAGAATCTACAGTACTAGAGTCCCGATTTATGTTGTTTTAGGGGAACGGAATGGGACTATGCCTTATGGGCAGAGAGGTTGAGCTTTGCATCCCTCTCATTTCCCATTAACCTTGAACCAAGTACATCATGGATCTGCTTCGACCCTGACTTTTCTACGTAAAGTAGTTCGCCTGGGGTTCAACGTAGCTACCGTTCTAGGAATTTGACCACTAGGAAAACCCGGATTCAGGTCGGTTCTAAGTGGAAATGACTGGAATTCTTCTGCTTCATTGTAGACTTGGAAAGACCTAGATTGCAAACCCCGTGACATTCTGTGGGAGTGCCAGGCGGCACTTTCTGGACTCTCTTCCCGATGGGCTACTAAGACATGTCCTACAAGTGAACAGGTGGACACGTTACAATAGATTAGATTGACTAATCAATAGGGGCCTACACCATGCATACACATATGTCCCCATACTTAAAACATGACCGATTCTTGTAAACAAAAGGGGTAGGATTAGAAAAACTTGGCATACCATAGCTCACCACATCACACTCATCCAACATGGCAAGGACCATGCAACATCACCTAGAGAGATATCATTGTTGATGAAGCATTGGTTAGATTGTCGGTAGTAGCACTTAATCTCGATAGCCACTCATGTAGGAATGATGGATTCACGTCACTTGATGGATAATAATGGAAACCCATATCTCACACCCCGTTTAGAAATCAACAAAAGAGATGGTTCAGAGGGAGTATGCCAATGTGCACACTTGATGGTGCATCAGTGCATTCCAAGCCATTTGGAATATGAGCAAGGAGTAAGGCTACGGAGCCTTATTGTGCAGTGCGCCAAACAAAATGATGTGTATAGTGGTAAAGAGGAGGCTCGTCTTGTGTGTGCATAGGGAAACAAGAATGTACCCAACTCCAATGGTCATAATGTCCCTCAATCCTCTCCTCTTAGTTGATGAAAGGAAAATCAATCACGCTCAGCCCCCCCTCTATCTCATGCTCTATTGAGGAGGGCAATCAAGTTCATCACATTCCTTAATGTCAGCCTCACTACCACTTGTACGAAGATTGTATGCCTTATGTATGTAATTGTTGGTGCAATAGTGCATTCCACCCTCATGTACCAACATACATTGCGTGAAGGAAGGCTAGGGAGCCTTATAGTGCCATGCATATGAACAATTTGTGCTTTCTGCATTGACATGCCCATCTCATATATGCAACACTCCATTCACACATCACACCTCTATGTGTTGAGATATCGAGCTCCACTCGTGATATGCCAGGGTGACCGTTGTGCATTTATGTCACTGACGTGTCAGTTGCAGATGCGGTTGGTACACCGCCCATGAATAATAGCTAGATGATAGCTATCCTTATCTACTCTAGTTCGTGGCTCAGTTAGTATGCCACCTTAGTTAGTTGAGTTTGGTTTGAGACCCATATATAGGGTTCTTCTATTTCTTTGTACTAGAGTTCTTTTTGGCTTACACAACTAAGAAGAGGAAAACTGTTTTCAGCCTCCACCCTTGTGTGTATTCCCCCATTGTGCAAGCAAGAATCTGGACATGGTATCAGAGCCTTGTTCGTCGTAAGGAGCTTAAGAAAGCAAGCCAAGCTCGCAGTGTTCTGGTAAGAGGAGCAGTGTTGCTTTCATTTTCTGTTTTGGGAGCAGATCTCTGCAGGTAGCACAGCCGGAAATTGCAAGAGTGCATTGTCTCAGGTTGAGACGCCCTTCGCGGTGAAGCAACAGGGCAGTATATGCTGCGGGCGAAGGCTTTAGCCCTTGGCGACACTTTTTTCTTATTTGAGGCCATTTCGGGGCCTGTTTTGGAGGCGGAAGTTTTCTGCACGCATTCAGGAAAAGGCCCAGTTTTATGCTGTGGGACCACTGTTCTGCAGGTCAGGGAAAAGTTACTGTAGAAATTGCATTGTATGCCTATGCGCAAAGATATTGGGAGTTACAGAATCATCCTTATTGCTTGTTGATGCAAAATCGTCACTAAGAAGTGACTGTGTGGTCAAATACCACTTTCATCAGTTTTGTAGATTTGCCCTTGTGAGGCTGAAGCTGTGTTCTTTGCAGTGACAGAATTTTTTGCAGAGTTCTGTAATGGCGTCTGATTCTCTTTCACAGATTGTCACTGAAAAGCTTCACAAGAAAGAACAACTTCCAAGCATGGAAGTTTAGAATGACAAATTTCCTTATGGGAAAAGGATATTGAAAATTTGTTGCAAGAAATGAAGAAGAACCAGTTCTTCCTTATGTTCCCAATCAATAGCAAATGCAGGCATTCAAAGCATGGCATGAGAGAGCCAGGAAAGTTATGTACTGGCTGTCTATCAGTATTTCAGACTCTATGATTGTGCATATTCAGGATGCAAGCACGCCAAAGGAGGCATGGGATACTTTGTCAAAAATGTATAGCACAAATACGCAAGCCAGGAAAATGCAGCTCAAGCAAGAGTTGCATAATGTACAAAGATAAAATATGAGCATCAATGACTACCACATGAAGGTGAAGAAGATTGCAGATGCACTTGCTTCCATTGGGTTGCCAGTGGAAGATGATGATTTAGTTTCTGTGACCTTGAATGGTCTAGGAAGGGATTATGCACAGTTTCGAACATCCATTTCAGTTCGTGAAAGATTTCCTGATTTTGAGGAGTTGATTGCTCTTCTAATTTCTGAGGAGCAGAGAAATGGTGGTGCATCTTCTTCAGGAGGAACTTCAAAAGAAGCTGTCTTCTACTCAAATGCTGGAAGAGGTAGAGGCAGAGGTAGAGGAGGCCGATTTGGAGGCCATGGTAGAAATCAGAATATGCAACAAACTCAAGAAAACCAGTCCTATGGAGGAGGACGTGGTAACTCTAGAGGCGGGGGGAGCCAAAGAGGTCGTGGTGGATGGCAAAGAGGCCAAAATGCAAACAGTAATGTTGAATGCTACTACTGTGGTAAAATGGATCATATGGCTAAAGACTGCTATAAAAAGCAGAATGACATCATGAATGGAAAATTGCAACAAGGGAATTATGCATCTTCTAATAGACAGGGTGATGATAGAAATGAGCATTTTTTTATGGTGCAGCACATGAACAATTCTATGACAAGTGCAAAAGAAAGCAATGATGTATGGTATGTTGACTCAGGTGCATCAAACCACATGACAGGTCATGCAGAATTGATGGAGGATGCAAGGAAAATGGAAAAACCAGGATTTGTGGAGACTGGTGATAATACTGCACATCCTATTGTGCAGATTGGAAAAATTCCTTTGTCTATGCAGGATGGGAAAAAGAAATACCTGTCCGATGTATTTCATGTTCGGAATATCACCAAGAATCTCGTTTCTATTGGTCAAATGGTTGAGCAGGGCTTGCAGGTCAGATTTAATCCTCATGGATGCTTTGTTGAGGATATGAAAAATAAAGGTCGCTTGATAGCAAAAGGAAAGAAGAAGGGAAGAATGTTTACGTTGGATGCAGACATGCCTGAATTGAGTGCAACAATGTTTGCACATGGGACTGGTGTAGTTGCGGATATTGATATCTGGCATAAACGCATTGGTCATGTTAATGTACAGTGACTTAAATCAATGCAGGCCCAAAATATTGTTGCAGGATTGCCTAAATTCAAGGTTGCAGAAATGCATAAGCTATGTGAAGCCTGTCAATTTGGAAAACAGGCAAGGAAACCATTTCCTAGACATATTGAAGAGAGTAAGAAGCCATTGGAATTAATCCACTCTGATGTGTGGACTACTAAAGCTGTATCTCTTGGAGGCTGTCATTATTTTGTCACTTTTATTGATGACTATAGCAGAAAAGTTTGGGTGTATTTTATGAAAAAGAAAAGTGAAGTTTTTGGGCATTTCAAAACTCTTAAAGCTATGGTTGAAAAGGAAATATGCCTGCAAATAAAATGCCTAAGGTCAGATGGAGGGGGAGAGTACCTCTCAAATGAGTTTGCAAGGTTCCTGTAGGAGCATGGCATAAAGCAGCAATATTCATGCAGTCATACCCCACAGCAAAATGGAATTGCAGAAAGAAAAAATAGGCATATTGGAGAGGTATCTCGTGCCATGCTCAATGAAAAAGACTTGCCAGATTTTTATTGGGCTGAGGCAGTTGCTACAGTAGTTTACATAATGAACAGGACTCCCACTGCAGCAATACATGGCATGACTCCAGAGGAGAGGTATACTGGTAGGAAACCAAATATTTCTCATTTGAAAATTTTTTGTTGCATTGCCTATGTACATGTGCCAAATGAGTTGAGATCCAATTTGGATCCAAAAGCTGAGAAGTGCATCTTTATTGGTTACTCTCTGCAACAAAGAGGGTATAGATGCTATAACCCTTCTACTCATAAGTTTATAGTGAGTAGAGATGTTGTTTTTTATGAGATGAGTAGCTGGTATAAACCAGTAAATGTGATTGATGATGTAGATGCACAAAATGGTAATGCTGCATAGAATTCACAGCAGCAGTCACAAAATATTAGTGGACCTGGAGCATCCTCTAGTATGGTTCACATTCTTCGCCATGGACAGGCAGATTGAGATCAGGAGAATCTTCTCAAAGCAATGCAGATAGTGGTATGCAGGTATCACGAAAAGGAAAAGAGAAGGTTGATCAGCCCATGTTTGATGTGAATGCAGGTCACTCTTATGTGGATGGTGAATCCAGTGGCTCAGAACAGAGCATTGATGATGAGTTGGGTATTCCTTCTATTGTTACACCTGGAGTAAGGAAGACCAGGGATGTTTTGAGAGCACCTGGGAGTGAACCTATTTTGCCCAGGTCTACGAGAGATAGGTATCCTGTGGATAGGCTGAAATATGATGGATTTACAGCATTCACTATGCATATATGGTCAAAGTGATACAGGAACCAGAACCCACTTCTTTTGAGCAAGCCATGGGAAAAGAAAAATGGGAGAAAGCCATGGATGAAGAAATGGATGCCTTGGAAGCAAATGCTACATGGGAATGGGTACCTTTGCCTAAAGGTAAGAATGCAATTGGCTGTAAGTGGGTTTATAAGGTGAAGCACAATGCAGATGGTTTTGTGAACAGATACAAGGCAAGATTAGTAGTCAAGGGGTATGCACAAACATATGGCATTGACTATGAAGAAACATTCAGTCTGGTTGCAAGGATGGCAACTGTAAGAGCAGTCATTGCTATGGCTGCATCAAAGGAATGGTCTTTACATCAGATGGATGTAAAGAATGCCTTCTTGCATGGTGATTTGCAAGAAGAGGTATATATGGAGCAGCCACTAGGTTATGTGCATGCTGTTCATCCTGAGTTTGTTTGCAGGTTGAAGAAAGCATTGTATGGCTTAAAGCAAGCACCTAGAGCATGGTCTGACAAGATAGGACAGTATCTTGTCACTATTGGCTTTCAGATTTCCAAGGCAGATTTCTCACTTTATGTGAGAAAAACAGAGAAAGGTATTATGCTACTTGTCATTTATGTTGATGATTTGATTATGACAGGTGACAGTGATGAAGATATCCTTCATGTGAAAATGCTATTGAAGCAGAAGTTTGAGATGAAGGATTTGGGAGAGCTGCGTTATTTCTTGGGCATTGAGGTGATTAGATCACCAAGTGGGATACAACTCTTGCAGAGGCAGTATGGATTGGACATGTTGTCCAAATATGGGATGACAGGCTGTAAGCCTATTTCAGTTCCTTTGGAGCAGAATGTGAAGCTGAGCACAGATGCAGGTGAGCTTTTGGAAGACCCTACTATGTACAGATGCATGGTAGGAAGCTTGATTTATATGACTATTACCAGGCCAGATTTGAGCTATGCTGTTGGATTGGTAAGTCATTTTATGCAGGCTCCAAGGAAACCGCATTTGGATGCGGCTAGATGCATACTCAGGTATGTGAAGTCCACATTGCAGTATGGACTATTTTATGAGACTGGGTTTCAGATACAGTTGCATGGATACATTGATGTTGATTGGGCTGGTAGCATTTTGATAGACGATCTACCAGTGGACATGTGTTCTCTTTTGGGAGTGCTGCAGTCACTTGGAGCAGTAAGAAATAGCCTACAGTTGCCTTATCTAGCACAGAGGCTAAGTACAGGGGCGCAACAATGGATGCATGTGAGGTAGCTTGGTTGCATAAGCTACTTTATGATATGCATTAGCCTATAGATGGGCCAATTGTCATTTATTGTGACAATATGAGTAGTATACACTTGGCAAATAACATAGTGACAAAGCATTTTGAGGTGCATTATCACTATGTGCGAGAGAGGGTTTTACTAGGTCTTATTGATCTAGTTTATATCAGCACAGAGGATCAGGTAGCTGACATATTCACGAAGGCATTGGGTGTAGAGAAGCTGCGCAAGTTCAGAGACCTGCTTGGTGTGCAGGAATTGGGATTGAGCTCGAGAGGGAGTGTTGAGATATCGCGCTCCACTCGTGATATGCCAGGGTGACCGTTGTGCATTTATGTCACCGACGTGTCAGTTGCAGATGCGGTTGGTACACCGCCCATGAATAATAGCTAGATGACAGCTATCCTTATCTACTCTAGTTCGTGGCTCAGTTAGTATGCCACCTTAGTTAGTTGAGTTTGGTTTGAGACCCATATATAGGGTTCTTCTATTTCTTTGTACTAGAGTTCTTTTTGGCTTACACAACTAAGAAGAGGAAAACTGTTTTCAGCCTCCACCCTTGTGTGTATTCCCCCATTGTGCAAGCAAGAATCTTGACACTATGTTGGATATATAAAGGGCAAGGACTAGTCACTCACCCCACCCTCTGTCTCACGCTCTGTTAAAATGAATACTGAGGATAGTCCATACTCACATCCCCATTTGGTTAGGATGACAACTCACATCACTCAAGAGTTGTTGATGAAGATTGGCTTTGTATGGGTAATGATATCAACTTGGATTGATTGATGAAAATGGGTACCGAGGGAGGTAGCCAATGAGTTTGGTACTTGGATTGCATGTTGGAAAAGTCGTCTACTAAAGGGCTATCAGGAGCAATAGGTAAAGCATTACTAATCGATGCACAAGGAATGAAGGAGCTATCGGCTGTGATTGTCAAGATCCCCAAGAAAGGTAATGCTTCTTTAGGCAATAGCCCTTAATCAAGAAGGGATCATAAGAAGCATTGACTATCTACACTTGGACAAATCCATTAGGGTTAATAGCAAGCACCTTACAGGGGCCCATCCATCGCTATTGAATCTTGCCTGGAAACTTGCCAAATTTGAAGTCATACGCAAGAACTAAATCTCCTTCCTTGAACTCCTTATGCTTGATGAAGCTATTATGCCTAGGTAATTCACTATATGTATATCCTCTATATCACATGTATTCAAGGCCTATTTATAAATATCCTTATCTTTAAATTTTTTCTTAATAAAGCATAACCCTTTTCTATTCAATTTATGAGTAACGTCTTTATATGGGACCCTTCTGTATGTAAAAAAATGCGTAAAAATGGTATTTTAAAAATCCCTTATGTTGAATTCACATGATACATACATATATTTATAACTGATCTCCCTAGCCTATCATGATAGGCCTTTCTTTGAGCTTGCATGGCTTCCATGTATTGTAGGGCTATCCTATGAGTCTCATCTAGATATTTCAAGTGCAAGAGATGGCGCTAGTGCATGGACTCCTCATCTCCCAAGTGCTCTTTGATAGCCACGCACAGAGAGGGAAACTCCAGTTCAATAGGAAAAATGGCTAATGTGCCATATACCTGTTGGAATGGGGTCTGTCTCATAGCAGCCTTATGGGAGGTTTTGTTTGCCTAGAGGACCTCTGTAAGTATATACTCCCAATCATGACAATGTGCAGCAATCGTCCTTGTCGTCAAGATCAAGAAAAGGATGCAATTGGCAACTTTGACTTGGCCATTGGCTTTTGGGGTAGTAAGGTATAGACTTGTAATGGGGTGGATCTTCTATAACTCTGTCAATTCTTCCATAATATTGTTAAGGAAGTGAGTATCTTTGTCATTGACAAGCTACTCTAGGGGATTACCATAATGCATACTGATATTCTCATATATAGGAACAGATCCATGTTATTACTATAATCTCACTTCAAGGCTTTGGCTTCACACCACTTTGTCACATAGTTCATAAAAAATCAAAATGTATATGTTCTGCTTTCTTATGGTTGGAAGATCAATGGGGCCAAGAAAGTCAAATTTCCACTTCTCTAATGGCTTTAGGGGAAGGATGG
The DNA here is from genome assembly GCF_053477565.2 of Lygodium microphyllum. Lineage (NCBI taxonomy): Eukaryota > Viridiplantae > Streptophyta > Polypodiopsida > Schizaeales > Lygodiaceae > Lygodium > Lygodium microphyllum. The sequence continues at coordinate 156,617,403 of NC_141135.1, read as the reverse complement.
GCTATAGTGGCATTGTGCTAGATTAGGTAGGCTTTCCCATTTGTTGACAAGCATTACAACATTTGCAGTAGTCATAGGCATCCTTGTGGAGGGTTGGCCACCAATATCCCGCAAGCAAGGCCTTTCTGGTTGTTGCTTCTCCTCTGCAAAGTGTCCTCCATAGGGCTCATCATGGCATGCCTTCAGCACTATTCCAATATCATCTCCTGCAATACATCTATGCAATACTTCGTCTTTTCATTTCTTGTACAGAGAGCGCACCTAATAAGGTGTGGCGGGCTGATTTCAACAGAAGCTTCTTCTTCTCACAACTTGAGATACCAGGAGGATATGTTGCATTGCCAAGAGGTTGGCTATGTTTGCATACCATGGGGTTATAGTTTTGATTAGAAAGAGGGAAGCATCAAGATGGCCTGGGTCATCCTACTCCTCTTCATTGATCTGAGGGATTTGTGACAGATGATCAGTCTCAAGATATGGGAACGACTAGGTTTAGTAACTAGAACTAATAAAACAAAAGGAGCCATCTCATCATTCTTCCCTTCACATCTACTTTTTTCATCAAGAAGGATATGGCTGCATGGTCCACATAGAATTTAAAGTGCATCGACAGTAGGTAGTGTCAAAACTTTTCCAAGGTGAACACCATTGCTAAGCACTCAAGCTCCGTCACTATGTAGTTTTTTTCTCTGTCAAATACTTTGCAACTTGCATAATAGATAGGTCGATCCAAGTTTAAGGAGCCTTTTTTGCATGAGATTGCGCCTAGGCCTTGAACTAATGCATCAGTGTGCACATGAAATTCGTTCGTCCAATCAAGAAGTTGCAGAATGGGTGCTTCAATCAGACACTGTTTTGGAGTGTTGAATGCTTTGTCACACTCAATAGTTCATGTGAACTCTGCATCTTTCCATGGAAGCTTATGCAAGGGAGCTACCTTTGTTACAAAGTGTGCAATGAATCTTCTATAATAGCCCACATGGCTGAGAAATCCCCTCAACTATGTGAGGTTAGTTGGTGTTGTTAAGGCTATGATCTTCTCAATATTTGTAGGGTTTGTTGCTATCCCTTGTGCAAAGATGATGTGGCCCAAAAGAACTTCTGACGAGACTTCCAAGACACACTTGTTGGGGTTGAGAGAGTTCCCATACTCTCAACATCTATCAAAGCACTGTTCCAAGTGTCCCCAATGCTCACGGATTAGGCTATAGACACAAAATTCATCTAGGTATACCTCAATGAAATCAAGTAGATGGTTTTGGAATGCAACCATCATTACTTGTTGGAAGGTAGAGGGAGCGTTACACAGCCTGAATCTCATCACTCTGTAAGCATAGGTTCCCCATTCTGTTGTGAAGGTTGTTTTGGATTGATCTTCTTCTACGATCAAGAATCGGTTGTATCCACTGAATCCATCCAAGAGGGAATAGAGTTCATGGCCTGCCATTGTGTCCAATAGTTGGTTTATGAAAGGAATAGAAAATTGATCCTTCTTAGTATTGGAATTCAGCTTTTGGAAGTCCATACATATTTGCAACTTTCTATTCTTCTTAGGTACTACCATGATGGGTGAAACTGATTCACTATCGGCCATTGGGTAGATAAACTCAACGTAAAGGAGTTTTTACAATTTAGATTTCATTAGGGTAGAGTAATTTGGATTCATTCATCTTTGTTTTTGCCTTACAAGCTTGGCATTAGGCTCTAGGTCGATGTGATGCTAACACACCATGGGATCAATCCCCTCCTTCAAATCTTTCTAGACCATGCAAATACGTCCAAGTTCTCTTTTAGTAAGTCATGCATGACAAAGAGCTCTTCTTCTAAAAGTGATTTCCACCTTCAAGTGACGTTCAATACCATCAGCATCTTGGAAAGTTAATTTCTTTTCAACTAGACTCCTTCTGGGTACAAATCCGACTCTTTCAAGGGAGTAGTTTCCTCTTTTGATACTCCACTAGAACAAACTTCCTCTTTCAATGAGGGCTCTACTTGCTCCTTGGGATGTTGCAAGGGTATTAGGTCTTGGCTTGAGAACTCGTCTTCTGAGGACGCATCTAAGAACATTACATAACATGAACCTCCTAATTTTTGTTTGGGCTATTGAATTGGTGGTTGTTGGCATGGTACATCATCATCATCCTCTCTTAAGAAGGGTGGATTAGGGCGACCAGATCCACTGCTAAAGGAAGACTTATTTTTCTTAATCCATTTCTTATGGATATTTTGTATAAGATGTGACTCATTAGCCAGTCCAAAGGGTACCAAAGTCATTTTGTTTAATAGCATGGGGGCTTCTACTTCTGGAACTTCTTCCTCATCTGTGCCTTCTATGAGTAGGATAGATTCTCTCAACCCACTTTCATAGTCTTGTTTTGCAATGTCCTCTTCAAACTCTATGTTATGTCCTCTACTTCTGCTTTTGTGTCTCTGGCTCTACTTTTGTCTCTATCTCTGTTATGGCCATGTAATAGGGAGAACAGTACATCCATGCTTCTATCTCGTTGTTAACAGTGATTTGAGAAGTCAATTTGGATTCAAGTAGGAAGTATTCACCCATTGACAAAGACTTTGCTTCTTTCGGGAATTGGCTTATAGTGCCCACTGTCAGGGACCGTGCCTCTGTTTTCTTGGGAAAGATCTATTTGACAATTTCTCCATCTCTAGATGTGCCATCTATTACTTCATTTGAAGATTCTATTAAGACTTCAATAGAAGTGGATCAATTACCTTTTTTCAATCTATACAACTTCACCATCACCTTATTGGGTCCTCTACACCTAGGGTTAGGGTTCTTTTGAACCAATTTGTCTGTGCCCTTGCTTAAAAAATCCATGGTCTTCCTAGCCTAGCAAAGGGTATGAGGTCCCATTGGAATTTGGTTTTGCCACTAGATAGGTTATCCAATAATCTTTTCTTGCGAGGGTTGTCTTCACATATGGGAGAACACCCAAAGGCTTGATTTTGCTTTGGTCTGCCACTTTGATAAGCCACTGCATAGGATGCATTCCTTGCAAGCCTAGATCCTTCATTGTTGTCACATTCGTCATTACGTTCACTGATGAGCCTCTATCAATCAACACATCTGCTATAAAGCATCCCTCAATCCACATGCCAATCTCCAAGGTTTCAAGATCTAAGAAAGTGTTAGTTGCATCTACTTCTTTCACAAGCTCTGGGGCTTTGTTGGACTTGGTTGCTATTGAAGGATCAATCCTTAGGCCTCTTCTTTTGGTCAATATGCTTTTGAGTTTCTTCGTATAGCTAGGAGATAACATTAGTAATTGTCAGAATGTGAGATTTGGTTTGAAGGTGTCTAGCTCATCTTTGACCAAGTCATATTCTTTGATAGGATGCAGAGGCTTCTCCAATCAACTAGGAAATGGAGCCACGTCCACTTTTATCTTCCATTTTTCCTCTAGTAGCAAAAACATGTGTATTTCTTCTACTACTAGAGGTACTTCAACATCCTCTATCTCTTAGACTGTTGGCCCTATCTCTACAGCTATCTTTATGGCTCTATATTGGCACATTACAATGTTGTATACTACATCATTATGCTTTGTACTGTTTTGTTTCTCCTTGGAAAGATTGAACTTCATCATTTTGGTAGAGGGAATGTTCTCTTTTGAAATTGAGGGTTCTCTTTTCTTTGCATGCATTAATGCGGAAAACTCCAGTTCCACCAAATTGGAAGCGTGTTCTTGAGTCTTCTGTTGGGTATCAGGAGTAGCTTTTACAGGAGGTCGACTAGGATAGTCTTTTACAGTGTGAGCTTCACCTTTGCATTAATTGCATAAGGGTTTGTAGTCCATAGACTTTCTAGGGTTTGGACAAATTGGTGAGATATATTCCTTTTCTTTGCATCTGTAACACTCCACCTTTGATCTCTAGCCACCACTAGACTTTCGTCCTTTGTAACTCTGAGAGGGAAATCTCCTTGGACCAAAATTAGGACATAAATTCCTACGCTTTGGTCGATGTCCTTGGTTGCCATCTTGGATTCCAGCAAGTTGAATATTGCTTCTTCGTCTTTCTTTCTTCGTTCATGCATCTCCTTTAGAGAGCAGATATCTTTTGTATGGTTCTTCCTCAAATAGTACAAATAGAAGGCTCTAAGGATAGTCGATTTTCAAGTACATTTAGTGGCTAAATGTCCCACTTGATGGCACTTTTCACACCATGTATTAGATCACATCACATCTCTTCCACCTCCTATAGGACTAGATATGTTGGCCATATATTTGTCTTCAATATCTGCAACTATTATGTAATCACAACCATCAACTCCTTCTTAATGCTCGCGAGACTAAATTGGACAAGTAGTCCTTCATATTTTCACCTCCTAAAGTCTTTTGTGGGCTGACTGTGTGGGACTGACTGTCTGCAAATATACCCTGCAAAGACTCCCTCAAGGAGCATACCTTATCCCAATGGTGAGGATCTTATTCCAGACATCTAGGGCCTCAACGGTGGTCCTCAATGCCGCATAGAGCCATACATCCTTTGCATCCATAGTTCTATTGTTGAGACCATTTCCATGACTGCATACCCTGCCCTTCTTGCATGCATCCACCATACATTTCCAAGTGATACATGACATTACCAATTCATATAGAGGGGTATAGACTCAAATGATCAGGGCTCCGGCTATTCCATCAAATGTACCTGCACCTGCAATAATCTTTGGGCTCTGGATCACTGGGAGGTGGGCAAAGTTCCCCCCGGTCCGGGTTGTGCACCCCTTCAAGGTCTTTGATGGCAAGGGGGGTCACCCCTCTTTTGTCTTGCCACCTCGCTTCGCATTGGGCTTTTCCTCACCTGGAATATACATGGCAGGCATTTATTATTAAGCAACCAGCATGATATGCATTTACAAATTGAAGATTGGACTTTTCATGATATGCATGATCAATAAGGAAATGGGATGGGGAAGGGGATTACCTCTGCAATTCAGTGACTCACTGATTGCATGACTTACCCTTCTTACAAATTTTTCATCAATAGGAATCAAACAAGAGCAAGATTAAGGATTAGAGTAAAATCTTGATCAAGGGGAAAGAAATTGAAGATTATCCAGCTATGCATGCATTCCCATAGTGTGGGCTGAGGGTGGGAATCCCATTGGCAATCTCAACCCAAGCATTTCTTCCATCTGTCTCATCAAGTGGCTGAGCTCAACAATTGGATGTAAAAGAGAGAGGAAAAACTGATTGACATACCTTGTTCAAACCTGGGGAAGAGTTATTGGCTGTCTCCTTCAAGAGCTCTGTGGTTGCCCCTCTTCTTGCTGCCCGTGGTTGTATGGGGGTCTTCAATGTTGTATATCTTCACTTGTTGAAGCTTGTGGCTGCTCCCAAGGCTCTCGAGAAGAGTAAATTGAAGGGGATTCAGAGTGTTATGAGTTGGGCTGAAGGTTCAATGGCTGCTGCCCATAGTAGGATTTGAGGTGCTGCCAAGAACTGATGGGGGGGTTCAATACCCGTGCTTAATCTTGCCCAGGGTGTGCCAAAGCTCAAGAGTGAAGCAAGGAAGGGCTGAGACTCAGCTGGAGCAGAGGGAGTAGGACAAGAAGACCAACACAAAATGCACCGCAATTTTCGGGCTGCTCCCTGGAGGCTCCAGACAATGTAGGCCAGGCTCTATGCTGCTCTAGATGTTACACAAGATGAAGGGGAAGCACTGGGACCAACCATTCCTGCTGAGGAAGAGGAGGGAGCAAGATCTCTGAGGTTCTTGGGCTAAAGGTTCAATGGCAGCTTGGAGGAAGGAGGAGAGAGAAGGTCCTCTTGAAAAGTAACTGTGCTTTTGGTCTTCTCTAACTGTGCTACACTCCTTTTTTCCCAAAACCCTCAAGAAACTTACATGAAAATTAGTGATGACCTGTCAAATTTTTCTGCGTGCCTCCAGATGTATCCATCATTCTTGGGAAAGCTCCAAGAAAGGCTGCCATAGTCTTCAAGAGGGCTGACAGCCTGCCTGAGTACTCCTGTGTACTTGTGAGAGAGACGTAACTGGGTTTTTCTAACTCTGGGAAAATTGTGAGAGCCCTAAATCTATGGGAAAAGAGAAGGATCAAGGACAAAGCTCTGATACCACTTGTAATGAAAGAGACCTAACTGTCCTAACTAAGGGGAAGGAGAGAGAGAAGGACTGCACGAGAAAAGGGAGAGGAGAGAGAAATACAAGAAGAAGTGAGAGAAAGAGGGGAAAGGGAAGAAGAAGAAGAGGGAGAAGAAGCCATGGAAGCTTGAGAAGGTGAAAAGAGAGTTTCTTGATAATTTCTGTGATGCCTCCAAAATACCCTCTTACACCTCAGTGAGAACAGGGAATCAGCCTCAGGTCGTCCTGACTCGGTACCCAAGAACCTACCAAGCTCTTGTGAGGTGATACTTAATCCTTTTTTGTTTCACTCACTTTTATTTTTGCTCCAACCTTATTTCTTTATTTCATCTAGCTGCTATCCCTAGGAAGACAAGGCATTGGCCCCGGTCTGACTCGTCCCCAAGAACCTACCAAGCCTCCGTAAGGTGATAATCAACTGCTTGTACAAATTTTTTCCCTTTCTTTTCCTTTTCTTATTGAGGGGTTAGAATCCCTTTCTTTTCCTTTCTTTTCCTTTTCTTATTGAGGGGTTAGAATTTTTTCCCTTTTTTTCCTTTTCTTATTGAGGGGTTAGAATCCCTTGTTACACACCTCTGTAACTTTTATCTTTAGATATATTTAGCACTTGCTATTCTTTGCTATTTTAGCAAGCTTTTCTAACTTCCTCACACTAGCAGGGACTCCTAGGATAGCTACCTAGCAAGTAGAAAGGACATGGTCACAAGGACCACACTCTATCATAGGTCTTTAATGCCTGAGGACGTCCTAAGAGGAGGTAGACGACTACTCAAATCTCCCCCAGATATACATAACCAAACCCTAGGACTTCATACCTTGATTCGTGGTCCCCATAGAAAAAAAAACTCCCACATACACATATAACACTATTAGCTCAAGGGAAAACTCAAAAAGGTGTTGACACCGCTTGGAATGGCTAGAAGAAGCTCCCAGCAGCAAAGGCTCCCTCTAGGCACTTCATCCAACTTGTGTAATGCAATCACTAAAACAAAAAACCATTAAATGTACCTACACTAAATAGACATATGGACCTCTTGGCCTAGAGAGGTATAAGAGCTCACAAAAGAAACGACCCTCTTGGCCTTACATAAATCATTTTGTTCTAAGCAAATATGGTCTACTTTGCATGTAAATTGTATCTTGTCAAACTATCCAAGCTAAAACAAAGTCACATGTCCAAGCCTTCCTACTCATATAATCTCAATATGGGCTATTCCTCTTTGTGTGCTATTAGTTGAATGAATTACCTCCTTAGGCTTGAGTGTCTTATCATCCAAATAGATTTGTTGTTCTAGCTTTTCAAAGGTCTCTCCTATAGAGAGATCCATGTATTTTGGCGAATTTAACCCTTTCCTATTTGGATTTTTGAATGTGTCATTGTTACTACCCAAATTAGGTAGGGATTCAATCTTAGGCCCATCACAAAAATGCATCCCAGAGTGGTGCACATTGCTAGATATATCATTATGGTCTCTCGTCTCATATGCTTGGGAATTAACCATAGTATATCCACTTGGAACTCTTTGCTTGTGATCTAGCACACTAGCAACACTTTTAGAGATTTTGGGCATCCAAACTCATCTCTTTCTAATCTTTGCATGGCTTGATTGACTACCACCACTCCTATTTTGATATTCTTTCATGGTGATTGATCTATCTCGACTCACCTACTAGCTATCACTTCTCTTAAAGAAGATCCTTCTACTAGATTCAACTCTAGGTGGATCTTTATCATTGTGAATTCCAGGTTCCCTATTACCCTAGTTCTGAATGGTTGTGACAACCTCCACATGGTAGCATATATTGGCTATGTTGTGCGGCATCATCTCATTGAAATGATTTTGTTTCAAACTTAGACCATTGATGGGTTTCTTAACAACTCCACTTCCCCTTTTAGGTCTACACCCATTTCTATCTAGCTCATGCCTTTAGAACATTGGATTGGCTACACTAGGATGCTAGGGTTCTTGGGCCTCAAGATCATTATAATTAATGCTAGGATTCTCCCTAGTAGACCTATCATTTGCACCTTCAGCATGATTAACATTCATTAAATGTTGCCAAACCTTATGAATTTCAAGAGTGTGTGGAAAACTCCAATATCTCTCCTAGCATATCATAATCTTCTGTTTGAACCTTTGCCTCCTTCAGTGACTTAGGGTTTCTCATCCTAGCTTGCAACTGCATATTTGTTTCCAAGACACTAACAAAGAGTTCACCAAGCAAGTCTTCTAGTAATTGGCTGAGCCAAAGCTTCAGAATGTCATCAAAGGCTCTCGTGTACTCTTTGACAGAGGTATACAACTCTTGCCGAGTCTGCATAAGTTATCCCAAGACCCGAGTCATGGAAACTTTCTTCTCATATTCATCCAAAAATCTATCACATAGTTCCTAGAATGATTTGATTCACCCTCTTGGAAGGCTCCAATACCATTTCCTGGCCTCTCCCTTTAGGGTATTTGAGAACACAAGCATCAGATGATGTAGATCGTCAAACCCACTTGCAAAGGCAAGTGAAACCATATAACTCTTTCAAATGCAGCATCCGATCCTCATCTAGTAGCCCATGAAACACTAGGAGATCCCTGTAAGGAGAAGGACTTTTAGTCCTCTTCTTTGGGATCATCAAAATTTTCATATTCTTCTTGACTTAATACCCGTGTGTTAGGGTCTCTAATCTCTTACGTTTCCACCTTTATCATTGCAGAAGAGTCACTAGTTCCCTGGGCATCCCTTTCTGCCAGCTCATAGAGTGGTTTAGGGAGTCCAACATGATGCAATAGGGAATCTATCCCATCACTGACTAGTGGTAATTTAGCAAGGCTATTCTCATCTACCACCACTTTGCTAGAACCTAGGACAGGCCCCAATAAAACCTTTCTTGCTAACAATGGTTTTCCATATACATACACATCATCCAATGCTTTATGGATCTTGGCAATTACACTACGGTACCCAACTATGTCAGGTACTAGCATCGGATGTATTCTCAGATCGAAGTCATGTATTATTGTGTACATATTAACCATTGTTATCATAGTCTTTTCATCTAAAGAGTCATCAACCTTAGTGGATGATTGTGCCCTCCTAGCCTCACTTTTGCTTTCTCATGTTTTCTCTAACTCCCATGGCCTATTAATCTCAAATTTCACTCCGTGGGTACTTTCCCATAGTGGTCCAAACTCAAGCATGGTATCACTTTCAGGGAAAATGATAAGATAGTCACTAACCAAAGATCCCACTAAACGAGTTAGGATGGACAAAGTATATTTTGGGTTATGGGGATTCCTTGGATTAAGCGTCATGCTGATGACCGAAGTATTAATCAACTTGCATTTAATATCCATCACTTCAAGGTGGCTCCCAATTAGAAACTAGGAAAAAAATAGGTCCCTTATAGCCAAGATATTCGAAAGTCACCACTTATTAGTGGCTCTTGGTAGACACACCACTTGTGGGGACCTAAAATGGGCCCGATAGTGGCTATTATGCTAAAAAAACACAACCCCCCTAGCCTTGCGGTCACAGGAGTATCTAAGGGACACATTGTCCTAACTGCTATCGTGAATCTTGCGTTTGGTTTGAACTGTAGACCAACTGTTAAGCCCCATACTCCTCAGAGGGAGTCCCGATATATATATCGATGTAAAAACACCTCGTAAGCACACATAGAAGAAGCTGGCACCTCTCCGATTGAATGTCATGGCCCCACAATGGCTCTTCTACACCTCGGGGATTTTTGGCCCCTCGATGCGCCGCTAACACAAATAACACATGTGTCAAAAACTCGACTCTTTTTTATAAATGGCCTATATGGCATACACAAAAAAATAGATTAGAATTTTAAATGTCCTCAGCAACTAATCAGCATCAAAACCTCTCTTCTCTCCTACCGTTTAGGTTATGCATTGTTGATAGGTGTAAATAGTAGATTTTTCATGAGTTTTCCTTGTAAAAAGTGGTAAAAATGGAATTTACCATAGAGACATAGCTGAATTGAGGTTTATCCCCCGTGCTACAGCTATGCCATACACACGGAAATAAATAATATTTTTTTCTTAATTTTCTAATGCAAAAAACTAAAATTTTCCAATTTTTCACTGTTTTTCTTCATTTATTTACAAAAAAATTCTAATACTTCTAATTTATGGATTGAGAGTAATCACAATTACTGAACTTTGATTTTATATTCATTTCTATTTCATATGAACCCCAAAATCACAACAAAACCCCCAAAATTTATCATTTTCATGAAAACCACATAATTACGAGTTTTGCATGTTTTGATATAAATTATTAAAAAACTAAAATTTTTGGTTTTCTTCAAAATTTCTTATAAAGTTTAGTATTATCAATCAAAGGAATGCATTTATAAACAATTTATCAAACATCTTTCATAAAACGAATAAATCGAGTATTTACACATAGAAACCCAGTTTTGGAGGCACCTATTTAATAGTTAGAGACTGCTGTCACTCATTTTCTGCCATGGACACACACACACACACACACACACACATAGAGAGAGTGTAACGTGTCCACTAGAATCATCCCGGACACGTCTTAGCAGTCCATCGGGAAGGATGTCTAGAAGGCTCCGCCCGGCACTCCCATGGAATGTTACGGGACTTGCGATCTAGGTCTTCCCGCGTCTGCCACGTAGCGGAAGTATCCTGGCCGTTCCCACTTAGGATCGACCTGAATTTGGGTTTTCCTGTTTGGTCATTAGCTAGCAACAACTAGCGTCAGACCCGAGCGAACTACTTTACGCAGAAACGCCAGGTCCGAAGCGGATTCACGCTGTACTTGGTTCAAGGAGAATAGGAAACGAGAGGGACGCAAGGCTCGACCTCTCTGCCAAAAGGCATAGTCCCATTCCGTTCCCCTAAAACAACGTGAATCGGGTAATGGTTAATTCTAAGTCATTGTTCTCGTTACTTGTTTCGGTGATGTTGATCATCCTTCTGTTCGTCGAATGCTTTGAGAAAAGTTCCCGACTAACCGGGACCACCCATCCATAGGACGGACCCATGGTCCATCCTCCGCACTTTCCTCGGTTTGTTTTAGTTATGTAATTACCTACCACATTAGTTTGACATATAACAAACAGCTTCTTTGATTAACCCTGTTATGCACTGGTTCCTTCACGTAATCTTATCACAGGACATAAAGAAAACAATGCCAAACAACTTCTTTATTATCATTTTATCCTTTTATCTTTGAAATACAAGGAGTTCCGCCCGTAGGCATATTCATAATCCGCCCGAAGGCTATCCAGTAATCCACCAGGGATCACTAATCCAAGTTTCTACCCGTAGACTAGTATGCGGGCCTCGAGATCCAATCTCGAGTCACGTTAGTCTCTTGTGGAGGGCCGGGAAGGCGAGGGATTTACAGCCAGAGCCCCCCCTGGCACCCAAGCGTCCTCCTGCTCCAAGTAGAACTCAACGGAGAGACCTCTCACGGCGGGTTCGGTCCACGTTCCCGGCGCGGTTCACAACCCCCTTGGTTAGGGTTAGGCAGGCAGTCGGGGGTAACTGAAGCTGCCTCTCCCTTCAGGCTTCAACCTGAAGTATTTAGATATGTTTTCCTCCTTTAGTTCATTGAGCAAACAATGCAAACAGTGCTTTTCTAACGGTTACAAGCACAAACAAATTCCAATGGTCTTTGTGGCTGGCAAACTGTCAAGGAGTGACTTCCTTTCCTCCGAATGCAATCCGCATTCGTTCCGGAATCAATTGCAACTTGGCAAGATTCCTATCATTCTTGGGTTAGGGTCATACCCTATCCATACTTTAGTGTTTAGTTGTGGTAGGTTCCAGCGACCATGTCGCTTTGGTTTATAGTCTGGTCATTTGCTTCAAGGCAAATACTTAACTTTCCTTTTCCTTGGCAAATTATTCCAAAAGTGAGTAACAGGACGATTAGACATCCTCCAAATCATTCCTAATTAGGTTGGCCCATGGTTCTAGAAATATGCAACTCCGTCGGAGTTTCGTCATGATCCTTAGGATAACCTTAGATCATTTCATACATGAACATCCAATTGCTTTGACATTTTGTGAACGTGTGTAGGATCTTTAGATTCACGGTTTTTGTCTAAAGCTAGGTCGAATTATTATTGCACTAAGTTCTAGTTAGCACTTGGAATACCTTTCATTCCGACGGAGCCATACCCATGATTAGGTTACTTAGTCACTATCTTGCGACGAGGATGATCCTTCTAAGGGTAATAACTAAATCTAACGGAGAGCAATAGATACAATACCACCAAAACGCGTAAACATGCGATTGATTGCCTCTACGTATCACATGGTTCATGATAACATTATCTTTCCTTAGTAAGGTAAAATGCTTGCCAATCTGTACGCTAACTTTCCTAGGTCCTACTAGGATTTACCAATTAATCATGCCTACTACTTGTAGTCCATACTTTCGAATACTATGCTTTGACTCCTAAATGCAGCTCTTAACGATGGCATGACGACTATGCAATACACAACGTTCTCCTAGCTACGAAGTAGATAATGAAGTTTATACAAGCTAGTGTTAATTTATTCCATCTTACAAGCTATTTGCAAGTCCATACGTTCACTTTAGTACTCTATTCTTTCCGGAAAATACCTTATGGTGTTAACCCTTTTCCTATGAAGTCATTGCGAGAAGTATGTTGCCTAATGTGCAGCACACACTTATTCCTACCATGTCTAGGACGGAAGATAATGTACTTATAAATTCCATTTCTTTGCCTAAGTTTAGACTCATTACCTTGATGATGTACCAAAAACTACATGCAACTAGCCTTCTACTCGTTCAAATTCACGACATATATCAATCTTACCTAATGTTCAAGAGATGCCTTAACACCTGTATTTCTTTCCAATTTCCGTATGCATTAAAATTAAACGTAAAAATGTGCAATTTCCTTTATGAGCTAAGCGCGCCTAATCATTTCCTTATGCGGAATTAACTCGAAGAAACCTGGACTTGAGGAGTCGGGGAGATGTCCACTTGTACATTCGGAGATGAGCCTTCCGCGGTCGCACCTTGCGATCTTTTTGGGGCCATCGTAGACGTAAATCCGACTTCCGATTCGCCTTTGGGATCTACGGAGTGACGGGTCTCGGAATGCGGCCTTCCGACTTTTGCCTTTATCCTTGTAGGCGGAAGATTTCTTTACGCGATGTTGCTTGTGGCAAAAGCTTTAGGAGTCTTTCAAGAAACTCGAATCGGCACGGAATTTAATCTCGATCGGCTTGCGGCTTTAAAAATCTATCTGCAAAATCCTTGTCGATGGGTCTCGTGGGGTCTTTACGATCCTCACCTCCTCCTCTTCAAAGTTCCGGGGAGGGTATGAAAGGACTTCTTGGCAATGTGGTGGGAAGGGCCTTTGGGACAGGTGGTGGGAAGGGGGCTTAAGGAGGCCCCCCCCTTAGAAGCTTCTAAAGAAGCTTCTGCTTCCACAGAAGCACGTGGGGGAAGGGGGGTCGTGATCCACGTGGCGGGGCGGCCTGATCTGGCCGTGGTCAGGGCGGCAGCGGTGGCGGTTCGTGGTGTGGCTGGCAGACCAGCAGCTGGCGGCAGCGCGGCAGCTCCCGTTTGTTGGCGGCGACCTCCACCTCCACGGCCCGTCGTCTCCTTCAGCTCTTCTCCCATAGCTCCTCCCTTTCTCTCCCTCTCTCACAGGCCTCCCCTCTCTAGCACACCCCCTTGATGGGGGGTGTTTATATAGGAATGGGGGTGGGGAAGAGGGTCTCCACCCACGTGGAGAACTTCCTCATGCAATCCCTCACTTGGCCATCCCCCCTCCACACTCCCTCTCCTCCAGCCATGCATCGGCTGGGGGAAGGGGTAATAGTAAAAAAAATTTGCCTTAATTTAATTAAATTGTCCCTCCCAAGAGGGTGTTTTTGCGGGTCTTGCGGTTTTGATCTCCCGGTCTTGATTTACCAAAGCGGAGGATCCCATTTCACGCGCGCTGGTCACACATTACACTGTCAATAATTTCAATGCAAGAGATACCCTTTGCACAAGGTTTACACGGTGTGCGGAAGGTTAATATTTACGGTACAGATACGCGGAAATATTACATTCTCTCCCCCTTGGAAGAATCGAGATGTCCTCATCTCGAGATAAACTGGGGATATTGAAGATTGAGAGAGCTTTCATCCATCGAGGTAGCATCCTCTTCGGGATAATCTTTCCACTGGACGAGGCATTCTCTCAAGGTTGTAGATCTCAACTGTCTCTCCCTGACATCTAAAATCTTTTCCGGCCTTAGTTCAAGGATTCCTTGACTAGGCATTACAATTTGTTGGTCATCAAGTACATGATTTGGGTTGGGTACATACTTTTTTTAAGAGACTAATATGGAATACATTATGAACCTTTAGGTTTTCAGGGAGTTGCAGTCTATAAACATTAGGTCTTAAGCACTTGAGGATCTTGTATGGTCCACAATACCTTAGCTTCCTGCAATCTCCTAAGGATAGAGAACTCTTCTTTGGGCATACGTGAATGAAGACCATGTCTCCTTCCTCAAATATTCTATCTTGACACTTCAATTTCGTGTATGCCTTCTGTCTATCCTTCGCAGCTTTGATGTCCCGATAGAGTGAAATCATAAGCTTCGCACAATATCTTAAATAGCTGGCTTGCTCGTATACATACCCTTGTTCTATAGTAAATAAGTCCATTGTCAACAGAAAATTCATGATACTTGGCCTGTAACTTCGGATTCTGGTCCTTGATAGAGACTTCCCTTAGCATCCTTTTATAGGCTAGATCATGGCATCCTTCCTCTCTAGCTAGCTCAAGTATTAGGTCGTTTGGCATGGACACCTCTGTAGCTAGAGATCTAGCTATTGATAGATTTTGCAAGATTAATGAATTAAGGAATGCCTTGCGATTGAATGCATCAACAACTACATTCTTCTTTCCAGGTCGGTACTTGATCTTAAAATCATATTCCTCCAATACTTTAATCCATCGACGTTGCCTCATGTTGAGCTCGTTCTGGGTAAAATCCATTTGAGACTCTTATGATCGGTTACTAGAGTGAACTTATTTCCCAACAGATAGTGTCTCCAAAGCTTTAGAGCATGTATGACAGCTAATAACTCCAGATCATGAGTGGCATAATTCTTTTCGTGACTCTTCAATTTCCTTGAAGAATACGCTACTGGATGACCTTCCTGCATAAGAACACACCCCAAGGCAAGAATCCTGGCATCGGTTACTACCTCGAATTCCTTATTGAGATCAGGAAGTTTCAGAATAGGTGCTGATACCAAACATTGCTTCAGTTGGTCGAAACTATTTTGCTCTGGAGTTGACCATGTAATAGAAGTCTGCTTCTTTAGTAAGTCAGTAAGAGGTGCTGCAATCAAAGCATAGTTTTTGATAAAGACCCTATACCATCCTGTCAAGCCAAGAAAGCTACGTATCTCTTTGACAGATACTGGTATTGGCCATTCAAGCACATCTCTGACTTTGGCTGGATCTACTGATATTCCTTCTGATGATACTATGAATCCTAGATATTCAATCTGACGTTTGAAGAATGCACACTTCTTCATTTTTGCATACAGCTTATGAGACCTCATTGTCTCCAAAACAATCCGTAGTTGAGGTTCATGATCTTCTTCCTGTTTAGAATAGACTAAAATGTCATCGAAGAAGACAAGTACGAAATCATCAAGATATGGCCTAAAAATATCCTGCATTAACCTATTGAAAGTGGCAGGTGCATTTGTAAGTCCGAATGACATAACCAAGAATTCAAAGTGCCCATATCTTGTATTGAAGGCCGTTTTTGGAATATCCTCATCCTTGATCCTGATTTGATAGTAGCCTGATCTGAGATCAATTTTGGAGAAGATCTTTGCACCTTGAAGGCGATCAAGAAGCTCATCTATTCTAGGAATAGGGTACTTGTTCTTGACTGTTGATTGATTCAACCCACGGTAATCAATACATAGTCGAAGTGTCCCATCTTTCTTTTTCTGGAATAGGAATGGAGCTCCCCATGGTGAAATGCTAGGCCGGATGTAGCCCTGATCTAACAGTTGCTTGAGTTGTTCCTTCAACTCAATAGCTTCCGATATAGACATTCTATAGGTTCTCTTCACAATTGGCACAGCTCCTATTGCTGGCTTGATCTCATGATCTACTTCTCTTTGAAGTGGGAGTTCTGTTAACTCTTCAGAAACTACGTCCACGTATTCCTTCAGCCAAGTGACCAAATCACTTTACGTCAATATTCATAGTCAAGACAATCGGGAAAAAGTTTTATTCCACTCATATCAGCATAGCCCTTACAATTATTTCTTGGGGCGATGGAACAAGTTAATACATCAATTCGAGGAGAATAAGATATTATTGCATTCAGCTACAGGAACTGAGTAGTAGTACGGATTGGGGTCATTGATTTTCAGGAATCGATAGTTCATTGGAAGATTAGGGTATCTCTTCCTTCGATATCCATTCTTCTCACGACGCCCCAAAACCTTGATTCGGTTGGCAGGGATTCTTTGAATCATTTCCCCGTACACATACTTATTCTGGTTAACCCTTCGACCTCCAACCTGTAGGGTCGCGTTTGCGTGAGCCTCAATAAAGACGAACAGCTTTACGATCTTCAAATCCTCCATCCACTTGATTCTCTTCAAGTTAATTTGAAGGTACGCAGGTTGATAGGCAGTTATGTAATAGATCCCTGTAACACCCATCCATCTCCATTCCACGTACACAGGTGATGGATTGTAAATACAGTCTAAGATGTTCATCATCTCAACCCTTTGTCGATAATTTGTGGAATGCATCGCGGTCATAAACATGACTCGGAACACTAAGAACTTGTTCCATGCTTCGTAATTCTGCAAGACAACATTCAAAGTAAGGAAATGTTTGGGACACAACATTTGCTTTACTTCCTCTTATTAAAATTTCCTAAAACAAGTCCTTTGTTGGTTGGCTCTGATACCAACTGTAACGTGTCCACTAGAATCATCCCGGACACGTCTTAGCAGTCCATCGGGAAGGATGTCTAGAAGGCTCCGCTCGGCACTCCCATGGAATATTACGGGACTTGCGATCTAGGTCTTCCCGCGTCTGCCACATAGTGGAAGTATCCTGGCCGTTCCCACTTAGGATCGACCTGAATTTGGGTTTTCCTGTTTGGTCATTAGCTAGCAACAACTAGCGTCAGACCCGAGCGAACTACTTTATGCAGAAACGCCAGGTCCGAAGCGGATTCACGCTGTACTTGGTTCAAGGAGAATGGGAAACGAGAGGGACGCAAGGCTCGACCTCTCTGCCAAAAGGCATAGTCCCATTCCGTTCCCCTAAAACAACGTGAATCGGGTAATGGTTAATTCTAAGTCATTGTTCTCGTTACTTGTTTCAGTGATGTTGATCATCCTTCTGTTCGTCGAATGCTTTGAGAAAAGTTCACGGCTAACCGGGACCACCCATCCATAGGACGGACCCATGGTCCATCCTCCGCACTTTCCTCGGTTTGTTTTAGTTATGTAATTACCTACCACATTAGTTTGACATATAACAAACAGCTTCTTTGATTAACCCTGTTATGCACTGGTTCCTTCACGTAATCTTATCACAGGACATAAAGAAAACAATGCCAAACAACTTCTTTATTATCATTTTATCCTTTTATCTTTGAAATACAAGGAGTTCCACCCGTAGGCATATTCATAATCCGCCCGAAGGCTATCCAGTAATCCACCAGGGATCACTAATCCAAGTTTCTGCCCGTAGACTAGTATGCGGGCCTCGAGATCCAATCTCGAGTCACGTTAGTCTCTTGTGCAGGGCCGGGAAGGCGAGGGATTTACAGCCAGAGCCCCCCCTGGCACCCAAGCGTCCTCCTGCTCCAAGTAGAACTCAACGGAGAGACCCCTCACGGCGGGTTCGGTCCACGTTCCCGGCGCGGTTCACAACCCCCTTGGTTAGGGTTAGGCAGGCAGTCGGGGGTAACTGAAGCTGCCTCTCCCTTCAAGCTTCAACCTGAAGTATTTAGATATGTTTTCCTCCTTTAGTTCATTGAGCAAACAATGCAAACAGTGCTTTTCTAACGGTTACAAGCACAAACAAATTCCAATGGTCTTTGTGGTTGGCAAACTGTCAAGGAGTGACTTCCTTTCCTCCGAATGCAATCCGCATTCGTTCCGGAATCAATTGCAACTTGGCAAGATTCCTATCATTCTTGGGTTAGGGTCATACCCTACCCATACTTTAGTGTTTAGTTGTGCTAGGTTCCAGCGACCATGTCGCTTTGGTTTATAGTCTGGTCATTTGCTTCAAGGCAAATACTTAACTTTCCTTTTCCTTGGCAAATTATTCCAAAAGTGAGTAACAGGACGATTAGACATCCTCCAAATCATTCCTAATTAGGTTGGCCCATGGTTCTAGAAATATGCAACTCCGTCGGAGTTTCGTCATGATCCTTAGGATAACCTTAGATCATTTCATACATGAACATCCAATTGCTTTGACATTTTGTGAACGTGTGTAGGATCTTTAGATTCACGGTTTTTGTCTAAAGCTAGGTCGAATTATTATTGCACTAAGTTCTAGTTAGCACTTGGAATACCTTTCATTCCGACGGAGCCATACCCATGATTAGGTTACTTAGTCACTATCTTGCGACGAGGATGATCCTTCTAAGGGTAATAACTAAATCTAACGGAGAGCAATAGATACAATACCACCAAAACGCGTAAACATGCGATTGATTGCCTCTACGTATCACATGGTTCATGATAACATTATCTTTCCTTAGTAAGGTAAAATGCTTGCCAATCTGTACGCTAACTTTCCTAGGTCCTACTAGGATTTACCAATTAATCATGCCTACTACTTGTAGTCCATACTTTCGAATACTATGCTTTGACTCCTAAATGCAGCTCTTAACGATGGCATGACGACTACGCAATACACAACGTTCTCCTAGCTACGAAGTAGATAATGAAGTTTATACAAGCTAGTGTTAATTTATTCCATCTTACAAGCTATTTGCAAGTCCATACGTTCACTTTAGTACTCTATTCTTTCCGGAAAATACCTTATGGTGTTAACCCTTTTCCTATGAAGTCATTGCGAGAAGTATGTTGCCTAATGTGCAGCACACACTTATTCCTACCATGTCTAGGACGGAAGATAATGTACTTATAAATTCCATTTCTTTGCCTAAGTTTAGACTCATTACCTTGATGATGTACCAAAAACTACATGCAACTAGCCTTCTACTCGTTCAAATTCACGACATATATCAATCTTACCTAATGTTCAAGAGATGCCTTAACACCTGTATTTCTTTCCAATTTCCGTATGCATTAAAATTAAACGTAAAAATGTGCAATTTCCTTTATGAGCTAAGCGCGCCTAATCATTTCCTTATGCGGAATTAACTCGAAGAAACCTGGACTTGAGGAGTCGGGGAGATGTCCACTTGTACATTCGGAGATGAGCCTTCCGCGGTCGCACCTTGCGATCTTTTTGGGGCCATCGTAGACGTAAATCCGACTTCCGATTCGCCTTTGGGATCTACGAAGTGACGGGTCTCCTTCAGCTCTTCTCCCACAGCTCCTCCCTTTCTCTCCCTCTCTCACAGGCCTCCCCTCTCTAGCACACCCCCTTGATGGGGGGTGTTTATATAGGAATGGGGGTGGGGAAGAGGGTCTCCACCCACGTGGAGAACTTCCTCATGCAATCCCTCACTTGGCCATCCCCCCTCCACACTCCCTCTCCTCCAGCCATGCATCGGCTGGGGGAAGGGGTAATAGGAAAAAAAAATTTGCCTTAATTTAATTAAATTGTCCCTCCCAAGAGGGTGTTTTTGCGGGTCTTGCGGTTTTGATCTCCTGGTCTTGATTTACCAAAGCGGAGGATCCCATTTCACGCGCGCTGGTCACACATTACACTGTCAATAATTTCAATGCAAGAGATACCCTGTGCACAAGGTTTACACGGTGTGCGGAAGGTTAATATTTACGGTACGGATACGCGGAAATATTACAAAGAGAGAGAGAGAGAGAGAGAGAGAGAGAGAGAGAGAGAGAGAGAGAGAGAGAGGGAGGGAGAGAAAGTGAGAAAAGGAAGAGAAACAAAGAGGGAGGGTGAGAGGGGGGAGAGAGAAAAATAAAGAGAGGGAGGGAAAGAAGGAGAGAGGGGAGGGAGGGAGAGAGAGAAAGAAAGAAAGAGGGGAAGGAGAGAGATAAGGAGAGGGAGGGAGGAGGAGAGAAATAGAGAGAGGGAGAGAAAGAGAGGTGTGAGAGTAACACACACACACACACACACACACATAGGTGAGAAACAAAGAGGGTAGAGAGAGGGGGAGAGATAAACAAAGAGAGAGATAGGGAGGTGTAGAAAAAAAGGGGGAGAGAGAGGGAAGGAAGGAGTTAAAGAAATAAAAACAAAGAGAGGGGGGAAAGAGAAAAAAAGATATGAAGGAAGAGAGGATGGGTGAGAAAAATAGAGAGAGGGAGGGAGAGAAATAGAGAGATGAGGGAGAGGAAGAGAAACAAGAAAGATGAAAGAAGAGAGAGAGAAGGAGAGAGAGGAGAGAAACAAAGAGAAGGACATGGGAGATAGAGAAACAAAGAGGTAGAGAGGGGGAGAGAGAAAAATGAAGAGGTATAGGGAGGAAGAGAAACAAAGGGAAAGACATGGGAGATAGTGAAACAAAGAGGGTCGAGAGAGGGAGGAAAGAGAAAAATAGAGGTGGAGGGAGGAAGAGAAAGACAGAAACAAAGAGAGATAAGGAAAATAAATAAAGATGCAAAGGGAGAGAGAGTAGGGGAAGCGAGAAAGATAGAGAGAGGGAGAGAAAGAGAGAGAGGAGAGAGGGGGGAGGGAGAAACAAAGAAAGAGGGGGAGAGAAACAAAAGTACAGAGGGGAGAGAAAAATACAAAAATAAAATGAGAGAGTGAAAAAAAGAGACATATAAAGATAAATAAAAATGAAAAATACAAGGGGAGAGGGGGGAGAGAAATAGAAATAGAGAAATAGAGGAATAGAGAAAGAGAAATAAAAATAGATAAAAATAAAGATGGTGAGGGTAAATGAAGAGAGGGAGGAATATAAAGAGAAGAATGGAGAATAGAGAGAGAAAAGGAGATAGAGGGAGAGATGCAAAGAAAGAAGATAGGGAGGAGAAAGAGAAACAAAGAGAGAGGGAGAGAGAGAGAGAGAGAGAGAGAGAGAGAGAGAGAGAGGGAGAGAGAGAGAGGGAGAGAGAAAAAAAATAGAGATATGGAGGGAGAGAGAGAGAGGAATAGAAACAAAGAGAGGGATGGAGAGATAGTGAAATAGATATATATATATATATATATATATATATATGGAGGGAGCGAGACAGAGAAATAGAGACAAAGAGAGAGGGGGAGAGAAATAGAGATGTAGATGAGGGAGAGAGAAACAAACAGAGCAATGGAGAGAGTGAAATAGAGAGATATATATATATATATATATATATATATATTGACGGAGGGAGAGAGAAATAGAAACAAAGAGAGAGGGGGAGAGAAATAGAGATGTGGATGAGGGAGAGAGTGTTGAGATATCGAGCTCCACTCGTGATACGCGAGGGTGACCGTTGTGTATTTATGTCGCCGACTTGTCAGTTGCAGATACAGTTGGTACACCGCCCA
Organism: Lygodium microphyllum; assembly: GCF_053477565.2. Lineage (NCBI taxonomy): Eukaryota > Viridiplantae > Streptophyta > Polypodiopsida > Schizaeales > Lygodiaceae > Lygodium > Lygodium microphyllum. Next base: position 156,595,605 of record NC_141135.1, on the reverse strand, counting down.
TGAATAATAGCTAGATGACATCTATCCTTATCTACTCTAGTTCGTGGCTCATTTAGTATGCCACCTTAGTTAGTTGAGTTTGGTTTGAGACCCATATATAGGGTTCTTCTATTTCTATGTATGTGAGTTCTTTTTGGCTTACACAACTAAGAAGAGGAAAACTGTTTTCAGCCTCCATCTCTGTGTGTTTTCCCCCATTGTGCAAGCAAGAAAGCTTCAAGTGAGACTCCTTCCTTCTCTCCCACAATCTTGACATGGTATCAGAGCCTTGTTCGTGGTAAGGAGCTCAAGAAAGCAAGCCAAGCTCGCAGTGTTCTGGTAAGAGGAGCAGTGTTGCTTTCATTTTCTGTTTTGGGAGCAGATCTTTGCAGGTAGCACAGTCGGAAATTGCAAGAGTGCATTGTCTTAGGTTGAGACGCCCTTCGCGATGAAGCAAGAGGGCAATATATGCTGCGGGAGAGGGCTTTAGCCCGTGGCGACCCTGTTTTTTTTATTTGAGGCCATTTCGGGGCCTGTTTTGGAGGCGGAAGTTTTCTGCATGCACTCAGGAAAAAGCCCTGTTTTATGCTGTACGACCACTGTTCTACAGGTCGGTGAAAAGTTACCACAGAAATTGCATCGTATGCTTGTGTGCAGAGACATTGGGAGTTATAGAATCATCCTTGGTTCTTGTATATGCAAAATCGTCACTAGGAAGTGATTGTGTGGTCAAATACCACTTTCGCCAGTTTTGCAGATTTGACCTTGTGAGGGTGAAGCTGTGTTTTTTGCAGTGACAGAATTTTTTGCAGTGTTCTGTAATGGCGTCTGATTCTCTTTCATAGATTGTAACTGAAAAGCTTGACAAGAACAACTTCCAAGCATGGAAGTTTAGAATGACGAATTTCCTTATGGGAAAAGGATATTGGAAATTTGTTGCAGGAAATGAAGAAGAACCAGTTCTTCCTGATGTTCCCAATCAACAGCAAATGCAGGCATTTAAAGCATGGCATGAGAGAGCCAGGAAAGTTATGTACTGGCTATCTATCAGCATTTTAGACTCTATGATTGTGCATATTCAAGATGCAAGTACGCCAAAGGAGGCATGGGATACTTTGTCAAAAATGTATAGCACAAATACGCAAGCCAGGAAAATGCAGCTCAAGCAAGAGTTGCACAATGTGCAAAGAGAAAGTATGAGCATCAATGATTACCACATGAAGGTGAAGAAGATTGCAGATGCACTTGCTTCCATTGGGTCGCCAGTGGAAGATGATGATTTAGTCTCAGTGACCTTGAATGGTCTAGGAAAGGATTATGCACAGTTCCGAACATCTATTTCCGTCCGTGAAAGATTTCCTGATTTTGAGGAGTTGATTGCTCTTCTAATTTCTGAGGAGCAGAGAAATGGTGGTGCATCTTCTTCAGGAGGAACTTCAAAAGAAGCTGTCTTCTACTCAAATGCTGGAAGAGATAGAGGCAGAGGTAGAGGAGGCCGATTTGGAGGCCGTGGTAGAAATCAGAATATGTAGCAAACTCAAGAAAACAAATCCTATGGAGGACGACGTGGTAACTCTAGAGGCAGGGGGAGCCAAAGAGGTCGTGGTGCAGATTGGAAAAATTCCTTTGTCTATGCAGGATGGGAAAAAGAAATACCTGTCCGATGTATTTCATGTCCCGAATATCACCAAGAATCTTGTTTCTGTTGGTCAAATGCTTGAGCAGGGCTTGCAAGTCAGATTCAATCCTCATGGATGCTTTGTTGAGGATATGAAAAATAAAGGTCGCTTGATAGAAAAAGGAAAGAAGAAGGGCAGAATGTTTACGTTGGATGCAGACATGCCTGAATTGAGTGCAGCAATGTTTGCACATGGGACCGGTGTAGTTGCAGATATTGATATCTGGCATAAACGCATTGGTCATGTTAATGTACAGCGACTTAAATCAATGCAGGCCCAAAATATTGTTGCAGGATTGCCTAAATTCAAGGTTGCAGAAATGCATAAGGTATATGAAGCCTGTCAATTTGGAAAACAGGCAAGGAAACCATTTCCTAGACATGTTCAAGAGAGTAAGAAGCCATTGGAATTAATCCACTCTGATGTGTGGACTACTAAAGCTGTATCTCTTGGAGGCTGTCATTATTTTGTCACTTTTATTGATGACTTTAGCAGAAAAATTTGGGTGTATTTTATGAAAAAGAAAAGTGAAGTTTTTGGGCATTTCAAAACTCTTAAAGCTATGGCTGAAAAAGAAACAGGTCTGCAAATAAAATGCCTAAGGTCAGATGGAGGGGGAGAGTACCTCTCAAATGAGTTTGCAAGGTTCCTGCAGGAGCATGGCATAAAGCAGAAATATTAATGCAGTCATATCCCACAACAAAATGGAATTGCAGAAAGGAAAAACAGGCATATTGGAGAGGTATCTTGTGCCATGCTCAATGAAAAAGAGCTGCCAGATTTTTATTGGGTTGAAGCAGTTGCTACAGCAGTCTACATAATGAACAGGACTCCCACTGCAGCAATACATGGGATGACTCCAGAGGAGAGGTATACTGGTAGGAAACCAAATATTTCTCATTTGAAAATTTTTGGTTGCATTGCCTATGTACATGTGCCAGATGAGTTGAGATCCAAGTTGGATCCAAAAGCTGAGAAGTGCATCTTTATTGGTTACTCTCTGCAGCAAAAAGGGTATAGGTGCTATAACCCTTCTACTAGTAAGTTTACAGTGAGCAGAGATGTTGTTTTTTATGAGATGAGTAGTTGGTATAAACCAATAAATGTGATTGATGATGTAGATGCACAAAATGGTAATGCTGCACAGAATTCACAACGTCCTCTAGCAGTGGTTCACATTCTTCGCCATGGACAGGCAGATTGAGATCAGGAGAATCTTCTCAAAGCAATGCAGATAGTGGCATGCAGGTATCACGAAAAGGAAAAGAGAAGGTTGATCAGCCCATGTTTGATGTGAATGTAGGTCACTCTTATGTGGATGGTGAATCCAGTGGCTCAGGACAGAGCATTGATGATGAGTTGGGTATTCCTTCTATTGTTACACCTGGAGTAAGGAAGACAAGGGATGTTTTGAGAGCACTTGGGAGTGAACCTATTTTGCGCAGGTCTACGAGAGTTAGGTATCCTGTGGATAGGCTGAAATATGATGGATTTACAGCCATTCACTATGCATATATGGTCAAAGTGATACAGGAACCAGAACCCACTTCTTTTGAGCAAGCCATGGGAAAAAAAAAGGGAGAAAGCCATGGATGAAGAAATGGATGCCTTGGAAGCAAATGCTACATGGGAATTGGTACCTTTGCCTAAAGGTAAGAATGCAATTGGCTGTAAGTGGGTTTATAAGGTGAAGCACAATGCAGATGGTTCTGTGAACAGATACAAGGCAAGATTAGTAGTCAAGGGGTATGTACAAACATATGGCATTGACTATGAAGAAACATTCAGTCCGGTTGCAAGGATGGCAACCATAAGAGCAGTCATTGCTATGGCTGCATCAAAGGGATGGTCTTTACATCAGATGGATGTAAAGAATGCCTTCTTGCATGGTGATTTGCAAGAAGAGGTCTATATGGAGCAGCCACCAGGTTATGTGCATGCTGTTCATCCTGAGTTTGTTTGCAGGTTGAAGAAAGCCTTGTATGGCTTGAAGCAAGCACCTAGAGCATGGTCTGACAAGATAGAACAGTATCTTGTCACTATTGGCTTTCAGATTTCCAAGGCAGATTTCTCACTTTATGTGAGAAAAAAAGAGAAAGGTATTATGCTACTTGTCATTTATGTTGATGATTTGATTATGATAGGTGACAGTGATGAAGATATCCTTCATGTGAAAGTGCTATTGAAGCAGAAGTTTGAGATGAAGGATTTGGGAGAGCTGCGTTATTTCTTGGGCATGGAAGTGATTAGATCACCAAGTGGGATACAGCTCTTGTAGAGGCAGTATGGATTGGACATGCTGTCCAAATATGGGATGACAGGCTGTAAGCCTATTTCAATTCCTTTGGAGCAGAATGTGAAGCTGAGCGCAGATGCAGGTGAGCTTCTGGAAGACCCTACTATGTACATACGCATAGTAGGAAGCTTGATTTATATGACTATTACCAGGCCAGATTTGAGCTATGCTCTTGGACTGGTAAGTCAGTTTATGCAGGCTCCAAGGAAATCGCATTTGGATGCGGCTAGACGCATACTCAGGTATGTGAAGTCCACATTGCAGTATGGACTATTTTATGAGACTGGGTTTCAGATACAGTTGCATGGATACACTGATGCTGATTGGGCTGGTAGCATTTCTGATAGACGATCTACTAGTGGATATGTGTTCTCTTTTGGGAGTGCTACAGTCACTTGGAGCAGCAAGAAACAGCCTACAGTTGCCTTGTCCAGCACAGAGGCTGAGTACAGGGGCGCAACAATGGCTGCATGTGAGATAGCTTGGTTGCATAAGCTACTTTATGATATGCATCAGCCTACAGATGGGATAGTTGTCATTTATTGTGACAACATGAGTAGTATACACTTGGCAAATAACCCAGTCTATCATGGTAGAACAAAGCACATTGAGGTGCATTATCACTATGTGCGGGAGAGGGTTTTACTAGGTCTTATTGATCTAGTTTATGTCAGCACAGAGGATCAGGTAGCTGACATATTCGCGAAGGCATTGGGCACAGAGAAGCTGCGCAAGTTCAGAGCCCTGCTTGGTGTGCAGGAATTGGGATTGAGCTCGAGGGGGAGTGTTGAGATATCGAGCTCCACTCGTGATACGCCAAGGTGACCGTTGTGTATTTATGTCACCGACTTGTCAGTTGCAGATGCAGTTGGTACATCGCCCATGAATAATAGCTAGATGACATCTATCTTTATCTACTCTAGTTCGTGGCTCAGTTAGTATGCCACCTTAGTTAGTTGAGTTTGGTTTGAGACCCATATATAGGGTTCTTCTATTTCTATGTATGTGAGTTCTTTTTGGCTTACACAACTAAGAAGAGGAAAACTGTTTTTAGACTCCATCTCTGTCTGTATTCCCCCATTGTGCAAGCAAGAAAGCTTCAAGTGAGACTCCTTCCTTCTCTCCCACAATCTTGATAGAGAGAGAGAGGGGCATATAGAGAAAAATAGAGATGGAGCGAGGGAGTGAGGGAGAGAAATAAAAACAAAGAGAGAGGGAGGAGAGAAATAAAGATACGGAGGGAGAGAGAGAAAACAAGAAAGATAGGGAAAGAAAACAAAGAAAGAGGAAGAGAGAGAGAGAGATAGAAAAATGAAAGGACACTCAAAAAATGAATAGAGAGAGATAAGAGAAGGAGGGATAAAGAGAGTGGGAAAGGGATATATGTCTATCTAGGGAGGGACAAGTAGAAAGAGAACTACATAAAAATACAAAGGTAAGAAGGGAGGGTGAGGGAGGAAGAGAGGGACTGATGATTTGAGAGAGAGAGAGAGAGAAGTGTATTTCTCACCATGCCATTGAGAAAATGAACAATGATGAGGGGCCGCAACATTTGAGATTGAGAGATATATCTCAATTAGCATGTCTTATGTCCTTGCACTTAGTGCAAACTTACAATTAGATAAAAACATTACTTGTTTATAGATCATGTGTGATGATGCTTCAAAGAATTTCAATGGAAAATCATTGATCTAGTGGTCTTGGACTTTGAGTTCATAGTGAGCAATGTGTGTATCAATCATGCTTTGCAATCAAACTCTAGTTGAAACAACTTCAATAAAATTAAATGTTTCCTAGAAATGTCCATAGAGAGGTATTGGTCCATCTCAAGCAATACACCCATTTTGGCCCATAAGAAGAGTTTGTTGCCATATAGTGGAAGGAGCACCCAAGCTAATAAACGCATTAGAGAGCAGTCCACTAATTACACGCTTGATACTAGAAGACATTAGGGATCATCGAGATCTTCCTCAAATATTGGAGCCTGAGATGAAGGCTATGATTGAAGAAGCATTACTACCCATGGATACCACATCATCCAATCCATTAAGAGAGGAGATGCCCATACCATTATAGGTTGGATATCGGGTATCTCGCTGAAGGATGCTCCTTGTGCTCCTAAGTATATAGGAAAAATAAGGATGGAGTAATTCAAGTGTGATCGAGTTGTTTAGGTGCATACTATGCTCCTTTATCTTGATGTATAAATAAGAACAATTTTTTATTTCTTCAAAGGTGTTTGAATTTTTTAAAGGCTACTAAAATATCACATACTATCATCTAAAAATACAATGTCTGAGTCTCATGATGATACACAACAAATGTTACAAAATCTTGGTATGGATTATAATAACATTCATGCATGTATCAATGATTGTGTACTCTTTCGAGGAGAGTATGAGTTTATAAAAACATGTCAAAAGGGTAGTTCTCACAAGTATTGGCAAGACTTGTAGGGGCAAATTATCTTAGAGAAGACTTTGAGACACTTTCCACTTATACTGCATATTCGTCATATGTTTTACATATCAGATATGGTGAGAATGTGACATGCATAAAATAGGTCTACACATAGAATCCAACGAATACCAACAAACCCACAAGCATGGGGTGACATTGACTCCACCTTTCCAAGCTTTGTGGGAGAGCCAAGGAATCTTTGATTTAGTCTTTCTATGGATGACATTAATCCATTCAAACTCCATTCAACTTCTTATAGTGTGTGTCTAGTAGTCCTTGTGAGCTACAATGTCCCACCATGGCTTTCTAGGAAGAAAGGACATGTGATCATTGCAAGTTGCTCGTTTCTAGTCACTAAAAAGTTAAGAATATGGTCATCTATCTTCGTCCATTAATTAATGACCTAAAGATTTTGTGAGAGGAGGAGATTACATGTGGAAGATATGAGCAAGCATATTTGTAATATTTCTGCTAAAGATATATTACAAAGCCATGAGAATTCCTAGGCAAAAGACAAAGCTGGCATTGGGTCACAAACGGTGCGAATTTAAAACACGATGTATCATAATCTCCATTTGTAGAACCGAAACTATGGTTTATTGTAACCGCATATTTTTGTGGGGACCTCCTCTTGGGAGGAGGTCAAGAGGAAATTGAGAGAATTTATGGAAAAAAATTTCTTTTAATCTTTTTATTCCTCCCCAGCGGAAGGTTGTGCTGGAGGAGGGAGAGTAAAGCACGGGCACGCAAGCTTAAGAAAGAGGTCATGGATGAGCAAATGTGGTTGATTCAGCATCACACTGGATGCCAAGGAGGGAGGTGAATGCCATGCAAATGGTGCGTGGAGGGAGGGAGGTACCTCTCCCTCTCCCTATAAAACCCTTCACCATGGGAGTTGGAAGGGGGGAGCCATGAGCCGTGAGGCTACTAGTTTCAGGGAGAAATCAGACGCCGCCAAGATTAAACGAGAGAGGGGGTGGAGTCGATGCTAAACGCCCTCTGCCAAAAGGGAGGGAGAGCTCGACAACCTCACACACCCACACGGCCGCCGCCTGTAGTTGCTGGTTGAGGGAGGAGTGCCGCCGAGATCCATCACGGCCACCAAATTGGCCCTACCCGTCAGCAAGCCGCCATCAAAACATCCTCTTTCTCCTCCACGTGTTATAAACCCACTTACAGAAGCTTCCAGGAAGCTTTTTGGAAGCTTCTAAGGGGAGGGATCTAAGCCCACCTTCCTATACCTTTTATTTTACCCCCCCCCTCCCGGTTTTAATCCTTTTTAAGGGCCTTTCACCCCCCTCGTGTCCTAAAACCCCTAAGGCCTTTTACACCCCCTGTCCTAAAATCCCTCCTTAATTCCCCCTTCCTATACCTTTTACTCTCGTGGCCAAAAATCTCATAAGGCCCCCCTTCTTATGCCTTCGGAACCACACACACACACCCCCGTGTTTTAAGCCCCCTCATCCCATGGGTGTTGGAACCCCCGTAATGTAAACCTTTCTTCCCCCGTATTTAACCCTTAAGCCCTTTCTTTTGGGCTTGTAACTCCCCACCCCCCCCTCGTGTGTAAAACCCTATAGGGCCTTTTCCTTGGGCTTTGTAAGCCTTTCCCTCCCAAAAGAATTAAGGCCTTAAAGGTCTTATTACCCCCTCCTTGTGGTTAAACCCTTAACGGTTACTTGCCTTTCCAAAATACCCTTGGGACTTGGTTTCTCCCCTACTCGAAAAAGTAAAGAAGAGTATTGACGTACAAGGGAGCGACGGTGGAATTCTGAAAAGGAGTGTAAAGGTGCTTCCACATTCGAAGGACTACAACTGTGATGCCTCCTAAGAAAGTCCAAGGAGTAGCTGCAGGAGGGTCATCTCCCGGTATCCATGTGGATATCTCACTCCAAACCTAGGTTTTTCCTTCTTAATTTTATATCGGTTTTAATTCAATTGTGCAAGATGAATTGTTAGGGATAAGATATATTTTGTTCTAGTTATTCACGACGAAGGACTTTAGTTTAATGGAACATGCAAAATAAATAAAGTATAAACATAGTTTTTCTTCAAATAGCATTATGCATTGAAACGAATTATGAGGAAGATTATTTACCCACTAAATTAGTATACTTCAGTTAAGTCTAGAAGGTATAAAACTGAATCTTGCACTATTAACCCCTATTCCTTTTTACAACAAATCATCATGGAAAGTGCAAATCATGAAAGGATTCTTGCGATGCTTAAACTCTAGGAAGTTATCATTGCTAACTACATAACTTAGCAAGGGAAAGATTGCTTATTTAGCATGAGTTTGTTCTCAAAGAAAAGGGAAGATTAGTTGGATTTAACCTAACCTCAATTCGATGAAGTATAAGATTGAAAAGTCAATTGACACGTAGATAACAAATCATACAGAAGTAATCTTGAAATTACCTTCTAGAGTTAACCAAATTAAAATGTTGCGAAATATTCGTTGGGAATGAATTAAAATTTCAAGAAACGTCTATACCTTAAATACTTGTCTACCTTCCCTGAATATAGGGTCAGTAAACTATAACCGAAAAAAAAGAACTAGGGTTTGTCCCTGAGTTTCTTAAAAGAAAATAATAAATCTAGGAAACCCTAGGTGTGACAAACGTCAACTTAAAGAAACTGAAAACGGATTGTTTCGTAACTCCATTATCGCATAGTACGATGCAGGACTTGCGCGGCAAGTACGAAGTCATATGGTCTTGTGATCGATTCACAAGAAGAAAGGCTAAATTCCTGCAACAAGGATGGAGGATCATTACGCAAATTATCTTGCAAAAGGATGTATACTTTGATATCCTTCTAAGTAAGGAAGGTCAAAAACCGGAAATTGAAGTATCCAATGAACTTTAGGGTTTGACCAAGTTGGATTAATAGGGTACACCCTAACCCAGAATATAAGGGATCTTGACAAGTTGCAAGACACCCCGGATCGAGTGCTGGATGCATTCGAAAGGAAAGATTCCTTCCTTAGCAGTTTGCCATCAACAAAATCGATCAATCGAAATGTTTGTGCTTGCTAGAGATTTTAGAGCAATGTTTGACTTGTTTGACCAATGAACTACAAAATAAATAAGTATCTATACTTCAGGTTGAAGGCCTGAAGGGAGTGGCAGCTCCAGTTACCCTCGACTGTCTGCCTGACCCTAACCAATGGGGTTGTTGACTGTGCCAGGAACGTGGACCGAACCCGCCGTGAAAGGTCTCTCCATTGAGCGCTACTTGGAGCAGGAGGACGCTTGGGTTCCAGGGGGGCTCTGGCCGTAAATCCCTCGCCTTTCGGGTCCTGCACAAGAGGCTAACGTGACTCGGGATTGGATCTCGAGGCCCGCATACTAGTCTATGGGCGAAAACTTGGAATAGTGATCCCTGTGGATTGCTAGATAGCCTTCGGGCGGATTGTGGATAAGCCTATGGGCAGAACTTTTGTATTTCAAAGATAAATATGATGATTAGTTAATAAAGAACTTGTTTGAGATTGTTTTTCTATGTCAAGTGATAAGATTAGGTGAAGGAACCAGTGCTTAACGGGTTAATTAAAGAAGCTGATTGTTACATGTCCAACTAATGCGTTAGTTAATTACATAATTAAAACAACCCGAGGAAAGTGCGGAGGATGGGCCATGGGTCCGTCCTACAGATGGGTGGTCCCGGTTGACCGGGAACTTTTCTCAAATCATGAGGAACAGCAGGATGGTCATCAAAAGACACGAATAACAAAAGCATTGACCTAGATTGCAAATCCCATAACATTCCATGGGAGTGCCGGGCGGAGATTTCTAGACATCCGTTCCGATGGCATGCTAAGTCGTGTCTTGGATGATACTAGTGGACACGTTATAGTTGGTATCAGAGCCGACCAACAACGGAATTGTTTTTATGAAATTATAATAAAATGAAGCAAAGCAAATGCTGCTGTCCAAACATTTCCTTACCTTCAATGTTGTCTTGCAGAATTACGAAGCGTGGAATAAGTTTTTGGTATTTCGAGTCATGTTTATGACTGCAATGCATTCTCCGCTTTACAGACAAAGGATTGGGATGATGAACATCCTGGAGCAGATCTATAATCCATCACCTTTGTACATGGAACGAAGATGGACGGGTGCTTCAGGAATCTACTATATAGCCGCCCATCGGTTTGCTTATCTACAGACCAATCTAAAGAGGATCAAGTGGTTGGAAGACTTGAAAGTTGTGAAGCTGTTTGTTTTCATGGAAGCTCACCTAAATTCAACTTTACATATTCGAGGTCGGAGGGTTGAGATGAACTCATATGTATATGAGGAAGTAACCCATGTAATTCCCGCCGACAGGATTAAAGTGTTGGGCCGCCATGAGAAGTATGGATTCCAACGAAAAGGATATCCTGAACTTCCAATGACTTATCGATTACTAAAGATACATGACCCAAAACCTTACTATTACACAGTTCCTGTAGATAAATGTAATACAACGTTGTTCTCCCCAAACTAAATGTAGTAGTTGGCTTATCATCACATGAAACGTTGTATTCAAAAGAGCTATGCCCATATAAATACAAATAAAGACTTCTTTTTATCAATGTCTGGTTATGCATAAGAGTTGATAAAGAGTTAAGTAGCTACATTGTTTACGAGATAGCTAAATTAAAGATGTAATATAAATCAATAACGATTATCGTATAATAATGTTAAGAAACCTTTATCCAGGCACAACCCTAGGTATAGGTTTCTAATTCGCCTCCTACATCAAGTACTGCTGTAATCCAAGAGAAGAAGTTCCTTCTCAAGCAGATTAAGACACCCGAGTTTGACACGAGAGGCAGATTCATCCAAGCTGATGCTGAATTTTGGATTGAATCCATGGAGGATTACTTCGAAGCAGCCGGTACTGCACCTACCAATCAAGCTATGCTCGCCAAGCTAAAACTCACCGTTGAAGCCAGGATTTGGTGGAAGCAATGGTGCAGGGATCGAGAGATCACAGAGGGATCTGTTACCTGGGAGAAGCTAAAGAAAGTTGTGCAAGGAAGATATTTACCACCTACTTATCACACGCAAAAAAAGAATGAGTTCTACGAGCTAAAACAGTTGGGACTCACTCTTGACGCATACTACTCTAAATTCGTCTCACTTTTAAAGTATGCGCCACAGATGGACATGACACAGAAGGTGTCCAAATTTTGTGTGGGTTTAAATCCACCAGTAAATACCCGTCTCGAATCTATGCATCCATCAGATCTTTAGGATACACTCATTCGAGCGACGCCTATAATTCAGGAGGTGCAAGCTAGACCAAGGGATAACAAAACTTGGTCTTACAATGACCCGAACAGAGGAGCATTCAAACCTCAAATTAAGAGAGTTCAAGGTCATAATCAGGGCCAAAGAAAGAAAGCAAGGACGAATAATGTCAACAACTTTGTTCCTACTCAAAGTAATGGCCGAAACCTCCGTTGTTTCCACTGCAACAAACCCGGTCACTTCAAGAGGCAATGTCCCAAACTTGGTGGAGGACATCGCCAAGCGCCTTTCCAAGGAACATGCCGTGGTCAAGGAGCCGCTACCCGAGGAAGAGGAAGAACCGCCTGTATTGCCAATAGGAAAATGTGCGAAGAAGGAGAAGAAGAAGATCTGACCATGGAAGCGGAATTCGAAAGAGCGACAATCCATGCTGCTTTACACAAGAAAGGGCCGAATCGCCAGTTCTCGGTGATTCAGACTATCAAGGTAAAGGTTTCAAGACCTTGATTGATTGTGGCAGTACACATTCCTTTATCTCACCAGCATGTGCAAAAAGATTAGGAATAGCCACAGTAGAAGCACCTACCCTACTTGTGGAATTGGCAAATGGTCGTGAGGTTACTTGTACCAGGCAAACTGCTAAGGTGGAATTCTTTCTGGGAGGAAAGAAGACTTCGGTTATTTCAGAGTCATGAATTTAGGTATCCATGAGTGTCTACTCAGAGTATGCAAGGAGAGAAGTTGCTATTGTGGGGGTTGGAGGATGAGGAGGGCTTGCAGTGTGTGGAGGAGACAATCATGAGCAATGTCGGCAAAGAGACTAGCATATAAAATACTTTGAGAATGAAGCAAACTCCTCTTTTTGTGGGGACCTATGCAAAGACCTTTCAATCTGTGTTGAGATATGTCAAGAGCTTTTCATGGAGTTGTAGAACTGGTCATATTTGCATCCACTTGTCAAGTTCATTAACTATTCACTTATATTGATACTTTATTACATATTTTTAAATTAACATCCTCCTTTGGAAATATATATTATCGTGCTTCTCCTTCACTCTTCTATTGATTATACTAATATCATTTTTTGGATGTGCAAGTCTTAATAGACAATCCAAAGCAGGGTAAACTAAGGGATGATAGATGAGGAGCTCTAAGAGAACTTTAGGGGTTTGCCTCTGAATCAGATTGGCACACTTCATAGATATGGTAGACTAAAAGTTTTTTAAAAGCACTTTTTCTCCCTATTTCTTATAGATAAGGCCTAATATAGTCCTATATTAAATAAATATATTGTAAAATTACAAAATGATAAATTTTCAAGTAAACATATATACACTACTAATTTTTATAGATTCTATGTTAAAGAGTCCATTTTAAGATAATATGTGGATTTTCTTATATTTTAACATTATAGGTTAAATTTACTTTAATTTTTCTCTTAGTTAATAATATCAAAATATGCCAATGTGTCAAGAATATACATTTCATTGATGAGTCTACTTATTTAATATTTCTTGAGCATTTATTAACTTGGTGGCATGAGGCAACCTCATGCAAAATTTCTCAAAGCATGCACCTCAAGGTTGGAGAGGGTTCTCACATCTAGCTTGAGAAAACCCTAATTATCCTAATCATTACAATCCAACATGCAACTAACTTTACCCAATGATTGTGCCACGTATTGAGTCCCTACTAAGATGCCTACATATTCTACCAATATTTAGGCTAGTATAAAGCAAACACAAAACCTACATCTAATTCTTCCAACAATGATGAAACATGAATGGAAACCATTAAGAAATGATTACAAAGAATGATGGAGGTCACAATATTGATGATCAATATTTGGCCATTATAAAAATTCTCATTCTTGCCACAACAATAATTGTTTTGTTACTTCAATTACCATCCTTCTATTTACAATAATTTCTTAGAAAATTTAAAAAAAGTTGTGGTGCCTTATAAGGATGAGTTGATTTTTGTTTCTATTTTCAAGTAATACAACTGACTTGTGCTTTTGTGCAGAGGCGCATGATTTTTTTTGTGTTCTTATTGTTTCCTCTTGTGGTTTATTTATTAACTTTTTGTGTTTTTTCTAACCTAGTATTTTGTCCTTAAAAGTTGGACAAAACTGTTTCTTTATTCTTCTACAAATTAAATCCCTCCTAACCTAGTCATACACATTTTGGATCATGCAAGCTATGAGTGCCAAGTGAGTGATCCTTTGGCTAATCCAATCCACACTCAGTCCACACTCCAATGTTAATCTGATTAGTTTGTCACATGATAGGAGTGTGAGGACCTTAGCAATTGCACCACCCTTTGTCTCAATAGTAGCAAGAGAAAATGCTAGGATAAGCATACATCAGTTGGGACCTTCACTAACCAACCTTGTATCCTTCCCTTTGACCATAGAAAGCTAGAACACAAGTCTAGCTTTGAGGTATAGTGAACTCATTAACTTATCTTCCCACAATGTAGTTCAATGGCTTGAAGGCTCAAATATGGTTCCAAGATCCAAAGCACTACAATCCAAAGCCTTCGCTCCTTCATGTCCACACCACTAATTATACCACATCGAGAGAAGAAAACAGAGAATAAAAAGGAGAAGAAGAAGATGGTCAAGAGCTTTATCTCGTCAAATTCCTCACTCTCTTATAATCTCACAACTACACACATAACCTCAAACTCACACCTCTTATTAAGAATGGAAAGAAGAAGAAAAAGAAACACAAGAAGATGGTGAAGAGCTTTACTATCCCCAATCCCTTACTCAAATACAAGCTCTCAATCTCTCCCCTTCCTCACTCTTAAACAATGGTCGTACAAGATGATAGAATAGAAGAAGAAAATGATTGCTCAAAACTTGCACTAGTAGATCTTTAGTAGCATAGATGTATCAACATGGGTGATTACAACTAATCTCTCCTATCCTTATATATACCAAAATTAGGGTTAGGGTTGGGCCCCTTGTAAATTAGGTTTGCACTTCACTTTTGCATTTTCAGGGTTCCCACAACCTTTTGGACACCCGGTGTTCCACTTTGGAACTAGGTTTACACTTCACTTTTGCATCTTAAGGATTCCCACCACCTGTTGGGCACCAATGTTCCACTTTTTGGAACTAGCTAAGATCATTTTCTAATTAACACTTTATCATAAGTTCAATTGGACCTATTTTAGACTATGAAAATTATCTACACAACAATCAAAAGTGCCTTAGATATAGTTGCAAGAAATATTAAAATATGCATAGATATGAGCCTAGCTTTCATGAAATAATATCATAATGAATAAATTGATGTATCCACCATATGAAATAAAATAAATACCCAAAAATAATATCTTGAAGCTTCAAAATCTAACACTTTGACTTTGACTTTTCTTTGACCTTGTTTTGACCTTTTCTTCCACATTTATTGTTAACATCGATAGGACTCAAGTCCACCTAATTTGATGCCAGGAGGTATATTCCACGGTGGATTTCGTGCCACGGTGGATTGCATGAGGTTTTGTAGTGGATTCCGTAAAATTATTATTACCGGGGCTCATACACAAAGTGGATTCTTTGTGAATTTAATGTGTACATGGGTGATTCCATAATGGGTGATTCTGCAAAATATATATTTAAATTGATAAATGTTTATGAGTTTAGAGTGTGCACTCGTAATTAATTAAGGTTAGGATTGATTTCTGACCGATTTATTTTTGTAGCCGAAGACTGCTAGGTATTCAATTTTGTCGATTTAATTGTATTATTTTTCTAACAATTGTAAATGCTTTAGTTGATGTGTAGATCGAGCAGCGGTGGCATTGGGAAGCATTGGAGGATAGCGTGTATTCAAATTATCATCAATTTTATGATGGGTGTGTATCTTAGTCATGGCGCCTATATTTTGTCACGCTTATTTATTAAAGCATTTGATATTTATTTATTATTTTTATATGTGCATGGGTGCACGATTTAAATACTTGTATTGGACATTGTATTTGGGTACCGCCTGACTTCTTGGGCGCCTAATAGCTTTAATTCTTTAGTGGCACAAAAGTAAACTCAAAAGCAAAAGCATGCTGTTTTGTAAATTGGGCTATTATTTGAGCTTGAAGATGAATAATATATTAAATACATGCTTTGTGGAGCACTCACACAAGGCATGGGGGGAGATTGCACCCAATTGGTCTCTTGTTCATGTCGTGCAAGCTTTCTTCATTGGCTTTAGTGTAAGAAGTAGAGTTCTTTTGTTCTTGGGGACCTTCTGATGCTCACTATACGCACATATGGCAACCGATCTGTGGTGGTATCAGAGCGAAGCTGAGATCGAGAGCTTCCAATCGCTTACCATCTCGCGTGAAGGCAGAGCTCCTGGAACGATCGAGCTCTACAATCCGTCTCGTCGCAAAGGATTGATAGCAGCGTGTTCCTAGCAATCAAGAACCCCCTTCTGTACCCTCTGATCGCGAAGGACCTCTCTCAATAGGCGAAGGACCGAGGCGAAGGATCGGCGGTAAAGCCTCTATATCAAGTCGTTTTGTTACAGAGAAGAAAGAAGAGAAGTTTTAAAACAATTAAAGTGTTAAGCTTAAGGCTTAGATTTAAAAGCTTAAGGCCTTTCAAATCATCGATTTGCTGCCGCAGTATGCCGTCGTCAGAATCGACAGTGTGAAAAACGCCCCCCTAAAAAAAATGAAATGGTGACACAGCTTAAGCTTCATAAAGATTAAGTCCATTAAGCTTAAAAAAAAGCTTAATCACCTAAGTCACACTAAGCTTTCAACTTACTCAATCAACAAAACTTACCTTCTTAGCGGCCATTCATACTGTGTGTAAGCTGAACTAGTTTTGGAGCTTCGAGAAGTCCCTATTCACACTTGCAATCTTGCTAAACCAGTTTCAGCAAAAGCAGAAGTTCACACACAGACTATACGCAGTTTATACGCAACACTATTCTCTTGGAAGACGGTTGTGACAACGAATACCACAATCGTAAAGGAGAGATACTACAAAAGCCAAACAAAATATATACAAGCCTTGTAAACCTGCCTTTGAGCTACGCTCATCCTGCTAACAAGATTTCGAGTGTGTCAGGTCTTTTGGAATTTTGCAGGATGACTGAACAAAACATGGACAATTTTATGGCTGAAGGTGATTTACCCAAACCAAAAATGGAGCAAAAGTTGGATTTGATTATGATGCAGCTTTAAGAGGAACGAAGAGCCCAGCAAGCTTTGCAAGTTCAATTAGCGAATCTGTAACGATCTACCACCAACCAAGATTGATCACAACCCGAAGATCTTATACAACGTACCATCGATACAACACTTGAAGCCCAATCCATTCGCAAAGAAACAAAGATAAGTAAAAGAAACTTCAAATTTCATACTTTCAATGGATCACGCGATGGAAAGATTGTACTTGCTTTTATCAATCAATTTGATGATTACTTCCATGAAGAAACATATGCTGAGAAAGACAAAATTAAATGTGTCACTAACCATTTAGTTGACCGACCATCTTTATGGTGGACAGTGGTCCACAAGAGTGTTGATTGTCCCACTACTTGGGAGACTTTCCAAAAGAAATTTTTGCAGAATTTCCTTCCTCCTCAATTCCATGAAAAATCCATCAAGCAATGGGATCTTCTACAACAAAGAGATCGCAAACCTATTTCCCAATACACTGAACGTTTCTGGAATGCTCTACTGCAACTACATATGCTTGAAGATGTACCTGAAGCAACTCATAAATGCAAGTTTATGTCTAGCCTACTTGGACATTTCTATGCAGAAGTCAATATGTTCAAGCCAACAACACTTGAAGATGCAATTTCCTTGGCCCATGACACTGAAGACAAAATTTGCAGACAAGACAAGCGACCACAACAATTTCCAACTAATGGTAACTATGGTTTCAAACAATTCAATTCAAATTTTTGAAGATTCAATCAAAGTCATTTTCTTCCATCTTCATTCTGTAAATCTTGGACACGACCACCTGCCTTGCCATCAAACACAAATCCAAACCCTAAGCCATTCCCACAGTCAAATCCCAACATTCCTAAACTTCCTACCATTACCAATAATGTATCCAAAGCAAAACCCATAGTTTGTTACAAATGCCATCAACCTGGATATCTAGCAGCCAATTGTCAATCCAAAAAGCCATCTGTCCATATCAATTATCTAGGAGCAATAGAAGATGAAGAACGTGAGGAAATGTCGGACTTTACAGAAGATGATGATAATATTGGTACTACTTTGGATACTTTGCCAGGTATGCGAACTCCCCATTTTTTATTAACAATGAAATGTTTTGTGCATGGTAAAGAAAAGATTACTTTACATTATGATGGGAGCACACATGACTTTATTTCTGCAAAATTAATCAAAGAAATGAATTTACAAACTGTTTCTACACATTATCGCATCAAGGCTGTATTTCTAGGTACGATTTATAATGGAACACAAGAGGTGCATAATTTAGAAATTAAAATTGGTGATTATACTGAACGAAGAGGTTTCTTAGTTGTACCTTTGTAGTCTAGTGACATTATCTTAGGAATGCCTTGGCGTCATCAATACAATCCTGATATAGATTATTCTACGCATTCAGTTAAAATTTATTTTCAAGGAAAACAAATCACATTGCATGGTATACACGCTTCCAATAATTTTCCACTGCTTACTCATACTCAGGCTAAATGTGCATTACGTAAAAGTAGCAAATCCTATTTAATATAGGTGAATGAAATTCAAGCTAAAGAAAAATAGATGCATCTTAGACATACACAATTTCTTGCCCAATTTCCAGTTTGTTTTGCCGCTGATTTACGACTTGGATTACCACCTTCACGTCCTGAAGATCACAAAATAGATTTAATTCCTAGAACACAACCACCATGTAAAGCACCATATAGACATAACCAAATTGAACAGAAAGAAATTCAAAATCAAATAGAAGAATTGCTTAATAGAGGATTAGTTTGGCCTAGTAGTTCTCCATTTGGTGCAACTGTCTTATTAGTGAAGAAGAAAAATAATACCTATCGCATGTACATTGATTATCGTGCCCTAAATAAAATTATTGTTAAAAATAGATATCCAATTCCTAGGGTAGATGATCTTCCTGGCATATTCCACGGTGGATTCCGTGAGGTTTTGCGGTGGATTCCGTAAAATTATTATTACCGGGGCTCATACACAAAGTGGATTCTTTACGCCAAAAGTTGATGGGGATGCCTATCCTTTTCGGGTGTTTTGTTAATTTAATGTGTACATGGGTGATTCCATAGCGGGTGATTCCACAAAATACATATTTAAATTAATAAACATTTATGAGTTTAGAGTGCGCACTCGTAATAAATTAAGGTTAGGATTGATTTCTAACCAATTTATTTTTGTAGCTGAAGACTGCTAGATATTCAGTTTTGTCGATTTAATTGTACTATTTTTCTAACAATTGTGAATGGTTCAGTTGATGTGTAGAGCGAGCAGTGGTGGCATTGGGAAGCATTGGAGGATAGCATGTATTCAAATTATCATCAATTTTTTATGGGCGCGTATCTTAGGCATGGCGCCTATATTTTGTCACACTTATTTATTAAAGCGTTTGATATTTATTTATTATTTTTGTATGCACATGGGCGCACGATTTAAATACTTGTATTGGACATTGTATTTGGGTAGTGCCTGACTTCTTGGGCGCCCAATAGCTTTAATTCTTTAGTGGCACAAAAGCAAACTCAAAAGCAAAAGCATGCTATTTTGTAAATTGGGCTATTATTTGAGCTTGAAGATGAATAATATATTAAATACATGCTTTGTGGAGCGCTCACACAAGGCATGGGGGGAAATTGCACCCAATTGGTCTCTTATTCATGTCGTGCAAGCTTTCTTCATTGGTTTTTGTAAAAAGTAGAGTTCTTTTGTTCTTGGGGACCTTCTGACGCTCACTACGCACGCATACGGCGACCGATCTATGCACCATAATTGATCTCAAGGCTTTCCTACCATTGAGCCTATCCATCTCGTCCACCTAGAATCAAACCTATCCATACTCAAGAGTGAACATGAGCTTTCCTATACATACAATCTGCTATACATGAGCTTGCATAAGACTAAGTTAACACACTTAGACTTTAGCTTACTCAAGCTAGAAAAAGAGTGCTTCGAGAGACTACTAGCCCTCAATTAGGCAAGCTTATTTGCACAAAGGCTTATCCTAAAAAGTTTCCCATGACTATTTACTACCTATAATTGTCTTACACCAATCCATGACTCCTTTAAGTTTTACTATTTCCATGATTTTTTGATCAACAATGCATTATTGTTGTCTATGTAAGGTTACACACTACCAAGTAGGCCTAACTCAATGTCTTCCCCTCTTAGGCATGTCTACTATTTAGAAGTTCCAAGTCTACCCAATCCCGTCTATCGGAGCCAAGCCTAGACCATGGTTGCATTAATATGAAAATGAGATTTTTACAATATGTAAAATATGGGACTACTATATATTGACCCCCAAAAATATGGGGTACACATTGGCAAATATGGTGATTACTATATTGGATTAAGAGAATGATTAGTTGAAGAAAAATTTTACATGAAAAATATTTCATATGAAAAAATGAACAAAAAAGTGATTCTTACAAAACATTCTTTCATATAAAAGAGCTTTTCTTATGAATATTTGTTTATATATAAAAACTCCATGTAAAAGTGGGGGTTGTATTACACTTCCATTTCTAATGATCACTCTCTCTATAACCAAGGAATTGTAATGAAAATGATAAAGAAATGAAACAAATAAGCTACAATGTGCTAATTCAAAATAAAATGTAGCTCAAGCATCTCTTATGGGATCAAGTTTAAGAAATCCAAATGATTAACTAAATTTTTATATTTCATATTAAATAATATAAGTTAAATAATGAATAAATAAAACCATTAAATATAAATAAATATTAAATATAAGATAAGATTTAAGTTAAAATTTAATAAATTAAATTTTGATTTTATTAAGTAAAATGATTTTAACATTAAGTAAAATAATCTTAAATAAAATAAAATAAAACTTTAAGTAAAATAGACTTTAAGTAAAAATATCTTTATTTGTCATTTGAGATAAGGAATTTCGAAATATATTTAAGTGAATGAAATTTGTGAGTGGGAAAATATAGAGGCTATTAACTCGTCCTCCCTTAACTAAGGTACCCTTGACCTAGAATAGCATTGTAATGTTCCCAACCTCACAGTACTCGTACTCATGGGACATATGAACAAGGGTTAAGAATAATCAAATCCTTATAAGGATAAAAGCACCTTCAAATTTATCACAAATCTAACTGAATCATACCATGTCCATTGAAAATATGGCAATCATTGTAATCCTCACCCATATTAGTTATCATCATAATCATCATTGAATGCAACTACTAATTAGCCACCTCCCTTGAAGAGATGAACCCAAGTGGTTGAGGAGAAAGAAGTTTAGTTATGGCTATGATTTGCTATGGTCATCGCCATATAAAGAGAGAGAAAAAAGGATTGTTCAAGTGCCTAGCCAAGGTGCCCATGCCATATAAGAATGGATGTAGTAGGTTAGAGCCTTGAAAATCATATAAAGAGGACTTGCTAGCAAGCCAAACAGGGCTGGTTTGTACATCTTGCTACCATTGGGGGAGAGTAAGGAAGAGACACATAAGATAGAAGGAGATATAGGGAGGAATAGAATAGGAAGGGGTAGAGAGGAAGAAAGAGAGACACATGTAACATGCCTATCTGACAAATTTCTCATAGCACTTTCTAACTAGTGCATTTTTAAGGGATGCATCTAGGTAACTCTATCTAAAACTATCGAGGAATATTTTAACTTTGTGACCTAGAATCACTTGAATCTACCCTCACAAAAAGGAATGTCTAGGCCACATGCATCAATGTGAAAAGGGGGTTCTAATTAACTTGTAAGGTCTCCTAATAGAATTTTGAACTTTAGTCCATGGTAGCTACTTATATAAAACATCTTAAACCAAAGAAAACTAGTGTCACACTTGGTTTAATGAGAGTGAGAAATGAGGGGGAGTTGAATGCATCAACCCCTTTGCCCATATAGTAAACTCTCACTTCGATGTCCTAAAAACATGTTAAGTTAGGTTCTATGATGATGATCTCGGACAGCCAAACATTTAGCTCTTCCTAAACTTGCTAGTCTAATGTAATATCCCCAACCTCATTCGTGAGTTTATGGGATATATGAATATGGGTTAAGAATAATCGAATCCTTATAAGGATAAAAGCACCTTAAAATTTATGAATTTGATTGGGGAGGAATCAAATTGAATCAGACCACGATACCAATAAAGTTGGCAATCTTGCAGCCATCACCCACATCATCAATGTAATCATCATGAGTGCAACTACTAATTAGCCATCTCCCCTCAAACATATGAATGTAGTGGATGAGGAGTAAGAATCATATTTATGGGTGTGTAGTTGTCACCGTGTAAAGCGAGAGAAAGGGATAGTTTAGGTGCCTAATAGGTAGCCCATGCCATATAAGAATGGACGAGGTAGATTAGAGCCTTGAAAAGGTTATAAAGGGGTCATATTAACAAGCAAAAAAGGGCTAATTTTGGATATGTTGCTACTCTCTAGGGAGACTAATTAGAAAGAGATAAACAAGATAGAATGAGAGATAGAGAGTTGGAGAGGGTCATACTCTTGATGATCTACCATATATGCCTCAATCTTGGATTTTTTTCCATAGCTTCCTAAGTAACTTGTAGGCCCATAATAGGTGAACTACATTGACTTCAAATCCCAAACACAAAAGATAGTGTTTATCAAGATGCATCCAACCAATGATCTCATCTTCGGTAGGTATTTTGACTGTGATAATTCTCTGAGAAAAAGATGGTGCCTAGCAAGTGAAGTAGCATTCCAAGAGGCTAAGACTAAACTCTTGAACTTCTTAATGGAAAAGGGGTGATTGGATTTGTTCCAAAAACAATGCACTTTAAGGATCCAATCTTCCTTCTGAAATGAAGGTAGATTCTTTGTTTTAGTCAAAGGAACATCATTCAAGAAAGAAAATTCCATGTAAAGGTTGATATGGTAATTGGGGAGAAGTTGGCCAATTGTCCTTAATCTTGGTGGAGAGAAGGAAGGAAATTTCCATGTAAAGCTAGTTGTCCTTAATCTCGGTGGAGATAAGGATTAACCATTCTTTCTCCTTGTTAGAAAGAGAATAACTCCTTGCTACCTCATCTGCAAGAATCCAATTCAAATCATAAGGATTCCACAAGTCTTCCCAAGTCGAGATGCCTTTTCTTATATGCAAGTTGTGTCCATTCTTGGGACCAAGAAAGAATATTTCTTTGTTATCAACTATAGCATATGGGCAGAACCGCACAAACATCTTCAAGGATGTATCTCCCTTATCTGTAAGAGTCCATTTTAACATATTCATGATCTAACTATCTTGATTGAGGTATAGAATCAATATTGTAGAAGTCACATATATATTAGACAGAATTAGTAATTATGAATTAGACAGAATTAGTAATTATGAATTAGACAAAATTAGTAATTATGATCAAAACGTTTGTCCTTATATTAGTACAACTACAATGCATGGCATAATTGAGAGAGAATTAAAGAGAGACGACACCCAACATTACAACATATGTAGCAAATAGGTGCACAAATATTCAAAGTAAAGTTGTTGGTCATAGAAGTAAAGTTTTGATCTTACAAGTGTTTTAAGTGTGAACCATAAATCTTGAAAAACCTTTATGTGTGCCAAGTTCGTTAAAAAGCCACTACATGTTTGTGAAAAAGCCACCTTCAATATTACCATGCCACTATAAAATTGATTAGCTTTGGTGCTTCAAGTGGTAAATAGCACATTTTATATATATTTGAGGAAATACAGGCTGAGTCGTGAGAAACTAATTGATTAGCTTATAAGGAGGCAGGCACTATGGATGTAGAGTTCTGTATACTTAGCTAGCTAGCTAGCTATTGCCAGTTATACCTAAGACGGAGCTAGGCAGTGGTTCTTATAAGGAGCGAGGGAAAGAGTGAGGGAGGGAGGTGGGTGGGTCTGAGAGAGGGAGGTGGGTGTGTGTGCCGAGCTGACAGTTCGCGTGTAAGCCCGCGGCCTTCCTCTTCTTTCCTTCTCTCTCTCTCTCCTCTTTTTTCTTTATTTCTCTTTTCTCTTTCCTATTTTATCCTTCTCTGTGTCTCTACTTCATTTCTTCTCATTTCTCTTTTCCCTCCTCTCTCTCTCTCTCCCTCTCTCTTTTATATATTTTTCTCTCTCTTTTCTTTTTCCTTCCCTCCTCTCTCTTCTCACCCTCTCTCTCTTTTTACATTTTTAAAATTTTCTCTCTTCTCATCTCTCTTTCCCTTCAAATTCTTCTCTCTCCTCTCACTTTCTCTTTTTATTTTTATTCTCTCTTCTCACCTCTCTCTCCCCCCTCTTTTTTTTGTGTAGTTTCACTCTTCTAATCATTATCCCTCCTCTCTCTCTCTCTCTCTCTCTCTCTCTCCTTGCCCTTCCTCCACCAATAGAGAGAGAAAGAGAGAGACGTTGCCCTTCCTCCACTACATAGAGAGAGAGAGAGAGAGAGAGAGAAAGCAACGGCTCTTAGCCCTACTTCCATTGTGACGCCGAGAGAGAGTATGTGTGTTCTGATATGGCTACTTGCACAACATAGAGAGAGAGAGAGAGAGAGAGAGAGAGAGAGAGAGAGAGAGAGAGAGAAAGAGAGAGAGAGAGAGAACCCGCGAGCATGAAGCATTTATTAGTTAGCTCTTTCTTAGGGAATATTAAATTATGTTCAGGAATCAAGCTTGGCATCATTTTGGTGCTTCTCGCACATTAACAAACTACCGCCAAAATAAAAAATATAGATATTTTTACTAATATTAATACATATATTATTTATATGCAACAAATGTTAGGCCTCTTTGCGACAGCTTCAAAGGTGTATCACATGAAGCTATCATGAAGCGGTATTTTGAAAGAAGTAATGTAAGTCTATACCTCTCTCTCTCTACACACACACACACACACACACACACACACATATATAGAGTCAAAAATATATCACTTGAATTACTTGCATGCAAATCTAACCATATGATACACATAAGGGTATATTAAAGCGAGAACGTTAAAACATGTAGACAAACTCTTGGCATGAACAATAAAATATAGTAAAAACTATATCCAAGTGATACAAAAGAGATTCAATGTCAAAAAGATGAAGGAGACTTTCTTTGATAGATCTACTCAAAGTGAAGGGTTTTCTTTCTCATGGAACTATTTGGATAAACTCTATCTCCATGCAAAATATGGAAGGGAGAAGTAGTACCCAAAGTTGCAATCTGCTCTTGTGTATTAGCATGGTGGATGAGATGCTAGTCTTCCCTCACTTTCTTACACATGTAATGAAAAAAAAAATCACATAACAATAACAAAGATCATTAGACTATAATAAAACAAAGTAAAATCAACTAAAAATGTTATATCATATTTTGATTAGAAAATAATAGTATAAAAATACTTGGCTTACTAATCATTGACCATGTTGTAGGTGCTATGTCACCCTAATGCAAGGTTACGTAGTAACTTAGATCCTTAAATTTATACTTCTCCCAACTTATAGGTATCCTATCGGTAGGACAACATCTAAACTTTTGATTAAGGTCACATGTAGCAAAGTCAACATGAAAGTAGTGAGTATAGCCTAAATATACTATTTTAATAAACAATGGATCAAACAAAATGTCTATATTGTCATCAAACTCTACACACTTAATAACTCTAGCTAACGTCCTTATTGTGATATCATATCTTGTTATTGCATAAAAAGTATTTTGCAATTGGTTTTTGATACTCAGAAGCTAGATAGTATCCTTAAGCTCGGATAGGCATCTGCAAAGGTCAAGTACTAAGAAAACTTGCTTCTCTCTACAATAAAAAGGCCATTTTTCAAACACATCAAAAATGGAAAAAAATGCATGAGCCAAGTAATAGGAACATATGCACAAATTTATCCCCTTGAAAAGAAGATTTATATCATCACACTTTCTATAGTACTAGATCTGTATACATGATATTTCTAATGATATTTGTAGCCCCTTCAATAAAACTTTTACATCAGAAGAAGATTTTACCCTTGAAAATGCAACATACAATTGACCATATTGACTAAACATGAGTGCTTTAAAGTAAAAGCCAACAACAAAGTTTACCCTTGTGCCTTGTTAATTGTCATGGCAAACACTCAAATAGAAAATTGTCATTGTTTCATAAACGGAAAATGCAATTTGTTAATCCTCAGACGAACAAGGTGGAAAATCTAGAAAATCTAAAGCAGAAGACAAGGCCAAGGCAAAAGTGAAACAGAAGACGAAGGCACGCTTAGAAGAATCTAGAAATACAAGAAGTGCAAAAAAGTCCTAAATCAAGGAGAGAGGTGCACAAGAAAAAGCGCGATTCAATACTTTGTAAAAGAGCGCAAGGCGTACCATGATTGATTTTAAGAGCGACGTGGGTTCTCACCCGTGCAAATTGTAAAGATTGATGGGCGGTAGGAAGGAAGCTAGTAAGATAGGAGGACAATGGGAAAAAGGGCTTAGGCCACGACCAGCCATGTAAAAAAGGGGATAAAGGGATGACCGCCCAAAAGGGATTTAGGATTTTGTATATAAAGTTGAAAAGTGAATGAGAAGCTCATTCTTGTGTGTGGCCAAAAGTAGCTCTCCTCTTCTTCTTCTTCTTCTTGCTTACTTGAGTCTGTGCTTGAGAGAGGAAGTGTGAGAGTGTGAGGGAGTGAGTGTGTGAGTGTGTGAGGGTGAGGGATCGTGGTGGTGGAGAAGCTCTCCATCTTCTCTTTTCTTCTCTTCTCTTTGCTCGTGGGGCAATGAGCTTAGAGCGTGGAGCTTGAGGATTGAGCTTGCTTGAAGCTTGCACTTAGATCGTGGAGCTATTGGAGTGCTCAGGAGAGGAGGCAACTCGATCAGGCATGGAGGTAAGCTCACTAAACTTGTAGAGAGAGATAGTTCGTTGGCTATGTGAGAGGTAGCCATTAGTGCTCGGCTTGAAACACTTGAAACAATAAGCAGTTCGTGGGTCTTGGCGGTTGATCTTGAGCTGGCCTCTACACAATTTGTTAGGAATGAAAGTAATTCTAAGAATAAAAACCCTTTTCTCTATATTTGGCCCTAATATTATTTTAGCATCTATCACCTTTTTGTTAAAAGCCTTGCATATATATTAGTCTTATGCAATTACAAAAATCATAGTTTCTTAGATTCAAGTTTCTGAGAAGAATTATTAGTACATTTATCTTCAAGTGTAAAAATATATATCTAATAATTCTCCCCCAATAGCCTTACAATATCCCTTAATTACAATTGGCAATATCTATCTAAAATCTCCCCCAAACAAAAAAACATTTCTACCAAGTTGTCTATTGCATCTCATAATATGCCGCAGAGTTCTATCAACTGCCTCGAAGGTGTATCAATTCATCATAGCAGTCTCATCCCATAAAATAAGGCTAGATTGTCTCAACAATTGTGCCAAGTCACTTTAAACAAGAATATTACAAGTGGATCTATTATTTAATTCCAATGGAATTTTGAACCTCGAATGAGCAGTATGACCTCTAGGTAGGAGCAAGGTAGGAATACCAAATGATGTTGTTGCCAATGTTATATGACGACTATTTCATAACTTAGCTAGTAAACACTTATAAAGAAAAGCCATTCTATATTCTCTCAATCCATCTAGAAATCATATATCTCCAGAGTTTGATTCCACAACATTCATTACTAAACGATATGCAACTATTTGTCCATTATTCAACATATTCTCCATAGAAACATAAACACTTTGCTGCTCTATGATATCATATGCATTTTTATGTTACAAAAGGGGATTGATATGCAATCGAGCATCTGGTTTATGAATATTCAGCAACCCAAGAAACTTACACTACAACAAAAAGGCCTCATAGACGCATATTTAGACGCGATTTTTGAATATAGAGAAATTCTTACGAGCGCGTCTATCTGCCCGTCTATTTGTGCGTCTACCATTTCGCGTCTATAATCGCATGTATCAACAAATTTACACGCACAAATAGACGCGCAATAGACGCACATATACACGCGCATATAGACACGCTGGTAGACGTGCTTTTACAAGCACAGATAGACGCGAACGAAAAACAAAAAATGTCATTTTAAAAAAAAAAGATATTTAATTTATTTTTTTAATTTGAATTATGAAGCTCGTGTATAAGCACGTGTAGTCTGCATTATAGACGTGCGAATAAACGCGAATTATCTACAATTTAGACGCGCTGATAGACGCACAAAACAGAACTGGAAAAAAAAAACCAGAGACATGCTCTCTGGTTTTTTTCCCCCCCTCATAGATGCACATTTAGACGCGATTTTTGAATATAGAGAAATTCTTACGAGCGCGTCTATCTGCCCATCTATTTGCGCGTCTACCATTTCGTGTCTATAATCGCATGTATCAACAAATTTACACGCACAAATAGACGCGTAATAGACGCACATATACACGCGCATATAGACACGCTGGTAGACGCGCTTTTACAAGCACTGATAGACGCGAACGGAAAACAAAAATGTCATTTTAAAAAAAAGATATTTAATTTATTTTTTTAATTTGAATTATGAAGCGCGTGTAGTCTGCATTATAGACGTGCGAATAAACGCGAATTATGTGCAATTTAGACGCACTGATAGATGCGCAAAACAGAACTGGAAAAAAAAAACCAGAGAGCCACATGCTCTCTGGTTTTTTTTTCCCCCTCCCATACATCTGATTGTGTATTTGGGAAAAAGATAATGTATCTTATGGGCACGAGAATTGAAAATAAAAGTCCATGTATTCATTATATATCAAAGCATTTACAAGGGAGGTTTAAGTGCTTGCAACCTAAAGTGTGTCTGCAAGCAGTAGGCTCAAAGAGATATCATACATATACAAGAAAAGAAGGCCTCATGAGGAGGTATGGTGCTCCTCTACGAATCTGAAGAGGAAACATCCTCGCTAGTACCACCATGGCTACTAGCATCGCTATCCCCCTCCTCGTTATGCTCCACGTTTAAAGAAGGTTATCTACGACAATCATCATCGATTTCTTCCTATTGACCATCCGAAATATGTTCTCCCTACTAATGGAATGACTCCACAATCTCTAACCATTCGAGATTGGAAGGAGAGATGGATTAATGCCGATAGCCACCCTCCACTCGGCATGAGTTGGTAAGAAGTGCATTTCTCTCAATTGACTTTAAAGTATTTAGCATGATGAATTGTTTACATAATATATTGTTTGTTTGTTAGGTTCTCTATATTTTTTCGTCTTCCGTACTGGACTGAACTCAAGATCAATCACCTGTTGAACCCCATGCACATATTCAAAAATATTGTATCTACATTATGGGATCGCTTGATAGGGGCTTGTTTTTAGTTAATGTAAGGGAGGATTTACGTAACATTGGTCGCATGAGATGAGCCTGGCCATGCGTTGGACCCAGAGGAAAGATTGAGCTACCCCATGCACCTTGGATGCTGTCAAAGAACGAGGAAAAAATAGTGAAGGAACAAATATATAGCTTTCGAACACCCACATGATGTATGAGATGTCTCAAGGGAGCCTTCATAAAGAAAAAGAAAAGAGGTGTGGAGCAACTATCTGGTTTGAAGTCCCACAATTGGCACAAAATGATTCAAGTAAGGGTATCTCTAACCATGAATATAGTAATTAGTGGAGTAACTATGTATAAACTTTGGGGTATGATGACTTTTCCCTGAACTAATCATTTGATCTATGAATATTGTTTACATTCAGTTCGTACTTCCTACTAGCATATCCCATTGTGCCTCCAAAGATGTACATGATATCATTTACAAGATGGGAGAGCTTGTGAGGTGTGTATACATTGTATTTTTTCATTATATATCTTTGAATTTCTACACAAAAAATAATCAATTCTCAAATACATCTTGACAGATACGTGAGCTCGAAGAAAATTGATCCAAACACATTGCAAGATGCTCGAGTATTATCTATTGAGGTGGTTTGTTTGGTGGAGGAAATTTTTCCTCGATCCATTTTGACTACTCAATTACATTTACTCGTACATTTGATTGATGAGATCGCACTTTGTGGGGTAGTTCATGTAAGGTGGATGTTTTTTCTTGAGCGCTTCATGAAAACCTTGAAAGATTTTGTGAGGCAAAAAGCACGGCCTGAGGGAAGCATGGCTGAGGGTTGGTTAGTGCAATCATCCCTTGTTTATATCTCTGAATATCTTGCTGAAGTGGATCCCTCTCAACCACGACTATGGAAAGATGATGAAGACTTGAGGATGACCTCTATAGTACCTCAAGGAAAAGGAATGAGTAAAGTGCTAACAAAAGAAGAACTTCGTAAGTTAAATAGTTTTTGTGTGCTCAATAGTGATGTAACGAGAAAATGGGTGACACTATATAATAAAGCAAGAGCAAGAAGAAAAAGCGAAAGACAAGAATTTCGCACTAGATATGGACGTAATGTCTCATTTCCAGATCATCTAAATGCGCTCCCACGTCATATTGATATAGATTGGTTACATGAGGAAATGGAGAGAATGGAAAAAGAGGAGGAAATTAATATATCTCAAGAAGAGTGGGAATACGCACGAGGTTGCTTATCAAAGGTGAGACATACTATCAATTAATTTGTTTCTATAAGTTTTATTTTATATAAATAATTGACATGTTTGATCTTTTATCTTTTACTACTAGTGCACATTATTCAATGCACTTTGGTGTGAGGGTAAACATCTTCGAACTCAACGTATAGATGAAAAGAGAAATACCCAAGATTGTGGTGTCCTTGCTCACTTCGAGGCTGCCAATGGTACCATGGAAGGTTATTGTGGCTTGATCCAAGATATTCTGAAGCTTGACTTCAGACGATTCTTTATATATATACTAGATGTGAACTGGTTTAAAGAAGTGGTAACAAATGGTGAGCATTGCACAATCAGACGTCATCCAAGTGGTTTTGTAATTATTGAATCTACAAAATTTCACCAAAACAAGAATGACACATTAGTACTACCTCAACAATGCGAGCAAGTATATATGCAAAGGCTAATTTTTTTATATGTATACATGTGATACATATACACAATATAATAAGTACTTAAGTTTTTTGCTTTTTTTTTTCAAATACAGGTTGTGTATCATCCAATGGTAAACAATAACCGGTGGTGGTATGTCATCCCTATATCTAATCGTTCAAAACCAATATATGGTAATATTACCGACATGGAGATAGCAGATGACAATCCAACAATTAATGATGATGTGCATGATGACACCATAATGGATGATATGCGTGATATAGTACAAGATGAACCTCGCGAGGATGTTCAAGGAAATGCAGAAGAAGACAATAATGTGATTGTCAATGATATTGATGAAGTTATTGAGCAATATAGAAACACATCTGATAGTAGGATAGACTTATTTGTTTCGTTACCTCTTGGTAACATAGACCTAGAAGTAGATAGTTTAGCAAGGGCTAATCTCATTGAAGATGAGATGGATCATTCACTGTAACATACTTAATTTGCTTATTGATTCAATGTGTATTCCTAATTCTATGCTTTTTATCATGCGCACACGTGCATACTCAAGAATCAGTAGTCAATTTTAAAGCTAAATTGAATTTTCCATAATAAAAAGGAAGTATCTTTTATCATCTTCAAGTACGTAGAGAAATTACGAGATACATATTGCAATGCTTGCTACTAATTGTAAGGTTTCTGTCGCTTGCCGCTAATTACTTATATCAGGCTTGTCAACTAGAGGAACTGCCATTCATTAGAGAGCAATGAAAAAGTAATTATTAACTCTATTTTTTTAATTCAATGATTCAATGTGTATTCTTAATTCCATGGTTTTTATCATGCGCACATGTGCATGCTCAAGAATCAATTTCAGGTGGTTAAATAATTATTAACTTTGGTTTTTTAATTATGTGAATTGCTAATTTTAGGTGGTTAAATAATTGTGTGTTTGCTAGCGCGTCTATATTAGCATCTGTTTGCACGGATATATAGACTCAAAATTCGTGTCTATTTACACGCACTTATAGATGCTATGATAAACCCGCCCAACTTTGCATGTCTAACATGCGCGTCTATGCCTCGTTTTTGTTGTAGTGTTAGACAATTTTTGTCCATGCTAATGTAATAAATCTTTGAGATACAATAATGCTCTATTTGAATCCTCTTATTGTAGAATAGAATTGGAGACATACCCATACTATTAGTGTAATTTATATAAAATATCATATGTTTCATTGGTTCCAAAAACCTTTTCCAAAGTTGGCCAGGTTGAGTAGGCTCACAAAAGACCAAAATTACAACAAACAAAGCAGGAAGTTGAACACTAGTCTACATGGATGGAGCTTCTGCTAAGCATAGAGTCCACTCATCATCACTCTCCAACCTGGCTTTTGCAATGCAAGCCTCCTTAAAGTGTCATACACCACATTTTCAATAGTTCGCAAATCCTCAAAGGAAGTACAACCTTGAGATATTGTCAAAAGCATTAGTAAGTAGTAACACTTACCACAGCTGGGTACCACAACACTTGTCTTGGCACATTTTCTCTTGATCCAAACCTTTCATTGTGTATTCCATACCCAATGCATCACGAATTCTTGAAAAATAATAGTTCTAGACTTTTGGATACTCTCTATTACATTTTTATATGTATCCCGAAACATCACATAATTCTCACCAAGCAAGTGCACTTGTAAAAATTCTATATCTAGTTTCTCATTATGCAGTGGAAAATCAAATATTTGCCAACATGCCTCAAAAGTAGAGTCATATCTTGCAACCTAATAGCTTTCTATTTTATCTGCTTCATGAGCACTTATCTAATTTGTAATTAAAGCCACCCCAGCAGAGAATTTAATCATTGCACATCATGTCCCTTGTATATATATTTATACAAATATTTAATATTAGCCACTATTGAGTAGACCCCTATGTATGCATTATATCACCCAAAACCCATTTGTCATAGTGAGACACTTTAGGGAGCTTGAAAGGGTGCTCGTAGATTAGCAAAGTATGAGAATGTGGTAACATTTACTTTTGAAACTCAATCACACTAACATAACCTATGATATTCCTAAAGGGTTTCTCTTTCCATAGTGTATGCATCATACTAGAATGCTTTTTATGGAAATTTGAGTTATTAAATCAGAACGATCGTATGTACTTTGTCCAAGGAACAAATCATTAGTTATTATCTTTGACCAGTTTGGGTTCACTACAAGATACATGCCACATATTGACATTTAAAGTGATGCAAATATTCATTTTGAAATATACCCCTATCATTGCTAAAAGCATCGGTATATATGTCTCTACAAATCCGAAATAGCCATGCCAATAGTGACACATTTTGACACATATACCGATGCACATAGTGATACGTGCAGTAAATTAGCAACATGAATAGGCACAGTTTGTAGAGAAAAAAATTAGGTGGCATGATGCCCTGTGACCTCCCAGCACCATGTGTGTTGAATAATGTTCTATAAAGCAATTACATATTGAATACACAATCGTCATTAAGACAAGTGCATCATGAGATGTTGAAAAAAAAGGTCACTAATTCAATATTTAAGTAAGTACATTGATTCAATATTTAAATAAGCACAAGATTGATTATGACAAATCATAGAACTACATGGAACCATAGAGAGGAGAGTCCAAAACAAACATGGAAATGTATCTATAAATATCACCAAATGCAAGTTTATATAAAGGATGAGAAATAATATCTAAGAAATGATACATGGAAAGAGCCTACATGGATCATGGGGCCAAAAAAGAAAATGATGTGCACTCCATGAATCCAAGCAAATCTTATAGCTCCTCACTATTCGAAAGCTTGTCCTGATGCAATGGAGCATTGAATATATTGTACAATATAAACAACCAAAGATTAATCCACAATACATAATGCATCATAAAAAAGCTAATGAATGCAAACAAGAAAGTGGCTTAACTTACTAGGATGTTGTGCTCATACAATTTATCGATAAGTGCAGTGAGACCGTATCTCTTTGCATACAGAATCTCCAAACCTGTAGAATCGTGGTTTGTAGCGGAGCATTGCAAATAAAACAAAGTAGCATTGTTAGAAATAAGGTTGTTAATACAAGTGATATTCCAAATAAGAAAGTGAGAAGAACCAAAAGAAAACTTACAAAATCCTCTAAATAAGTGCTATAAAATCATATTGGGGAATATGGGAATTTCCCATAAGTTTGGGACACGTGGTCAAATCTTTGGATTTGTCATAACTTGAACACTTAACTCCAAATCAAGTAGTCCATAGCTCAATAGATTCCATTTTTCAACCAATGATAGGTCACATCATATGATTTTGAGAAACTTATGGGCATGTTATCCGGGTGCCATATTTTTAGTATTCAAAAAAGGGGAACTGGGAGATACCCAAACTCACTAATATTGTGTTCTATGGTCGCCACTCCCCAGATGATATATGACCCTTGCCTCCAATCGTACCCTCACTGCCTCTCGTCTGCTGTCGCCATTGTCTTGGAGAGTCTATGGCCTCTCCCATAGTCTCCACTAATCCTCTGTATCTAACTACTCAGGCTTTGAGGTACCACTCTTGATTGACTTGCATGCATTAGTTTGTCTATGTGACATATATGCACACATACAATCCATCATCCATTCCGTGGAAAACCTCTGTCATCGTAGGTATTGAAAACTCCTTATGCAAGGATGCTACAATATAGTCCTTGCTCCCCTTTGGTATATTCTTTCAATAGTCTAAAAATTTGTGCCTAAATACTTGTTGGTGTAGCTCTCGGGTAAGTTACTCATGAATATATGTGTGCATCACGTGGGTTCAAAATAAGGTGTTTTTCAAATACCATTTTTATACATTTTTTATATACAAAAGGATGTAATATAAAGGGGCTATTCACATATTTAATAAAAAATGGTTATATTTTCTTTAGAAAAATTTCACATATAAGGATATTTATAAATAGGCCTTGAACATATGTGATGTAGAGGATATACATATAGTAACTTCCCCGAGGCGCAACTTTACCATGCAAGCCATTATCCTTCTGCCCTCAACATTCATGATTACAACACTTGTTTTCTTATCTATGAGGTATCTGTATCCTACTGAGATATGTCTAAGGTACACTCTCTTTCACCTACAACCATGCTCTTGGGCATAGCCATGGGATTCTTATATATCTTACATACCTGGAGGGGTGATATCTCTCCGAATAGCACCCGTAAGGGGTACCACCAGTGCTGGGCGATTGGCCAAAACCTGGAGTCACGAGAATAGATATCCTTACATGTGTGACAAACCCTAGAGGTAACAAGTATTCACTAGACCAAGGAGGCAGGGAAACTGTATCGGTGCCTCCACAACACCGACACAAGCCTTTCTCTTACAAGAGCGAGGAGTAGCAACCATCGGTCACAAATCTGCATCTTCGTAGTACATCCTAGAAGCACTCCCTCCCTTCGAGGCCAGACTAGAGCATTGACTCTATCTAGTGGAGATCGAAGCATCATAGCATATTAGGGTAGACCATGTACAATGACTGGATGATGACAAAGACAACTCCTGGCCTGCCATATCTTTAAAGTAGACCATTTAATCTAGAGATATACATGTGAAGATCTCTTATAGCTCCTCATCTATCATCCCTCAACTCATCCTACTCTTTTTTGTGGATATCATCAAAGGTAACTTGCAAAGTTAGAAAATGATGTTAGCATAATCAATATAAGGATTTAGGTAAAGCACGATAATATAACTATGCAAAAAAGTATGTTAATTGAAACACATACACTAAATAATCCTTAAAAGCAAATTATCAATGAATTGAGCAAGTGAATGCAAATAGAACTGGACCTATCGCTCCATGTCAAACTCTTGGCATCGCTCGGCGTACACTAGAAGGTCTATATATAGGTCTCCAAAGAAAGAGGAGTCTACTTCATTCTCAAATTATTCTTGGCATGTTGTCTCTTCACCTGCATTACCCGTGCTTGTCTCATTTGCATGCTCTAAGCCCTCCTTGCCGTCCACCCCCTGCAACACCAACCCCTCTACCTTCATACTCTCCTTGTCTGTGCTAGGGACATTGATATCATCATACACTCGTGCACTTTGAGGTGTTGATGGCAAAACATGCCACCATCAAGGTTGCCAAGGATTTGGATAGAAGACTACAAGTTCAATATCACATTTAAGTGTGTTACAAAGACTGAATCAACATTTGTGACTATTCCATACAATGAAAAAATTAATAAAAAATGTAATGCACCTGCTCACAATGACTCAATAAGACAAAAATGTTGTACAGATCATTCCATATTTTCTCAAAATCTACCTCTAGAAATCTAGATGGACCTCACTGTACAATTGCCCCAACTCCTTCTAATACCACTTTAAACCATTGTACATCGAATATGATCATGGAGAAGCTATGGTAATCCACTGAGATAATACTTTACAAGTTGCCAAAATACTCCATCTCATCTACTAGAGTATTCAGATTTGTGGTCTGTAGTTGGCTCTCTTGCTCAAACTTTGTCCTGACACCACAGTCCATTGTGGAGGAGCATATTTTGTCGATGTGCTCAACTTGAAAATATTGCCCATGCCACCCTACTACACTATAGATTTTGTAATGTATCTCAAAATAGTTAGGTTAGTTATTGTGTATAAAATCTAGATATAAGGACAAAGAATGCATACGGTCATCTTTGGATTATATCCCCTCGAGAACTTTAGCTCCTCCCTAGAGACCTCTACCCCTTTGCGTGTGCGTAAGTACTACAGTCAAAGATTTATGCAACCACCTCATAGGCATAAACCATGGTATATCCTCCATGCCCTTGGAATATCAAACAAGTCGATGGTGTGTACTATGTCAAAATTTTGATCATGCTCCCTCTCCCTCTCTTTTTCCCTGCTCATACTTAGTGAGCCACTTCTCCATGAATGCATGATGCAAATTACAGAAACAATTCACTTTCTCCTTCATAGCATTGTCCATCCACTTTTCTATCTCATTTCCAATCACCACATCTCTTGCCAATCTATCATCATCATTCATTGCCCATAGCATACTGTTATTTGAATCTACCATTGGTGGCGGCCACTCTGAAATATGCACTAATGCCTCCGATACTAGTCAAAACTTTAGCCATGCTGCCTTTTCGCCGCGATGGTTTTCATGAAAAGCGCTCCAAGAAGAATATACATGGCATATGGATGGGTCCTACAATGTCCACTTCATCCAAGAGATGTACCAGGAGGTAAGTTTGTATCATGATTATGCTTGTGAGTAAGTACTTCTCAAGGAGAGAGACCATCTCCATCACTCCCCACCTTGCAGATTCAATAGAGGATAACTTGATCTCCTTCTCTGAGATTCATTGCATTAAATTTGACAAATTATAAATTGCCAAGCGTATTTCTAGAGTAAAAACTATCAAACTTACATGAGTCCTTGATATATCATGAGTTCTTCATGGCTCGTGACCTTCGAGAGTCTAAATGTTGCCTACACAATGGACATGCATGATAACTTGAGGTAACTAGACGTGTCACAATATCCCTATCTAGTCAACACAAACTTGAACGAGCTATATTAGATATCAGAAACAAGAATGGAAGTCCACTTACCTGAGCACTCCTTGAATCCTGGAAAGTCATGCATGGTCCACATAAGAATGGCTCGTATATTAGCAGACCACCGACCGTTATGCTTACTAGTGTCTTCCACAATGACCCCCTCCTCTCACAAAATCTTGAGCTTATCAACTAATGGATGGAGATAGATGTCCATGTTCTTGACTTTATAGCACCTCTAGGAATGAGCAAGCTAATGATTAGGTATTCTTTCTTCATAGAAAGACATGGTGAGATGTAGTTTACAAGGACTATAGGCCACAAACTATAAGACATTGAGCAGAGACCAAATGCATTCACGCATCCATAGCAAGATCGAGCCAAAGATTTCTAGGCTCTCAAACAAAGAGTGGAAAGGTGGAGTCAATGTGGCTCCATGCACATGAATGTGCTGATATTCATTGGACTCCATGTGTGGATCTATTTTTTGTATTCATATTGTTAAGCTTACCATGCCTAACATACAAAACATGTGACATATATGCAATATAAGTGAAAAGTGTCTGAGAACCTTCTAAGAGATGGTTTGCCCTTACAAGTCCTGTCGACGATAGCTGTGAGCACCACACTTTGGGCATGTCTCCATAGTCTCATAGTCTCCTCAAAACAACACACAATCATTGACACATGCATGGATGTTGTTGTAGTCTATACCAATAATTCGTAAGTAGCACCAATCGTGCATCTTCACGAGAGTCAAGCATTGCATTTCTAGGTGGCAACATGTCATGTTTTAGCAACTTGAAAAAAAAATCAAGTACCTTTGAAGAGCATGAAATTTTTTTTTATAATGAAGTCAAAGATAAAGGACCATAGTATATACCTGAACAACTCGGTCACACTCGCATTGCTTCATCCATACTTTGCCTATACACTTAGGATTGCAAGTAGCATCCTTAAATGAGATATCAGCACCCATCATATAATGGTAGGGGCACCTCCTCTCTCAATAGATTAGATAACTCCACATCCATGGGAAGTAATGCATCGATCATTGTCTCCATCTCAAGCTCCAAGATTCAAGAAAGGTTTGAAAGGCCCACCATGTCTTTTGGTATCGAGGGCGTAGTTAGTAGCATGCCTTCCAATTGGTTTATCGACTCAATGACTCCATCCATCACACACCCACAAACTCTTCTTACAGGCCATAATAGGTGCATTCCTTGGGATAGAATGCCACCTCAGGATCTTGGATGTTACAGCCATAATCGTTGTCCATTTTATCTATGCAATGATAGACAATATGTTTTTGTTTTCCTCATTATTTCTCTTTACCCATTTTATTCTTTACTTTTCTTTCTCACTCTCTATTCTTATCTTTTCTCCATCTCTCTATTTCTTTCCCATCCACCTCTCCACAAACAAAAGTAAATAGAAAAAATAAAAAGCTTTCAAAACAAAGAAATGTGAAGCAAGGTCTCCCTCCCTCTCTTTATCTTGCTCTTTATCTCCATCTCTCTTTCCCTGTCCCTCCCTCCCTCTATCTCTTATTATTTTTGTTTTTCCTTTCCATCTCTTTTTCTATCTCCTTTCATCTCTCTATAACTCTCTTTCCCCCTTCTCTCTCTCTCTCTCTCTCTCTCTCTCTCTCTCTATATATATATATATATATATATATATATATATATATATATATATATATATATATATATATATATATATATATATATATATTCTCTTTTCCTCCATCTCTCTACTTTCCTCTTTCTCTTCCCTCTCTCTATTTTTATCTCTCCTATCTCTCTACTCTCTCCCTCTTTTTCTTTCTTTGTTTCTCTCTCCTCCTCTCTCTCCTTTCTTTCTCCCCTCTCTCACTCAACGCATCTCTCCATAAACAAAATTAAAGAGAGAAAACAAGAAACTTAAAAAACAAAAAAATGAAAAGTAATGTCATGTCTTCTTTCCTCTCTTGATCTCTCTCCCCCCTTTTCCTCTACTTTTCTCTCTTTCCCCTTTCTCTCATTTTCTCATTGTTTTTAGTATTTCTCTCTCCCTCTGTCTCTCTCTCTCTCTCTCTCTCTCTCTCTCTCTATTTTTATTGTTTCTTACATGTGTGTGTGTGTCTTTATTTGTCTCTCCCTCTTCCTCTCTTCTTTTCACTCCCCTTCCTCTCTTTCCCTTGCCCTTCTTTTTACCACCTCCCTCTCTCTTCCTTCCTTGTCTCTCCCTTCCCTCTGTCTCACTTCCTTTTCTCTCCTCCTCTCTATTTTTATCTCGCCTCCCTCTCTATCTCTCCATTATAACAAGAGTGTTTTAACATGTGCATATGAATGAGTGCATTTAACAATAATATACATAAGTCTAAATTCTTTGTGTGTATGCCCTAGTGGTATGGTGCTTAGTTTTGAGGGACACGAGTGCTATGTTTGAGGTGTGAACAAGTGCTTAAACTTATTAAGAAGTGAGCTAACACATTATGTTCATGAGTGCATGTGAAAGTATGTCCACTAGTGTATGTGCATTGAAGTGAACGAATCATGATTACCATATGTTGTATGCATGAGTGCATAATAGAAGTATACAAACGTGTGATTCATCGAATGTGCACTAGTGCAATAATTACCATGTGCTTGAGTGCATCAATATGTGCATGAGTGAGATGAAACAAACATATGGATGAATCAATTGGAAGCTA
This sequence comes from Lygodium microphyllum, assembly GCF_053477565.2. Classification (NCBI taxonomy): domain Eukaryota; kingdom Viridiplantae; phylum Streptophyta; class Polypodiopsida; order Schizaeales; family Lygodiaceae; genus Lygodium; species Lygodium microphyllum. The sequence goes on along the minus strand of NC_141135.1, from coordinate 156,555,482 downwards.
TGGGAAAAGGTTGATGAATAAGAATACTCATGTGCACAACTACAAGTTATTGTGTGCTTGTGTATGAGTCAAAACTAGCATGTGTGTACGATTAGCGTGGGTAGCATGTGCACAAACAAAGATCAATGACCTAAACCAAGTCGAGGCCACTTGGAGCACATGAGATGAATTAGTACCAAAATGGAGTGATCGTGAGCCTATGCAGTCAAGAGCACACGATGGGATGGCATGATGCAAAATCCCTCAAAGTATGTAGCTCAAGGCCAAGGATGGTTGGTCCATCTAGCTCAATAAAACCCTAATTATCCTAATCATCACAATCTAACATATAACTAGCCTTACCAAAATGACTATGCCACCTATTGAAACCTTACTAAGATGCCTACAAATGCTACCAATATTTAGGCTGATGTAGAGTTAAACATAAAATTGCATCTAATGCTTTCAACAATGATTCAACATGCATGGAAACCATTAAGCAATTACTACAAGGAGAAGCACAAAAATAGCATACATGATTGATGAAGATGATGATGAGGTTGAGCAGAGATGGTAAGACTTTGCAATTGTAGCATGATGGAGGTCACAATATTGATTATCAACGTTTGGCCACTATGACAATCCTCCTTCTTGCCACAAAAACAATTGTTTTGTTGCTTCAATGTTTGTTATTCTACTTATCACAAGAACTTAGAAAAAACAACAAAAGTTGTAAGGATGAGTTGCTTTTTCTTTCTCTTTATCTTTTCAACCAATATAGTAAACTCTTAATTTTGTGCATTCATTTAGGAGGCCTTATGTATGTGGGTTTTTTTTAAATTCTTTTTGTATTTTTTTAGTTTCCTCTTGTGTTTTTTGTACTTTTTGTGTTTCTTCTAATCTAATATTGTGTTTTTTTAAAAAAATCAAAACTATTTATTTTCACTTCCACAAATTAATACTTGTCTTGTGCAGCAAGTTGCAACGTCGCATGGCTTTGTTTTTAAAACACAAGATAGATTTGCCACCCCTTGGAACAAGGTTGGCAGGTTCTAAGTACAAGCTTAATTTGCAAGAGGATGAGTAGTCATCTTGTTACATCACCCTTCTGTGAGGCTGAGTTGCCAAGTTAGGGTAACTATGAATTGCCTAGCAAGCAATTGACCAATCAAGTTAGGGCCACGAGGTTGCCCAAGATATATTGTCTTAGTGTAAGGAACCTAAGGTGTTTGTTAATTTGGGTTAACATGGTATAAACCCTAACCCAAGGATAAAAGGGTAAACAAACAACAAAACCCTTAGGGAACTTGCCAAGTCACAATTGATCCCGAATTGATTGTTGGATGCATTCGGAGAAGAAGATTCACACCTTACCAGTTGGTCACTGGATTGATTGTGTTGTATAGTTAGGAGTACTATTTGTACTTCTTTGCTCAAGGAATTAAATCTAAAAAAATAATTAATGCTTCAGGTTGAAGGCCTGGAGGGAGGGGCAGCCTCAGTTACCCCCGACTACCTATCCAAGGGGGTTGTTAGCCGCACCAGGTACATGGACAGAACCCACCACGAGAGGTCTCTTCGTGGGTGCTACTTGGAGCAGGAGGACGCTTGGGTGCTAGGGGGGAATCTGGCCGTAAATCCTTTGCCTCCGGATCCTGCACAAGAGGCCGATGTGACTCGAGATTGGATCTCGAGGCCCGTATACTAGTCTACGGGTGGAAACTTGGATTAGTAATCCCTGAGGATTGCTGGATTGACTTTGGGCAGATTATGAATTGCCTTCAAGCGGATTATGGATTAGCCTTCAGGCTGGATTATATGATGTATTTCAAAGACTGATAAATAATATCAATTGTTGAAAAGGAACTTGTTTGACATTGTTTTTCTATGTCAGTGCTAAGATTACGTGAAGGAGCTGGTGAATAATTGGCTAATTAAAGAAGTTATTTTTGCGTGTCAAACTAAATGTGATAGGTAATTAGATAACTAAAGCAACCCCGAGGAAAGTGCAGTGGATGTGACCATGGGTCCGTCCTACGGAAGGGTGGTCCAAGTTGGCCAGGAATTTTTCTCGAAGGAAATTGACAACAACGTACAATGACCTAGAATCTAGAGTACTAGAGTCCCGATTTATGCTATTTTAGGGGAATGAAATGGGACCATGCCTTACGGGCAGAGAGGTCAAGCTTTGCATTCCTCTCGTTTCCCATTCTCCTTGAACGAAGTGTAGCATGGATCCGCTTCGACCCTGACGTTTCTGCGTAAAGTAGTTCTCGACGCAAGCTATTGTTCTAGGAATTTGACCACTAGAAAAACCTCGATTCAGGTCGGTCCTAAGTGGGAACGGATGGAATGCTTCTGCTTCATGGTAGACTCGGGAAGACCTGGATCGTAAACACCGTGACATTCCGTGGGAGTGCTGGGCAGCGCTTTCTGGACTCTCTTTTCAATGGGCTACTAAGATGTGTCCTACAAGTGAACAGGTGGACACGTTACAGTTGGTATCAGAGCGAACCAATGAAGGATTTTTCTTTTACAAGGAAACTTAATAAGGAGAAATAGAGCAAATGTTGATGTTAAGAACATTTGTTTACTTACTTATCGATGCTGACCTGCAGAGTCGCGAAGCATGGAACATATTTTTGGTGCTCCAAGTTATGTTTATGACTGCGATGCGTGCTTGGACTTATCGATGAAGGCTCAATATGATGAATATCCTAGACCGCATCTACAATCCTTCACCCCTCTACGTGGAATAGAGATGGACGAGTGATTCAGGAATTTACTACATAGTTTCCCACGGACTTGCGTACCTTCAGACCAACTTGAAGAGAATCCAGTGGATGGAGGACTTAAAGATCGTGAAGTTGTTCATATTTGTTGAGGCTCACGCAAACACAACCCTTCATGTCGGCGGTCGAAAGGTCAAGCAGAACACGTATGTGTACAAGGAAGTGACTCGAATAATCCTTGCCCGACAGAATCAAGGTGTTGGGACGTTATGAAAAGAACGGGCATCAAAGGAAAGGATACCCTAATCTTCCTATGACCTATCGATTCTTGAAAATCCATGATCCCAATCCATATTATTACTCAGTTCCCATAGCTAAATGTAACACAATATTATTCTTCACAAATTAATGTATCAGCTTGTTCCATTTTCCCAAAAAAATAATTGTATTTGAAAGGGCTATGCCCATATGAATGAAATAGACTTTTTATCAATGATTGTCTTGACTCTGAGTATTGATAAAGAAGTTAAGTGATTAGGTCACTTGGCTGAAAGCTGAACTGGGCATGTAAAGTAGCGTGGGAAATGTTTAGCAAGTTTTTAATGTAAAGAATTTTAAATACCCAGGCACAACCTCAAGTGCAAATTCCTAGTCCGACCCCTACACCAAGTATGGCCGTGATTCAGGAGAAGAAGTTTCTTCTCAAGCAAATCAAGCCACCAGAATTTGATGGCAAGGGAAGGACCATCCAAACTGATACTGAGATTTGGATCGAATCCATGGAGGATTATTTCAAAGCAGCAGGTACTGCACCCACTAATCAAGCGATGCTCGCCAAATTGAAGCTTACCGGTGAAGCAAGACTTTGGTGGAAGCAATGGTGCAGAGACCAAGGAATCTCGGAAGGGTCTATTACTTGGGAGAAGCTAAAAAGAGCTGTGTGAGGAAGATATCTACCACCTGCCTACTGCACGCAGAAGATGAACGAGTTCTATGAACTGAAGCAGCTTGGTCTATCTCTTGATGCTTACTATTCAAAATTCATCTCTCTTTTGAAGTATGCGTCACAAATGCATATAACACAACATGTGTCGAAGTTTTGTGCCGGATTAAACCCACCTATAAACACCCGCCTTGAATCAATGTGCCCAATAGACCTTCAGGATGTGCTCATTCGAGCTGCACCCATAATATAGGAGCTGCAAACCAGGCCAACAAATAACAAGACTTGGTCTTATAAGGATCAAAACAAGGGAGTGTATAGGTCCCAGGCGAAAAGAGTGCAAGGCCAAAATCCGGGACAAAGGAAGAAAGCCAAGGCTAACATTGTCAACAATTTTGTTCCTACCCAAGGTAATGGCCGCAATCTCTGTTGCTTCCATTGCAACAAGCCCGGTCATTTTAAAAGGCAGTGTCCCAAGATTAACGAAGGACAACGTCAAGGACCATCCCAAGAAACCGTCCGTGGCCAAGGAGCCGCCATCATGGCTAGAGGAAGAACCTCTAGCGTTGCCAACAAGGAACTGTATGATGAAGAAGACCCAACCATGGAAGCTGACTTTGAGAGGGCAACAATTCATGTCGCTCTTCACAAGAAAGGCTTGAATTGCCAATTTTCGGTGATTCAAACCCCATCGGATTATCAAGATAAAAGCTTCAAAACCTTGATTGATTGTGGCAGTACACATTCCTTTATTTCACCAACTTGTGCAAAAAGATTAGGAATAGCCACAATAGATGCACCTACCTTACTTGTGGAATTAGCGAATGGTCATGAGGTCACTTGTACCAGGCAAAGTGCTAAGGTGAGTCGACTTTCGTCAGATTCAGGGTTATGAACCTAGATATCCACGAGTGTTTGCTCAAAATGGATTCGCTTAAACCTAATGATGCCCACATTCACTGTGGAAAGGGCCAAGTTTCCTTTCAAAATTCTGAAGGGGAATTGGTCACAACTCAAGGAGAGGCTGGGAAGCCAAAAATTCAACTGGCCAAAGCATCTCGGATAATAAAAGGAGTTAGAAAGGGGCTACTTGTCTATTTGATTAAGCTAAATAAGCTAGATGAGAATCACAAGTCTAGGGAAGAACCTTCATGGCTAAAGGAGTATGCAGACGTATTTCCTGAAGAGCTGACAGAAATCCCTCCTCAAAGGGAAGTTGATCATGAAATCAAGCTAGCGCTAGGAACTGCACCAATCGCAAAGAGGCCATATAGAATGTCCATCCCGAAAGAGATTGAGCTGAAGGAGCAACTCAAGCAATTGTTAGATCAAGGCTACATCCATCCTAGCAATTCACCATGGGGAGCTCCAGTGCTATTCCAGAAGAAGAAAGATGGGATACTTCGTCTATGTATTGACTACAGAGGGTTGAATCAATCAACCATTAAGAACAAATACCCCATTCCAAGAATAGATGAACTTCTTGACTGTCTTCAAGGTGCGAAGATATTCTCCAAGATAGATCTTATGTCTAGATATTACCAGATAAGAATCAAGGAAAAAGATATCTCTAATATGGCATTCAGTACAAGGTATGGGCACTTTGAGTTCCTAGTCATGTCATTCGGGCTGACAAATGCACTTGCTACCTTCAATAGGCTAATGCAGGATATCTTTAGGCCATACCTTGATGACTTTGTACTTGTCTTCTTTGACGTTACCCTAGTCTACTCCAAATAGGAAGAAGATCATGAACCCCAGCTTCACATTGTCCTTGAAATAATGAGGGCACACAAGCTTTATGCCAAGAAGAATAAGTGTGCATTTTTCAAGCGACAGATTGAATATCAGGGATTCATCGTATCAGCAGAAGGAATCTCAGTGGATCCGACCAAGGTCAAAGATGTTCTTGAGTGGCCAACACCAACAACTATCAAAGAAATACATATTTTTCTTGGATTGACACGATGGTACAGGGTCTTTATAAAAAACTATGCCTTGATTGCAGCACCTCTGATGGATCTGCTAAAGAAGCAAACACCAATTGTACGATCAACTACTAAACAATCTAGCTTTGATAAACTAAAGCAAAGCTTGGTATCAGCACCTATCCTAAAACTTTCAGACCTTAGTAAGAAGTCTGAAGTAATATCTGATTCTAGCACACTTGCCTTGGGATGTGTACTTATGCAAGAAGGTCATCCTGTAGCATACTCTTCAAAGAAATTGAAGAGCCATGAAAGGAACTATGCTACCCATGATCTAGAGTTGTTAGTTGTCATCCATGCTCTCAAGCTTTCGAGACACTACTTGCTGGGTAACAAGTTTACCTTAGTGATGGATCATAAAAGTCTCAAATGGATTTTTACCCAGAATGAGCTCAACATGAGGCAACGTTGATGGATTGAAGTGCTTGAGGAATATGATTTCGAAATCAAATACCGGCATGGAAAGGAGAATGTAGTTGCCAATGCACTCAATCACAAGGCATTTTTGAATTCTGTGATTTTACAAGATCCATCAACAGTTAGATCTTTAGCCACAAAGGTATCCATGCCAAACAACCCAATTATTGAGCTAGCTAGAGAAGAGGCATGCCGTGATCCAACCTACGAGAAATTGCTAAGGGAGATCCCCATCAAGGATCAAGACCCGAAGCTACAGGCAAAGTATCAAGAATTCTCTATCAATAGTGGACTTGTCTACTATAGAACGAGATTATGTATACCGACAAGCTAGTCACTCAAGCAGAAGATACTTTGTGAAGCCCATGACTCCCCTATCTCAGGACATCCTGGCTATGCCGAGACCCTCAATGCAGTAAAAAAGAGCTATTATTGGGAGAGGCTTAAAGGTGACGTTCTCAAATATGTCACTGATTGTTTGTCTTGCCAATGCATTAAGGCCGAACATGTCAAAATACCAAGGAAGTCAAGAGGATAATTGCTCTACATCCACAGTTAATTTAGGGCCGAAATATTCACCTCCCTCTACTAACTCTGTATCTCTCGCCCAATATAGCACTCTTCTTTGGCACTCCTGGGGCAAATTAGGAAAATACTCCCTTAGAAAAGAGATTGTGTATTCACTCATAAATAACACCTAGGATTTAAATACCCTAGCAAAATTGATCACCCGTTCGAGCGCACTTGGCTCCCGGCAGACGCACCAAAAAATGACTGGCCAAAGACCAAGCCACTTTTAACCCGGATGTCAAGCCAACTCCTAGGAGTTGTCGCACTGAATAGGTGATATTGATAACTAATTTCTATGATTTTTTCTAGCCTTCCTCAATAGTTACGACACTCGTTTGTAGTAGTCAAACTATAGATATCTAAACTCCAGTAAACATACTTAATCTCACACTTCGTTTCTTTTCAACCTTTTTCAGCTAGGTCTTTATATGGGGCACTAAAACGCTAACCTAGGATAACTACAGTTTCCCTCCATCTTTCAGGAGCGGCTCCTTATAAATTTCTCCTGCCATACTAGTGGCGGTTTATCCAAGAAGCTTTGATGTTTGACTTTAAGAAGTTTGTTTCATGGTGTAGATCCCTTGGATCTATTTGAATACCCCCATTTAAATTTCCTTTTATATTTCTCTTCTCCGAAAGATTAGAATTAATTCATTTTATTTATTAAATAACAGCAAACATTCAAATCAAAGCATCTAGCGTTCTAAAAACCCATAAACTTTAATCCCTTGATAAACGTTTCTCCACTCCATACTGCAATTTCGTCATTGCTTTTTAGTATTTAAATACTTAATTCGTTTTGCGAGTATGACGTCCTTTCCTTCTTTCTCTTCACTAAATATCAATCAGGATAAAAACAGATACTCTCTCTCTCTACTCTAGCGATAAACAAATACATAATTCATTTTAAATCCCCATATTTCCGTTTAATTTATCAGTTAGTCCTAGTGGCCCTCCACTCTTAATCACAATCATCACATGACTTCTTTTTTATATAAACAAAATGTAGATCTTAAATATGGATGCTGAGGCTTTCCCTCATGCCATCAAATAATTATTTTATTACGTTTTTTATATTTGTAAATTAAATTTAATGCACAGAACTCACAGCAGCAGTCACAAGATATTAGTGGACCTGGAGCGTCCTCTAGCAGTGGTTCACATTCTTCGCCATGGACAGGCAGATTGAGATTAGGAGAATCTTCTCAAAGCAATGCAAATAGTGGTATGCAGATATCACAAAAAGGAAAAGAGAAGGTAGATCAGCCCATGTTTGATGTGAATGCAGGTCACTCTTATGTGGATGGTGAATCCAGTGGCTCAGAACAGAGCATTGATGATGGATTGGGTATTCCTTCTATTGTTACACTTGGAGTAAGGAAGACCAGGGATGTTTTGAGAGCACCTGGGAGTGAACCTACTTTGCGCAGGTCTACCAGAGCTAGGTATCCTGTGGATAGGCTGAAATATGATGGATTTACAGCCATTCACTATGCATATATGGTCAAAGTGATACAAGAACCAGAACCCACTTCTTTTGAGCAAGCCATGGGAAAAGAAAAATGGGAGAAAGCCATGGATGAAGAAATGGATGCCTTGGAAGCAAATGCTACATGTGTCAAGAATCGCGTGGTGGAGGGGGTTGCTCAAGATGCTGCGCCGAACACACACAGAATGCACAAGGAGAAGCTCACTCAAGAGACAAGAAGAGAGATGGAGGCCAAAACGTTTTCTTGCTGATTTCTTCTTCTTCTTTCACACTCTTTACAATGTACACAAAGTATAGATAAGATACAACATAAAAGGAAAGTGGCCTACTAAGTCAAACAATGCATAACCGACTACACTAGTCGACTGGCGCTATAACTATGCCAGCTGTAAATAGGTGTAACAACCTGAATATAATAAGTAATGAGTCAGTGGCCATGTGAGAGTCATAATGACCACCGACGTGCTAAGTGTAGACGTGTGGACCCATCTAACCAGGCGGTCCATCATCCATGTCCACATGTGTTGAGCTTGCCATCTCAACACTCCCCCTCAAGCTCAACTGCATCTCTGCAACTCCAAGTAAGCTTCGAAACTTTTGAAACTTCTCTGTACCCAATGCCTTCGTGAAGATATCAGCTATCTGATCGTGTGTGCTGACATACACCAAGTCAATCTCACCTGCTAGTACCTTCTCTCTCACAAAGTGGTAGTGCACCTCAATATGTTTTGTCCTGGCATGGAACACAGGGTTCCTAGCCAACTGTATACTGCTCATGTTGTCACAATAAATGACAACTGGACCTTCCACCTGGACATCCAAATCAGCCAATAGCTTTTGCAGCCATACTACCTCACATGCTGCAACAGCAGCACCTCTATACTCAGCCTCTGTACTCGACAAAGCAACTGTAGATTGCTTTTTGCTGCTCCATGCAACTGCTGCACTACCAAGAGAGAACATGTATCCGCTGGTAGATCTTCTATCAGACATACTACCAGCCCAATCTGCATCTGTGTATCCAAACACCTGTACATCTGTACCTGCCTCATAGAAAAGTCCATAATGTAATGTGGACTTCACATATCTCAATATGCGTCTGACTGCATCCAAATGTGGCTTTCTAGGTACTTGCATAAACTGACTCACAAGACCAACAGCATAGCTCAAGTCTGGCCTTGTAATGGTCATGTAGATCAAACTCCCCACTATCCTCCTGAACATAGTAGGGTCTTCTATCTCATCCCCAACATCAGCACTCAGCTTTACATTCTGCTCCAATGGGACTGAAAGTGGTTTGCATGCAGTCATACCATACTTGGACAACATATCCAAGCCATACTGTCTTTGGAACAGCCATATACCATCATCACATCTGATCACCTCAATGCCAAGAAAGTACCTTAGCTCACCTAAATCCTTCATCTCAAACTTCATCTTCAAATAGCCCTTAACTTCAGCAATCCCACTATCACTATCGCCTGTAATAATCAAGTCATCCACATAGATGACTATGATGACCAAACCTGCATCTCCCTTTCTCACATAAAGTGAGTGATCAGCATCAGAAACATAAAAGCCAATATTGACAAGATACTCTCTGATCTTGTCAGACCATGCTCTTGGTGCTTGCTTGAGCCCATAGAGTGCCTTCTTCAACCTGCACACATACGTGGGATGCTCTAAATCTTCATAACCTGCTGGCTGATCCATATACACTTCTTCCTGCAAATCACCATGCAAGAAGGCATTCTTTACATCCATTTGCTGCAACCTCCAACCTTTGGCTGCTGCCAAAGCAATCACACATCTGACAGTTGCCATCCTAGCAACTGGACTGAAGGTTTCATCATAATCTATGCCATATGTTTGGGCATAGCCTTTTGCAACCAGCCTAGCTTTGTACCTGCTAATAGAACCATCTGCATTGTGCTTAATCTTATAAACCCACTTACATCCAATAGCTTTCTTTCCCTTTGGCAATGATACTAGATCCCAAGTCTTATTGGCCTCTAATGCAGCCATCTCCTCATCCATTGCTGCATCCCAATGAGCATGACCAATAGCCTTCTCAAAACATGTGGGCTCAACATCCTCAACTAGTTTCACCATATAAGCATAATGGTGAGCTGCATAACCCTCAAAACCAAATCTTTTAACAGGGTATTTCACCCTGCTAGACCTGCGTACCACTGGATCACTCAATGGAGTCTTTGCATTAACACGTGCTCTCTACACACCTGGAGTCCTCACTGAAGGAATGCCAAGCTCATCATCCAAGCTCTCTGAGCCACTGGAGTCTCCATCAAGAACTACATCAATGCCTTCTGACACTTTATTCTTTCCTTTGTCTTTACCTGTAGTGCTACTAGATGCACTCGAAGATGTAGAGGTACTCCTTAGTCTCCCAGACCAAGGACTACCAGATGATGTCTCTGGTCCACTAAGAGTCCGTGATTCTTTCCTTTCAGCCTGCACATGAGTGTCATGATCATCATCAACATCCAATGCATCACCACTAGATGCATATCAACTGCTCATTTCATCAAAGATGACATCCCTGCTCACTCTGAACTTACATGTGACAGGGTTGTAACAGCGATACTCTTTTTGCTCTAAAGAGTATCCAATAAAGATACACTTTTCAGCCTTTGGATCCAGTTTCTTCCGCAACTCATCTGGCACATGAACATACGCAATGCAGCCAAATACTTTCAAGTGTGAAACATCAGGCTTCTTACCTGTAAAACATTCTTCGGGGGTTATACCATGAACTGCAGCTGTGGGAGTTCTGTTCATAATATAAACAGCAGTATGAACAGCCTCAGACCAAAAATGCTTAGGCATATTCTTTTCAGCCATCAAGGCCCGTGCAACTTCTGCAATATGCTTGTTTTTCCTTTCTGCAACCCCATTTTGCTGTGGGGTATACCTGCATGTGAACTATCTCTTTATCCCATGAGACCTCAGAAAATCACTGAACTCATTTGAGAGGTACTCTCCCCCTCCATCTAACCTCAGGCACTTTACTTTCAAGCCTGTTTCTCTTTCAACTGTAGCCTTGAAAGTTCTAAAGTGCTCAAAAGCTTCACTCTTTTCCTTCATAAAATATACCCACAGCTTTCTAGAACAATCATCAATGAATGTGACAAAGTATGAACTGCCTCCAAGAGATACATTTTGTGTAGGCCCCCAAATGTCTGTATGCACAACATCAAGGATATTTCTGCTTACATCTCTGTCATGTGAAAAGGGTCGTCTTGCCTGCTTACCAAACTGACATGCTTCACATACCTTCTGAAATTCTGCAACTTTAAATGTAGGCAAACCTGTAACCAACCCTTTGGACTGCATTAATTTCAGCCTTTGTACATTTGCATGTCCAATGCATTTGTGCCAAATTTCAATGTCTGCAACAACACCTTTTCCTTTGGCATACATAGCAGCATTCATAGTAGGAATTCCAGCATCTAGAGTGAACATACGTCCAACTCTACTTCCCTTTGCTACCAACCTGCACTTGTCATTGAAGTCTTCTACAAAGCAGCCCTTTGCATTAAATCTGACTTGCAGCCCTTGCTCTACCATTTGACCGACTGACACCAAGTTCTTTGTAATAGATGGCACATGCAATACATCTGAAAGACTCTTTGTCTTACCATCATGCAAGGACAAGGGAACTTTTCCAATGTGTGAAATTGGGTGGCATGAGTCATCACCCGTCTGCACATAGCCTGCATTCTGCAAATCCTGCATCTCCCCAAACCATTCTGCATGGCTGGTCATATGATTGGATGCACCTGAATCAACATACCAAACATCTTCATGTGTTCCCTTTCCTGTAACAGCATTCAGCATATGCTGCATAACGAACAAACGTTCATTTTTATCTTCATTCTGTCGTGAAGACGATACATAGTTTCCTTGCTGCAACTTACCACTGCGGATATCATCTCTCTTAGCATAACATTGGGCTGCAATATGACCTGTTTTGCCACAGTAGTGGCACACAATACCAGAGTTGTTAGAACCTCTGTTCTGCCATCCACCTCTTCCTCTAAAGCTCCCCCTGCCTCTAAAGTTACCACGACCTCCTGAAACCTGCATATCGCCAAATTGCTGATTCAATCTGTTTTGCTGGTTGTCACTACCACGTCCTGTACCACGGCCTGTTGAAGAGAACCTGCCACGTCCCCTTCCTGAACTGGAGTAGAAAGCTTGGACCTGTTCACCACTTCTTTCAGGTGTCTCACTCTGCATGTTGATCTCTTCAGTGATCATAAGGGAGACCAACTCATCGAAATCTGGAAATGGCTTTCTGACATATACAGAAGTTACAAAAGACTTCCAAGCCTTTTCATTGTTAAGTCCACCCAAGGTAGATGACACCAAATCATCATCATCGGGCATTGCATCAATCGCTGCCAATGCATCTGCAATGCTTCTTACCTTCAGTGCATACTCATTGATAGACATCTTCCCTTTCTTCAATGTATTCAACTCTTGCTTGAGTTGAATCTTTCGTGCCTTTGTATTTACAGAAAACATACTTTCAAGTATGGTCCAAGCTGCATATGAATTCTCTGCATTTCTAATGTGTCCCAGCATATTATTGTCAATTACTGCAGACAACCAATACATGACCTTTTTATCCTTTGCATTCCATTCCTTCTGTGCCTTTGTCTCTTCTGCAGTTGGAGGATCACTCATCTCCGGTTCCTTTTCTTCACCTGAAACAAACTCGTAGAGGCCTTTTCCAATAAGGAAGTTCGTGACACGGAACTTCCATGAAGGGTAGTTGTTCTTGTCGAGCTTCTCAATGATAGGGCTTCCACTGTTCTCTGCCATTATCACAAAATTAATACCAACAGCAAGTAAATCTTCTGCAACCCTGGACCTGTAGTGCATAGCAATACACCAGACAGCCTTTTTAACTGTCTGCTCAACAATACATGCAATCTGCAACTTTTTTGCAGATAAACCTTGTGTTTACTCACTGGTAAACACCTTTGAACTTACAGATCTGAAATCTGTAACCTGCGCACCCACGTTCGGTCAATACAGTCGAAGTCACAGTGTACCCCGAAACTGCTGTCCGCAACCTTGCGGCTCTAAAACGGGCCCTGAAACGGCCTCAAATGGCCAAAATCACTGCGGGAAAGCCCTAAAGGGCTAATCTGCAGAATATACGGCGCTCTTCGCGCACACCAAATCTCACTGCAATCTGAGATTTTTGCTCTGCCCTGCTTCCGGTGCCTCCACAGGCACTATCCAAGAGAAGGAGCGGAAGAATGGGAGAGATTCTTACCCGTAGCTTGCTTGCTCGAACCTTGCTTCTTCTCCTTTGCTTCAACCTTCGAAATCAGCCTCTCTCAATGGCGCGGCTCTGATACCATGTCAAGAATCGCGTGGTGGAGGGGGTTGCTCAAGATGCTGCGCCGAACACACACAGAATGCACAAGGAGAAGCTCACTCAAGAGACAAGAAGAGAGATGGAGGCCAAAACGTTTTCTTGCTGATTTCTTCTTCTTCTTTCACACTCTTTACAATATACACAAAGTATAGATAAGATACAACATAAAAGGAAAGTGGCCTACTAAGTCAAACAATGCATAACCGACTACACTAGTCGACTGGCGCTATAACTATGCCAGCTGTAAATAGGTGTAACAACCTGAATATAATAAGTAATGAGTCAGTGGCCATGTGAGAGTCATAATGACCACCGACGTGCTAAGTGTAGACGTGTGGACCCATCTAACCAGGCGGTCCATCATCCATGTCCACATGTGTTGAGCTTGCCATCTCAACAACATGGGAATCGGTACCTTTGCCTAAAGGTAAGAATCCAATTGGCTGTAAGTGGGTTTATAAGGTGAAGCACAATCCAGATGGTTCTGTGAACAGATACAAGGTTATAATTTTCTTATCATCAGCACAAACATCATAAAATACTATTGCATCTCTCATTTTTCACCCATCGCTATGTTATTGAATAGTACACCACGTATCGTTTTATTTACTTAAAATAAAAACACCATGTTCATGTAAATGTTCTTTCAGTAAAATATAATTAAACTGATGTTTATTTTCATCTTAAAGCTTACAAAAAGTCATCAGCAATCAAGAATTGTCTTTTCAGCTTTTCATGTAAAGATCCATATTTTTATTGATAGAGAACATTTTTTATTTAAATGTAAACTGTTATTTTGCTTTAAAAATAACTATTTTTGAATTTTTAAATATATAAACTATCTTTTAAAATTCTGATAAAAATTCAATAAATATTTTGAGTCATAAACTTTATAGGAAAAATATCACTATTTATAAATTTTCAATCAGCCATTTTATAAAAATTTATTTGTGTCATTTTTAAGTCATTTTAAAGCATCTTTAACAGTTTTTTATTTTTAAAATAAAAATAAGACCTACATAAATTCTAAAATTATTCGGAGTTGAAATTGAGATTCAAAGGTATTTTATAAAAATTCCAAACTAAAGAAATATTTATGTAAAATCACTTTTTTTAATATTAAACAAGTTAAGGCACTTACGTGAAGTACGAGAACGTAATTGCGTCTTTGGGAGCCGTGTCCTTTGTAGTCCAGCCAAGGAGAGTCTATCCAGTTGTTCCCAATGGTGAGCTCATCATTTTCCCTCTCCCAAGAGATCAATTGGTCAATTGCATTGTTGCTATGGAAAAGCCACTTGTAACTCTTTTAAGACTTAATCTTGATTAAGTCCAAACATACGAGCTTTGCTTCCATGGTTTTATGTTGATGACTAAGAGAGAAGAGAAGAGAAAGGCTCCAAAATGGAGGTAGAAGGAGAAGACATGGTAATGGCTATGGAATAGGCATGGGCTTCAATTCTCTCTTCTTGCTCTCTCCAACTTCAATTGTTTCTTCAAATCCTCTTGTTTGGATGGCTTGAATTGATGGCACTTCCTTTAGGATGATAGTATCCTTTTCATGATGATGGCACCCTCCTCTCCTTTTTAGTTTGCTCTCTCTCCCTCTTTATAGGATGGTACCCCCTCCTCTCTTTCTCATAACTCTTCAACTTCCACTAACTCCTCCCCTTCCTCTTCTCCAATTGGCTTTTGGACTTCCTCTCCCTTTCCTCTTCCTCTTCCAGTTAGTCTTTTCCCATTCTCCCTCTCTTCATCTCCCACTATGATGTGTCCCCTAGGATGAGGGCGCCCTCTCATTGGTCATAACCTCTTCAAATCCACATGCAACATTTTTTCTTTTAGTTATGGTTTTTTAAAAAACTCATTTCCTAACCTTTAGAACCATAACACATAGAAGAACACCCCCCCTTCTCTTTCAACTAGCATCCTCTCTTACTTTTTTTTTTTTTTTTGTTAGGCTAAAATGTTAGCTACTTTTCCACTTTCATTATACGACTAACCTCTCTTGCATTTTTGCCTATGAGGTTGCCATTATCAAAATGTTTCCCCTCCTTGCTCATATTAACTCAAATACTCATGGTTCCACTAATAAAAAATAATCCCTTCTGATTAGATAAAACTATCGAATTCTATTTGGTATTTTCCTAAGTCCACCCTCTAGCACAAAAATCCTTTGAACTAGGATTTTTCACTTGTCGAACTACAGAGACACGTCCTCCAAAGACGAAATTACGATTGCATCTGCATTAAATTAATGTGAAAATTTGGTAACAATGTGTCAATTGTATACAATGTTTCTAAAAAGTTTTGCAATGCTAGGCATTGTTTCTTAGTGTTGTCAGTTGCCCAGGATTTACTATCTTAGTGTAAGGAACCTAAGGTGTTTGTTGATTTGGGTTAACAGGGTATAAACTCTAACCTAAGGATAAAAGGGTAAATAAACAACAAAACCCTTGGGGATCTTGCCAAGTCATAATTGATCCCGGATCAAATGCTGAATGCATTCGGAGAAGACGATTCACACCTTAGCAGTTGGCCAAACAAACGACCGCTGGATTGATTGTGTTTGTATAGTTAGGTACACTATTTGTACTTCTTTGCTCAAGGAATTAAAGCTGGAAAAATAATTAATGCTTTAGGTTGAAGGCTTGGAGGGAGAGGCAGCCTCAGTTACCCCCGACTGTCTGCCTGACCCTATTCAAGGGGGTTATTAGCCGCACCGGGTACGTGGACCGAACCCACCGCGAGAGGTCTCTTCGTGGGTGCTACTTGGAGCAGGAGGACGCTTGGGTGCTAGGGGGGATCTGGCCCTAAGTCCCTTGCCTCAGGGTCCTGCACAAGAGGCCGACGTGACTCGGGATTGGATCTCAAGGCCCGCATACTAGTCTACGGGCGGAAACTTGGATTAGTAATCCTTGAGGATTGCTGGATTGCCTTCGGGCGGATTATGGATCAGCCTTCGGGCTGGATTATATGATGTATTCCAAAGACTGATAAGTAAGATCAATTGTTGAAAAGGAACTTGTTTGACATTGTTTTTCTATGACAGTGCTAAGATTACGTGAAGGAACTGGTGAATAATTGGCTAATTAAAGAAGCTATTTTTGCATGTCAAACTAAATGTGATAGGTAATTGGATAACTAAAGCAACCTCGAGGAAAGTGCGGTGGATGTGACCATGGGTCTATTCTACGAAAGGGTGGTCCCAGTTGGCCGGGAACTTTTCTCGAAGGAAATTGACAACAAGGTACGATGACCTAGAATCTAGAGTACTAGAGTCCCGATTTATGTTGTTTTAGGTGAACGGAATGGGACTATGCCTTATGGGCAGAGAGGTCGAGCTTTGCATCCCTCTCGTTTTCCATTCTCCTTGAACCAAGTACATCATGGATCTGCTTCGACCCTGACGTTTCTACGTAAAGTAGTTCTCGCCTAGGGTTCAACGCTAGCTACCGTTCTAGGAATTTGACCACTAGAAAAACCCTGATTCAGGTCGGTCCTAAGTGGGAACGATCGGAATTCTTCTGCTTCGTGGTAGACTCGGGAAGACCTAGATTGCAAACCCCATGACATTCCGTGGGAGTGCCGGGCGGCGCTTTTTGGACTCTCTTCCCGATGGGCTACTAAGTCATGTCCTACAAGTGAACAGGTGGACACGTTACAATAGATTAGATTGACTAATCAATAGGGGCCTACACCATGCATACACATATGTCCCCATACTTAAAACATGACCGATTCTTGTAAACAAAAGGGGTAGGATTAGAAAAACTTGGCATACCATAGCTCACCACATCACACTCATCCAACATGGCAAGGACCATGCAACATCACCTAGAGAGATAGCATTGTTGATGAAGCATTGGTTAGATTGTCGGTAGTAGCACTTAATCTCGACAGCCACTCATGTAGGAATGATGGACTCACGTCACTTGATGGATAATAATGGAAACCCATATCTCACACCCCGTTTAGAAATCAACAAAAGAGATGGTTCAGAGGGAGTATGCCAGTATGCACACTTGATGGTGCATCGGTGCATTCCAAGTCATTTGGAATACGAGCAAGGAGTAAGGCTATGGAGCCTTATTGTGTAGTGCGTAAACAAAATGATGTGTGTAGTGGTAAAGGAGGAGGCTCGTCTTGTGTGTGCATAGGGAAACAAGAATGTACCCAACTCCAATGGTCATAGCGTCCCTCAATCCTCTCCTCTTAGTTGATGAAAGGAAAATCAATCACGCTCAGCCCCCCCTCTGTCTCATGCTCTATTGAGGAGGGCAATCAAGTTCATCACATCCCTTAATGTAAGCCTCACTACCACTTGTGCGAACGTTGTATGCCTTATGTATGCAATTGTTGGTGCAATAGTGCATTCCACCCTCATGTACCAACATATTGCGTGAAGGAAGGCTAGGGAGCCTTATAGTGCCATGCACATGAACAACTTGTGCTTTGTGCATTGACATGCCCATCCCGTATGTGCAACACTCCATTCATACATCACACCTCTCTGTTGGATATATAAAGGGCAAGGACTAGTCACTCACCCCACCCTCTGTCTCACGCTCTGTTAAAATGAACACTGAGGATATCCCATACTCACATCCCCATTCAGTTAGGATGACATCTCACATCACTCAAGAGTTGTTGATGAGGATTGGCTTTGTATGGTTAATGATATCAACTTGGATTGATTGATGAAAAGGGGTACCAAGGGAGGTAGCCAATGAGTTTGGTACTTGGATTGCATGTTGGAAAAATCGTCTACTCTAGGATTCAGAAGCACGGATGAAGTTGCAAGGATACAACACACCAAGGGAGGTGACATTAGAACTTCTTTTGGAAGAGTTCTACTAGTGATTCAACTATCTTGGATGGTGGGATGTTACCATCTTTTCCACAACTAGCTTTCTATCCAAGGGTGTCTGCCACCTTTTCTTGGAACAAGGCCTGTTGTTATGACAGGGAATTTCTTTCTTTTCTCCCATAACAGTTTTTTTTTCTCTTTTTTTTTTCCCAAGGGTGTTTCCACCTTTTCTCCAAGAATAGGTCAGCGTGACAGGGACCGTAGTCCTTTGCTCCCATGATATATATATATATATTCTTATTTTGAAAGATGAGAATGGCAAGGACACCATGTATCACAACCATCCATGGCACCTCTATGGGATCAGACGAAAAGGGAGCAAAGGAGGGGTAGAAGGCAACAATAAGGGGCTGATAGAATGAGGCCACCTTATTGGGATAAATAGAAGGGCTATCAGGAGCAATAGGTGAAGCCTTACTAATCGACGCACAAGGAATGAAGGAGCTATCGGTTGTGATTGTCAAGATCCCCAAGAAAGGTAATGCTTCTTTAGGCAATAGCCCTTAATCAAGAAAGGATCATAAGAAGCATTGACTATCTACACTTGGACAAAGCCATTAGGGTTAATAGCAAGTACCTTATAGGGGTCCATCCATCGCTATTGAATCTTGCCTGGAAACTTGCCAAATTTGGAGTCATACCCAAGGACTAAATCTCCTTCCTTGAACTCCTTATGCATGATGAAGCTATTATGTCTGGGTAATTCACTATATGTATATCCTCTATATCACGTGCATTCAAGGCCTATTTATAAATATCCTTATCTTTAAATTTTTTCTTAATAAAGCATAACCCTTTTCTATTCAATTTATGAGTAACCCCTTTATATGGGATCCTTCTCTATGTAAAAAATGTGTAAAAAAGGTATTTTAAAAATCCCTTATATTGAATTCACATGATACATACATATATTTATAACTGGTCTCCCTAGGCTATCATGATAGGTCTTTCTTTGAGCTTGCATGGCTTCCATGTATTGTAGGGCTATCCCATGAGTCTCATCTAGATATTTCAAGTGCAAGAGATGGTGCTAGTGCATGGAATCCTCATCTCCCAAGTGCTCTTTGATAGCCACGCACAGAGAGGGAAACTCCAGTTCAATAGGAAATATGGCTAATGTGCCATATACCAATTGGAATGGGGTCTGTCTCATAGCAGCCTTATGGGAGGTTTTGTTTGCCTAGAGGACCTCTGTAAGTATATATTCCCAATCACGACAATGTGCAGCAATCTTCCTTGTCGTCAAGATCAAGAAAAGGATGCGATTGGCAACTTTGACTTAGCCATTGGCTTTTTGGGGTAGTAAGGTATAGACTTGTGATGGGATGGATCTTCTATAACTCTATCAATTCTTCCATAAGCTTGTTAAGGAAGTGAGTATCTTTGTCATTGACAAGCTACTCTAGGGGATTGCCATAATGCATAATGATATTCTCATATATAAGAACAGATCCATGCTATTACTATAATATCGCTTCAAGGCTTTGGCTTCACACCACTTTGTCACGTAGTTCCTAACAAACCAAAATGTATGTGTTCTGCTTCCTTATGGTTGGAAGATCAATGGGGCCAAGAAAGTCAAATTTTCACTTCTCTTATGGCTTTAGGGGAAGGATGGGCTATAGTGGCATTGTGCTAGATTTGGTAGTCTTTCCCATTCATTGACAAGCATTACAACGTTTGCAGTAGTCATAGGCATCCTTGTGGAGGGTTGGCCACCAATATCCCGCAAGCAAGGCCTTTCTGGTTGTTGCTTCTCCTCTGCAAAGTGTCCTCCATAGGGCTCATCATGGCATGCCTTCAACACTATTCCAATATCATCTCCTGCAATACATCTACGCAATACTTTGTCTTTTCATTTCTTGTATAGAGAGCGCACCTAATAAGGTGTGGCGGGCTGATTTCAACAGAAGCTTCTTCTTCTCATGACTTGAGATACCAGGAGGATACATTGCATTGCCAAGAGGTTGGCTGTGTTTGCATACCATGGGGTTATAGTTTTGATTAGAAAGAGGGAAGCATCAAGATGGCCTGGGTCATCCTACTCCTCTTCATTGATCTGAGGGATTCGTGATAGATGATCAGTCTCAAGATATGGGAACGACTAGGTTTAGTAACCAGAACTAATAAAACAAAAGGACCCATCCCATCATTCTTCCCTTCACATCTACTTTGTTCATCAAGAAAGATATGGCTGAATGGTCCACATAGAATTTGAAGTGCATCGGCAGTAGGTAGTGTCAAAACTTTTCCAAGGTGAACACCATTGCTAAGCACTCAAGCTCCGTCACTATGTAGTTTTTTTCTCTGTCAGTTACTTTCCAACTTGCGTAATAGATAGGTCGATCCAAGTTTGAGGAGCCTTTTTTGCATGAGATTGTGCTTAGGCCTTCAATTGATGCATCAGTGTGCACATGAAATTCGTTCGTCTAATCAGGAAGTTGCAGAATGGGTGCTTCAATCAGACACTGTTTCGGAGTGTTGAATGCTTTGTCACACTCAATAGTCCATGTGAACTCTGCATCTTTCTATGGAAGCTTATGCAAGGGAGCTACCTTTGTTACAAAGTGTGCAATGAATCTTCTATAATAGCCCACATGGCTGAGAAATCCCCTCAATTATGTGAGGTTAGTTGGTGCTGTTAAGGCTATGATCTTCTCAATATTTGTAGGGTTTGTTGCTATCCCTTGTGCAGAGACGATGTGGCCCAAAAGAACTTCTGAGAAGACTTCCAAGACATACTTTTTGGGGTTGAGAGAGTTTCCATACTCTCAACATCTATCAAAGCATTGTTCTAAGTGTCCCCAATGCTCACGGATTAGGCTACAGACACAAAAGTGATCTAGGTATACCTCAATGAAATCATGTAGATGGTTTTGGAATGCAACCATCATTACTTGTTGGAAGGTAGAGGGAGCGTTACACAGCCTGAATCTCATCACTTTGTAAGCATAGGTTCCCCATTCTATTGTGAAGGTTGTTTTGGATTGATCTTCTTCTACGATCAAGAATCGGTTGTATCCACTGAATCCATCCAAGAGGGAATAGAGTTCATGGCCTACCATTGTGTCCAATAGTTGGTTTATGAAAGGAATATGAAATTGATCCTTCTTAGTATTGGAATTCAGCTTTTGGAAGTTCACACATATTTGTAACTTTCTATTCTTCTTAGGTACTACCATGATGGGTGAAACTAATTCACTATCAGCCATTGTTGAGTGTTAAAATGACTTGTTTTTTTGGCTGATTTTTGTTATTTTTGAGAGCTGAATGGTTGATTTTATGAGATGATTGATTGGTTTGGAAGTGGTTTGAGAGTATTTTGGATGATATTGATTGTGTTTTGGAAGTTCATGATGTTTATCAGTGGTTCTGTGATGTTCTAATAGGTTCTGATTGGTTCTGTATACCTTCTGTATAGCTTCTGTTTTATTCTGATTGTCTTCTGTAAGGAGGGATGGAGTATTGATTGATGAAGATTGAGATCTTGTGAAAGCTTATTGAATAGTTTGTGAGAGTTTGGAATGGTTTGAGTATGAGTTATATGGTTTTGATGACCTTCTGTAACCTTCTGTAGGTCTTCTGTAGAGCTTCTGTCTCTGTTATGTTCTGTACTGTAGTTGTTCTGGTACTGTTCTGTGACTGTTCTGTATGCTTCTGTATGTGTTCTGTTGGATGAGAGTGTAGCTTGGGAAAGTTTTCTAGCCTTGGAAAGAGGTGAATGCAAGTGCAAACAAGCTGAAAGAAGTAGCTGCTGAAGACTCAAGTGAAGACTGGAGTGAAGTGACAGTAATGAGCTATGAAAAGACACTGTAGTGGCTCTGGTGACTCTTCATATCAGATATACCTCTTGGGAGGGGTATCCACGACCTAAGAAGGATTATTGAGAGTGATTATGAGAGATTGTAGTGAGGATATGATGTATTATTGATGGAGAGAGAGAGAGAGAGTCAGAGATAGCCAATTCTACTAAGACAGAGTGATTGTATGTAAGAGATTGAGAGAGAAGACTATGAAGATATTGAAGATGAATACTATGTGATGTATTTCCATTCAAAGATGGTGTATTTCTTTGCTTTCTTTGTTATATGGATGGATTTTGTGAAGATATTGAAGAATATGGTTGATTCTATCAAATCCGTGGGAGATCTACATGATGCTGCATGAAGATTTGTTGTGCCTGGTGTTCTTTTCTTCATTGTGATCATATGAAACATAATAAACAAGCTTGTTGATGTTACAAGATAGATCTTCTGGCAGAATTCCTTTTCCTTGGTGTTCCTCTTGGGGCTCCATGTTTTTGGTGCGCAGCCGGGGAAACTTGCCATCAACAAGCACCAGAAGAGGCTGAAAATGAAGGAATTGGCATTGCCAAGAGGAGAAGAATTCAATGGATGTTTGTAAAGTTCCTTATTCCATTGAAGAGTTGGAATTTCTCATAATCAAAGCCACTTTCCACAAGAAGTTCATCCCACAATGGCGGAAACACATCACCATCATGATGCATGCTCTATGTAGTGGACAATTTCCTCTTCCTGTTGAAGCAGCAGAAACTTGCATCTTGGTAGCAAACTGTTTGGGAACAAACTAAAGAGCAGAAACAGAGAGAATGACCATACATGGAAGATTTGGCATTCATTGAGAAGTTTCCATACATCATCAAGTGGGAGATTGTGAAGAAGCTTCAGGAGTCTTGGTCTATAGAGGTGCATAAGGACAAGAAGTAAAAGAGTTGGAATTTGTTCGTGGATGCTCAACAGCAAGATACGTGGGATGCTTGGTGCACTGATAATCTTTTGTTTGTTCAATTAGCAACCCACTGGAAGTTGGTAGACGGAGTGTTCTTTACAACATACACTGTTGAAGCCATCAGAAGCTGACATTACTATGATGATGGAACCACCACAATGCTTAGACGGATGCATTTTGACACCTTTAGAACCGAATACCTTCCTCTGTGCAGTGGCACGAAAGCAAAATTCAGAGACGTTGAAAAGGAAAAAGTAGAAGAAATGTTGGCAAGAGAGTCCTCCAGAGACTGAAGCCTTCTGTTAACCCTCTGTGGAGCACTAACAACATAGTGGAACCAGCCCCCTGATGAATGACGCAATAAAGAGGCAAGCGTTAGAACGAGTCCAGAGGTACGTGAGAAGAGAGAAAGCAAAAATCAAGGCTGAGAACGAGCTCGCAGCAGAAGCCGCCTTTGACGCCCTTGCGGAACTCTTTACAGAAGTCCCAATGGCACATCAAGCCCTTCCTCCTCCTGCTGGAGGTCCACTTCCAAGCCAGATTCGTCCTGGAAATATTGATGATAGGCTAGCGAATGTAGTCTCATTGCCAGTTTTTAAGGGAGAATACAATGAAGACCCCGATCTTCATGTAGCAGAGTTTATGGTAGCATGTGTGGCTAACAATGCCAGAACCCTTGAGCATTGGTTGGAAATATTCCCCGCCACTTTCAAGGGCGCGGCATTTCAATGGTATGAGAGACAAGCAGCAGGAACTTTTGGCACATGGGATGACCTGAAGTTGGCCTTCCTCACTAAATTCAGGCGTGAAGGTTTTGAAGAGCGGATGTGAGAGGAATTTATGAATTTAAGTCAGTCCTCTAGAGAAAGAGTAGAAGCTTATGTCTCACGAATGGAATCCATCCTGAAGAGATAGACTAACCATAATCTAGATGATGGCATTCAGAAGGGGGTGTTTCTCAGAGGATTATAACCAGAAGTTCGTAAGTTTGTGGAGCTGCAAAGACCAGCCACACTGCAAGCTGCAACAGAAGGTGCAAGACTGTACGATGAAGTGGAAGCTAGATTGGCGATGAATCCAGGAAGAGGAGTCCTATCTCCTCTGATGCCAGGAATGATGTACCCAACAAATGCAGTCCTAGGACTGTCCCCTACCCCTACCAACAGATGCCCCCGGTATCACAGTACAGTGCACCAAATCCACAGTGGCCACAATCAATGCCTCCAATGATGGTTCAACCACAACAACAATGGTCCCAACCAATTTCCCCAATGCCAAATCAGAGCAATAGTGGAACCCGACCAACTGGAGCCAACAGCCACCAGTTCAAATAGGAGCTCTGAATCAGAATCAGAACAGAGATCCCTGTGCACCAGCCCATCGTGTTTATGTAGTGATTACAGAGACTCCTCAAAACCCTATTGCCAGTACCTCAAGAGGAGAAAGCTTGAAGGATTACTTATCCAACTCAGTTGCAAATATAAAAAAGGAGTTGATGGATGTGATTACAGAGCAGCTACAGACGCTGAAAGTGAATACCACTAGCATATTCAACGTTGTAGGAGCAGGAAGAGATGTGATGTGGTCAAATACTTGGTGTGGTAAGTGCCATCAAGCAGGCCATGTAGCCACTGAATGTACACGAAAACCAACCATCCCTGGAGCCTTCTGTTCCTACTGTTTGCGGAAGAACCATACAGAGGATATTTGCTCTCTGAAGGAGATGCATGATAGGAGAAGGAAGGAAGAAGATGCAAGATTCAACTTGCTGGAATCCAAAATGACAACATAGGATATTGGACCCAAGCCTAGGGAGTTTGGTCCTAATTTCGGACCCAGAAGATTTCCTTCTCAAAGTTACAGAGGAAGACAGTCTGGCGGTGGTCAGAGATCAGAAGTTGAGTATTACAGATGTGGAGAAAAGGGACACATCTCACCAAATTGTCCAAATCCCAGAAGGTCAGTGGATTACAAGCCCTTATGCAATCATTGCAAAGGAGAAGGCCACACTGCAAAAGACTGTCCAAGCCCAGCCCCCGTGAAAAACAGTGCTACTGATAGTCCTGCCAAGGCCCAAGAGCCTACCTCCAATTTAGTGGAATTGGAAGTTGTTGCCCTCACACGTGCAAAGAAGAAGGAACCACCTATCCAGAAAGAAAACAATCCTCCTGCCAGAATAGAACAGAGCCTGACAGTGCCGTATAGAGCACTACAGTGCCACAGAGAGTTACAGAGACAGTTCCAGAGACAGGACCAGAGGTCTAGGAGATAGAAGAGGAGGAAGTGCCACAAGTGGCAGAAGAAGTTCCCATGATGCCCCTGTTGGAAGAAACAAGGAAAATGAAAGTGGGTGTTGCCCCATTCCCTAACCGGTTAGAGAAGCCAGTGGATCCTATTAAGGAATATGATCTGGTCAGAGATCTAGATACCTTTAAACCAAACCTCACATTCCGACAATTATTGATGTTGTCTCCCAGTTGCTGAAAAAGGTTCAAAAGTATACTGACAAGAAGATGTGGATTAAGGATTGCTCCCTCAACAGCAGCAAGGCCCAACAAAGCTCCAGAGCTTGTAAAACAAGTGGACGTGGCTAACGTCTTCCTAGATCTAGGTACCCCAGAGACTGGCATGCGGATAGAAGGCTGCTTCATTGCAAATGCACTGATTGATGGTGGTTCATCAGTGAACATTATGACGGATGTGACAATGAAGGATCTAGGCCTACAAGGTGTGCAACCAACCCAATGGCTCATCAGACTGGCGGATCAGAGTAGAATTAAGCCTTTGGGCATTCTCCCGTATATGAAGACTACAGTGGCTGGAAAAGATTATTGGCTAACCTATCTGGTGGTGAAGCCAAACTCTTATGGTACATCCTACCCTCTGTTTACTGGGCAGACCATGACTTTTTGAAGCCCGAGTGGTTCAAAGGAACCTTAACCTTGGGTAGAGGACCCAATAAAGTGGTGCTGAAGCTATATGGTGCTCAAAAAGGACATGGATCCACCTCCTTGGAATTATCTTCTGACTCCCCTAATGAGGCTACAGATGGAACATCAGCAGACGAAGATGCTGTCAAACAGATCCTTCCCAAGAAAACAATGGCACGTTCCTTAACAGTGGATACTGTAAGCCAACTTCCAAAAGATGCAAAGCCATTATCAATGGGTGAATACTTCCTGCCTGAACCAGGAACGATGTCTGAAATCACTTCTGAAAGTGAGATAGAAGCATGGATGTACTGCTCTCCCTGTTACATGGCCATAGCAGAGCTAGAGACGGAGGTAGAAGATGAAACACAAAACCTGTTCTTCTCCTACAGAGCTCCTAAAAAGACAGAGACAGAAACAGAAGCAGAAGCAGAGACAGAGACAGAAACAGATACAGAAGAGGATGAATATGATATGGACGAAGAAGGTTATGAAAGTGAGCCAGAAGATTCGATCCCACCCAAAGCGAATATATATGAAGAAGAAGTTCCAGAAGCATCAGAAGAAAACGAGCTCATGCTGTGGGACAGAATGGCGATGGTACCATTTGGTCTGGTAAATGGATCTTCTCATATGAAAAATCTTTATAAGAAATGGGTTAAGAAGAATAAGCTGTCTTTCAGCAGTGGCTCATGCCGCCCTCACCCATCCTTGCCAAAGAAAGATGATGATGATGCACCGTGCCAACAAGCACCAGTCCCACAAACCCAACAGAAATCAGAGGGTCCCTGTTACGTGACATTCTTGGATGTGTCATCAGAAGATGAGTCTTCAAGCCAAGAGGTAGCTAGTCTTGAAACCAAACCCGAAACGGCTCTAATCCCATTTCAACATCTCAAGGAGCAACCTAAGTCTCCACCAAAAGAAGACGTTGGTTCTAGTGGGACATCTGAAGAGGACATCACTTCCTTGAAGGAGTTGGATTTGTATCTAGAAGCAGTCCGTGGGACCTTCATCCATGAAGTAGAAGGTGAAAGGCAGTTAACTTTTGTGGATACAGAAGGCATTGAATGCCACTTGAAGGTGGGTAGCAGTCTCCCAGAAGAGGAGTTGTCAACCTTGTACAACTTGTTGAAAGAAAATTTGGACGTGTTTGCGTGGTCCTACAAAGACCTAAAGGGGATTGATCCCACAATATGTCAACATCATATTGACTTGGAGCCTGATGCCAAGCCAGTACGGCAACGACAGAGGTGAATGAACCCGAATTATTCCACATTGGTAAAAGCAAAGCTGCTGAAGCTTCTGGAAGCCGAGTTTATCTATCCAGTGGCAAATAGTGAATGGGTTTCATCCAAGAAGAATGGCAAATTACGAATATGTGTTGACTTCTGAAAGCTCAACTCCAAGACGAAGAAGGATCACTTCCTGATTCCTTTCACAGACCAATTGTTGAACACACTGGCAGGACATGAGCTTTATTCCCTTCTGGATGGATTCAGTGGATACAACCAAGTCCAAATCGCAGAAGAAGACCAATCCAAAACAACCTTTACCACAGAATGGGGGACCTACGCTTACCGAGTGATGCCATTTGGGCTCTGCAATGCCCTTGCTAATTTCCAGCTAGTCATGATGGCCGCATTCCAAAATCATATGCACGACTTTATTGAGGTGTATTTGGATGACTTCTGTGTTTATAGTTTGATCCGTGAACACTGGGGACACCTGGAACAATGCTTTGACCGATGCCGGGAGTATGGGATTTCCCTCAACCCAGACAAATGCATCTTTGGGGTCTCTTCTGGAGTTCTGTTGGGCCACATTGTCTCTACACAAGGGATATCAACAGACCCTGCAAAGATAAAAAAGATCACAGCTTTGACAGCACCCACTAACCTCAAACAGTTGAGGGGATTCCTAGGCCATGTGGGTTACTACAGAAGGTTCATAGCTCATTTTGCAACAAAGGCAACCTCCTTGTACAAACTTCTGAGGAAAGATGCAGAGTTTACTTGGACGGAAGAATGTGACAAATCCTTCAACACTCTGAAGCAGTGTCTGATTGAGGCACCCATTCTGCAACCTCCTGATTGGACGAAGGAGTTCCATGTACACACTGATGCCTCAATTGAAGGCTTAGGCGCTGTCCTATGCCAAAAGGGCTCTTCGAAGCTGGATCAATCGATCTATTACGCAAGCCGAAAAGTCACTGATAGGGAACGGAACTATACAGTGACAGAGCTGGAGTGCTTAGCAATGGTGTTTGCACTGGAAAAGTTCCGCCACTACCTCCTATCCACCCACTTTAAATTTTATGTGGATCACGAGGCCCTGTCCTTCCTGATGAACAAAGCAGACGTGAAAGGACGAATGATGAGATGGCTACTTCTATTCTAGAAGTTCGACTTTGAGGTAATTACCAAACCTGGTCGTTCCCATGTTCTCGCTGATCATCTGTCACATATCCCACAAACTGTAGACGAGGAGCAGGATGATCCAAACCTCCCTGATGCTTCCCTATTCTTGGTAGAAACTGTAACCCCCTGGTATGCAGACATTGCCAATCTGCTGGCAACCCAACAGTACCCTCCTGGCATTTCTAGTCGGGAGAGGAAGAAGCTCATGTTAGAATCAGCCCCCTACACCCTGCTAGGCGACGCACTGTACAAGAAAGGCAAAGATGAAGTGCTCAGAAGATGTGTTGCAGGAGACGAGATTAGGATTGTTTTGAAGGCTTGCCATGATGAGCCATGTGGAGGCCACTTTGCAGGAGAAGCTATAGCCAGGAAGGCTCTGCTAGCAGGTTACTGGTGGCCTACCCTTCATAAGAATGCCTATGATTACTGTAAAAGATGTGATGCTTGTCAGCAAATGGGGAAACCTACCAAGACAAGTGCCATGCCACTTCAACCTATCCTTCCCCTGAAGCCGTTTGAGAAGTGGGGCATCGACTTCATAGGCCCGATCGATCCTCCCACTAGAAGGAAACAGAACCGATACATCCTCGTATGTACAGATTATGTTACAAAGTGGTGTGAAGCTAAAGCCCTAAAGCGGGACGATGGTAACAACATGGCCCTGTTCATGTACGAGAACATCATCACCCGTTTTGGCAGTCCCTTAGAGCTGGTAAGTGACAGAGGCACTCATTTCATTAATAAAGTCATGGAAGAGTTGACAGAGTTGTATAAGATCCGCCATCGCAAGTCCACTCCTTATTACCCCAGAGCCAACGGCCAAGTCGAAGTCACGAATCGCATCCTTTGCTCGATTCTGACAAGAAAGATTGTCTCACATCGTCGTGATTGGGATGATTGACTTACAGAGGCCCTCTGGGCGTACAGAACCTCCCATAAAGCAGCAATAGGACAGACACCCTTCGAGCTGGTGTATGGTATAGAAGCTGTTTTCCCTGTTGAATTGGAATTACCCTCTTTGAGAGTGGCTATCAAAGAGCGTTTGGGGGACGATGATTCACTACAACACCATCTCTTGCACCTGGAATGTTTGGACGAAACTCGCATGATGGCTCTACAGTGCATGGAAGCCACGCAAGCTCAATGTAAGGCTTACCATGGCAGCTTCATCAAGCATAAGGAGTTCAAAGAAGGTGATTTGGTCCTAGCCTACGATTCATGATTTGGCAAGTTTTCTGGCAAGCTCCAACAGCGGTGGATGGACCCATATAAGATACTTGCTGTCAACCCTAATGGCTCTGTCCAAGTGCAGACCGTTGATGCCTCTGATGATCCCTTCTTGATCAATGGATATCGCCTGAAGAAGTACTTCCCTCCTTGGGGATCCTGACAATCATGGTCACCTGATCCTTTTCCTCGTTGGCGCGGCACTGTACTTCTTATGGTGTTACTTCTGATAGTCGTTCTTCAGCCACTTCTGATGAGGTGGATGCAACCCTCTATCCCCTCAACCCTATCTTCCAGCCTTGATCTCTTATCCTCTATTTTCCACCAGCGACAGTGGCGAGGTGGGTTCTGATAAGTGGTATTTCTACCATTCCCTTGCTTAATTCGAAGAGAAAAAAAAAAGAAAAGAAAAGAAAAAATATATACATATCGATCATGGGAGAAAAGGACTTAGGTCCCTGTCATGCCAACCTATTCTTCGAGAAAAGGTGGAAATACCCTCAGGAATAGGGAAAAACAAAGAAAAAAAAAGATAAGAAAAACAAATCTATTATGGGAGAAAAGGAAGCAATTCCCTGTCATAGCAGGCCTCGTTCCAAGAAAAGGTGGCAAACACCCTTGGGCGAGAAACTGGCTGTGGAAAAGGTGGTAACACCCAGCAGTCCAGAAAGTGGAATCATCAATTGATATCCCCAGGATCCAGTTCCGAAGCTGCCTCCCTTGGTACGCTGTGTCCTGGGTCTCTCTACAGAGCGTCTACCTGTCCTCTCGCAGACGACATGTCCTATCCAACACAACGTTTGATTTGATGGCTACCTCCCTAGGTATGGCTCTTCAACAACTAACGACGCGATCTTCATCGACAAACAATTGAGTGATGCGAGCTTTCATCCTAACAGGATGGGGACGTGAGTATGGGTTGCCCTCTGTAATTATCAACAGAGAGTGAGACAGAGGGTGGGCCGAGTGACCAGTCTTTTCCCTTCAAATCAAATGAGAGGTGAGAAGTGTGAATGAAGTGTTGCATGCACGGGATGGGCCTCTCAATGCACAACGCACAATTTGTTTCTGTGCACTGCACCATAAGGCTCCCTGGCCTTCCTTCTCGCACCATATGCCGGCACAGGGCGGGATGCACAGTTGTACCATCAAATGCACACAAGGCATACAACCTTTGCACAAGTGACCGTGAGGATTACATCAATGGGTTTCAGGAAAGGGCTGCCCTCTTGTATTTATCAACAGAGCGTGAGACAAAGGGTGGGCTGAGTGTGACTGGAGTTTCTTCAATCAATTACCGAGAGGTGAGATTGAGGGACGTTACGACACTTGGCATAAGGTATGTTCCCGTTTTCCTATGCACCCACGGGATGGGTCTCTGTCGTCATCACAGGACACGTCACCCTGTTCTGTACACTGCACTCTAAGGCTCCCTTACCTTCCTCCTTGCACTTATGCCAAACGGGTTGGACGCACTAATGCACCATCAACTGTGCACCCTGGCATACTCTCCTTGCACCATTCCCCCCTATTGATTCCTAAACCGGGTATGCGATATGGGTTTCAATCATTCTTCCTTGAGTGATATTAGTCATGGGGCGAGTGACAGTTCTTTCATTCCATTTGAGTGATTGTGAGTTGAGTGCAATATCCCTCATCATCGACAAATTTCCTGTGATTCCTTCAACCAGCTACCTTCCTGGGTGCTGCTGCGTGGTCCCTGCCATGAAGGACGTGTACTGTGAAGATGCCTTGGTACCTCCTGCAGCCAACAACGACAGTGGAAGTGTCATCGACAATCAACCTTGATCCTCAACAACATGGGCCAAGTTTTCTAACCCTATACCTCCTGTTTCTCACTGTTTCTCAGTGACATTCATGTTTTAAGTGTGGGGACATTAGGGGATGGTCTGTTATGTGGTCCTAGGTCCCTGTTGTTCGGTTAACCCTATCCGTTAAGGTTTTAAGTGTGGGGATGCATCCCTGCGCGTCTACATTGCATACCCTTCTGCATATGCCTCAACCTGCTAATGCATCTATGCCATGATGTGATTTTACCCTGATGGGGTTTCTCCCCACCCAACCGTTCATTTTCCACCTACCCTTGGGACTGTTCCCTTGCAGTTTTCCTTCATTCCCTGATTTTGCGGTCCTGCCATGTGAACACACCCTACGTTCACCGAAGTCCAAATCCAACCATATAGCCCTATTCCTCCTTTTGAATTGACCATTTTTTCTTTTTACCTACCCCTGTTCTGGTGCACGGTTTTTGAGTTATTAATTTTTTAAGCATTTTGCGTAAATTAGCCGGTTTTCCATACGAACGTGCTTTTCTTGCTTCAAAACCGTGATCTGACATCATAGACATGACAACCATTTTCCCCCTGACATTTTCCTTTTTTACTCCAAGTCATTTCGATTCACGGTTTGTCCAATATTAATTTTTCGGTTTTTTAAGACTTTTTCGTGCGTCCTTTTGACATTTTTCCATGTGAACCTACTCTATTTGCATCAGAATTCCAGTTTGATTTGACAGCCGTGTCCCCCGTGTCTTCCACCACATTTTTCCTTTTTCCTCCACCCTCTTTCGACTTCTGGATTTTTAATTATTAATTTTTCAATGAGTTTTCGGGCGTATTTTGGGTGTTTTTTGCATGTGAACCCCTCCTCCTTCCACGAGAACTGCGGTTTAACATGACAACCCTATGCCAACCCTTCCTGCGGACATTTTTCCTTCTTGTTGCATGTCATTCCGATGAACGGTTCGTCCAATATTAATTTTCGATCCCGTTTTCGGGTTTGTTTTTTGGGTTTTTCCCACGTGAACGCGTCTTATCTCAGTCGGAACTATGTTTTGATGTGATAAGATTGTCGGACACGTATTTTTGCACATTTTTCCTTTTTTTTGCACCTTGTTCCGATGCACGGATCTTTTGATATTAATTTTTAATTGCATTTTTGGACCCGTTTTTTGCGTTTTTTGCATGTGAACGCCCTGTCTTTCACCCGAAACCCCCGTTGCACATTTTCAAAGGGCTTCCCCTTGTCGTCCTGCCCACTTTTTGTTTTTACGATATTTCGGTTTGACGTCCGAATTGGGAGTTATTAATATTTCTTTATTTTTGTGTTTTTACGCGCCCGTCCCGGGCGTGAACGCGCCTGTTTTCGATTTTACGCATCTTGACGCGCCCCGGTCGCATCCGCGTGCCTCGTCCCCGCATCCGGGCGCCCTTTCAATCCCGTCACTGCAAATTTTTTTACCCCCGCCCCACGCACGCGGGACGGGGGGGTAGGCCTCCTTTTTGGGTCCGCCCCCTACCCCACCCCTTGGGCACCCCCCCTATGACCTAACCACTAACCCTAACTCTAACCCTAACCTCTAACCCTACCCCTAACTCTACCCCGCCCACTAACCCCTACCCCTCACCCGTTTCCCTATCCCTCCTCCCCTCTCACGACCCCTCCCTACCCCAACCGTCTCCTTCCTCTTCTTCTCCCTCCCTGTCGTGCCCCTCCCATCCCTCTCCTCCATCTTCATCCTTGCCCCCCTCCCCTCCTCTTCTTCTCTTCTTCCCCCCTTCTCCCTTCATCAGCGCCGCTAGGCCTTCCGTTAGCCGCCAGCCCCCGTCCTCTGCAGTGCCCGCAGCCCCACCGTGCAGCGCCCCCCCTCGCCTCTGAGCGCTCTGTACCTGCCGTGGCTGCCTCGTCCTCGCTGCTCGCACACGCCGTCAGCCGCCTCTACGCACACGTCAACCGCCCTCCAGCCCACCACTTCGCCCGACGCCGCGTCCTCCAGCCCGCCCCTCTGCCAGTCGCCCGCCGTAGTGCCCCTCGAGCCCGCCCTTTGCTCGACGACGCCACCACTGCTGCCGCCTGTGGTCGCCGACGCCCCTGTGCCCCTGCCACCATCCTCCTGCAACGCCTTCTTCGCCCGTTGACCTCCCGCCTCGACCGCCTCCCGCCTTCCCACCCCCATTCAAACACACTCCCCCCCCCCCACCTCACACAAGTCACCCATTCACACCCCCAGAAAACACACTCCCCCCAACCCCCAACCTAGCCCCCATTCCCCCCACTAAGCATACCCCCATCTAAACCCCCCTTCCCCCCCCCACAAACACACTACCCCCTAACCCCCCCTTCCCCCCCACCTTTGCACAAACCCACCACTCCTACTCCCTCTAAGCCCCTCTTCCCCCCCTTCCCCCATTGCATCCCAAAACCCCACAACCCCCATCTCAGCCCCCCTTCCCCCCAATCACACATTCCCAACTCCTCCCCCCACCTAAGCCCCCCTCCCCCCCCACAGGCACACCTGCAGACAACCCCCCCTCCTAGCCCCTGTTCCCCCGCAGATAACCCACCCATGCACTGTTCACACCAGCCGACCCTCCCCCCTCCATACGCCCCTTTCACACCCGCCGAAATCGCCGATTCCAGCAGCAACCTACAACCCCCATTTTCTGTCCATTCTCCCCTGCAAAGGGTGTATACGTACGTGGCTGATCGTGATTGCTCGTGTACGTGCCTGATCGTGACATGCAGCTGCCACGCAACTTATTTCTGGGTATTTTCCCAGATTTTTAATTCAAATACCCGAAACCTTTAAACCACTTAAAAAAAAAACAAAACCATAAAAACAAAAAAATAAAAATTACACACAAAACAACCTTTAAAATTTTGAAAAAATTCCAGAAAAATCTAGAAAAATTCCTATTATTTCTGCAACCCATGGCCATATTTTTCTAAACCTGTAAATTTTAGAAAAAAATATTTTTGACCATTTTAAAATTCCAAAATCTTTTAAAAATACCCAAAAATGTGAAAAAAATCACTAAAAATGCTAACAAATTCTAAATTAATTTTTGAAAAATTCCTAACACTTCCATTAACATTTTTATTTATTTTTGGCATATTTTTCTAAGCTGTCACAATATTTCATTTCACACCTAAATTCCTTAAAAATACAAAAAAAAACAAATGATAAAAACCTTTTTTCTTTCATCCAAACACGAACTAAACATCTAGAAAAAAAATCGAGATATTTTTGGATTGAGAAGAGCGCATTCTTTGCATTTACATACACCCACTACCAGGTATTTTCCCTTTTATTTGTTATTTTTTCAGCTACCCCAAAACCCACGGTTAATATTAAAAAAAACAAACAAAAACAAACAAATAAACAAATAATAAAAAAACTGAACCCTAAACACCACCATGGCACGCGCATTCACGCTAAACACACCATTTTTTTAAATAAAAATAAACCCAACGTTCACTTCACACGCGCTAAGTGCGCTTAACAGGCACTTTAATATTTTTAATTCAAATGAACCAGCTGTCACAAAAGCACGAGCTGGCAAAAAAGCGCTCCACATCACCTTAATTTGTAATCAATGAACTTGCATTTAGAGACCCAGTCTGGGTATCGAAGTCCGGGATTCGAATTAAACTACCGTTTTCACCTAATAATTGGTAATTAAATTTTTAAGAAGGAACCGCTGTTTTCTTGCTAAGGTTTATCACTTAATAAAACTTCACCCATTTCTTAATAATTTATTAAAATGAACATTTCTTTAAATTAATTCCCCCTCACTGCACTTAATTTCCCCTTTTTAACGAACCCGTTTCGTGGGATGGGTATGCGCAATCTTTGGAGTTATTTCCATGGTCAACCACCAGTTTATCACAAGTTGTGGTCTTGGTATGTGTCGGTTGTGGTAATGTTTTGGTTTAGTGTCTTTGTTACGGTTAAGGGTACGGTGTGTAGTTTTTTCTTTATTGCTTGATACGGGGATTTGGGTGTTTGTATGTTGTATAGCATGAAGCTTTCGGTCGCATATGTCTAGAGGTCATGTCGAGTTTTTTCTAGGCTGTGGTTTGCTTGGGGATAGTTGGTCGAGTCACGTTTTATCGTTTTGGTTGTTCTCTTATCCTTGGTTTTTTGTTTGTTGCTTTGCAGGCATTCTACTTGATTGTCTGTGTTTGTGGTGTGTGTAACCATCTGAATGGCGCCTTCTCATGCTCCTCCCCCTATCCAGTATGTCCCACTAGTTAGTAGGGATTACTCTTCCCTACTCACTTTTGAGCCTCTCACGAAGGTGGGACTTGCTGCTTTTGTGACTACCTCATTTCCATTGCTTCCAGAGGATCCATCGTTATGTGATGAGTTTCTGGCCTCCTACAGCAAGAAGTCGGGACTGGTCCAGGATATTTCTATGACTTTGACACCTCGAGGCCTAGAGAAGGCTCTGTCTCTTCCCTCCAAAGGTGAACCCTTTGTTACCACTCGTCAGCTTTTCTCTAATGAAGAGATTCTGAAGCTGTTACAAAAGCAGACAAGGGAAATGCTGGATGTTAAGAAGGTGATCAACTCTTCATGAGTTTCCTTTTCCATGATCATTGATCCTGTGTGGAAGATGGTCTGTCAGTTTTTCCAGGACAGGTTTATGCCTGCCAAAATGCCATCCCAGTACTTGTCTAAAGAGCTTTTCACAGCTTCAAGGATGGTGTTGAAAGGAGTCGCTATTGATTGGAGCACTTACCTCCTCACTAAAATGGATCAACATTTCGTCAAAGTCACCAGGGGCAATGTTACCAATGTCACCTATGGATCGTACTTGTCTGCCTTCTTGACCTACTCAGGTTTACAGAAGAGTGTGCTTCCACCTCCTCCATCATATCCACTACCTCCTTCTCCACCTTCAGATGAGTCAGAACCCATTGATATAGAGGATGATGATTCTCTGCCTCCCCTAGTCATCCAGCGCAAACGCTTGAAGCGGGTAGCGGATAAAGCTCCTTCGGTTCTTCCTTCAATCAATGCCCATTTTTGCTACCTCTGGCAGTGATCTCCCTGGGTATCTCACTTGTAATAACCTGTTCAGAGCACATCGCGAAGGTTCGTTGGATATATCAGTCCCCTCACTGAACAGTCTAGTCTCAGGAGATGCAATTCCTTTCCTCTGTAAAGAAATTTAGAGTTCCATTGAATTGTCAGTGACAGCCTGTGTTCAACAGCTGTACGGTTCCTTTTATGAAGAACTCATGCAGTCTAAGGACCAGTTGCATAAGGCAACATCCGAGTTAGCCTCTGCTAAGGATACCCTAGCAGATTTGTTTAAGCAGATGGAGCAACAAACCCAACTGGTTGCAACCCAACGAGATAAGATCTCTTCTTTGAAGATCCCGTTTACTAGAGGCTCATTCAGAGGTTACTAGCCTTTCAGAGGAGAAGGAGAGGATGTCCAAAGAAGCGCAAGAGTTCCAAACTCTTTTAGATGTCAAACTTTCAGCCTTACAGAGTGCTAATGACACAGTGGAATCCCAAGCCTCCCAAATCAAGTAGTTGCAAGATCAACTGGCAAAGTCACGGTCTGTTCCTCCAAGCGCTAATGTTCCCTTGATTCCTTCTCTCTCACAGCAGGACTTGGCTGCTCTTCAAAGACAGGCTACCTTGTGTCCTCTATTCCAAGATAAAGTGGAAAGATTGCAATCCAGAATGGACTTGTTATGGTCTACATTTGAGCAGTTTCAGGAATATGTTCCTCCAGACCATTCTTTCTTTGTCTACTACCACTTACAGAAGTTGGCCTTCTACATGAAGCTTTCCACGATGGATTTACCTCTTCCAGAGAATGGATGGAGTGGGGCTTGGTCTGCTGAGTTGCTGATAGAGGTGGTAAGGATAGTGTTTGAAGATTCTGTCACGACAGATACCATGTTGATGTCATACATATATCTACGAGGAGACTTGTTAATTCCCGATGAACTGGATATGGCATGGTATGTGGGGGACGTGGTTCTACAAGCTGTTTTGTATGTCAACCATTTGGAGTTGCACATAGCTGATATGTTCCCGAGTTACTCCTCCAAAGTGGCTAATTGTCATGATAATTCCTGGCATACCATGATTGATTCTGTGGTCCTGAATCAAAGACAGAACACAGCCCCTACCTATGCCCAGAGTACTAATCAACTGAGGGTGGATCTCTTAGCTTATCTTTTAAAACATAATCCGTTTGATTCTACCTTCTTTGATGCCTATCATAGAAGATCTCTCTTAGGACCTTCTGTTCCTACCCTCCTGTATTACCAACAAATGGCTCACCGATATCATATATATCTTTCCCTTTGTCAATCTAATTCCACAACCATTTTACCCCTTCTTTTCCAACCTTCCTCTTTCCCTCAAATTCCCATTTTTACATACTGTTCCTTTATTGAGGATAGAGTATTTTCCCCTTCTCCATCCATTCATGTACCTTCCACCTTTCCTATTTATCAGTTAACACCCTTTTTAACTGATTCCATACAAATTTCTTCCACTCCTTCTTTAAATCATTCTTCCTTTTATGATTTTGCCTACCCCTCACTTCATCCACTTTTCCTTATTCCACTTCCCTCTCCTAACACTTCTATATCTCAACCACCTCAGTTGGTTAGTGACTATGACGGGTTTGATCATCAGATTTCCAGAAGAAGGGGATGGAACTCAAATGATTCCCTTATAGGACCTCAGATAAATTGACCAGTAATTCCAGGAGAATGGACAGCTACCAGTCAAGCTTATCAAAACTATATTCATTTTGCTCAACAGTATTCACAGTCTGCAGATCCTTCAGTGAGATTAACTACTCACTTTGCTTGGTACTTGGCGTATATGCATAGGCACTCTCATAATGATTCAAAGCCTATTCCAAAGTTGTGCATGAATGTCAATGTGAGCATTGATTCCCAGCAGGTAGATATATTGTATTTTCATGCCCTTTTTTTGCCTAGCAGATACCTGGTCCTATTGGAAAGGATGTGCTGTCTTCAGTTTTTTCAAAATCCTCCCAAAACATTTGTAGATAAATCCTTGTCTATGGATTGTTTCCGAAATCATCAATGTTTCAAGAGGGATCATCTTCATTGATAGCCTTTCCAATGTATGGTGGATGCTTTTTAATGAAAATCTCTCTTTTTGGAGGAGTCATTCAGATGGTTGTGTTGTGTGTAGTGTTTGTGTTGTGGGTTAATTTATGTAAAAAGAACGTGGTGATTGTCTATTGGATTGGATTTTGTGCGAGCTACATTTTGAAGAATTGTGGTGATGGGGTCATGGTTGGAGAGTTGAAGATGCTGATGAAGAAGAAAAAAACTCTTATATCCTTTACAAGTTTGTTGTGATTTTCTAGTTTGATAAGAAGTGTTAATATATAAAGGGTTTTCCTTTCGTTGTATTTTTATATTAGATACAGGTGATAAGATGGGGTCGTGGTTGGCTGGACTGTTTTTGAAGCGATATTGAAAATCAAAGTTGAGCTTTTAAATGAACTTGTATTCCCTTTTTCCTGGGTCGCGAGGATGCTTCCTTATTAAGTGTGGGGATATGTTGACTGTTGAAATGACTTGTTTTTTTGGCTGATTTTTGTTGTTTTTGAGAGCTGAATGGTTGATTTTATGAGATGATTGATTGGTTTGAAAGTGGTTTGAGAGTGTTTTGGATGATATTGATTGTGTTTTGGAAGTTCATGATGTTTATCAGTGGTTCTGTGATGTTCTGATAGGTTTTGATTGGTTCTGTATACCTTCTGTATGGCTTCTGTTTTGTTCTGATTGTCTTCTGTAAGGAGGGATGGAGTATTGATTGATGAAGATTGAGATCTTGTGAAAGATTATTGAATAGTTTGTGAGAGTTTGGAATGGTTTGAGTATGAGTTATGTGGTTTTGATGACCTTCTGTAGGTCTTCTGTAGAGCTTCTGTCTCTGTTCTATTATGTACTGTAGCTGTTCTGGTACTGTTCTGTGACTGTTTTGTATGCTTCTGTATGTGTTCTATTGGATGAGAGTGTAGCTTGGGAAAGTTTTCTAGCCTTGGAAAGAGGTGAATACAAGTGCAAAGGAGCTGAAAGAAGTGAAAGAAGTAGCTGCTGAAGACTCAAGTGAAGACTGGAGTGAAGTGACAATAGTGAGCTATGAAAAGACACTGTAGTGGCTCTGGTGACTCTTCATATCAGAAATACCTCTTGGGAGGGGTATCCACGACCTAAGAAGGATTATTGAGAGTGATTATGAGAGATTGTAGTGAGGATATGATGTATTATTGATGGAGAGAGAGAGAGAGAGAGTCAGAGATAGCCAATTCTACTAAGACAGAGTGATTGTATGTGAGAGATTGAGAGAGAAGACTATGAAGATATTGAAGATGAATACTATGTGATGTATTTTCATTCAAAGATGGTGTATTTCTTTGCTTTCTTTGTTATATGGATGGATTTTGTGAAGATATTGAAGAATATGGTTGATTCTATCAAATCCATGGGAGATCTACATGATGCTGCATGAAGATTTGTTGTGCATGGTGTTCTTTTCTTCATTGTGATCATATGAAACATAATAAACAAGCTTGTTGATGTTACAAGATAGATTTTCTTGCAAGAGAATTCCTTTTCTTTGGTATTCCTCTTGGGGCTCTAGCCATTGGGTAGATAAACTCAGCTTCAAGGAGTTTTAACAATTTAGATTTCACTAGGGTAGAGTAATTTGGATTCATGCATCTTTGTTTTTGCCTTACAAGCTTGGCATCAGGCTCTAGGTCGATTTGATGCTAACACACCGTGGGATCAATCCCCTCCAAATCTTTCTAGACCATGCAAATACGTCCAAGTTCTCTTTTAGTAAGTCATGCATGACAAAGAGCTCTTCTTCTAAAAGTGATTTCCACCTTCAAGTGACATTCAATACTATCAGCATCTTGGAAAGTTAATTTCTTTTCAACTAGACTCCTTCTGGGTACAAATCCGACTCTTTCAAGGGAGTAGTTTCCTCTTTTGATACTCCACTAGAACAAACTTCCTCTTTCAATGAGGGCTCTACTTGCTCCTTGGGATGTTGCAAGGGTATTAGGGTTGTTTTAGGTTTGGTTTAAGGATGAGTTACTTCTTGGCTTGAGAACTCGTCTTCTGAGGATGCATCTAAGAGCATTACATAACATGAACCTCCTGAGTTTTGTTTGGGCTATTGAATTGGTGGTTGTTGGCATGGTACATCATCATCATCCTCTCTTGAGAAGGGTGGATTAGGGCGACAAGATCCACTGCTAAAGGAAGACTTATTTTTCTTAATCCATTTCTTATGGATATTTTGTATATGATGTGACTCATTAGCCAGTCCAAAGGGTACCAAAGTCATTTTGTTTAATAGCATGGGGGCTTCTACTTCTGGAACTTCTTCCTCATCTGTGCCTTCTATGAGTAGGATAGATTCTCTTAACCCGCTTTCATAGTCTTCTTTTGCAATGTCCTCTTCAGACTCTATGTTATGTTCTCTACTTCTGCTTTTGTGTGTCTCTGGCTTTGTCTCTGGCTCTACTTTTGTCTCTATCTCTATTATGGCCATGCAATAGGGAGAACAGTATATCCATGCTTCTATCTCATTGTTAACGGTTATTTGAGAAGTCAATTTGGATTCAAGTAGGAAGTATTCACCCATTGAAAAAGACTTTTCTTCTTTCGGGAATTGGCTTATAGTGCCCACTATTAGGGACCGTGCCTCTGTTTTCTTGGGAAAGATCTATTTGACAATTTCTCCATCTCTAGATGTGCCATCTATTACTTCATTTGAAGATTCTACTAAGACTTCAATAGAAGTGGATCCATTACATTTTTTCAATCCATACAACTTCACCATCACCTTATTGGGTCCTCTACACCTAGGGTTAGGGTTCTTTTGAACCAATCTGTTTGTGCCCTTGCTTCAAAAATCCATGGTCTTCCTAGCCCAGTAGAGGGTATGAGGTCCCATTGGAATTTGGTTTTGCCACTAGATAGGTTATCCATTAATCTTTTCTTGCGAGGGTTGTCTTCACATATGGGAGAACGCCCAAAGGCTTGATTTTGCTTTGGTCTGCCACTTTGATAAGCCACTACGTAGGATGCATTCCTTGCAAGCCTAGATCCTTCATTGTTTTCACATTCGTCATTACGTTCACTGAGGAGCCTCCATCAATCAACACATCTGCTATAAAGCATCCTTCAATTCACATGCCAATCTCCAGGGTTTCAAGATCTAAGAAAGTGTTAGTTGCATCTACTTCTTTCACAAGATCTGGGGCTTTGTTGGACTTGGTTGCTATTGAAGGATCAATCCTTAGGCCTCTTCTTTTGGTCAATATGCTTTTGAGTTTCTTCTTATAGCTAGGAGATAACATTAGTAATTGTCAGAATGTGAGATTTGGTTTGAAGGTGTTTAGCTCATCTTTGACCAAGTCATATTCTTTGATAGGATGTAGAGGCTTCTCCAATCAACTAGGAAATGGAGCCACGCCCACTTTTATCTTCCATTTTTCCTCTAGAAGCAAAAACATGTGTATTTCTTCTACTACTAGAGGTACTTCGACATCCTCTATCTCTTAGACTGCTGGCCCTATCTCTACAACTATCTTTATGGCTCTATGTTGGCACATTACAGTGTTGTGTACTACATCATTATGCTTTGTACTGTTTTGTTTCTCCTTGGAAAGATTGAACTTCATCATTTTGGTAGAGGGAATGTTCTCTTTTGAAATTGCGGGTTCTCTTTTCTTTGCATGCATTAATGCGGCAAACTCCAGTTCCACCAAATTGGAAGCATGTTCTTGAGTCTTTTGTTGGGTATCAGGAGTAGCTTTTACAGGCCGACTAGGATAGTCTTTTACAGTGTGACCTTCTCCTTTGCATTAATTGCATAAGGGTTTGTAGTCCATAG
The DNA here is from genome assembly GCF_053477565.2 of Lygodium microphyllum. Taxonomy (NCBI): domain Eukaryota; kingdom Viridiplantae; phylum Streptophyta; class Polypodiopsida; order Schizaeales; family Lygodiaceae; genus Lygodium; species Lygodium microphyllum. The sequence continues at coordinate 156,513,028 of NC_141135.1, read as the reverse complement.
ACTTTCTAGGGTTTGGACAAATTTGTGAGATATATTCCTTTTCTTTGCATCTGTAACACTCCACCTTTGATCTGTTGCCACCACTAGACTTTCGTCCTCTGTAACTCTGAGAGGGAAACCTCCTTGGACCAAAATTAGGACATAAATTCCTAGGCTTTGGTCGATATCCTCGATTGCCATCTTGGATTCCAACAAGTTGAATATTGCTTCATCGTCTTTCTTTCTTCGTTCATGCATCTCCTTTAGAGAGTTTATATCTTTTGTATTGTTCTTCCTCAAATACTAAAAACAGAAGGCTCCAAGGATAGTCAATTTTCAAGTACATTTAGTGGCTAAATATTGGCTACCTCCTTCAAGAGCTCTGTGGTGGTTGCCCCTCTTCTTGCTACCCGTGGTTGTATGGGGGTCTTCAATGTTGTATATCTTCACTTCTTGAAGCTTGTGGCTACTCCCAAGGCTCTCGAGAAGAGTAAATTGAAGGGGATTCAGAGTGTTATGAGTTGGGCTGAAGGTTCAATGGCTGCTGCTGCCCACAGTAGGATTTGAGGTGCTGCCAAGAACTGATGGGGGGGTTCAATACCCATGCTTAATCTTGCCCAGGGTGTGCCAAAGCTCAGGAGTGAAGCAAGGGAGGGCTGAGACTCAGCTGGAGTAGAGGGAGTAGGCTAGGAAGACCAGCACAAAATGCATCGTGATTTTCGGGCTGCTCCCTGCAGGCTCCAGACAATGTAGGCCAGGCTCTATGCTGCTCTAGATGTTGCACAAGATGAAGGGGAAGCACTGGGACCAACCATTCTTGCTGAGGAAGAGGAGGGAGCAAGATCTCTGAGGCTCTTGGGCTGAAGGTTCCACGGCAACTTGGAGGAAGGAGGAGAGAGGTCCTCTTGAAAAGTAACTGTGCTTTTGGTCTTCTCTAACTGTGCTACACTACTTTTTTCCCAAAACCCTCAAGAAACTTACATGAAAATTAGTGACGACCTGTCAAAATTTTCTGCCTGCCTCCAGATGTATCCATGATTCTTGGGAAAGCTCCAAGAAAGGCTGCCATAGTCTTCAAGAGGGCTGACAGTCTGCATGAGTACTCCTGTGTACCTGTGAGAGAGATGTAACTGGGGTTTTCTAACTCTGGGAAAACTGTGAGAGCCCTAAATCTATGGGAAATGAGAAGGATCAAGGACAAAGCTCTGATACCACTTGTAATGAAAGAGACCTAACTGTCCTAACTAAGGGGAAGGAGAGAGAGAAGGACTGCAGGAGAAAAGGGAGAGGAGAGAGAAATACAAGAAGAAGTGAGAGAAAGAGGGGAAAGGGAAGAAGAAGAAGAGGAAGAAGAAGCCATGGAAGCTTGAGAAGGTGAAAAGAGAGTTTCTTGATAATTTCTGTGATGCCTCCAAAATACCCTCTTACACCTCAGTGAGAACGGGAAATCGGCCTTAGGTCGTCTTGACTCGGTACCCAAGAACCTACCAAGCTCTTGTGAGGTGATACTTAATCCTTTTTTGTTTCACTCACTTTTATTTTTGCTCCAACCTTATTTCTTTATTTCAGCTAGCTGCTACCCCTAGGAAGACAAGGCATTGGCCCCGGTCTGACTCGTCCCCAAGAACCTACCAAGCCTCCGTAAGGTGATAATCAACTGCTTGTACGAATTTTTTCCCTTTCTTTTCCTTTTCTTATTGAGGGGTTAGAATCCCTTTCTTTTCCTTTCTTTTCCTTTTCTTATTGAGGGGTTAGAATTTTTTCCCTTTCTTTTCCTTTTCTTATTCAGGGGTTAGAATCCCTTGTTACACACCTCTGTAACTTTTATCTTTAGATATATTCAGCACTTGCTATTATTTGCTATTTTAGCAAGCTTCTCTAATTGCCTCACACTAGCAGGGACTCCTAGGATAGCTACCTAGCAAGTAGAAAGGACATGGTCACAAGGACTACACTCTATCATAGGTCAACGACCCTCTTGGCCTTACATAAATCATTTTGTTCTAACCAAATATGGTCTGCTTTGCATGTAAATTGTATCTTGTCAAACTATCCAAGCTAAAACAAAGTCACAGGTCCAAGCCTTCCTACTCATATAATCTCAGTATGGGCTATTCCTCTTTGTGTGCTATTAGTTGAATGAATTACCTCCTTAGGCTCGAGTGTCTTATCATCCAAATAGATTTGTTGTTCTAGCTTTCCAAAGGCCTCTCCTATAGAGAGATCCATGTATTTTGGCGAATTTAACCATTTCCTATTTGGATTTTTGAATGTGTCATTGTTACTACCCAAATTAGGTAGGGATTCAATCTTAGGCCCATCACAAAAATGCATCCCAAAGCGATGCACATTGCTAGATATATCATTATGGCCTCTCGTCTCATCCGCTTGGGAATTAACCACAGTATATCCACTTGGAACTCTTTGCTTGTGATCTAGCGCACTAGCAACACGTTTAGAGATTTTGGGCATCCAAACCCATCTCTTTCTAATCTTTGCATGGCTTGATTGACTACCACCACTCCTATTTTGATATTCTTTCATGGTGATTGATCTATCTCGTCTCACCTACTACCTATCACTTCTCTTAAAGAAGATCCTTCTACTAGATTCAACTCTAGGTGGATCTTTATCATTGTAAATCCCAGGTTCCCTATTACCCTAGTTCTCAATGGTTGTGACAACCTCCACATGGTAGCATATATTGGCTATGTTGTGAGGCATCATCTCATTGAAATGATTTTGTTTCAAACATAGACCATTGATGGGTTGCTTAACAACTCCACTTCCCCTATTAGGTCTACACCCATTTCTATCTAGCTCATGCCTTTAGAACATTGGATTGGCTACACTAGGATGCTAGGGTTCTTGGGCCTCAAGATCATTATAATTAATGCCAGGATTCTCCCTAGTAGACCTATCATTTGCACCTTCAGCATGATTAACATTCATTAAATGTTGCCAAACCTTATGGATTTCAAGAGTGTGTGGAAAACTCCAATAGCTCTCCTAGCATCTCATAATCTTCTGCTTGAACCTTTGCCTCCTTCAGTGACTTAGGGTTTCTCATCCTAACTTGGAACTGCGTATTTGTTTCCAAGCCACTGACAAAGAGTTCACCAAGCAAGTCTTCTAGTAATTGACTAGGCCAAAGCTTCAGAATGTCATCAAAGGCTCTCGTGTACTCTTTGACAGAGGTATACAACTCTTGCCGAGTCTGCATAAGTTATCCCAAGACCCCAGTCATGGAAACTTTCTTCTCATATTCATCCAAAAATCTATCACATAGTTCCTAGAATGATTTGATTCACCCTCTTGGAAGGCTCCAATACCATTTCCTAGCCTCTTCCTTTAGGGTATTTGAGAACACAAGCATCAGATGATGTAGATTGTCAAACCCACTTGCAAAGGCAAGTGAAGCCATATAACTCTTTCAAATGCAACATCGGATCCTCATCTAGTAGCCCATGAAACACTAGGAGATCCCTGTAAGGAGAAGGACTTTTAGTCCTCTTCTTTGGGATCAAGACGGGATCATCAAAATTTTCATATTCTTCTTGACTTAATACCCGTGTGTTAGGGTCTCTAATCTCTTCCGTTTCCACCTTTACCATTGCAGAAGAGTCACTAATTCCCTGGGCGTCCCTTTCTGCCAACTCATAGAGTGGTTTAGGGAGTCCAACATGATGCAATAGGGAATCTATCCCATCACTGACTAATGGTACTTTAGCAAGGCTATTCTCATCTACCACCACTTTGCTAGAACCTAGGACAGGCCCCAATAAAACCTTTCTTGCTAACAATGGTTTCCCATACACATACACATCATCCAATGCTTTATGGATCTTGGCAATTACACTATGGTACCCAACTATGTCAGGTACTAGCATCGGATGTATTCTCGGATCGAAGTCTTGTATTATTGTGTACATAAACCATTGTTATCAGTCTTTTCATCTAAAGAGTCATCAACCTTAGTGGATGATTGTGCCCTCCTAGCTCACTTTTGCTTTCTAATGTTTTCTCTAACTCCCATGGCCTATTAATCTCAAATTTCGCTCCATGGGTACTTTCCCATAGTGGTCCAAACTCAAGCATGGTATCACTTTCGGGGCAAATGATAAGATAGTCACTAACCAAAGATCCCACTAAACGAGTTAGGATGGACAAAGTATATTTTGGGTTATTGGGAATCCTTGGATTAAGCGTCATGCTGATGACCGAAGTATTAATCAACTTGCATTTAATATCCATCACTTCAAGGTGGCTCCCAATTAGAAACTAGGAAAAATAATAGGTCCCTTATAGCCAAGATATTCGAAAGCTGCCACTTATTAGTGGCTCTTGGTAGACACACCACTTGTCGGGACCTAAAACGGGCCCGATAGGGGCTATTATGCTAAAAAAACACAACCCCCCTAGCCTTACGGTCACAGGAGCATTTAAGGGACACACTGCCCTAACTGCTATCGTGAATCTTGCGTTTGGTTTGAATTGTAGTCCAATTGTTAAGCCCCATACTCCTCAGAGGGAGTCCCGACATATATATCGATGTAAAAACACCTCGTAAGCACACATAGAAGAAGCTGGCACCTCTCCGATTGAATGTCATGGCCCCACAATGGCTCTTCTACACCTCGGGGATTTTTGGCCCCTCGATGCGCTGCTAACACAAATAACACGTGTCAAAAACTCCACTCTTATTTATAAATGGCCTATATGGCATACACAAACAAATAGATTAGAATTTCAAATGTCCTCAGCAACTAATCAGCATCAAAACCTCTCTTCTCTCCTACCGTTTAGGTTATGCATTGTTGATAGGTGTAAATAGTAGATTTTTCATGAGTTTTCCTTGTAAAAAGTGGTAAAAATGGACTTTACCATAGAGACATAGCTGAATTGAGGTTTATCCCTTGTGCTACAGCTATGACATACACATGAAAATATATAATATTTTTTTCTTAAATTTTTAATGTAAAAAACTAAAATTTCCCATTTTTTCACCGTTTTTCTTCATTTATTTACATAAAATTATAATACTTTTGATTTATGGATTGAGAATAATCACAATTACTGAACTTTGATTTTGTATTCATTTCTATTTCATATGAACCCCAAAATCACAACAAAACCCCCAAAATTTATCATTTTCATGAAAACCACATAATTGCGAGTTTTGCATGTTTTGATATAAATTATTAAAAAACTAAAATTTTTGGTTTTCTTCAAAATTTCTTATAAAGTTTAGTATTGTCAATCAAAGGAATGCATTTATAAACAATTTATCAAACATCTTTCATAAAACGAATAAATCAAGTATTTACACATAGAAACCCAGTTTTGGAGGCACCTATTTAATAGTTAGAGACTGCTGTCACTCATTTTCTGCCATGAATGCTCTCTCCAACTCTAATCTACGATCTATTCTACTTCGGTGCAATTATTCCATCAGCATCTCCCATCCAACTCCTCTCCATAGATTCATGCATGTGAATAGCCATCAAGAGAAGAGAGCAAGGAGGAGAGAGAAAGACTAGATCTTCATCTTCCTCATCAGGCAGCCATTCCATAATCTGAAGGCAGCAAAGAGAAGCGAACAATTGCTAAAGGTCATTCCCAATCTCTATTTGGTGGCTTATTTTCAAGCTGCCATGGCCCCTTCTCCAAAATATGATGCAATATGGAGGGGTGTCTTTTTTTTGCAGCTGCCATTTCAAACCCCCCCCCCCCCCCCTTATATCATGAATGTTTTTAAGTTTGGGGGTCATTGGCCCCCCAAAGGGCCATGCCTTATTTTGTTTTAAACTTTGGCCGTTTTACCTTGGCAATGTCTGAGCCTCTTGCCTCTCATCCTTGGCAATGTCCGGGCCTCCTGCCTCTTGTCCGTTTGTGCCCAAGTTTAGATTTGAAAAATCTTGATTGACTGACTCGACATCCCAAACAACCGGGAAGCTCTCTCCCTTCAATCCGGCTATCAAAAAAATTACTAAAAATCTATCATCACCACAACAGCCAAAGATTTCCATTTCCGTCTTCCTTGGTCTCTAAAATTGTTGGATATTCATACTCTTCTTCCATCGAATTTAAATTCTCGCCTAAAATTTTCACTAATCTGCTCCTTTTTCGCACTTCACAGGTCTTTAAATACTACTTTCAAAGAGAGAAGAGAGAGAGAGAGAGAGAGAGAGAGAGAGAGAGAGAGAGAGAGAGAGAGAGAGAGAGAGAGAGAGAGAGAGAGAGAGAGAGAGAGAGAGAGAGAGAGAGAGAGAGAGAGAGAGGGAGGGAGAGAAAGAGAGAAAAGGAAGAGAAACAAAGAGGGAGGGAGAGAGGGGGGGGGAGAGAAAAATAAAGAGAGGGAGGGAAAGAAGGAGAGAGGGGAGGGAGGAAGAGAGAGAAACAAAGAAAGAGGGGAAGAAGAGAGATAAGGAGAGGGAGGGAGGAGGAGAGAAATAGAGAGAGGTGTGAGAGTAACACACACACACACACACAGAGGTGAGAAACAAAGAGGGTAGAGAGAGGGGGAGAGAGAAACAAAGAGAGAGATAGGGAGGTGTAGAAATAAAGGGAGAGAGAGAGGGAAGGAAGGAGTGAAAGAAATAAAAACAAAGAGAGGGGGGGAAAGAGAAATAAAGATATGAAGGAAGAGAGGATGGGTGAGAAAAATAGAGAGAGGGAGGGAGAGAAATAGAGAGATGAGGGAGAGGAAGAGAAACAAAAAAGATGAAAGAAGAGAGAGAGAAGGAGAGAGAGGAGAGAAACAAAGAGAAGGACATGGGAGATAGAGAAACAAAGAGGTAGAGAGGGGGAGAGAGAAAAATGAAGAGATATAGGGAGGAAGAGAAACAAAGGGGAAGACATGGGAGATAGCAAAACAAAGAGGGTCGAGAGAGGGAGGAAAGAGAAAAATAGAGGTGGAGGGAGGAAGAGAAAGACAGAAACAAAGAGAGATAAGGAAAATAAATAAAGATGCAAAGGGAGAGAGAGTAGGGGAAGCGAGAAAGATAGAGAGAGGGAGGGAGAGAAAGAGAGAGAGGAGAGAGGGGGGAGGGAGAAACAAAGAAAGAGGGGGAGAGAAACAAAAGTACAGAGGGGAGAGAAAAATACAAAAATAAAAGAAGAGAGTGAAAAAAAGAGACATATAAAGATAAATAAAAATGAAAAATACAAGGGGGGAGGGGGGAGAGAAATAGAAATAGAGAAATAGAGAAAGAGAAATAAAAATAGATAAAAATAAAGATGGTGAGGGTAAATGAAGAGAGGGAGAAATATAAAGAGAAGAATGGAGAATAGAGAGAGAAAAGGAGATAGAGGGAGAGATGCAAAGAAAGAAGAGAGGGAGGAGAAAGAGAAACAAAGAGAGAGAGAGAGAGAGAGAGAGAGAGAGAGAGAGAGAGAGAGAGAGAGAGAGGAGAGAGAGAGAGAGGAGAGAGGAGAGAGAGAAACAAAGAGAGGGAGAGAGAGAAACAAAGAGAGGGATGGAGAGATAGTGAAATAAAGAAAGAGAGAGGGGGAGAGAGAGAGAAGGGGGAGAGATAGAGAAAAAATAGAGATATGGAGGGAGAGAGAGAGAGGGGAGAGAGAGAAAAAAAATAGAGATATGGAGGGAGAGAGAGAGAGAGGAATAGAAACAAAGAGAGAGAAACAAAGAGAGGGATGGAGAGAGAGAGAGAGAGAGAGAGAGAGAGAGAGAGAGAGATATGGAGGGAGCGAGATAGAGAAATAGAGACAAAGAGAGAGGGGGGAGAGAAATAGAGATGTAGATGAGGGAGAGAGAAACAAAGAGAGCAATGGAGAGAGAGAGAGAGAGAGAGAGAGAGAGAGAGAGAGAGAGAGAGAGAGAGAGATAGAGATATTGACGGAGGGAGAGAGAGAAATAGAAACAAAGAGAGAGGGGGAGAGAAATAGAGATGTGGATGAGGGAGAGAGAGAGGGGGCATATAGAGAAAAAGAGAGATGAAGTGAGGGAGTGAGGGAGAGAAATAAAAACAAAGAGAGAGGGAGGAGAGAAATAAAGATACGGAGGGAGAGAGAGAAAACAAGAAAGATAGGGAAAGAAAACAAAGAAAGAGGAAGAGAGAGAGAGAGAGACAGAAAAATGAAAGAACACTCAAAAAATGAATAGAGAGAGATAAGAGAAGGAGGGATAAAGAGAGTGGGAAAGGGATATATGTCTATCTAGGGAGGGACAAGTAGAAAGAGAACTACATAAAAAAACAAAGGTAAGAAGGGAGGGTGAGGGAGGAAGAGAGAGACTAATGATTTGAGAGAGAGAGAGAGAGAGAGAGAGAGAGAGAAGCGTATTTCTCACTATGCCATTGAGAAAATGAACAATGATGAGGGGCCGCAACATTTGAGATTGAGAGATATATCTCAATTAGCATGTCTTATATCCTTGCACTTAGTGCAAACTTACAATTTGATAAAAACGTCACTTGTTTATAGATCATGTGTGATGCTTCGAAGAATTTCAATGGAAAATCATTGATCTAGTGGTCTTGGACTTTGAGTTCATAGTGAGCAATGTGTGTATCAATCATGCTTTGCAATCAAACTCTAGTTGAAACAACTTCAATAAAATTAAATGTTTCCTAGAAATGTCCATAGAGAGGTATTGGTCCATCTCAAGCAATACACCCATTTTGGCCCATAAGAAGAGTTGTTGCCATATAGTGGAAGGAGCACCCAAGCTAATAAACCCATTAGAGAGCAGTCCACTAATTACACCCTTGATACTAGAAGACATTAGGGATCATCGAGATCTTCCTCAAATATTGGAGCCTGAGATGAAGGCTATGATTGAAGCATTACTACCCATGGATACCACATCATCCAATCCATTAAGAGAGGAGATGTCCATACCATTATAGGTTGGATATCGGGTATCTCGCTGAAGGATGCTCCTTGTGCTCCTAAGTATATAGGAAAAATAAGGATGGAGTAATTCAAGTGTGATCGAGTTGTTTTGGTGCATACTATGCTCCTTTATCTTGATGTATAAATAAGAACAATTTTTTATTTCTTCAAAGGTGTTTGAATTTTTTAAAGGCTACTAAAATATCACATACTATCATCTGAAAATATAATGTCCGAGTCTCATGATGATACACAACAAATGTTACAAAATCTTGGTATGGATTATAATAACATTCATGCATGTATCAATGATTGTGTACTCTTTCGAGGAGAGTATGAGTTTATAAAAACATGTCAAAAGGGTAATTCTCACAAGTATTGGCAAGACTTGTAGGGGCAAATTATCTTAGAGAAGACTTTGAGACACTTTCCACTTATACTGCATATTCATCATATGTTTTACATATCAGATATGGTGAGAATGTGACATGCATAAAATAGGTCCACAGATAGAATCCAACGAATACCAACAAACCCACAAGCATGGGGTGACATTGACTCCACCTTTCCAAGTTTTGTGGGAGAGCCAAGGAATCTTTGACCTAGTGGTAGTGGGGTTAGTTTGATTGAGGTTGTGCGCATTAATGACGCTGAAACCTCTAATCTACGAGCTATCCTTACAAGAGGTCAAAAGGGTAGAGAGGCCGACAAGGATAAGCCTGTCCGACGAAAACCCTAAACAAGGCGACAAAGGAACGCAAGTTTTGGATCCTGCCATGGAAGGGGGACCTTTGAAGCCCGTCGAGAGTAAAGCCGATGTTAAGAAGGATAAGGAACCACCAAAGAAGAAGGTGAAAGTTAAAAAAGAGGCAATAAAGCCGGTTTAGCGACCTAAAGAGCGGATGGTTTGGCGTGAAAAGCAAATTCTATCGAACTATCATGAATTCGATTTGGCGAGCTCTCTTTGCGAAGTCAAGCTGGATGTGAATCTTTTACAGCTTATTAAGCTTTCCCCAGGAGTACGCAAGGAATTTAGAAAGATCCTGCGTACCGGGTATATCGTAGAACCTTTGGGTATTGTGCGAGTTGGTGATGACTGGTTCGAGCATGCTGAGAAGCATTGCCCAAGGGTTGCAGCCTATGTCGATGGGATATTAGTAGATTATGCCATTGTCGACACGGGATTATCTGTTAACATTATGAGTTCTGAACTGATGGAAAGGTTGGGTCTTGCGATCCAAAAAGATACCTCCACAATTCTCAGAATGGCGGATGATAGTTTGAGATAGCCGGAAGGCTACATTACTAAGGTCCATGTCACTGTTGCAAATGTACAATGCATGTTGGACTTTAGGGTGATTCGTTTTGCAGGGCGTCCAAGTTACCAAGTATTACTTGAGAGACCTTGGATCTTGCAAGTGGACTGCCAAGTAGATATACCCGTCGGTCGGCTAATATTTGGTAGAGGTGCCCAGCGTGTGGTGGTTGATGCCTACCCTAAGTCTCTGCAGAGTGAGAGAGCTCCTCTATCTTCTACAGAATTGGAGACATTAGAAGATTTATCTGCCAGTGAGACATCATCGAGTGATGAGTCCAAAGAGGGATCCACCACGGAAGACATCTATTAGATCACTTTGAACAAGTCGATAGAGGCCCGAGATTGCATAAGAGATGCAGATGTTATCGAGCTAGACCTTGGTACGCCTGATGATTCGCAACCAATCAAATTAGGTTCGATGCTCAGTTCAGCAGAAAGGGAGGACTATGTGTCCCTAATTCAAGAATTCCGTGACATCTTTGCCTGAGTTATGATGAGCTGAGAGGCATTCCTCCTAGTCTTGCTGTTCATAAAATTCCATTGAAAGAGGGCAGTTGTCCTGTATGACAGAAAGTAAGGCGTATGCCTTTCGAACTGAGGGACGGGCTGTTTGAAGAGTTACAGAAGCTTCGGAAAGCGGGTTTGATTTTTCCTGTGCAACACACAGAATGGTGTTCGCCAGTTGTGATCAGAAAGAAGAAGAATAATCAAATCCGATTATGTGTAGACTTTAGGGAGCTGAATAGGCAGACAGTTAAGGACTACTACCCGTTGCCATTTATTGACCAGATTTTGGATCAATTAGCGGGTAGGGAGATATATTCATTTATGGATTGCTTTGCAGGATATAACCAGATGGCAATTGCAGAAGAGGACAAGTTGATGGCCTTTGGTTTATGCAATGCGCCTGGTTCATGGCAACAAACAGCAGATAAGACATTCGGTGACATATCCCCTGAAGAATTGAAGGTGTTTATTGATGACTTAGGGGCCGCCACCATGAGAGGAAGGCAGTTGATCATTTTAAGAAAATGCTTTGAGCACTGTAGACAATTTTGTATCGCTCTAAACCCACGGAAGTGTGTTTTCAGTGTACCTTATGGGCTCTTGTTGGGTCATGTGGTCAGTTCGGTAGGAATTGCGACAGATCCCGAGAAGGTCAAAGTCATAGTTGCCATAGGTCCACCACGCACTTCGAAAGAAGTGCATAGCTTTCTGTCTTCAGTTGGTTATTACCGTAGATTCATAAATGCCTTGGCAGAAAGAACGTTGTCGCTTACAAATCTATTTCCTTTAGCTGTTTGTTTGTATGGAGCGACCCTTGTAAGATAGCATTTGAGGTTGTGAAGCAGGAGCTAGTAAAAGCACCTATTTTGAAAGCACCTAAAAGAGGTGAGGTGTTCTATATATTTTCAGCAACCACCATGCATAGTATCAGCTCTGCTGTTTAGCCCAAATTTGGGAAGAAAAATGGTACCACCCAATTGCTTTTGCTAGCCGGAAGCTGGGGGTATCCGAAATAAAATATACCTACATGGAGAAGTTGTGTCTGGCGATGGTCTTTGGGACCAAGAAATTCAGGCATTATATTCTCTATGAGAAAGTTGTGCTTTATACGAAGGCGGAGGGACTTCGATTATTGATGAATAAGCTACAGCCGCCTGATCGTCTAGCAAAGTGGTTAATCACTTTCCAGGAATTTGATTATGAGATCAGGAGTAAGCCACCAAGGTTGCAAGGCATCATGGAATGTCTTGTGGACTTTGGGGAGCCGAAAGAATCTGTGGCTGAAGGTAGTGACATGGAGTTGTTATTTAAAATAGATACGGCGTATATTTCCTCCTGGTACGCTGCAATAACGCATTATTTATCGACAGGAGAGGTTGGATCTGAATTATCTAAAGCTGAGAGAAGGAAAATTAAGCAGCAAGCGTTAAAGTTTGCCTTGATCGCAGGTACATTATATCGGCAAGGGGTTGATGACATCTATTGTCGATGTGTGATGCCTGACGAGGTGCCATTCATTTTGGAAGAGTGCCATGATTCTGCTTGCGGAGCCCATTTTGCAGGACGGCTTACAACACAAAAGGCTTTAAGAGTAGGTTACTGGTGGCCTGCCATCTTCCAGGATGCGTTTGCGTACGTTAAGAGATGCGATATTTGTCAACGACATGATAGTCGAGAGAATAGGAAAAGACCACTCACCCCTATTATGGAGATACTTCCATTTGAGAAGTGGGGAATAGACTTTGTGGGTCCTATTACTCCGACTGGCAAAAGAGGTATATCATTGTAGCAACTGACTACTTCACAAAGTGGTCAGAAGCACGTGCAACAAGGAAAGATGATGCTAAAGAAACTGCTAGTTTCCTTTTAGAGCAGATAATATGCCGTTTTGGTCCGCCGAAAGAATAAATGTCGGACCGCGGAACCCATTTCTTGAATAAGGTGATCAAAAGCTTGAGAGAGGCTTGGTAGATCAAGCACAACAAAATGACTCCTTATAATCCGCAGGCGAATGGGCAGGTTGAAAGCACCAACAAGCAGCTTGTGGGCATCCTATCGAAAGTCATATCTGAAAAGAAACGTGACTGGGATAAGAAGCTGTATGTGGTAGTATGGGCATATAATACCACGTTCAAGCGAGCCACTGGCCACACGCCATTCAAACTAGTTTATGGTGAAGAGTGCGTTTTACCCTTAGAAATTGAGTTATCGACTATTAGATTTGCAATAAACCATTCTTTGGGTAATGAGGATGCCCTATTAGAGCGATTTACGACCTTAGCCCACCTAGATGAAATTAAGTTGCAAAGCCTATTACATCAGGAGGTGGCTAAACATCGCATGAAATAGTTGCATGACCTAAAAGTGAAGAAGTACACCTTTAAGAAGGGGCAACTGGTTTTATATTATGATGCGCGTAGGGAGCTTTTCCCAGGAAAATTGGAGCCTAAATGGGATGGACCCTACAAAATCGTTAGGTTAGGGAAGAATAAGTCTACAGCCCTATTAGCTGATTTACAGGGAGTGGAGTTTAAGAATAAGGTTAATCTTAATAAGATTAAACCTTACTATTTCTAAGTCTGCTAATACAAAGGAAATGCATTGCAGGTCCATGCTAGGAATGATTTGAGACCTGCTGACGAGCTTAAAACTTGGTTGATGGGTTGGTTAATCCCTTATTTGGAGCATCCATATCTGGAGCAAAGATACCATAAGGGGAAACTCATTTGGTGGAGCAAAGGATATAAGGTGATTGAGCAAGAGGACAGAACTTTTGTGTGGGAGATTAAAGTCTTCTGCCATCACTGTCTGCGACTGTTGACGAGTATCCCTGTTGAGTTCAATGAAGAAGGTGGGATGGAGCTGTCAGTTCATCCTCTCAACATGCTAAACTTTGATTATCATAACTACGAATAGAGGAGGTTGTGATGGCCGACTGTGTAAACCCATTGTGGACGTATACACTATATTTTGACGGAGCGTCCAGGGGCCCTAATAGAAAAGGAAGTGTGGGAGTAGTAATTCGAGACCCCCGACGAAGAGTTACAATGAAGTTAGCTGCTTATCTCGGGGTAGGATTCACTAACAATATGGTGGAGTATAAAGCCTTGATTATGGGACTGTATATTGCCAAGCAAGGTGGTATTCGTCGATTGTTAATAAAAGGGGATTCCCAGTTGATCCTGAATCAGCTAGATGGGACATACACAGTGCGGAATCCCATTCTTTGTATGTATCATCGGACTGCTATGACCCTACTAGAAGATTTTGAGGGAGTGTCTTTTCAGCTGATTCCACGTTACTGGAATCAGTTTGCGGATTCATTAGCAAATCTTGCTTATGAGGAAGACCTCTTCTTTAATTGTGGTCCTAGTTTGGATATTGTGATCAATGATGAAACAGGACCCGACCGCTTGTGGGGGATGTTATCAGAACATGCAATATATGGCAGATGATGGTTGATATGGGTGATGCAAAGAGTAGCCAAGACCAATCTACCGTTATTATCTAGGACCCATAGGTTGATTAGACATCATATTATGCATACGCCTCTTTCTATCTATGCAGGAGGGATGGGTCATAACCTCATGCATTTAGTTTAGGGCTACGAGCCTGTTTTTCCTCCTTGGAACGGAGCTTATGATTGCATATCTGTGCTATTCCGAGAAAGGATGTGTAGGTGCTACTGTGTTTTATTTCATTAGACCAAGAGGACCGATTTAGTTTGGTAGTGAAGTGTTTTATTTCGTTAGGCCAAGAGGGCTAGTTGTCTGTTTAGTGCAGGTGCGTTTAATGGTTTCTTGTTTGAGTTCTGTGCTAGACAGGTTTGAAGAAGAACTTGGAAGGAGCCTTTTTGTTGCATGGAAGCTTCTCGTGGCCCTATCCAGGTGATATCCTTCCTTTATGAGTACTGTGGTTGTTTGTTATATGTGGTTGAGTACTTGTTAAGGGGGGTTTTTCGTTTCTTGTTGGGCACCGGTGTCCAAGGCATGAAGTCCCAAGGTGTGCTGAGTTTTATCGCATATTTGTTTTGTATCAGCTTGATGCTTCTTTGGTTGTTTATGTGCAGATATGTTCGTGGATTCGACGGGCTGAGTTGCCCTATCTCGTGGTTGCCAATGAGAGCGGAATTTTGGTGCCGAGAAGTGCTTAAAAATAGCTAAAAATTATGAATATTAAGGGAAAAATATTCAACGTCGAAGGCGGCGGCTCGATCTAGGACGATTTTAAGCGCCAAAGTGCTTTAAAGGTGCCCGAGTGACACTTGTTGATTTTTCATAATTTTTCAGACAGTCGTGCGGGTTGAGATGAGTTACCGGCCAATGCGCGATGCCGACCCGGACGCCCAGGATTTTTCAGAGCTCAATTCCGAGTCCGGATGGGGAAATGGCCAAGAATTGGTCAAGATTTGAAGAGGTGGTGGACATGAGTTGGGCCAAGTGATAAGTGACCCTTGGGGTCTTGGAACCATTTTATGGCAAGCAAAATCGTGGCATGAAAAAGAAGTGAAAAAAACGTGAAGAAGAAGGAGAGGAAACTGCGCCGAAAATTGCGCCTAATGGGGGAGAGATCAAGAATGCATCCTACACATACCCTGCCTAATGGATTATGGGGCTTCATTCCCCTCTATCTATGGACTCTATCGCCTGTTTTCGCTCCTCCATTGGTGGCCTGATTGCTGAGATAGAAATCTAGTCTTTCTCTCTCCTCCCTCTCTCTCCCCTAAAGGCAGATTCATGTGGTGAAGAGGAAGAAGAAGAATGGATGATGGATGCTTGTCCAATGAAGACCGGATTGCTCCATTGTGCAAGAAGATTGAAGATTGCTGAATGTGGGCTGTCATGAACAGTAATGGTGGCTGGAAATCAGTCCTGAGATATAGCAAATCAAAACTCGCAACCCGCAAAGAACAGTAATCTCATTTTTTTAAAGGAAAATGGTGTTTTTATGCAATTTGCTTTATGAATTCTTGTTTCCATGAGATGATAATGCATTATAATGTTGTCTTCAATGCCTTTCAACTATTTATGCTCAGAAAATCAGAAAATCATAAGTGTTGTGGATGAAATTAGTAGTGAAAAGCCCGTAAATATGCAAAATATGGAGAAATTGGGTGTTTTTGAGACATCAATGGAAAATATCATAAGACAAACCAACTAAACTTGTCTTTTTGCTGCAAATGAACCTAAGGGCCATAGCCCATAACCCATTTTGAATTTTCAGTCATTAAATATTGGAAAAATACAAGGAAAATAGGAAAAATAAGGGAAAAATAGGGAAAATAAGGAAAAAATAGGGGAAAAATGGATTTTGAGTGCCGAAAATTAAGGAAAAATGAGAACCATGTTTGTGGATGTATGGGGGGTCTGAAGTATGAGGTTTAGCCTCAGTTCAGCCCTACCTCTATGTTCTAGTGAGTTTTTATGGCTTTTATGCAATAAAAATGTGGAAAATGAACCCTAAACCTATGCAATATGCACTACCTAAACGGGTGAGAGGGGTTGGAGTGTATAAAAAGCGTGTAAATGTTGAATGAAATGATGAAAAGATTGCTAGTTTTTTTTGCATACCATATAGATTGGACGATATTTCAAGATTAAGAACCTAGTAGCATGAGGGTTTCTCGGTGCTAGGTTCATGCAACACCGCATACGAGCAATAGTCAAATTCATTGAAAGAATGCTTTTGCACATGTGCACCAATGCTGATTTTCTTGATTGTTTGAGCACGTGGACATTCACAATTTGCATGAAGCATGAAATTTAAAAAGTATCATATAATACCTCCTGGATACATAGCAATTGCTTTTTAGAGGAATATGACCAACGTTGAGTGAGTAAGGTTGTCCAAGCTGTAGGCTAGGCGTTGGGTCTAAGGGAAAGTAAAGTGAGGAAGCATGGTATATCTCCTAGAAATACGCGGATCATAAAAGAGAGAAGTTTGTGTTCATATGTGTTATATATGTTTAGCGATGTATCGAGGGGCCAATCCCCAAGGTGTAGGAGAGTTGCAGTGAGGTAGCGGCATTCAGCCATTGGAGGACCTCCTATGTTGGTACTTTGTGCTATTTGGCAATGTGTTGGGACTCCCTCTGAGGAGTGTTAATTGGGTTAGAGTTGGACTATAAGACGTGACACAAACACAATATATTTAGGAAGATGATGTATATGTCATCCACGCTCCTGGCCGCGAGGCCGTGGGGTTGTTGAGCGCATGATAGAGGTTTGGCTAGTGCGTGAGCCAGTGTCGGCCCGTTTTAGGTCCCATCACTTTGGTGGAAGCAATGGTGCAGGGATTGAGGGATCACAGAGAGATCCGTTACCTGGGAGAAGCTAAAGAAAGCTGTGCAAGGAAGATATTTACCACCTGCTTATCGCATGCAGAAAATGAATGAGTTCTACGAGCTAAAACAGTTGGGACTCACTCTTGACACATACTACTCTAAATTCGTCTCACTTTTAAAGTATGCACCATAGATGGACATGACACAGCATGTGTCCAAATTTTGTCCAGGTTTAAATCCACTAGTAAATACCCGTCTCGAATCTATGCGTCCATCAGATCTTCAGGATGCACTCATTCGAGCGGCGCCTATAATTCAGGAGGTGCAAGCTAGACCAAGGGATAACAAAACTTGGTCTTACAATGATCCGAACAGAGGAGCATTTAGACCTCAAATTAAGAGAGTTCAAGGTCATAATCAGGGACAAAGAAAGAAAGCAAGAACGAATAATGTCAACAACTTTGTTCCTACTCAAAGTAATGGCCGAAACCTCCGTTGTTTCCACTGCAACGAACTCGGTCACTTCAAGCGGCAATGTCCCAAACTTGGTGGAGGACATCGCCAAGCGCCTTTCCAAGGAACAGGCAGTGGTCAAGGAGCCGCTACCCGAGGAAGAGGAAGAACCGCCTGCATTGCCAATAGGCAAATGTGAGAAGAAGGAGAAGAAGAAGATCAGACCATGGAAGCGGAATTCGAAAGAGCGACTGTCCATGCCACTTTACACAAGAAAGGGCCGAATCTCCAGTTCTCGGTGATTTAGACACCGTCGGACTATCAAGGTAAAGGTTTCAAGACCTTGATTGATTGTGGCAGTACACATTCCTTTATCTCACCAGCATGTGGAAAAAGATTAGGAATAGCCACAGTAGAAGCAGCTACCCTGCTTGTGGAATTGGCAAATGGTCATGAGGTTACTTATACCAGGCAAACTGCTAAGGTAGAATTCTTTCTGGGAGGAAAGAAGACTTCGGTTAAATTCAGAGTCATGAATTTAGGTATCCATGAGTGTCTACTCGAAATGGATTGGCTTAAGCCTAATGACGCCCACATTCACTGTGGAAAGGGTCAAGTTTCCTTTTGAAACTCTGAAAGGGAATTAGTCACAACTCAAGGCGAGGCTAGAGTGCCGAGAATCCAACTGGCCAAAGTATCTCGGATCATAAAAGGAGTCAAAAAAGGATTACCTGTTTACTTGATCAAACTCAACAAATTAGATCAGAAGCAAGAGTCTCATGAAGGGCCTTCGTGGTTAAAGGAATATGCGGACGTATTCCCTGAAGAGTTGACAGAACTTCCGCCTCAACGAGAAGTGGATCATGAGATTAGGTTAGTACCAGGAGCTACGCCAATTGCAAAGAGACCTTATAGAATGTCCATACCAGAAGCAATTGAGCTCAAAGAACAACTCAAGCAACTGTTAGATCAGGGCTACATCCGGCCTAGCAATTCACCGTGGGGAGCTCTAGTACTATTCCAGAAAAAGAAAGATAGGACACTTCGACTATGTATTGATTACCGTGGGTTGAATCAATCAATAGTCAAGAATAAGTATCCTATTCCTAGAATAGATGAGCTTCTTTGATCGTCTTCATGGTGCAAAGATCTTCTCCAAAATCTATCTCAGGTCAGGTTACTATCAGATAAGGATCAAGGAAGAAGATATCCCAAAGACGGCCTTCAATACAAGATATGGGCACTTTGAGTTCCTCATTATGTCATTTGGGCTTACGAATGCACCTGCCACCTTCAATAGGTTAATGCATGATATCTTTAGGCCATATCTTGAAGATTTCGTACTTATCTTCTTTGATGACACTTTAGTCTACTCTAAACGGGAAGAAGATCATGAACCTCAACTTCGGATTGTCCTTGAGACAATGAGGTCACATAAGCTGTATGCTAAAATGAAGAAGTGTGCATTCTTCAAGCATCAGATTGAATATTTGGGATTCATAGTATCAGCAGAAGGAATCTCAGTGGACCCAGCCAAGGTCAGAGATGTGCTTGAGTGGACAACACCAATATCCATCAAAGAGATACCTAGTTTTCTTGGATTGACAAGATGGTATAGGGTCTTCATAAAAAACTATGCTTTGATTGTAGCACCTCTGATGGATTTACTAAAGAAGCAGACTTCCATTGCATGGTCAACTCACGAACAAAATAGCTTCGACAGATTGAAGCAAAGTTTGGTATCAGCACCTATTCTAAAACTTCTAGACCTCAATAAGGAGTTCGAGGTAGTAACTGATGCTAGCATTCTTGCCCTAGGGTGTGTACTTATGCAGGAAGGTCATCTAGTAGCGTACTCTTCAAGGAAATTGAAGAGTCATGAAAGGAATTATGCTACGCATGATCTGGAATTGCTAGTTGTCATCCATGCTCTAAAGCTTTGGAGACATTACCTGTTGGGTAACAAGTTTACTCTAGTAACCGACCATAAGAGTCTCCAATGGATCTTTACCCAGAACGAGCTCAACATGAGGCAACATCGGTGGATTGAAGTGTTGGAGGAATATGACTTTGAAATCAAGTATCGACCAGGGAAAGAGAATGTAGTTACCGATGCACTTAGTCGCAAGGCATTCCTAAATTCCCTAATCTTGCAGAATCCATCAATGGCCAGATCTTTAGCTACAAAAGTATCTATGCCAAGCAACCCTATACTTGAGTTAGCTAGAGAGGAAGCATGCCATGATTTGGCCTACCAATCAATGCTAAAGGAGATCTCTATCAAGGATCAGAATCAAAAGTTGTAGGCTAAGTATCAGGAATTTTCCATTAATGGTGGACTTGTCTACTATAGAACAATGCTGTGTATTCCAACAAGCAAGTCACTTAAGCAGAAGATATTGTGGGAAGCTCATGATTCTCCTTTTGCAGGACATCCTGGCTATGCTAAGACTCTTAATGCAGTTAGAAAGAGCTACCATTGGAAGAGGCTCAAAGGTGACGTTCTCAAATATGTCACTGAGTGTTTGTCTTGCCAACGTATCAAAGCCGAACATGTCATGATGCCAAGGAAACTGCAACCGCTTGACATTCCCCAAATGAAATGGGAATTCATCAGTATGGATTTTGTTGTAGGCCTAACCCAAGTCCAGGGAGGATACAACTCCATCATGGTTATGGTTGACATGCTTACTAAGGTTGCACATCTTATTCCAGTAAAGATAAGCTATAAAGCCTCAGACATTGCAAGATTGTTTATCAAGGAGATATTCAAGCTACATGGTTTACCCAGAAGAATCATTAGTGATCGTGATTCTCTCTTCACATCACACTTCGAGAGAGCTATCTTTGAAGCTATTGGGACTCAACTCTGTTTTAGCACCGCTTACCATCCCCAAACAGATGGCCAAACAGAATGAGTAAATCAAGTCATCGAGGATATACTTAGGGCATACTGCTGTCCTGAGCCGAGGAGGTGGATTCAATACTTACCTTTGGTTGAATTTGCCTACAATGCTTCTTACCAGCAGATCATTCAGATGACCCCTTTCCAAGCATTGTATGGTCATGATTGTCGAAGTCCCCTAAACTTTTCTGATCCAACCTTAAGGGTTGAAGCTTCAAGACAGATGTTGGAAGACATGGATGATCAAATAAAGTCAATAAGACAGGACATACAAGCGGCCAAGTATAGACAGAAGGCATACACAGATTTGAAGCATCAAGAAAGGGTCTTCGAAGAAGGAGACATGGTGTTCATTCGCGTACGCCCTAAAAAGAGCTCTCTATCCTTAGGAGATTGCAAGAAGCTAAGTCCAAGGTATTGTGGGCCATACAAAATCCTGAAATGCCTAGGACCTAATGCTTATAAATTGCAACTTCCTGAGAACCTAAAGGTTCACAATGTATTCCACATTAACCTATTGAAAAAGTATGTACCTAATCCTAACCATGTGCTTGACGATCAACAAATTGTAATGCCTATTCAAGGAGTCCTTGAACTAAGGCCTGATAGGATCTTAGATGTTAGGGAGAGAAAATTAAGATCCAGAACCCTGAGAGAATGCCTCGTCCAATGGAAGGATTATCCTCAGAGGATGCCACTTGGATAGATAAAGGCACACTCAGCCGTCAATATCCCCAGTTTATCTCAAGATGAGGACATTTCGATTCCTCTAAGGAGGAGAGAATGAAATATTTCTGCTAAAGATATATTACGAAGCCATGAGAATTCCTGGACAAAAGGCAAAAGACAAAGCTGGCATTGGGTCACGGACGGTGCGAATTTAAAACATGATGTATCATAATCTCCATTTGTAGAACCGAAACTATGGTTTATTGTAACCGCATATTTCCATGGGGACCTCCTCTTGGGAGGAGGTCAAGAGGAAATTGAGAGAATTTATGGAAAACATTTTCTTTTAATCTTTTTATTCCTCCCCAGCCAAAGGTTGTGTTAGAGGAGGGAGAGTAAAGCACGGGCACGTAAGCTTGCAAAGGAGGTCATGGATGAGCGAATGTGGTTGATTCAGCATCACGCTGGATGCCAAGGAGGAAGGTGAATGCCATGCAAATGGCGTGTGGAGGGAGGGAGGTACCTCTCCCTCTCCCTATAAAACCCTTCACCATGGGAGCTGGAAGGGGGGAGCCATGAGAAGTGAGGCCGCCAGTTTCAGGGAGAAATCATACGCCACCAGGATTAAACGAGAGAGGGGGTGGAGACGACGCTAAACGCCGTCTGCCAAAAGGGAGGGAGAGCTCGATGACCTCACACACCCACACGGCCACCGCCTGTAGTTGTTGCTGGTTTAGGGAGGAGCGCCACCGAGATCCATCACGGCCACCAAATTGGCCCTGCCCGCCAGCAAGCCGCCGTCAAAACATCCTCTTTCTCCTCCACGTGTTATAAACCCACTTATAGAAGCTTCCAGGAAGCTTCTTGGAAGCTTCCAAGGGGAGGGATCTAAGCCCCCCTTCCTATACCTTTTATTCCCCCCCTTCTGGTTTTAATCCTTTTTAAGGGCCTTTTACTCCCCTCATCTCCCCATTTATTTCTTCCCCCCCTCCCGGTTTTATCTTTTTAAGGGCCTTTCACCCCGTTGTGTTGCCCTTCATCTTTCCCCCCTGGGTTTTAAAACCCCTAAGGCCTTTTACACCCCCCTGTGTCCTAAAATCCCTCCTTAATTCCCCCTTCCTATATCTTTCACTCCCGTGCCCAAAAATCTCACAAGGCCCCCCTTCTTATGCCTTCAGAACCACACACACACACCCCCGTGTTTTAAGCCCCCTCATCCCATGGGTGTTGGAACCCCCGTAATGTAAACCTTTCTTCCCCCGTATTTAACCCTTAAGCCCTTTCTTTTGGGCTTGATACTTCCCCCCCTGTGTGTAAAACCCTATAGGGCCTTTTCCTTGGGCTTTGTAAGCCTTTCCCTCCCAAAAGAATTAAGGCCTTAAAGGTCTTATTACCCCCTCCTCGTGGTTAAACCCTTAACGGTTACTTGCCTTTCCAAAATACCCTTGGGACTTGGTTTCTCCCCTACTCGAAAAAGTGAAGAAGAGTATTGACGTACAAGGGAGCGACGGTGGAATTCTGAAAAGGAGTGTAAAGCTGCTTCCACATTCGAAGGACTATAACTACGATGCCTCCTAAGAAAGTCCAAGGAGTAGCTGCAGGAGGGTTATCTCCCGGTATCCATGTGGATATCTCACCCCAAACCTAGGTTTTTCCTTCTTAATTTTATATTGGTTTTAATTCAATTGTGCAAGATGAATTGTTAGGGATAAGATATATTTTGTCCTAGTTATTCACGACGAATGAATTTAGTTTAATAGAACATGCAAAATAAATAAAGTATAAACATAGTTTTTCTTCAAATAGCATTATGCATTGAAACGAATTATGAGCAAGATTATTTAACCACTAAAGTAGTATACTTCGGTTAAGTCTAGAAGGTATAAAACTGCATCTTGCACTATTAACCCCTATTCCTTTTTACAACAAATCATCATGGAAAGTGCAAATCATGAAAGGATTCTTGCGATGCTTAAACTCTAGGAAGTTATCATTGCTAACTGCATAACTTAGCAAGGGAAAGATTGCTTATTTAGCATGAGTTTGTTCGCAAAGAAAAGGGAAGATTAGTTGGATTTAACCTAACCTCAATTCGATGAAGTATAAGATTGAAAAGTCAATTGACACGTAAATAACAAATCATACGAAAGTAATCTTGAAATTACCTTCTAGAGTTAACTAAATTAAAATGCTGCGAAATATTCGCTGGGAGTGAATTAAAATTCCAAGAAACGTCTATACCTTAAATACTTGTCTACCTTCCCTGAAAATAGGGTCAGTAAACTGTAACCGAAAAAAAAGAACTAGGGTTTGTCCCTGACTTTCTTAAAAGAAAATAATAAAGCTAGGAAACCCTAGGTCTGACAAACATCAGCTTAAAGAAATTGAAAATGGATTGTTTCGTAACTCCATTATCACATAGTACGATGCAGGACTTGCGCGGCAAGTAGGAAGTCATATGGTCTTGTGATCGATTCACAAGAAGAAAGGTTGAATTCCCGCAACAAGGATGGCGGATCCTTACGCAAGTTATCTTGCAAAGGATGTATACTTTGATATCCTTCTAAGTAAGGAAGATTAAAAACTGGAAACTGAAGTATCCAATGAACTTTAGGGTTTGACCAAGTTGGATTAATAGGGTACGCCCTAACACAGAATATAAGGGATATTGCCAAGTTGCAAGACACCCCGGATCGAGTGCTGGATGCATTCGAAAGGAAAGATTCCTTCCTTAGCAGTTTGCCATCAACAAAATTGATCAATGGAAATGTTTGTGCTTGCTAGAGATCTTAGAGCACTGTTTGACTTGTTTGACCAATGAATTACAAAATAAATAAGTATCTATACTTCAGGTTGAAGGCCTGAAGGGAGTGGCAGCTCCAGTTACCCCCGACTGCCTGCCTGACCCTAACCAAGGGGTTGTTGACCCCGCTAGGAACGTTGACCGAACCTGCCGCGAGAGGTCTCTCTGTTGAGCGCTACTTGGAGCAGGAGGACGCTTGGGTGCCAGGGGGGGCTCTGGCCGTAAGTCCCTCACCTTCCGGGTCCTACACAAGAGGCTAACATGACTCGAGATTGGATCTCGAGGCCCGCATACTAGTCTACGGGCAAAAACTTGGAATAGTGATCCCTGTGGATTGCTAGATAGCCTTCGGGCGGATTGTGGATAAGCCTACGGGCAGAACTTTTGTATTTCAAAGATAAATATGTTGATCTGTTAATAAAGAACTTGCCTGAGATTGTTTTTCTATGTCAAGTGATAAGATTAGGTGAAGGAACCAATGCTTAACGGGTTAATTAAAGAAGATGATTGTTACATGTCCAACTAATGTGTTAGTTAATTACATAATTAAAACAACCCGAGGAAAGTGCGGAGGATGGACCATGGGTCCGTCCTACGGATGGGTGGTTCCGGTTGGCCGGGAACTTTTCTTAAATCATGAGGAACAGCAGGATGGTCGTCAAAAGACACGAATAACAAAAGCGTTGACTTAGATCGCAAATCTTGTAACATTCCATGGGAGTGCCAGGCGGAGCTTTCTAGACATCCTTTCCAATGGACTGCTAAGACGTGTCCTGGATGATACTAGTGGACATGTTACAATATTGGAAGGCAATCTATTAATATACGAGTCATTATTATGTGGGCCATGCATGGCTTTTTGAGATTTAAAAAGTGCTAAAGTAAAAAAGCTTTCATGCTTGTTATTGATATCTCACATTGCTCATTTATATTTGACTAAGAGGAGATGTGGTGATTGAAAATGGAATAGAGAAGAGGATGGACGGCACCATGGAGGAGAAAGTGAATTGTTTTTGTATGTTGTACCATGCATGCATGGAGAAGCATCTTAATAGACATGAGTAACCTGAAAGAAAATGTGAGATAGCGCAATCAAATTTCAACCGAGTACATGCCAGGACAAGTTCCATATTCCGAGGGCATAGAGGAGATGTCGTGGTTCATGTCTATGAGATAGTTTCATGATGAATTGATCGTGCCTTCATGCCAAGGGATGGCATTCTCTAGCAAGGAGTTGGAGTTCTCGAGGGGATGTAGTCCAAAGGTAACCACATGTTTTCTTTGTTGTTGTATTTATCAATTGTACATAGCAACTAACCACTAGGAATTTCAATGTATAGTACAAAATCTATTGTGTAGCATGGTCACATGGGCGACATTTTTGAGTTAAGTGCATTGAAAAAATATGCTCCACGTCTGACTATGGTATCATGGTGAAGTTTGAGCAAGAAAGTCAACGACCGCCATAGATCCAAACATTATAGTCACACATGAGATGGAGTATTTTTGCCAATATGTAAAGTATTATTTTAGTAGATTACCATAGTTTCTCCCATTATCACATTTGATATATAATGATTTAAAGTGTTATTGGAAGGAGGAGAGGCAATCCTTTGGTAAGGACACTTTGGATTCTTGGAGGTGACTCCGGGAAAAGATGAAACAATCTATGTGACACATTTTTCTTGTCAGGTCACTATGAACAGGTGCATGATCTTTTTGTTAAAATTTCCATAATACAAAATAGCCACAAATACTTTTTAATTCTTTGTGATAGGCTCTTATTTGATATTATTGAAATCTTCTACCCAAATCCACAACAATCTGGTTGGTGATATGTTGTGTTATCAACACCTCAGAGCACTCGAGTATATGATGAAAGAAATATCCCTAGCATACAAAAGGAGAGTATGCAAGTAGGGAAGTTGCTATTGTGGGGGTTGGAGGATGAGGAGGGCTTGCAGTGTGTGGAGGAAACAATCATGGGCAATGTTGGCAAAGAGACTAGCATATAAAATACTTTGAGAATGAAGCAGACTCCTCTTTTTGTGGGGATCTATGCAAAGACCTTTCAATCTGTGTTGAGATATGTCAAGAGCTTTTCATGGAGTTGTAGAACCAGTCATATTTGCATCCACTTGTCAAGTTCATTAACTATTCACTTATATTGATACTTTATTACATATTTTTAAATTAACATCCTCCTTTGCAAATATATATTATCGTGCTTCTCCTTCACTCTTCTATTGATTATACTAATATCATTTTTTGGATGTGCAAGTCTTAATAGACAATCCAAAGCAGGGTAAGCTAAGGGACGATAGATGAGGAGCTCTAGGAGAACTTTAGGGGTTTGCCTCTGAATCAGATTGGCACACTTCATAGATATGGTAGACTAAAAGTTTTTTAAAAGCACTTTTTCTCCCTATTTCTTATAGATAAGGCCTAACATAGTCCTATATTAAATAAATATATTGTAAAATTACAAAATGATAAATTTTCAAGTAAACATATATACACTACTAATTTTTATAGACTCAATGTCAAAGAGTCCATTTTAAGATAATATGTGGATTTTCTTATATTTTAACATTATAGGTTAAATTTACTTTAATTTTTCTCATAGTTAATAATATCAAAATATGCCAATGTTTCAAGAATTTACATTTCATTGATGAGTCTACTTATTTAATATTTCTTGAGCATTTATTAACTTGGTGGCATGAGGCAACCTCATGCGAAATTTCTCAAAGCATGCACCTCAAGGTTGGAGAGGGTTCTCACATCTAGCTTGACAAAACCCTAATTATCCTAATCATTACAATCCAACATGCAAATAACTTTATCCAAATGATTGTGCCACGTATTGAGTCCCTACTAAGATGCCTACATATTCTACCAATATTTAGGCTAGTATAAAGCAAACACAAAACCTACATCTAATTCTTCCAACAATGATGAAACATGCATGGAAACCATTAAGAAATGATTACAAAGAGGAGCACAAAAGTAGCATTCATGATTAATGAAGAAGATGATGAGATTGGGTGAAGATGGTAAGACCTTGTGATTGTAGCATGATGGAGGTCACAATATTGATGATCAACATTTGGCCATTACAACAATTCTCATTCTTGCCACAACAATAATTGTTTTGTTACTTCAATTACCATCCTTCTATTTACAATAATTTCTTAGAAAAATAAACAAAATTTGTGGTGCGTTATAAGGATGAGTTGATTTTTGTTTCTATTTTCAGAGGCGCATGATTTTTTTTGTGTTCTTATTGTTTCCTCTTGTGGTTTATTTATTAACTTTTTGTGTTTTTTCTAACCTAGTATTTTGTCCTTAAAAGTTGGACAAAATTGTTTCTTTATTCTTCTACAAATTAAATCCCTCCTAACCTAGTCATACACATTTTGGATCATGCAAGCTATGAGTGCCAAGTGAGTGATCCTTTGGCTAATCCAATCCACACTCAGTCCACACTCCAATGTTAATCTGCTTAGTTTGTCACATGATAGGAGTGTGAGGACCTGAGCAATTGCACCACCCTTTGTCTCGATAGTAGCAAGAGAAAATACTAGGATAAGCGTACATCAGTTGGGACCTTCACTAACCAACCTTGTATCTTTCCCTTTGACTATAGAAAGCTAGAACACAAGTCTAGCTTTGAGGTATACTGAACTCATTAACTTATCTTCCCACATTGTAGTTCAATGGCTTGAAGGCTCAAATATGGTTCCAAGATCCAAAGCACTACAATCCAAAGCCTTCGCTCCTTCATGTCCACACCACTAAGTATACCACATCGAGAGAAGAAAACAGAGAATAAAAAGGAGAAGAAGAAGATGGTGAAGAGCTTTATCTCGTCACATTCCTCACTCTCTTATAATCTCACAACTACACACATAACCTCAAACTCACACCTCTTATTAAGAATGGAAAGAAGAAGAAGAAGAAACACAAGAAGATGGTGAAGAGCTTTACTATCCCCAATCCCTTACTCAAATACAAGCTCTCAATCTCTCCCCTTCCTCACTCTTAAACAATGGTGATACAAGATGATAGAATAGAAGAAGAGAATGATTGCTCAAAACTTGCACTGGTAGATCTTCAGTAGCATAGATGTATCAACATGGGTGATTACAACTGATCTCTCCTATCCTTATATATACCAAAATTAGGGTTAGCGTTGGGCCCCTTGTAAATTAGGTTTACACTTCACTTTTGCATTTTCAGGGTTTCCACAACCTTTTGGACACCCGGTGTTCCACTTTTTGGAACTAGGTTTACACTTCACTTTTGCATTTTTAGGATTCAATTTCTAATTAACACTTTATCATAAGTTCAATTGGACCTATTTTAGAGTATGAAAATTATCTACACAACAATCAAAAGTTCTTTAGATATAGTTGCAGGAAATATATATGAGCCTAGCTTTCATGAAATAATATCATAATGAATAAATTGATGTATCCACCATATGAAGTAAAATAAATACCCAAAAATAATATCTTGAAGCTTCAAAATCTAACACTTTGACTTTGACTTTTCTTTGACCTTGTTTTGACATTTTTTTCCACATTTATTGTTCACATCGATAGGACTCAAGTCCACCTAATTTGATGCCAGGAGGTATATTCCATGGTGAATTTCATGCCACGATGGATTTTGTGCCACGGTGGATTCCGTGAGGTTTTGTAGTGGATTCTGTAAAATTATTATTATCGAGGCTCATACACAAATCGGATTCTTTGTGCGAAAAGTTGATGGGGACGCCTATCCTTTTTGGGCTTTTTGTTAATTTAATGTGTACATGGGTGATTCCATAGCGGGTGATTCCGCAAAATACATATTTAAATTGATAAACGTTTATGAGTTTAGAGTGCGCACTCGTAATAAAATAAGGTTAGGATTGATTTCTGGCCAATTTATTTTTGTAGCTGAAGACTGCTAGGTATTTACTTTTGTCGATTTAATTGTATTATTTGTCTAACAATTGTGAATGCTTCAGTTGATGTGTAGAGCGAGCAGCGGTGGCATTGGGAAGCATTGGAGGATAGCGTGTATTCAAATTATCATCAATTTTTGATGGGTGTGTATCTTAGGCATGGCGCCTATATTTTGTCACGCTTATTTATTAAAGCATTTGATATTTATTTATTATTTTTATATGCGCATCGGTGCACGATTTAAATACTTGTATTGGACATTGTATTTGGATACCGCGTGACTTCTTGGGCGCCCAATAGCTTTAATTCATTAGTGGCACAAAAGCAAACTCAAAAGCAAAAGCATGCTATTTTGTAAATTGGGCTATTATTTGAGCTTGAAGATGAATAATATATTAAATACATGCTTTGTGGAGCACTCACACAAGGCATGGGGGGAGATTGCACCCAATTGGTCTCTTGTTCATGTCGTGCAAGCTTTCTTCATTGGCTTTTGTGTAAAAAGTAGAGTTCTTTTGTTCTTGGGGACCTTTTGACGCTCACTACACGCACATACGGCGACTGATCTGTGGTGGTATCAGAGCGAAGCTGAGATTGAGAGCTTCCAATCGCTTACTATCTCACGTGAAGGCGGAGCTCTTGGAACGATCCAGCTCTACAGTCCGTCTCGTGGCAAACGGTTGATAGCAGCGTGTTCCTGGCAATCAAGAACCCCCTTCTGTACCCTCTGATCGTGAAGGACCTCTCTCGATAGGCGAAGGACCGAGGGGAAGGACCGGCGGTAAAGCTTCTATATCAAGTCGTTTTGTTACAGAGAAGAAAGAAGAGAAATTTTAAAACAATTAAAGTGTTAAGCTTAAGGCTTAAGATTTAAAAGCTTAAGGCCTTTCAAATCGTCGATTTGCTACCGCGGTATGCCGTCGTCAGAATCGACGGTGTGAAAAACACCCCCCCTAAAAAAAACGAAACGGTGACACAACTTAAGCTTCATAAAGCTTAAGTCCATTAATCACCTAAGTCACACTAAGCTTTCAACTTACTCAATCAACAAAACTTATCTTCTTAGCGGCCATTCATACTGCGTGTAAGCTGAACTAGTTTTGGAGCTTCGAGAAGTCCCTATTCACACTTGTAGTCTTGCTGAACCAGTTTCAGCAAAAGCAAAAGTTCACACGCAGACTATACGCAGTCTATACGTAACACTATTCTCTTGGAAGACGGTTGTGACAATGAATACTGCAATCGTAAAGGAGAGATACTACAAAAGCCAAACAAAATATATACAAGCCTTGTAAACCCGCCTTTGAGCTACGCTCATCCTGCTAACAAGATTTCGAGTGTGTGAGGTCTTTTGGAATTTTGCAGGATGACTGAACAAAACATGGTTGATTTTATGGCTGAAGGTGATTTACCCAAACAAAAAATGGAGCAAAAGTTGGATTTGATTATGATGTAGCTTCAAGAGGAATGAAGAGCCCGACAAGCTTTGCAAGTTCAATTGGCCAATCCGTAATGATCTACCACCAACCAAGATGAATCGCAACCTGAAGATCTTATACGACGTACCATCGATGCAACACTTGAAGCCCAATCCATTCGCAAAGAAACAAAGATAAGTAAAAGAAACTTCAAATTTCATACTTGCAATGGATCACGCGATGGAAAGATTGTACTTGCTTTTATCAGTCAATTTGATGATTACTTCCATGAAGAAACATGTGTTGAGAATGATGCGCAGATCGGTCACAGATAGCTCACGTGGTGAATCCCGGAAGGTCCCCAAGAACAAAGTACTCTACTTTTTAGCACAAAAACCCATGTAAAAGCAAGCACGACAAGAGGCAAGAGATAAATTGGGTTCAATCTCCCCCATGCCTTGTGTGAGCGCTTCACAAAGCATGTATTTTATGTATATTTCCAATCTTCATGCTCAATAATAGCCCAATTACAAAAATATGACAAGCTTTTAGCTTTTGAGTTTGCTTTCTACAAAAATAGTAAAATAAAGCTAATGGACGGTGCCCATAGTGTCTGGCACGCCCAATCTCAATGTCCAAATAGAAATAACATATCCAGGCGCATAAGCGCATACAAAATAATAATAAATAATCGATGTCTCAATAGACATAACAAAATATAGGCGTGGCGCCTATCAAAATCTAGTCCAAGAGTCAAAAACCCGCTAGACTCCAATTCTTTCCTCCGCCACTGCTGCTATCTCTACACATCAACTGAAGCATTCACAATTGTTAGTAAAATAACACAATTAAACCGACAAAAGTGAATACCTAGCAGTCTTTAGCTACATAAATAAATCAACTGGTTAGAAATAAATCCTAACCTTAATTTATTACGAGTGCGCACTCTAAACTCATAACGTTTATTAATTTAATATGCATTTTGCGGAATCACCCGCTATGGAATCACCCATGTACACACTAAATTAATGAAACGCCCGAAAAGGATAGGCGTCCCCATCAACTTCTTGCACAAAGAATCCTCTTTGTGTATGAGCCCCGGTCATCTAAGTTTACGGAATCCACCGTAAAACCTCACGGAATCCACCGTGGATTCCACCGTAAAACCTCACGGAATCCACCGTGGAATATGCCTCTTGGCATCATACCCCCCGGGTGGGATAGCAATTGACCTCAATTGCTATTAGCTCAATGTGGAGCTAACAGAGTGGGGAAAGCATTTAGGTCTCTAGCATGCATCCATTGTGCTTCCTCTACAGGATGGTTCTTAAATTTGACTAGATATCTAGAATACCTTCGGCCAGTTCTAGTGGTCATGTAGTCAGTGTCTATGATGGCTTCTGGTTCAAGTATTTCAGTCTCTTCTTCTAATAAAGGTGGGTTTTCATAGACAGGGTGGATAGGTAATTGGCCTCTAAATGGTCTCAATAAACTAATATGAAATGTATTATGAATTTTCCAATGAGATGGCAGTTCTAACTTGAATGCATTGTCATTAATCTTATGAATGATTCTAAATGGTCCGTAGAATCTAGGAGCTAATTTGACAACTGGATGTCTATCTACACTTTGCAGTCTACGCTTTTCTATTCTAAGCCAAACATAATCATCAACTTTGAAATTCATGGCTTGTCTTTTCTTGTTGGCTTGTTTGGTATATGATTGTTGGGCTTTAGCAATCATATCCTTTACCTCATCAAAAATAGTGTTATGCATAACATCAATATCATCAGCACTTTGTATTCTATTAGACAAAGATGCAACATGTGTAGATAATCTATGTCCATAAATAACTTCAAAAGGTGCTTTCTTTGTAGATGTGTGCGGTGTATTGTTATATGCAAACTGTAATAAATGCAAATGAGTATCCCATGTTTGAGGTTTAGAGATAGTGTATGCACGTAAAAGATCTAAAATGGTGCTATTTGTGGCTTCTGTTTGTCCATTTGTTTCTGGATGAAATGCAGATGAGAAATCAATCTTTGTGCCTAGATTTGCAAACAGTGTAATCCAAAAATTATTACAAAATCTAGAATCTCTATTTGAAATAATCACTTTCGGCAATCCATGGTTAGTAAAAACAGTTTTCAAAAATAACTGTGCTGCTTGTGATGCTGTTAAAGTTTTCTTACATGCAATGAAATATGCTTGCTTACTAAATCTATCTACAATTGTCCAAATCATGTCATGGTTAGATTTAGTATTTGGTAAACCAGTAATGAAATCCATAGATATATGTTCCCAAGGTTTAGATGGAATAGACAAAGGCATTAATAGTCCATACTGTTTACCATGATGTCTCTTTATTCTTTGACAAATCAAACATTCAGAAACAAAATTAGATACATCTGCATCCATATGCGGCCAATAAAAATCTTCAGTTAACATGCGTAATGTAGAAATGATACCTCTATGACCTTGATATGGGGGACAATGAATTTCATTCAAAACAAAAGATCGGAATGGAATAGTAACACACAGTCTCTTTTCAAAGAACATGAATCCATTATTATATGACAATGAATCAACATGAATGAAATTATTTTGAACTAATTTTTGCCAATCAGAATGAAAAGTAATATCCTGGTGATATGTGTCTTTCATAGCAATCAAAGAATCAAAAGATATGATAGAAATGTTATGAATTGCAGGTCTTCTACTCAATGCATCAGCAACTACATTTTCTTTTCCAGGTTGGTATTGAATGATAGGATGGAAACTTTGAATGAATGAAGCCCATTTGATATGACGGTCAGAAATTTGGGATTGGCTAAGTAGATGTCTAATGCTTTGCTGGTCGGTCTTTATCATGAATTCTGAACCCATTAAATAATGCTTCCATTGTTTTAATGCTTGGACAACTACTAAGAGTTGCTTGTCATAAGTGGAATATTTAAGCTCAGAGGGTTTCAGCTTAGAACTAGAATATGCTATTGGATGGTTGTCTTGCATTAGCACGGCTCCTATTCCTGATCCACTAGCATCGGTCACAACTAAAAAGAATGGTCTGTTAAAGTCAGGCAATTGTAGAACAGGGGCATTGGTTAATGCACGTTTGAGTAAGTCAAAGGATTTCTGCTGATTTTCAGTCCATTGATAAACAATGCCTTTCTTAAGAAGTTTGGTCAATGGTAAAGCAAGTAATGAGAAATTACGTACAAACTTCCTATAGAAACTAGCAAGACCAAGGAATGAGCGTAATTCATGTACATTTTTAGGAACAGGCCAATGCAATATTGCGTCAATTTTCTTAGGATCAACTTTTATTCCTTCTTTTGATACAATATAACCTAGATATTCTATTTCTGTCTTAAAGAATTCACTCTTGTCAAGATTTGCAAACAATTGATTTTCTTTCAGTAATTGAAAAAACTAATGATAAATGCTCATAATGCTCTTTTTCACTTTGACTGAACACTAAAATATCATCAAAGAAAACAATCACACAATATTCATATTTTAGAAAAATACGGTTCATCATTCTACTGAAAGTGGCAGGTGCATTAGTTAATCCGAATGGCATGACTAAGAATTCGTAATGGCCAAATTGTGTCCTGAATGCAGTCTTAAATATGTCGGATCTATCTAGCCTCACCTGATGATATCCAGAATTAAGGTCAATTTTACTAAATATAGAAGATCCTTGCAGTTTGTCCATAAGGTCATCAACTCTAAGTATAGGATACCTATTCTTTACAGTGATCTTGTTTAATGCTCGGTAGTCAATACACATCCGATAAGTATTATTCTTTTTCTTGACTAAGAGCACATATGCACCGAATGGAGAACTGCTAGGTCGAATTAAGCCTCTATTTAGTAATTCTTCAACTTGACTCTAGATTTCTTTTTGCTCTATTTGATTGTGCCTATATGGTGCTTTGCAAGGTGGTTGTGTGCCAGGTATTAGGTCAATCTTATGGTCTTCTGGACGTGATGGAGGTAAACCTGGTGGTAGGTCTTCTGCAAAACAGTCTTTAAAATATGCGAGAAATTCCTTATGCCTAGGGTGCATATGATTTTCCTTTGCGTACAATTCATTTACCCAAATGAGATATGATTTAGTATTTTTGCGTAGTGGACGTTTTGCTTGAGTATGCGAAAGCAATGGAAAAATATGAGATGCATGCATACCAAATAATGTAATAGATTTTCCTTGAAAATTTATATTCATTGTGTGTGTGGAATAATCTATATTGGGATTATGTTGGTGTCTCCATGGCATTCCTAGAATAATGTCGCTAGACTGTAATGGGACAACTAAGAAATTTCTTCTTTCAATATATGGACCAATTTGAATTTCTAAATCTTGAACTTCTTGTGTGCCATTGTACCTAGTGCCTAAAAATGCAGCTTTTATGTGATAGTGCGTAGGTACAGTATGCAGTTTCAATTCCTTTACCAATTTTGCTGAAATAAAGTCATGGGTACTACCGTCATCATGCAATATAGTTCTTTCTTTTCCATGCACCATACATTTCATAGTCAACAATGAATGTGAAGTAGGCATACCTGGTAAAGTGTCGGAAGTAGTAGTAGGATCATCTTCTTCTTCAGTGAAATCCGGCATATCCTCATGCTCGTCTTCGTCCATAGCTCCAAGGTAGTTGATATGTGCTGATGGCTTCTTTGAATGACAATTTGCTGCGAGATGCCCTGGCTGGTGACACTTGTAGCATACTATTGGCTTGGCTTTGGTCACATTATTTGCAATGGCTGGGAGTTTGGGTATATTTGGATTTGCTTGTGGAATAGGCTTAGAATTTGAATTGACAGTGGATGGTAATGCAGGTGGTTTAGGCCAATTCTTGAGGAAAGATGGTGATGAAAAACGACCTGGATTAAACCTTCTGAAATTGGAATTGAATTGTTTAGATCCATAATTACCGTTTGCTTGGAATGGCTGTGGTCGTCGATCTCTTCCGCGTAACTTATCTTCAGTGTCGTGGGCTAAGGAGATGGCGTCTTCAAGGGTAGCAGGCTTGAACATGTTCACTTCAGCGTAGTAATGTCCAAGAAGTCCAGACATATACTTCCGCTTATGTGTCGTCTCTGGTACGTCTTCAAGCATGCATAGCTGTAGGAGTGCATTCCAAAAACGCTCTGTATACTGTGGAATAGGCTCAGATCGCGCTGTTGAAGTAAATCCCATTGCTTGATTGCCTTTTCATGAAATTGCGGTGGTAGGAAATTTTGCATGAACTTCTTCTTGAAATCTTCCCATGTAGCAGGACATTCTATGCTCTTGCGGACTACAGTCCACCAAAGTGATGCTCTGTCTATCAGATGATTAGTAACACACTTGATTTTATCTTTCTCGGGATAAGTTTCCTCATGGAAATAGTCATCAAACTGACTAATGAATGATAAAACAGTCTTTCCTTCTCTTATGCCATTGAAAGTGCGAAACTTGAAACTTCGTTTACTTATCTTGGATTCCTTGCGAATGGTTTGTGCTTCAAGAGTGGCGTCGATGGTATAGCGAATCAAATCTTAAGCTTGAGGTTCTTCTTTGTCAGTGGACGCTCCTTGTAGCTTTGTCAATTGCGCTTGCAAGGCTTGCCTAGCTCTTCGCTCTTCTTCCAATTGCAGCATGATAAGATCCAGCTTTTGTTCCATGGTAGGCTCGGGTAGATTGTCTTCAGCCATAGGATCATCCATATGTGGGGTAGTCGTCCTGTAAAACTCAACAAACCTTTCTCACTCAAAATCAGTTAGCGGGATGAGCGTAGCTCAAATTTGGGGTTACAAGGCTATGTATTTTTGGGTATTTTCTTCTTCAATTTTCAAAAATTCTGCAATATTTCTGTCTCCGTTTGCTGAAAGTACTTCAACAAACTTGTAGATAGGTAGAACAGCTTGCTGCGAACAACTTTCCAGTTCAGAGTTTTTGCATACGAACAAGTCTTCTATGAGTTTTAAGCACTAATCAGTTCTGATTTAGTCTGACTTGCAGAGTTGCAGACTTAACAGACTTGCAGAGTTGTTGACTTGCTGGACTTAGACCGACTTGCAGAACTTGCAGAACTTGATTACCGTCGACTTACGGAACTTGACTTCAGAAGTGCGAGACCCGGAGTTTATCGACTTCTCTGCCCTGTGTGACTTGATAAGAGTTGAGTGACTTAAGCTTAATAGCTTAAGCTATGGAAGGAGGAATTAATGGGCAGCAACGACGTCAATTTTCGTGGGGGGGGGGCCGTTTTTGCCTGCGCGGAATTTTCCGGGGTACTTCCTGATATGACGACTCAAATTTGTGGAGTTTGAAGCTTTTTTAAAGCTTCTAAGCTTAAGATTAAGCTTTAATAGAATAATTAAGTTGGATTTGAGAAGAGCTTATCTCTGTAACTCCACGACTTGATGATGGAAGTGTTTGAGTGGTCCTCCGCCTGCAGAGCTTGGTCCTTCGCGATCTGACAGTGGAAACAGGGGTTCTTGATCGCCAGAAGTCTGCCTGTATCGACGGTTCGCGACGAGGTTGACTGTAGAGGCCGTTTGTTCCTGGAGCTCCGCCTTCGCCCGAGATTGGTAGCGATTGGAAGCTCTTGATCTCTGCTCCGCTCTGATACCACTGATGCGCAGATCGGTCGCAGATAGCTCACGTGGTGAATCCCGGAAGGTCCCCAAGAACAAAGTACTCTACTTTTTAGCACAAAAACCCATGTTAAAGCAAGCACGACAAGAGGGAAGAGACAAATTGGGTTCAATCTCCCCCATGCCTTGTGTGAGCGCTTCACAAAGCATGTATTTTATGTATATTTCCAATCTTCATGCTCAATAATAGCCCAATTACAAAAATATGACAAGCTTTTAGCTTTTGAGTTTGCTTTCTACAAAAATAGTAAAATAAAGCTAATGGACGGTGCCCATAGTGTCTGGCACGCCCAATCTCAATGTCCAAATAGAAATAACATATCCAGGCGCATAAGCGCATACAAAATAATAATAAATAATCGATGTCTCAATAGACATAACAAAATATAGGCGTGGTGCCTATCAAAATCTAGTCCAAGAGTAAAAAACCCGCTAGACTCCAATGCTTTCCTCCGCCACTGCTGCTATCTCTACACATCAACTGAAGCATTCACAATTGTTAGTAAAATAACATAATTAAACCGACAAAAGTGAATACCTAGCAGTCTTCAGCTACATAAATAAATCAACTGGTTAGAAATAAATCCTAACCTTAATTTATTACGGGTGCGCACTCTAAACTCATAAACGTTTATTAATTTAATATGCATTTTGTGGAATCACCTGCTATGGAATCACCCATGTACACACTAAATTAATGAAATGCCCGAAAAGGATAGGCGTCCCTATCAACTTCTCGCACAAAGAATCCTCTTTGTGTATGAGCCCCGGTCATCTAAGTTTACGGAATCCACCGTAAAACCTCACGAAATCCACTGTGGATTCCACCGTAAAACCTCACGGAATCCACCGTGGAATATGCCTCCTGGCATCAGAGAAAGATAAAATTAAATGTGTCACTAACCATTTAGTTGACCGAGTATCTTTATGGTGGACTGTGGTCCACAAGAGCGTTGATTGTCCCACTACTTGGGAGACTTTCCAAAATAAATTTTTGCAGAATTTCCTTCCTCCTCAATTCCATGAAAAAGCCATCAAGCAATGGGATCTTCTACAACAAAGACATCGCAAACCTATTTCCCAATACACTGAACGTTTCTGGAATGCTCTACTGCAACTACGTATGCTTGAAGATGTACATGAAGCAACTCATAAATGCAAGTTTATGTCTAGCCTACTTGGACATTTCTATGCGGAAGTCAATATGTTCAAGCCAACAACACTTGAAGATGCAATTTCCTTGGCCCATGACACTGAAGACAAAATTCGCAGACAAGACAAGCGACCACAACAATTTCCAACTAATGGTAACTATGGTTTCAAACAATTCAATTCAAATTTTTGAAGATTCAAATAAAGTCGTTTTCTTCCATCTTCATTCCGTAAATCTTGAACACGACCACTTGCCTTGCCATCAAACACAAATCCAAACCCTAAGCCATCCCCACAGTCAAATCCCAACATTCCTAAACTTCCTACCATTACCAATAATGTATCCAAAGCAAAACCCATAGTTTGTTACAAATGCCATCAACCTGGATATCTAGCAGCCAATTGTCAATCCAAAAAGCCATCTGTTCATATCAATTATCTGGGAGCAATAGAAGACGAAGAACATGAGGAAATGCTGGACTTTACGGAAGATGATGATGATATTGGTAGTACTTCGGATACTTTGCCAGGTATGCCAACTCCCCAATTTTTTATTAACAATGAAATGTTTTGTGCATGGTAAAGAAAAGACTACTTTATATGATGATGGGAGCACACGACTTTATTTCCGCAAAATTAGTCAAAGAAATTAATTTACAAACTGTTTCTACACATTATCGCATCAAGGCTGCATTTCTAGGTACGAGATATAATGGAACAGAAGAGGTGCATAATTTAGAAATTAAAATTGGTGATTATACTGAACGAAGAGATTTCTTAGTTGTACCTTTGTAGTCTAGTGACATTATCTTGGGAATGCCTTGGCGTCATCAATACAATCCTGATACAGATTATTCTACGCATTCAATTAAAATTTATTTTCAAGGAAAACAAATCACATTGCATGGTATGCACGCTTCCAATAATTTTCCACTGCTTACTCATACTCAGGCTAAACGTGCATTACATAAAAGTAGCAAATCCTATTTAATATGGGTGAATGAAATTCAAGCTAAAAAAATAGATGCATCCTAGATATACACAATTTCTTGTCCAATTTCCAGATTATTTTGCTGCTGATTTACCACCTGGATTACACCTTCACGTCCTAAAGATCACAAAATAGATTTAATTCCTGGAACACAACCACCATGTAAAGCACCATATAGACATAACCAAATTGAACAGAAAGAAATTCAAAATCAAATAGAAGAATTGCTTAATAGAGGATTAATTCGACCTAGTAGTTCTCCATTTGGTGCACCTGTCTTATTAGTGAAGAAGAAAAATAATACCTATCACATGTACATTGATTATCGTGCCCTAAATAAAATTACTGTTAAAAATAGATATCTGATTCCTAGGATAGATGATCTTCCTGGCATATTCCACGGTGGATTCCGTGAGGTTTTGCGGTGAATTCCGTAAAATTATTATTATCGGGGCTCATACACAAAGTGGATTCTTTGTGCGAAAAGTTGATGGGGATGCCTATCCTTTTCGGGTGTTTTGTTAATTTAATGTGTACATGGGTGATTCCATAGCGGGTGATTCCACAAAATACATATTTAAATTAATAAATGTTTATGAGTTTAGAGTGCACACTCGTAATAAATTAAGGTTAGGATTGATTTCTAACCAATTTATTTTTGTAGCTGAAGACTACTAGGTATTCACTTTTGTCGATTTAATTGTACTATTTTTCTAACAATTGTGAATGGTTCAGTTGATGTGTAGAGCGAGCAGTGGTGACATTGGGAAGCATTGGAGGATAGCGTGCATTCAAATTATCATCAATTTTTTATGGGCGTGTATCTTAGGCATGGCGCCTATATTTTGTCGCGCTTATTCATTAAAGCGTTTGATATTTATTTATTATTTTTGTATGCGCATGGACGCACGATTTAAATACTTGTATTGGACATTGTATTTGGGTACCGCCTGACTTCTTGGGTGCCCAATAGCTTTAATTCTTTAGTGGCACAAAAGCAAACTCAAAAGCAAAAGCATGCTATTTTGTAAATTGGGCTATTATTTGAGCTTGAAGATGAATAATATATTAAATACATGCTTTGTGGAGCGCTCACACAAGGCATGGGGGGAGATTGCACCCAATTGGTCTCTTATTCATGTCGTGCAAGCTTTCTTCATTGGTTTTTGTGTAAAAAGTAGAGTTTTGTTCTTGGGGACCTTCTGACGCTCACTACGCACGCATACGGCGACCGATCTGTGCACCATAATTGATCTCAAGGCTTTCCTACCATTGAGCCTACCCATCTCGTCCACCTAGAATCAAACCTATCCATACTCAAGAGTGAACATGAGCTTTCCTATACATACAATCTGCTATACATGAGCTTGCATAAGACTAAGTTAACACACTTAGACTTTATCTTACTCAAGCTAGCAAAAGAGTGCTTCGAGAGACTACTAGCCCTCAATTAGGCAAGCTTATTTGCACAAAGGCTTATCCTAAAAAGTTTCCCATGACTATTTACTACCTATAATTGTCTTACACCAATCCATGACTCCTTTAAGTTTTACTATTTCCATGATTATTTGATCAACAATGCATTATTGTTGTCTATGTAAGGTTACACACTACCAAGTAGGCCTAACTCAATGTCTTCCCCTCTTAGGCATGTCTACTATTTAGAAGTTCCAAGTCTACCCAATCTCGTCTATCGGAGCCAAGCCTAGACCATGGTTGCATTAATATGAAAATGAGATTTATACAATATGTAAAATATGGGACTACTATATATTGACCCCCAAAAATATGGGGTACACATTGGCAAATATGGTGATTACTATATTGGATTAAGAGAATGATTAGTTGAAGAAAAATTTTACATGAAAAATATTTCATATGAAAAAATGAACAAAAAAGTGATTCTTACAAAACATTCTTTCATATGAAAGAGCTTTTCTTATGAATATTTGTTTATATATAAAAACTCCATGTAAAAGTGGGGGTTGTATTACACTTCCATTTCTAATGATCACCCTCTCTATAACCAAGGAATTGTAATGAAAATGATAAAGAAATGAAATAAATAAGCTACAATGTGCTATTTCAATATAAAATATAGCTCAAGCATCTCTTATGGGATCAAGTTTAAGAAATCCAAATGATTAAGTATATTTTTATATCTCATATTAAATAATATAAGTGAAATAATGAATAAATAAAACCATTAAATATAAATAAATATTAAATATAATATAATACTTAAGTTAAAATTTAATAAATTAAATTTCAATTTTATTAAGTAAAATGATTTTAACATTAAGTAAAATAATCTTAAATAAAATAAAATATAACTTTAAGTAAAATAGACTTTAAGTAAAAATATCTTTATTTGTCATTTGAGATAAGGAATTTCGAAATATATTTAAGTGAATGAAATTTGTGAGTGGGAAAATATAGAGGCTATTAACTCGTCCTCCCTTAACTAAGGTACCCTTGACCTAGAATAGCATTGTAATGTTCCCAACCTCACAGTACTCGTACTCATGGGACATATGAACAAGGGTTAAGAATAATCAAATCCTTATAAGGATAAAAGCACCTTCAAATTTATCACAAATCTAATTGAATCATACCATGTCCATTGAAAATATGGCAATCATTGTAATCCTCACCCATATTAGTTATCATCATAATCATCATTGAATGCAACTACTAATTAGCCACCTCCCTTGAAGAGATGAACCCAAGTGGTTGAGGAGAAAGAAGTTTAGTTATGGCTATGATTTGCTATGGTCATCACCATATAAAGAGAGAGAAAAAAGGATTGTTCAAGTGCCTAGCCAAGGTGCCCATGCCATATAAGAATGGATGTAGTAGGTTAGAGCCTTGAAAATCATATAAAGAGGACTTGCTAGCAAGCCAAACAGGGCTGGTTTGTACATGTTGCTACCATTGGGGGAGAGTAAGGAAGAGACACATAAGATAGAAGGAGATATAGGGAGGAATAGAATAGGAAGGGGTAGAGAGGAAGAAAGAGAGACACATGTAACATGCCTATCTGACAAATTTCTCATAGCACTTTCTAACTAGTGCATTAAGGGATGCATCTAGGTAACTCTATCTAAAACTATTGAGGAATATTTTAACTTTGTGACCTAGAATCACTTGAATCTACCCTCACAAAAAGGAATGTCTAGGCCACATGCATCAATGTGAAAAGGGGGTTCTAATTAACTTGTAAGGTCTCCTAATAGAATTTTGAACTTTAGTCCATGGTAGCTACTTATATAAAACATCTTAAACCAAAGAAAACTAGTGTCACACTTGGTTCAATGAGAGTGAGAAATGAGGGGGAGTTGAATGCATCAACCCCTTTGCCCATATAGTAAACTCTCACTTCGATGTCCTAAAAACATGTTAAGTTAGGTTCTATGATGATGATCTCGGACAGCCAAACATTTAGCTCTTCCTAAACTTGCTAGTCTAATGTAATATCCCCAACCTCATTCGTGAGTTTATGGGATATATGAATACGGGTTAAGAATAATCGAATCCTTATAAGGATAAAAGCACCTTAAAATTTATGAATTTGATTGGGGAGGAATCAAATTGAATCAGACCACGATACCAATAAAGTTGGCAATCTTGCAGCCATCACCCACATCATCAATGTA
Organism: Lygodium microphyllum; assembly: GCF_053477565.2. NCBI lineage: Eukaryota > Viridiplantae > Streptophyta > Polypodiopsida > Schizaeales > Lygodiaceae > Lygodium > Lygodium microphyllum. The sequence goes on along the minus strand of NC_141135.1, from coordinate 156,470,432 downwards.
ATCATCATGAGTGCAACTACTAATTAACCATCTCCCCTCAAACATATGAATGTAGTGGGTGAGGAGTAAGAATCATATTTATGGGTGTGTAGTTGTCACCGTGTAAAGCGAGAGAAAGGGATAGTTTAGGTGCCTAGTAGGTAGCCCATGCCATATAAGAATGGACGAGGTAGATTAGAGCCTTGAAAAGGTTATAAAGGGGTCATATTAACAAGCAAAAAAGGGCTAATTTTGGATATGTTGCTACTCTCTAGGGAGACTAATTAGGAAGAGATAAACAAGATAGAATGAGAGATAGAGAGTTGGAGAGGGTCGTACTCTTGATGATCTACCATATATGCCTCAATCTTGGATTTTTTTCCATAGCTTCCTAAGTAACTTGTAGGCCCATAATGGGTGAATTACATTGACTTCAAATCCCAAACACAAAAGATAGTGTTTATCAAGATGCATCCAACCAATGATCTCATCTTCGGTAGGTATTTTGAGTTTTTTGACTGTGATAATTCTCTGAGAAAAAGATGGTGCCTAGCAAGTGAACTAGCATTCCAAGAGGCTAAGACTAAACTCTTGAACTTCTTAATGGAAAAGGGGTGATTGGATTTGTTCTAAAAACAATGCACTTTAAGGATCCAATCTTCCTTCTGAAATGAAGGTAGATTCTTTGTTTTAGTCAAAGGAACATCATTCAAGAAAGAAAATTCCATGTAAAGGTTGATATGGTAATTGGGGAGAAGTTGGCCAATTGTCCTTAATCTTGGTGGAGAGAAGGAAGGAAATTTCCATGTAAAGCTAGTTGTCCTTAATCTCGGTGGAGATAAGGATTAACCATTCTGAGATAAGGATTAACCATTCTTTCTCCTTGTTAGAAAGAGAATAACTCTTGCTACCTCATCTGCAAGAATCCATTTCAAATCATAAGGATTCCACAAGTCTTCCCAAGTCGAGATGCCTTTGCTTATATGCAAGTTGTGTCCATTCTTGGGACCAAGAAAGAATATTTCTTTGTTATCAACTATAGCATATGGGCAGAACCGCACAAACATCTTCAAGGATGTATCTCCCTTATCTGTAAGAGTCCATTTTAACATATTCATGATCTAACTATCTTGATTGAGGTATAGAATCAATATTGTAGAAGTCACATATATATTAGACAAAATTAGTAATTATGATCAAAACGTTTGTCCTTATATTAGTACAACTACAGTGCATGGCATAATTGAGAGAGAATTAAAGAGAGACGACACCCAACATTACAACATATGTAGCAAATAGGTGCACAAATATTCGAAGTAAAGTTGTTGGTCATAGAAGTAAAGTTTTGATCTTACAAGTGTTTTAAGTGTGAACCATAAATCTTGAAAAACCTTTATGTGTGCCAAGTTCGTTAAAAAACCACTACATGTTTGTGAAAAAGCCACCTTCAATATTACCATGCCGCTATAAAATTGATTAGCTTTGGTGCTTCAAGCGGTAAATAGCACATTTTATATATATTTGAGGAAATACAGGCTGAGTCGTGAGAAACTAACTGATCTGCAAGCCGGATTTTAGTATGTCCAGCATGTGATCACATTGACGCAACGTCGAGTTCTCTTCCCCAAACGTATATGACAGAGAAATAGTGATGCATGCAGATTATAGACTTCAAACGTTTCGACCACTACGACACTACTACACAGTGGCATCCGGATTCCGGAAGCTCTATGGCAGCCTTATACTAATAATACATTCATTACAGCCTAGATTGATCACGACTTAATATGAGAGGAGCAGTTGGAGTCTGGCGGCGGCGGGGGCGATGCCGGGGGACGCGTCATCGTCGTCATCACCGTCGCCCTGCCGGGACTTTGTCACTAATTCATGGAAACCCATGATAGAAGTATAACACTGATCATTATCATAGTAGTTATGCTGGCCGCATGCTGATGATGATGTTAACCAGATGGCGTCATTATGATGATACACCATTATGATACGTCTACCGATGATCGACCACAGCAGCTCGAAGTGGAAGCAGCAGCTGTCGCGCCTGCAGGCACTATGAATGTAGAGTTCTGTATACTTAGCTAGCTAGCTAGCTATTGCCAGTTATACCTAAGACGGAGCTAGGCAGCGGTTCTTATAAGGAGGGAGGGAAAGAGTGAGGGAGGGAGGTGGGTGGGTCTGAGAGAGGGAGGTGGGTGTGTGTGCCGAGCTGACAGTTCGCGTGTAAGCCCGCGGCCTTCCACAGGGTAGCCTCAGTCAGCCATGCGCTTGCCTCCTCCATCGCCTTTTCCTCTCTCGCTCTCTCATATCATGAGTTAGTACTGTCGCGCGCAGTGCGCAGCTATTCTTGAGTCGTTTTCAAGTCGCGAATGTCGACATCCTTCAATACAGAATGAGTTAGTACTCATCGTTGGCATATGCAACGTAACTTCACTTTCCTCTCTCCCTCTTCTTTCCTTCTCTCTCTCTCTCCTCTTTTTTCTTTATTTCTCTTTTCTCTTTCCTATTTTATCCTTCTCTGTGTCTCTACTTCGTTTCTTCTCATTTCTCTTTTGCCTCCTCTCTCTCTCTCCCTCTCTTTTATATATTTTTCTCTCTCTTCTCTTTCCTTCCCTCCTCTCTCTTCTCACCCTCTCTCTCTTTTTACATTATTTAAATTTTCTCTCTTCTCATCTCTCTTTCCCTTCAAATTCTTCTCTCTCCTCTCACTTTCTCTTTTTATTTTTATTCTCTCTTCTCACCTCTCTCCCCCCTCTTTTTTTTCTTCTCACCTCTCTCTCCCCCCTCTTTTTTTTTGTGTAGTTTCACACTCTTCTAATCACTATCCCTCCTCTCTCTCTCTCTCTCTCTCTCTCTCTCTCTCTCTCTTCTTGCCCTTCCTTCACCAATAGAGACAGAAAGAGAGAGACGTTGCCCTTCCTCCACTACATAGAGAGAGAGAGAGAGAGAGAGAGAGAGAGAGAGAGAGAGAGAGAGAGAGAAAGCAACGGCTCTTAGCCCTACTTCCATTGTGACGCCGTGAGAGAGTATGTGTGTTCTGGTATGGCTACTTGCACAACATAGAGAGAGAGAGAGAGAGAGAGAGAGAGAGAGAGAGAGAGAGAGAGAGAGAGAGAGAGAGAGAACCCACGAGCAAGAAGCATTTATTAGTTAGCTCTTTCTTGGGGAATATTAAATTATGTTCAGGAATCAAGCTTGGCATCATTTTGGCGCTTCTCGCACATTAACAAACTATGGCCAAAATAAAAAATATAGATATTTTTACTAATATTAATACATATATTATTTATATGCAACAATTGTTAGGCCTCTTTGCGATAGCTTCAAAGGTGTATCACGTGAAGCTATCATGAAGCGGTATTTTGAAAGAAGTAATGTAAGTCTATACCTCTCTCTCTCTACACACACACACACACACACACACACACACATATATAGAGTCAAAACTATATCACTTGAATTACTTGCATGCAAATCTAACCATATGATACACATAAGGGTATATTAAAGCGAGAACGTTAAAACATGTAGACAAACTCTTGGCATCAACAATAAAATATAGTAAAAACTATATCCAAGTGATACAAAAGAGATTCAATGTCAAAAAGATGAAGGAGACTTTCTTTGATAGATCTACTCAAAGTGAAGGGTTTTCTTTCTCATGGAACTATTTGGATAAACTCTATCTCCATGCAAAATATGGAAGGGAGAAGTAGTACCCAAAGTTGCAATCTGCTCTTGTGTATTAGCATGGTGGATGAGATGCTAGTCGTCCCTCACTTTCTTACACATGTAATGAAAAAAAAAATCACATAACAATAACAAAGATCATTAGACTATAATAAAACAAAGTAAAATCAACTAAAAATGTTATATTATATTTTGATTAGAAAATAATAGTATAAAAATACTTGGCTTACTAATCATTGACCATGTTGTAGGTGCTATGTCACCCTAATGCAAGGTTACGTAGTAACTTAGATCCTTAAATTTATGCTTCTCCCCGGCAATGAGCTTAGAGCATGGAGCTTGAGGATTGAGCTTGCTTGAAGCTTGCACTTAGATCGTGGAGCTATTGGAGTGATCAGGAGAGGAGGCAACTCGATTAGGCATGGAGGTAAGCTCACTAAACTTGTAGAGAGAGATAGTGCGTTGGCTATGTGAGAGGTAGCCATTAGTGCTCGGCTTGAAACACTTGAAACAATAAGCAGTCCATGGGTCTTGGCGGTTGATCTTGAGCTGGCCTCTACACAATTTGTTAGGAATGAAAATAATTCTAAGAATAAAAACCCTTTCCCCTATATTTGTCCCTAATATTATTTTAGCATCTATTATCTTTTTGTTAAAAGCCTTGCCTATATATTAGTCTTGTGCAATTACAAAAATCATAGTTTCTTAGATTCAAGTTTCTGAGAAGAATTATTAGTACATTTATCTTCAAGTGTAAAAGATGATTCCACCTCCAAGGTCATACTAGATAGTATGTGTAACTAGTCACAATCATTTGTAATGATAACTCCATCACCTATGCCTTGAATCTAGGCACTAAAATCACTGTTCTTTGTACCACTATTTGCAAATATATGCATATCCTTGGATAGCCTTAATACCTTAATTACATATTGCCACAAATGAGAGTAGTAGAGAGTTACATTAAAAATATCCTTACAATAGCCCTTAATTACAATTGGCAATATCTATCTAAAATCTCCCCCAAACAAAAAAACATTTCTACCAAGTTGTCTATTGCATCTCATAATATGCCGCAGAGTTCTATCAACTGCCTCGAAGGTGTATCAATTCATCATAGCAGTCTCATCCCATAAAATAAGGCTAGATTGTCTCAACAATTGTGCCAAGTCACTTTAAACAAGAATATTACAAGTGGATCTATTATTTAATTCCAATGGAATTTTGAACCTCGAATGAGCAGTATGATCTCTAGGTAGGAGCAAGGTAGGAATACCAAATGATGTTGTTGCCAATGTTATATGACAACTATTTCGTAACTTAGCTAGTAAACACTTATAAAGAAAAGCCATTCTATATTCTCTCAATCCATCTAGAAATCATATATCTCCAGAGTTTGATTCCACAACATTCATTACTATACAATATGCAATTATTTGTCCATTATTCAACATGTTCTCCATAGAAACATAAACACTTTGCTGCTCTATGATATCATATGCATTTTTATGTTACAAAAGGGGATTGATATGCAATCGAGCATCTGGTTTATGAATATTCAGCAACCCAAGAAACTTGCACTACGACAAAAAGGCCTCATAGAGCACATTTAGATGCGATTTTTGAATATAGAGAAATTCTTACGGGCGCGTCTATCTGCCCATCTATTTGCGCGTCTACCATTTCGTGTCTATAATCGCATGTATCAACGAATTTACACACACAAATAGACGCGCAATAGATGCACATATACACGCGCATATAGACACGCTGGTAGACGCTTGAACGGAAAAAAAAAATGTCATTTTGAAAAAAAAGATATTTAATTTATTTTTTTAATTTGAATTATGAAGCGCGTGTATAAGCGCATGTAGTCTGCATTATAGATGCGCGACGCGAATTATCTACAATTTAGACGCGCTGATAGACATGCAAAACAGAACTAGAAAAAAAAAACCAGAGAGCATGTGGTTGCTTTGTCTCTGGGTTTTTTTTGCCCCTCCCATACATTTGATTGTGTATTTGGGAAAAAGACAATGTATCTTATGGGCACGAGAATTGAAAATAAAAGTCCATTTATTTATTATATATCAAAGCATTTACAAGGGAGGTTTAAGTGCTTGCGACCTAAAGCGTGGCCGCAAGCAGTAGGCTCAAAGAGATATCATACATATACAAGAAAAGAAGGCCTCACGAGGAGGTATGGTGCTCCTCTACGCATCTGAAAAGGAAACATCCTCGCTAGTACCACCATGGCTACTAGCGTCGCTATCCCCCTCCTCGCTATGCTCCACGTTTAAAGAAGGTTATCTATGACAATCATCATCTATTTCTTCCTATTGACCATCCTAAATATGTTCTCCCTACTAATGGAATGACTCCACAATCTCTAACCATTCGAGATTGGAAGGAGAGATGGATTAATGCCGACAGCCACCCTCCACTCGGCATGAGTCGGTAAGAAGTGCATTTCTCTCGGTTGACTTTAAAGTATTTAGCATGATGAATTGTTTACATAATATATTGTTTGTTTGTTAGGTTCTCTATATTTTTTCGTCTTCCGTAGTGGACTGAACTCAAGATCAACCCCATGCACATATTCAAAAATGTTGTATCTACATTATGGGATCACTTGATAGGGGCTCGTGATTTAGTTAATGTAAGGGAGGATTTACGTAACATTGGTCGCATGAGACGAGCCTGGCCACGCATTAGACCCAGAGGAAAGATTGAGCTACCCCATGCACCTTGGATGTTGTCAAAGAACGAGGAAAAAATAGTGAAGGAACAAATATATAGCTTTCGAACACCCACAGGATGTATGAGATGTCTCAAGGGAGCCTTCATAAAGAAAAAGAAAAGAGGTGTGGAGCAACTATCTGGTTTGAAGTCCCACAATTGGCACAAAATGATTCAAGTAAGGGTATCTCTAACCATGAATATAGTAATTAGTGGAGTAACTATGTGTAAACTTTGGGGTATGATGACTTTTCCCTCAGCTAATCATTTGATCTATGAATATTGTTTACATTCAGTTCGTACTTCCTACTAGCATATCCCATTGTGCCTCCAAAGATGTACGTGATATCATTTACAAGATGGGAGAGCTTGTGAGGTGTGTATACATTGTATTTTTTCATTATATATCTTTGAATTTCTACACAAAAATAAACAATTCTCAAATACATCTTGACAGATACGTGAGCTCGAAGGAAATTGATCCAAACACATTGCAAGATGCTCGAGTATTATCTGTTGAGGTGGTTTGTTTGGTGGAGGAAATTTTTCCTCGATCCATTTTGACTACTCAATTACATTTGCTCGTACATTTGATTGATGAGATCGCACTTTGTGGGGCAGTTCATGTAAGGTGGATGTTTTTTCTTGAGCCCTTCATGAAAACCTTGAAAGATTTTGTGAGGCAAAAAGCACGGCCTGAGGGAAGCATGGCTGAGGTTTGGTTAGTGCAATCATCCCTTGTTTATATCCCTGAATATCTTGCTGAAGTGGATCCCTCTCAACCACGACTATGGAAAGATGATGAAGACTTGAGGATGACCTCTATAGTACCTCAAGGAAAAGGAATGAGTAAAGTGCTAACAAAAGAAGAACTTCGTAAGTTAAATAGTTTTTGTGTGCTCAATAGTGATATAATGAGCAAATGGGTGACACTATATAATGAAGCAAGGGAAAGAAGAAAAAGAAAAAGACAAGAATTTTGCACTAGATATGGACGTAATGTCTCATTCCAGATCATCTAAATGCGCTCCCACGTCATATTGATATAGATTGGTTACATGATGAAATGGAGAGAATGGAAAAAGAGGAGGAAATTAATATATCTCAAGAAGAGTGGGAATACGCACGAGGTTGCTTATCAAAGGTGAGACATACTATCAATTAATTTATTTCTATAAGTTTTATTTTATATAAATAATTGACATGTTTGATCTTTTATCTTTTACTACTAGTGCACATTATTCAATGCACTTTGGTGTGAGGGTAAACATCTTCGAACTCAATGTATAGATGAAAAGAGAAATACCCAAGATTGTGGTGTCTTTGCTCACTTCGAGGCTGCCAATGGTACCATGGAAGGTTATTGTGGCTTGATCCAAGATATTCTGAAGCTTGAATTCAGACGATTTTTTATATATGTACTGGATGTGAAGTGGGAACAAATGGTGAGCATTGCACAATCAGACGTCATCCAAGTGGTCTTGTAATCATTGAATCTACAAAATTTCACCAAAACAAGAATGACACATTAGTACTACCTCAACAATGCGAGCATGTATATATGCAAACGCTAATTTTTTTATATGTATACATGTGATACATATACACAATATAATAAGTACTTAAGTTTTTTGCTTTTGTTTTTCAAATACAGGTTATGTATCATCCAATGGTAAACAATAACCAATGGTGGTATGTCATCCCTATATCTAATTGTTCAAAACCACTATATGGTAATATTACCGACATGGAGATAGCAGATAACAATCCAACAATTAATGATGATGTGCATGATGACACCATAATGGATGATATGCGTGATATAGTACAAGATGAACCTCGCGAGGATGTTCAAGGAAACGCAGAAGAAGACAATAATGTGATTGTCGATGATATTGATGAAGTTATTGAGCAATATAGCAACACATCTGATAGTGGGATAGACTTATTTGTTTCGTTACCTCTTGGTAACATAGACCTAGAAGTAGATAGTTTAGCAAGGGCTGATCTCATTGAAGATGAGATGGATCATTCACTGTAACATACTTAATTTTCAATGTGTATTCCTAATTCTATGCTTTTTATCATGCGCACACGTGCATACTCAAGAATCAATAGTCAATTTTAAAGCTAAATTGAATTTTCCATAATAAAAAAGAAGTATCTTTTATCATCTTCAAGTACGTAGAGAAATTACGAGATACATATTGCAATGCTTACTACTAATTGTAAGGTTTCTGTCGCTTGCCGCTAATTACTTATATCAGGCTTGTCAACTGGAGGAACTGCCATTCATTAGAGAGCAATGAAAAAGTAATTATTAACTCTATTTTTTTAATTCAATGATTCAATGTGTATTCTTAATTCTATGGTTTTTATCATGCGCACATGTGCATGCTCAAGAATCGATTTCAAGTGGTTAAATAATGATTAACTTTGGTTTTTTAATTATGTGAATTGCTAATTTTAGGTGGTTAAATAATTGTGCGTCTGCTGGCGCGTCTATATTAGTATCTGTTTGCGCAGATATATAGACACAAAATTCGCGTCTATTTACACGCACTTATAGACGCTCTGATAAACACGCCCGACTTTGCGCGTCTAACATCTGCGTCTATGCCTCGTTTCTGTTGTAGTGTTAGACAATTTTTGTCCATGCTAATGTAATAAATATTTGAGATACAATAATGCTCTATTTGAATCCTCTTATTGTAGAATAGAATTGGAGACATACCCATACTATTAGTGTAATTTATATAAAATATCATATGTTTCATTGGTTCCAAAAACCTTTTCCAAAGTTGGCCAGGTTGAGTAGGCTCACAAAAGACCAAAATTACAACAAACAAAGCAGGAAGTTGAACACTAGTCTACATGGATGGAGCTTCTGCTAAGCATAGAGTCCACTCATCATCACTCTCCAACCTGCCTTTTGCAATGCAAGCCTCCTTAAAGTGTCATACATCACATTTTCAATAGTTCGCAAATCCTCAAAGGAAGTACAACCTTGAGATATTGTCAAAAGCATTAGTAAGTAGTAACACTTACCACAGCTGGGTACCACAACACATGTCTTGGCACATTTTCTCTTGATCCAAACCTTTCATTGTGTATTCCATACCCAATACATCACGAATTCTTGAAAAATAATAGTTCTAGACTTTTGGATACTCTCTATTACATTTTTATATGTATCCTGAAACATCACATTATTCTCACCAAGCAAGTGCACTTGTAAAAATTCTATATCTAGTTTCTCATTATGCAATGGAAAATCAAATATTTGCCAACATGCCTCAAAAGTAGAGTCATATCTTGCAACCTAATAGCTTTCTATTTTATCTGCTTCATGAGCACTTATTTAATTTGTAATTAAAGCCACCCCAGAAGAGTATCATTGCACATCATGTCCCTTGTATATATATTTATACAAATATTTAATATTAGCCACTATTTAGTAGACCCCTATGTATGCATTATATCACCTTGCCTTCTACAAATGGGATAGTTAGTATCATCAATAATCTTTGTATGAACAAATATTCAAGCAATTTTTTTAGTACATCAACACCACGCATGCAAGGACCGTTAGGATTCAATGCATGAAAATGGCCATGCATATTACATTTTGAAATTGTCTCAAGTATTGTTGGAAATTTTACTTTATCAAGTAACTCAACACAAACCCATTTGTCATAGTGAGACACTTTAGGGGGCTTGAAAGGGTGCTCGTAGATTAGCAAAGTATGAGAATGTGGTAACATTTACTTTTGAAACTCAATCACACTAACATAACCTATGATATTCCTAAAGGGTTTCTCTTTCCATAGTGTATGCATCATACTAGAATGTTTTTTATGGAAATTTGAGTTATTAAATCAGAACGATCCTATGTACTTTGTCCAAGGAACAAATCATCAGTTATTATCTTTGACCAGTTTGGGTTCACTACAAGATACATGCCACATATTGACATTTAAAGTGATGCAAATATCCATTTTGAAATATACCCCTATCATTGCTAAAAGCATCGGTATATACGTCTCTACAAATCCGAAATAACAATGCCAATAGTGACACATTTTGACACATATACCGATGCACATAGTGATACGTTGTCGTAGAGTTCACGCAAGGGCTGTAGAACACGGGGTTCTAGATACAGCAATGGAAGAGACTACCAAGAAGAAACTTTGAAATGTTGATGCCAAAATACATTATATTTCAGGTCAAATGAGTTACATGAAACTCAGAATGATAATGGTCTGAATGAACATAGTAATCTGCTTTATCAAAACAACATAACCATACACTTGATAAGTCCCTCCTTTTTGTCTCAGGAAAATCTGATTTATTTTCTCTTTAGCTAATGCATGTGAGCTTCTTTCATAATCATGACAAGACCTCTGAAGAGTGCAATATGCTGTCAATCACACCCAGAAATAACAGCAATCCAATGTTGTGTTTTAGGATTTTCAAAATAAACCAGGATCAGTAGCCAGCACACTTGAAGAAGCCTATTCTGCAAAGCTACTGTGGAGCTTAAAGCACCGTCAAAAGCATCAAACTTTCTTCCTTAGCAGCGCAAACAGCAACATTATTGTCTTCTCTCCTTCTACCAATGTTCAAGGCTGACTGAATGAAGGCATGCACTGTTTGGTTGATTAATTCTCCTATTGGTGGACAGTGTGTTGTCGGCTTTAGGACACGACATAGTTCCACCCACAGTATTGTCTAGTTTGCACATTCAGCATCACATCAGACCACGAAAGATCTGCTTGCGGTGCCTTCACTCTGCACTATCTTAATCACTGTAATACAATCCCCATAACAAGACATCTAAGTGAAGCTATACAATCCTTACGGACTCATAACTTTTCCAGACTCCCAAACTCTTCTTCCGTACACGCACAGTGAAAGCTTAAGTTTCTGGAAAGGGTGAAGTTCTGACAGCCGAGGACGAAGGGAACATGTAAAAGTCCGGGTTAAGAGCTCAGAAGATGCCGTGGATGACGACGTGCTCATCGAAGTAAAGGTCAGGGGCGACGATGGTCTGCTGATCAACGGAAACATGGGCAGAGCCAGGAAGATCTAGCCGTGGGACTTCCCATAGGGCTGGAGAAGCCGAACGTACAGGAAGAGCTCGAGGACGCCATCTCTATCAGTGCTATTCTTTTGTCTGTCTCCTCCTCGGCTTTCTTCATCTACAGCGAATACTGGCCACAGCATCTGTCAATGATATATTCCTCCAGGCTCGCCTTCGTTGACATCAAGTTTGTCGTTCTTTTACAGTAAACATTGTGCCCATATTTCTGGATGCATTCTCGTAAAACCTCCACAAATTGCACATTGCCAGGATCAATCTTCAAGACATCCACGACTTCTTTTGCTGTGTCACTCGTTCGTGTCTCTCGTTCTAATGAAGGGGGAGCAAAAAAAATTCGCACTTTGTCAAAGGAGATGCTTTCTCCTTCAATTGCTTGTTTAAAGAGTTGACCTGTTGCGCAAGCTTATTCCACACCCTGGGGAGCGATCCCAAGCTCTTCTAGGATACCGTTTCTCAGATGTGACTCAATCAGGTTCTGATTGGGAATGCTCCGACCGTGACGAAGCATCCAATACTTGTTTTGAAGGTCCATTCAGGTCTGTCGAGTATTTTTCCTAAGGCGAAGAGAACAGATGTCTCGCCCAATTCTGTTGATGCTGCAGAGTTTTGTAATCACCAAAATCTCCTGGTGCACTGCTAGCAATAGAATAGAGTCGAAGTTTGTGAGGCTTTTCATTGGCATCAACACCAGGGGTTATAATACTGATTGATTGCCCCTCTCGGTATTTCACTAGACCTGCGCAAACCGTAATGATTCATGAGCAAAGCAATGCCGCCTTCGAGAGAGAAGATATCCTGCCAAAAATATTTGGATTTTTCCTCCCACGATCAAAAGATTCCCTCCCTCTTCTCTCCAAGATTTTTTTTTTAAAATTGGATATATTGCCCGCTATTTTTTTCTGCTAGCCTCCATCTTTTTCTCCGTGTAATGAAAAGAAGGATTGTTGAATATAGCTTTTCCCAATAAGTTGAGAACTTTTCGCCTCCCCTTTTGCTCGAACAATGGCCCTTCTTTTATCTTGTTCCGCTTTCTCCACTCTGAATTTAGCTCTCTCAGCTTTCTGAGCAGCCACCTGTTTTGCTTCAATAGCAGTTGTAAACTCTTTACTAAAAGTAAGGTTAATTATTGAAACATCATCAAGTGCAATATTGAAATTTGTAGCCCGCTGGGTAAGAATTTTCATTATCTCTCTGCTAACAGCCTCACGCTGTGTTATGAGCTGGTTGCATTACACTGTGCTACAGCTGCCTTCAAGGTCTCATAAATTATGGACGGAAAAACTCTTTCATTGTAATTGGTACCCAAGGTCTCTGACATCAAAGATAATCGGTCTGTCGACCCAAAGAATCATCAAATGGATTCCTTCGGGATAAACCTTCTCTTTGATTCCATAATTCCCTGCACTTTTCTTAGAGATCATTATCCTTTGGCATCAGTTTTTCATCTTTTTCTAACACACACACATCATGCATCCAAACAAAATCGAACACATGCACTAAGGGAATATATACATTGGATGCGGATTATCGAAATGCATCACACGCACAATGAATCACACGCAGAAAATAACACAAATGCACAACAAAAGAAATGGAGGTATATACGACTCGGATGCGCAGCAGCACGACATCCACCCCCTCTAAACCTACGCATCCTCCGGATGTGCCAACTATCCAGGATCATTCAAATCGACAAACAGGTCAAGTCCATCATCTATTTCTAGTAGACCTGTTTCTCCATCAGCTTTATCATCTATGTTCTCTGTTTCTTCTGCTTGTCTTTCTTCTACCTGCTCTTCTTCTGTCAATGCTTCAAGTGCATATTCTTCATCTTCTCTTCTCTTGAAAATCTGGACTCGTTTTCCAGCAATAGGCACCCTCAATACTGTTCCATCTAATTCAGCTAGCTCATAGATACCATTGTCAAAAACCTGCCTTACTTCATACGGTCCAAACCATCTTTGAACCATTTTTCTCATGCTACTATGCTGATTTTCTAGACTACTGTCATAGACTAGAACCCAATCTCCTTCTTTTATGGCTCTAGGCCTCAAGCGATGCCTTAAATCAAACCTGTCCTTGTTTCTGAGACGGGCTGCCTTCAAACGATCAACTGCTAGTTGCACATCTACTGTCCTTCTCTCTAGTTGACGAATCCGAAGGGCTAGAAGCTCTTCCCTTGATAAATTCTCATGCCACGGAAGAACACTCCAAGTGAGAGCACAAATTTCAGTAGGCATGACAGGTTTTTGCCCATACATCAACTCCGCAGGCATGTATCCAGTAGTCACACTATGTGTAGAGCGATTAGCCCACAATGCAAAAGGTAGTAATCTCGGCCAATCTCCAATCCGACCTCTACAAGCTTTTGCTAATGCTTTAACTATTGGCGGATGTCCTCTTTCACTTTTTCCATTTCCCTCTGGATTATAGGCAGTAGTAAGAGCCAATTTAATCCCAAGCCGTGAGAAGAATTCTCTAGCTTCATCTGCATCTAGCTCTCCACGATCAGCTGTAATCTTGGCTATACATCCATACCTGCAAAATATTTCTTCCAACAAGAATTTACATACTGTACTGGTGGTCTTCGTCCGTAACGGTCTGCCTGCAACATAGTTTGTAAGATCCTCCCTAGCCAAGACAAGATATCTCATCTGCCAAAGTCCCACTGGCAAAGTAACCAAGTCTACTACCCACTTATAATGCATACATAGTAGATAAGTCGGATGCAACTCATCACGATGTCGCAGTAAAGAGTAAAGTTGGCAGTCCTTGCAAGTCTCCACAAAATGAGAAACATCTTTATACATCCCTTTCCACCAGTATCTTTCTTTGATTTTCTCATAAGTAGCCCACACACCTCTATGTCCAGCCCATGAGCTCTCATGAAACTCTCGCATAATCTGTATCTGCATCGCTACATCACAAACTACTCTCAGGGGCAAGCCTCCTCTCTTTCTTGGATGCTTCCAAAGAAAACCATTTTTTAAGAAATGCCCATAAGCCTTCCTTCTGATTTTCTTGAATTCATCATCTGTCCAATCAGCTCTTCGAGTCAATGAATTTAGATACTGTCCAATTTGCAGCCACTCATCAACATAAAGTTCTTCAATAAAGGCTTCAACAGTAGATAAATGACAATCATGAACAAGAACAGAAGCAGCAAACTCTGTCTCATCATCTTTTGCAAGCATTGACTCCTCATCCTCATATCTCGCTCTAGATAGCATGTCAGCAACTGGATTATCTTTCCCTGCTATGTGTCGAAATTCTGGATTCAATGATTTGATATAGGCAATCCACCGAAGCATCGCTATATCTGGAGTCGAGCAACTAGTAATCATGCCACGCAAAGGCAAACAATCTGTTTCCACAACAACTGAAGCTCCAATAAAATACCCTTTGTCACACTTCAGTGCAGTGACTACTCCCCACAACTCTCTTTTGATCTACGGGTATCTCCTTTGTCGCTCATTAAGAACTTTAGCTCCAAAACGGATAGCATACCTATTTCCATCAGCATCATCCTATCCCATAGCCCAACCTATGCCGATAGGGCTAGTATCAACTGTCAACATGATCGGCCGTCCACACTGATAATCCGCCTTGCCTAGAGTAGGAGCTGATTGCAACAGCTTCTTGAGCTTACGCATGGCTTTTGAATGCTTCTCATCCCAATGAAATTTCTGCCCCTTTCGAAGCAGCTGATAAAGAACATCTGCTATATGAGCAAAATGAGGAATCCAAATCATGTAAAATACACAAGCTCCCACAAATCTCCGCACCTCTGAAGTAGTCGAGCAATACTCTACAATCCTATTTATGGCATCCACCTTTGCAGGAGAAGGCTTTCTGCCATAATATCCAACCATATGCCCAACTATGATAACTTCATTAACACCAAAGACAGATTTCAGCCCTGAAAGTGTCAAATTTACCTCCTCTAATCGTGTCAATATTTGCTCACAAGCAATCAAGTGGTCAGCCACAAACTGTCTACATCCATGCAAATCAAGACTTTCATTCTTTTCTTCCTCTGCACAACCCTTAATAGGCACATCATCTAGAAAAGGCATGGTATACTGTGGAATATAGTCTCGTAGAACTCTATGCATAGCATTCATCATATGAGCAACTGAGTTTGTGGCACCTTGAGGCAAGGTACACATCCTCACAAGACCAATAGGTGTCCGCATAGTAGTAATATCCCTGCTTTCCAAGGCAAGCTGAAACTGATCATAACCTGAATACAAGTCACCTAGAGAATAGATGGCTCGTCCTGCAAAAGCCTCAGTAAATTCATCCACAACTGGACCTGTTCCCACATTCCTGATTGTCACTTTGTTCACGGGCTGCATATCCTGAATAAATCTCAAAGTACCATTCTTCTTTGGTACAGTAAACCACCTGTTAGAGTAGGGTGCAGAAGAGGGTTCCAAAATCCCCATTTTAATCTTCTCATTCAGCAACTCTATCAGCTTTGGCAAGTGTGCTTTAGGCACATGTATAGGACGTATATTCCATGCTACATGAGGAACATTGAAGATGACCATAGGTGCAACCAATTCGGGACTAATGCAGCCAATTTCATGTGGAAAGAAAGCAAATGCCTTACCATGACGTCCAAGCATCTCTCTAAAACATTCTTTTTCCACTAGAAGCAAAAAATCATCATTTCCAATCTTCAATTCTGCAAGAGTTTCAGCTGTAAACTTATGTTCAATATTCGCAGGGTCCCTCAACATAGGCTGCTTCATAGCTTTTTCAATCTGTTCATCACTATCAGAAGGAAGCGGGCCTGCAACCGGCTTAACCTTCTTATCAATTGTTTTATATTTTGTGTCAACCTTGGCATCATTCAAGCACTCTTTTCTTTGCTGCAATTTCTGTAAATTTTCAGCATCTTTCAACTCTGTTGGCTGAAAAATTTCAGCCTTTCGCTCTATGGACTGCATGGGTGCAGCCTGAAACTCTGTATGCAGAAGTTTTTCTGCATTCAACTCTGTTGGCTGAATGGATTCAGCCCTCGGCTCTATGGACTGCATAGATGCATCCTGAAACTCTATATGCAGAAATTTTTCTGCATTCAACTCTGTTGACTAAATGGATTCAGCCCTCTGCAATTCTGTTAGCTGATCAAGATCAGCCATAAATTCAGTTTGCTGAGTTCTCTCAGCCTCTAACTCTGTTTGCAGCATAAAACCATAAATTTCCTGAAACATATCCAAGGTTTGCACAGGTATGATCTTTGAACCCTTACATACATCAGTTTTCAGCATTGCTCTCATCTCAAACAAAGTATCTGCATAAGACATTCCTTCATACAATCCATCCACATGCTCTTCTACTTGCAAAATACCTGCATTCTTCAACTCTTTCTCCTTACGACCAATGTACTGCCTGGCAGCTCTAGGCAAATCTGAAATTTTCTGATAACTCACTGAACTATCTGAAGAAAAACCAACAAAATTATTGGAGAAAGACTGGCTGCCAGGAGGCGAGATCTCCTCTTTTCTCCGCTCCGTACCACTGGCGTCTCGCAGGACAGCGGTACCTAATGAAAATCCAACTCCTTCGCAGGTAGTGGTGCCTCACGCAAGGAGTCCCTGTTTCTCGGATGATTTACCCCAACAGTCATAAACTGAACAGCTCGCATACCATCTTTACTTCGTATCCGCGCATAAGCTGACCCGTCATCCATCACTTTTGTTTCCATTCTTGCTTTTGTAATGAAAGGCTGCCCAAGAATAATCGGATAAGAGCATGAATCCTGAACAAAGCAATGATAATCCTCTTCAACATTACCAATAGAAATTCTGATACTCGGACAAGCAGCATACATATCACCAGAAGTATTATTGGCGGCTCTCATGCGCTAGCCATGCTCTGCATCCATAGGCCACTTGCCACTCTCATAAACACCTCGAGCAATAGGATTAATCTCTGAACCATGATCAACTAAAGCGACCAAGGGAATTTTTTTCTCTCCAATCCTTACCACTGTCTCAGTGGTTGCTCTAGCCCAATGACTTCGTGAAAAATGGCTGCGAGGAATGAGAATAGGGGTCTCATCATCTTCATACTGCATAGGCTGCACTATTTTCTCCAATTGCGGATTAACATAAGCATTCTCAACCATCACTGCATCATCATGCTCTTCCCCAAGAGCTCCATGCCACAATCCCTGTAAAGCAGGTCCTTCCATCGCATGTCGTTTCCTCTGCAAAAGATCCTGCATCTGATCCTGTATTTCTCTTCTAGCAATCCCAAGAGCTTCGCCAACAGTAAAAGTAACTTCACTATTCAAAATTCTTTCATGAAAAATCTTACTCATATCTGTTTGCATTTCAAGATCTGACAAGAGCTTGAATCGTGGCTCTTTTCTTGGTTGCCTCTTTTCTTTCTGCTTGTCTCCCATTGGTTGATCAGGACCTGATTGAGCTGGAGAACTTGACATAGGTGGAGCTGTAACAGGTGGTGAAACAAAGTCACCCCCTCTAGTCTTTTTGGAGGTGCTGGGACCCTCCTCATCTCTTCTTCTCTTTTCCTCAACCATGGCATCTAAACCCTGCGTTTTAGCCATATAAGCAAAAATAGAATACCTGTCAACAGGAGAATCCCATCCTGTTTCTCCTCGGATGCTAGAGCCCACACAAGTCATAGTAGATACCTGAACTTTCCCTCTTCTCGCTATCTCCAAGGTAGAAGACCATAAAGCAGAGTCTCCATCAAATTTCTGCTCAAGCTGGACTCCAAAAGCTGAAGCATCTCCTCTAACACTCACATAAGCTGATCGCGCAGCCATATCATCAACAAGCTTCTTCATACCTCCCTTACCGAAGTTCGTGTCAAGAGGAGCGCCAGTCTCTGTCAGCCATATCTTCCCATCTTGTCCCCAGAACACTACATTCTTCTTACGTGCTTCCTGAAAAGCATCACAATCTCTGCAGTGTTGGTGCTCTGTACTATCACACCAAATACATCGTCGCCCTTTTCTTTGACCAGCTGGAAAAGCAGTAGCTGGAGCAGGTGCTACAGCAGGTACTGACATAAGTTGCTCCTTTAACTTACCAACTTCAGCTTTGACTGCTTCAATCGTGAAATCCGCCAAGCCTTTAAAAACATCATCTACAGATAAGGGCACTGGAGCAGCAGGAACTGGTGGATTCACAACAGGAGGAGTAGGCTTAGGCAAAGAAGTTGCAGCAGGGGTAGAAGAAGAAGTCTCCAAGGATTTTTCAGGAACTGATCCTGTATTTCGATGCAATCTGACTCTCCTGCGCTGCTTCTTAACAAGAGCATTCACAGCATCAATGACATGTCTCCACTCAGTCTTTAAACCTGAATCAGTAGCTTGATCTTCCAAAAGATCATCCAACTTTTTCTATAAATCAGCATCTGCAGCTTGCAAAAATAACTCCACTTTTCGCATCTCCAAAGCTTGCTGTTCAGTCCCATCCAACTGATCATAACGGCTTTCAAACTCTCGCAGAAGAGCGGTAACAGAAAGTCCCTTATTAGGCATAGAAACCCATGCTAAAAAATTCCTGCGATTCATAAGACCTGTATCTTCCAGGAAATATTCATCTTTTAATGCCTTCTTAAATTCAGCCCAACCTGCATGTGCCTCTTGAATTTCTGCAATTCGACCTTCAAGAGCGCGCTCTCGAAGGGATTTCGAAAGCAAAGTCGCAACTTCAGAAGTCCTTGATAAATTTCAGGAAAGAAGATTCATCATGCAAGTAAGCAAGATGAGAAATTGATGCCAAGTCTTTGTTTAATTTCTCATAGATAGCTGACATAATTGTAACAGTAGGCGAAAGAACATTGTCTACAAGGATGAAGATTGTTTTCCTTGCATTTAATTTGATCCTCTTCCGAATAACATAGACAAATTGATCATCAGTAAGGTCAATTGGTACAAGGTACTTCTTCTTATCTATGTCTGAAATATCACTTCTTTTCAGCTTTCTCATCTATTACAGGAATCCTGTAAGGATACTTCTCACGAATCCTAGAGGCTTCAGCTCTTCTCTAGATCATGTTCCTCTTCAAAAGAGCTCTTGGCCGTTTCACTTCTAGACAGAGACCTCAATTCCCTTTTTAAACGCTTCTGAAAGAAGCCGAACAGGACGGAAATTCCTTCTGCAGCTCGTCTTACATAACATAGTCTAGTGCCTCGACTTTAGATTGCATCAAAATCATGGCAGATGTTTAACTCCCTTCCTCCAGCATTGTCCAATAGGCAGCTTGTACACGAATGAATTCTCGTAGCTGGCGTCTTGCAATTCTGTGTGCTCGCAAAAATGCAGCAAAGAGGTTTGATTGTCAGTGTCCATGGCATGCTGCCTACTGTTCTCCGAAGTAGTTATGATCAGAGGAGGACATACCGGAGGAAGAAGGCATGATATTCATAGAGTTGAACAGACCACACTGCAAGAAATAGGGCAAAGTACGGCCGTAATATCAATCCATTGCAAGCGGGAGGGTCAAGTATGGCCATTAGACAATGAAAAGAAATGTAGCAGGACGTTTATTCAGTACAATCCATGTGCTTAATAGCACGATTTTCATGGTCCACCTCCATCTAAGGCTCCAGTGCACAGGGAGTTAGACGACGATGTCGATGTAACGGTCCTTCGACTAGGTTGCGGAAGATCAGTGAGAGAGCGATGGAACGCTCAAGAACCAAGTTGCTGGCGTGCTCATCCCAGGGTGAACCGGCCCGCCGTCTGTGAGCTAGAGAGGCGCGAGTGCGTAAGGATTGATTTCCTTCCTGTGTCTACGCCGTTCCTCCTGATGTTTGTTTCTTTGTACTCAAATTTCGAGCATGGTACAATCCGAGTCCAATTCAAGTCTCGGAGCCACACCCACAATGAAAAGCAGCATCTTTTGAATATGGTCTATGGTCCTGCTGCGTATATATCACAGAGGTGAATACCCTCTCCTTCGGTCTTATCACTCGGCATTTGGCCATCAAAACGAGGAAGCCTTGCAAGCCAGTGCAGTTGTCTGCAAGCTTCCTGATGCGGTCCAGGCACAGGTCTACTATCTCTTTTCCAATCGTATAGTGGCCACGGGCGAAGTTGTTCGCTGCATCTTCCTTTCCACTGATGAGCTGCTCAGGGTGAAAGAGCTGACGGTATGTGCCTGTGCCAACCTCGTCGATAACAGTCGGTTCCAGATCAAGGAGCACAGCCCTGAGCCCCTGTTTCCCAGCGCCGGTCTCGCTGAAGAAAGTGTTGAAGGCCTCGTCTCCTCTTTAGAGCTTCTTCTTCCTTATCGTCGTCATTTTTCCTTCTTTCCTTCGAATACTCTGTTTCCCCCTCCTTCCCAGTTTGCAGAGAATTCCTAAATTCGCCTTCCGCTCAGAAAAGCGACCTCTATTTTTAAAAAAAAACCCAGAAAAGCAGCCCTTTCCTTCTATCAGAAAAGCGGCCCTTCTCACAATACCCCCATTTCATTACTTCACAGTCCAGCCATTGAACCATGTACTCGAGGTGCTGTAGCAAGTACAGTGAGAGCTTAGTTGATATTCGTCACGAACTTCCATTATCAATCTTCGCCAACGAAAATGTTGCTAAAGCAGCAGCAACAGTAAGCACAGCAATTAGAGAAAAAACTATGACAGACCAGAAAGTGTTCTCATAAGTTGACAAGATCCAAATTTTTGCATTCGCATCCTCAACATATCCTGATAATGCTTCACCCGATTCTCTAGTCACAAACACAGCATATATATGAATGCCTTGGGAACTTCCAGCCACTGAACAGAAAATTATCCACATGATGTCCATTATGTCTTCAGCATTTATCTAACTTGGATCTTCCTGACTGAGTGACTGGTCATACAGAGCAGGCAATTCCAGAGACAAAGCACTTGTCTCCTTACAAAACACACGAAGTTCATTTACACAAATGTCCAAGTAAAGCTTTCTGGTCTTCTGAATATCAGTATCAAACTTGATAAATGCATATGGTCTTGCAACTGTGTCAACAATGGTCCCCTGTTTGATCTCCCAAACATTCCTGTAAACTGCTTTCAAATCATCACGAATCTGCTGAACTTTCTGTATAGAGCCATCTTCAACTCTAAGTTCCAAAGTCCCATGTCAGTCAGATCATTCAGAAGATGCTTGTTCACAACCACAAATTCACCACTGAGTACTCTTCGGCTGTATATATTTGAGGTATATGATTCAAAACACTCATTATTGTCAAGTATCTGACTTGAAAACACATCCCAGAAATCATCACAACTAATAATCATAAACTTGTCTTCTTGATCCTGTTCAACATAGACTGAAAGCAATCCTTCATACTCGCTACTATATTCATACGCAGAAAAATATGTACAAAGTACCAAATCCCATGCACAACTTTTGGGTGGTTTACACACCTCGAATGCGCAGCAATACGACATCCACCCCCTCTAATCCTGCGCATCCTCCGGATGGGCCAACTACCCATGATCATTATCATCAAGATCCACAAACAAATCAATCTCTTCGTTATGCATTTCCGGTAGATCAACAAGATATCCAGCCATATCATCCGTCTCTTCCATTGGAGTTTCTTGTCGTTGCTCTTCTCTCGAAAATTCTTCCAATGCATATTCCTCATCATCTCTTTTCTTAAAAATCTTGATTCTTTTTCCAGCAATTGGCACTCTAAGCATTGTTCCATCCAATTCTGTCAGCTCATATGTTGCATTATCAAAGACATGTCTGACTATGTATGGCCCAAACCATCTTTTCACCATCTTCCGAAGTGCAGTATGCTGATTTTCAAGGCTGCTATCAAAGACCAATACCCAATCTCCTTCTTCTATTGCTCTAGGCCGCAAGTGATGCCTGCTATCAAACATGTCCTTGTTCCTTAGTCTAGCAACTTTCAACCTGTCAATAGCTAGCTGAATATCCTCAGGTCTCCTCTCCAACTGTCGAATCCGAAGAGCTAAGAGCTCCTCTCTCGTCAAATCCTCCTGCCAAGGTAAAACTTACCAAGTCAAAGCACAAGTCTCAGTTGGCATAATAGGTTTCTGACCATACATCAACTCTGCAGGCATATATCCTGTGGTAACACTATGGGTCGTACGATCAGCCCATAAAGCAAATGGTAGAAGTCTCGGCCATTCTCCAATCCGTCCTCTGCATGCTTTGGCTAATGCTTTCACTATCGGCGGATGCCCTCTTTCACTTTTCCCATTTCCCTCTGGATTGTATGCTATGGTTAGAGCCAATTTGATTCCTAGCTGAGAGAAAAACTCCCTAGCTTCATCTGCATCCAATTCACCACGATCCGCAGTGATCTTACCCACACAACCATACTTGCAGAAAATTTCCTCCAATAAGAACTTACACACTGCACTAGTGGTCTTCGTTCTCAAAGATCTACCCTCAACATGATTGGTAAGATCCTCTCTAGCCAAAACAATGTACCTCATCTCCCATAGACCCATAGGCATGGTAACCAAATCAACTACCCACTTATAATGAATGCATAGTGGATAGGTCGGATGAAGCTCATCTCTATGGCGCACTACTGAATACATCTGGCAGTCTCTGCAAGTCTCAACAAAGTGAGAAACATCTCTGTACATGCCTTTCCACCAATATTTCTCCCTGATCTTCTCATAAGTAGCCCATACTCCTCTATGACCAGCCCATGGACTCTCATGAAACTCCCTCATCACCTGTAACTTTGTCTCTCTATCGCAGACAACCCGCAAAGGTAATCCGCCTCTTTTCTTCGGATGCTTCCAAAGAAATCCGTCCTTGAGAAAATAACCATAGGCTTTCCTTCTGATCTTCTTGAACTCTTCATCTGTCCATTCATCTCTTTTGCTTAGTGTACTAAGGTACCTGCCAATCTGCAACCAATCTCCAACATAGAACTCTTCTGTGAAAGCCACAATATCATAGACATGACAAACATGATCAACCATAGTGGCTGAAATTTCTGCATCATCCTCTTCTGCAAGTAGAGTCTCCTCATCATCATACCTGGCTCTAGACAACATATCAGCCACTGGATTATCCTTCCCTGCTATGTGTTTAAATTCCGGATTTAATGACTTGATGTATGCAATCCATCTCAACATGGCTATATCCGGAGTAGAGCAACTCGTGATCATACCAATTAATGGCAAGCAATGTGTCTCTACCACAACTGAAGCTCCAATAAAGTACTCCTTGTCACATTTGAGAGCCGTCACAATCCCCAATAACTCCCTCTTGATTTGCGGATATCTCCTCTGTCTCTCGTTTAGGACTTTCGCCCCAAACCGAATAGCATACCTATTTCCATCTGCATCATCTTGACCCACAGCCCAACCTATGCCAATTGGACTAGTGTCAACTGTCAATACAATAGGCCTATCACAATTATAATCCGCTTTCCTGAGAGTAGGAGCATTCTGCAATAACTTCTTCAATTTCCGCATGGCTCTAGTGTGGCTCTCATCCCAATAAAATTTCTGCCCCTTTCGAAGCAGCTGATACAAACAATCTGCAATGTGTGCAAAATGAGGTATCCAAATCATATAAAACACACAAGCACCAATGAATCTCCGTACCTCTGAAGTAGTAGAACAATACTCAGCAATCTTGCCTATAGCATTCACCTTATCAGGTGAAGGTTTCCTGCCATAATATCCACACATATGCCCAACAATGACAACCTCATTCACTCCAAAAACAGATTTTTGCCCTGAAAGTGTCAAGTTTACTTCTTCTAACCTGGCCAAAATCTTCTCACATGCTGAAATATGATCAGCCACAAAGTATCTGCATCCGTGCTCATTTAGGCTCTCATTCTTCTCTTCTTCTGCACACCCCTTAATGGGCACATCATCCAAGAAAGGCATAGTAAGCTGAGGTATGTAATCACGAAGGACCTTATGCATGGCATTCATCATATGCGCAACAGAATTAGTGGCACCTTGAGGCAAGGTACACATCCTGACAAGCCCATAGGAGTTCTCATGGTGGTTATGTCCCTGCTTTCCAAAGCCAGCTGAAACTGATCATAACCTGAATACAAATCACCCAAAGAATAGATGGCACGTCCAGCAAATGCCTCTGCAAACTCATCCACAACTGGACCTATACCAACATTCCTGATAGTAACTCTGTTCACTGGCTGCATGTCCTGAATAAATCGAAGAGTACCATTCTTCTTTGGAACTGTAAACCACCTGTTTGAGTATGGTGCAGATGAAGGCTCAAGGATTCCCATCCTGATTTTCTCATTCAACAAATCAATCAACTTTGGCAAGTGTGCTTTAGGCACTGGAATAGGTCGGAGATTCCATGGGATATGAGGAATAGTAAAAATAACCATAGGAGCAACAATATCAGGATTCACACATCCAATCTCATGTGGGACAAAAGCAAATCCCCTTCCATGACGCTCAAGCATCTCCTGAAAGCATTGCTTCTCTATGGGTAACAAGAAATCACCATTTCCAATTTTCAATTCAGCAAGTGTCTCTGCTGAAAATTTATGACCAATATGCTCCGGATTCCTCAAAATTTGCTGTTTAGCAGCCCTCTCTATTTGCTGATCACTGTCAGATGGAAGCGGTACAGCAACCGGCTTCACCTTCTTATCCACAGTTTTGTACTTCGTGTCAACCCTGGCTTCATTATGCTCTTCTGCATTACATAAACCTTGCTGTAAATCAGCAATTCTGCACTCCAATGGCTGAATATTCTCAGCCCTCTGCTCTATGGACTGCATAGGAACAGCCCCAAACTCTGAATGCTGAAATATTTCAGCAGTAAACTCTGTTGGCTGAAAATTTTCAGCCCTCTGTCTCTCTGAAAGCTGATCATAACCAGCTGGAAACTCTGTTTGCTGAATTTCTTCAGCACTCAATACTCTTTGCTGAGTTACCTCAGCCTCTGACTCAATCTGTGACATAAAATCTGCAATTTCATGAAACATGTCCAGGGATTGCACTAATACATTACCATGACAATTCAGCATATCAGTTTTCAGCATATCTCCCATCTCTGTCATCGTATCTGCACAAATCACACTGTCATACATACCATCTATGTGCTCATCATCCTCCAAAATTCCTGCATTTTTCAAAATTTTCTCCTTCCTGCATATATACTGCCTGGCAGCTCTAGGCAACCTAGAAGTCTTCTGATAGCTCATCGAACTGTTTGCTGAAATCCCAACATAACCGGAGGAGAAAACACTGCTGCTGCCAGGAGGCGAGAACTCCAATCTCCTCTCCTCTGTACCACCGTCGTCTCGCGAAACGGCGGTACCTAATGAAAACCCGAATCCCTCACAGTGGGTAAGGGTGCATCTCTGAGAGTATCCCTGTTTCTAACATGGTTCACACATACAGTCATAAACTGAACTGCTCTCATACCATCTTTACTACGAATCCGTGCATAAGCAGATCCATCATCCATGACCTTTGTCTCCATGCGCATCTCTGTAATGAATGGCTGACCAAGAATTATGGGATAAGAGCATGAATCCTGCACAAAGAAATGAAAATCCTCCTCTACATCACCAATAGAAACCCTGACACTAGGGCAAGCAGCATATAAATCACCTGCAGTGTTATTGGCGGCTCTCATACGCCACCCATGCTCTACATCCATAGGCCATCTGTTACTCTCATAAACTCCACGAACAATGAGATTAATCTCTGAACCATGATCAACCAATGCAACATAAGGCACCTGTTTTTCTCCAACCTTTACCATCGTCTCTGTAGTTGCCCTAGCCCAATGGCTCCGCGAAAAGTGACTACGCGGTATCAAAACAGGCTCATCAATTTCAGCATAATGCATAGGCTGAACCCTCTTCTCTACCTGCGGCAAAACAGAAGCATTATCAACCATGACCTCATCATCATCCTCATCCAACTCTCCAATCAAAACTCCCTGTGTATCAGTGATAGCCAATGCATGTCTTTTCCTCTTCAGGACCTCCTGAAACTGATCCTGAAACTCTCTTTTTGAGATGCCCAAAATCTCAGAAATAGTGAAAGTCACCTCACTGCCAAGTATCTTATCATTAAAGATTTTCTTCATGTCTGTAGATGTCTCAATATCGGACATCAATCTGAATCCTGGCTGCTTTCTCTCTCTAGGCTCTTGCCTCTTTTCCCTCTTTTGAGCATCCTCCATCTGTCGATCTAGCCCTGGTCGTGAAGACGGTCCTGCAGTAGGTGGAGTAACAAACTCACCCCCTCTAGTCTTCTTAGCTGCACTTGGATTTTCTTCATCCCTCTTATGCTTCTCCTCAACAAATACATCTGCACCATGAGATTTAGCCAAATAAGCATAAATAGAATACCTGTCGACAGGCGAGTCCCATCCTGTCTCTGATCTGATGCTAGAGCCTGCGCTAGTCAAAACAGTTTGCTGAATTTTCCCCTTGTTTGCAGTCTCCATAGCATAAGTCCATAGTGCGGACTGAGTCTCTGATCCCTTCTCAATCTGTACTCCATATGCAGAAGCATCACCTCTAGCTGCCACATAAGAAGTACGCGCAGCCATGTCCTCCACTAACTTCTTCATTCCACCTTTACCAAAGTTGGTAGCAAGTGGAGCTCCTGTCTCAGTCAACCAAATCTTACCATCTTGCCCCCAATATACCAAATTCTGCCTCCTTGCATCCTGGAAAGAGTCACAATCCCTGCAATGCTGATGCTCCGTACTATCACACCAAATACATCTCCGATCTCTCCTAGGTGCACTAGGAGCACTCGTAGGTGCAATAGGAGCACTAGAAGAAGTAGCAGGCGCAGTTGAAGCAAACTGCTCTTTCAACTTACCCACCAACTCCGCTTTGACTGACTCAAGTGTCAAATCTGTGATTCCTTTGATTATGTCATCAAGAGAAGTAGGCACCGATGGAGCGGATGGTTTTGGAGCAGAAGGTGTAGGCATCGGTCGTGGAACAGGAGGAATAGGTGGAGTAGAAACAGTAGGCACTGGCATAGGCCAAGAAACTGGCTGAGGAGGAGAAGAAATAACAGGGATAGAAGTAGGCATAGGAGCAGATGATGGTGTAGGTGTCATGGAACCATTCTGTAGGCGAGTCTTCCATATCCTCCTCTTGGTCAAAGTCGAGACTGCATCCTGAGCATCCTGCCAATCAGTTTTAAGACCCATAGGCTTTGTGCGATCTTCAAGAAGCTCACCCAATTCTTCTTGAAGAGCAGGATCTGCAG
This sequence comes from Lygodium microphyllum, assembly GCF_053477565.2. Taxonomy (NCBI): domain Eukaryota; kingdom Viridiplantae; phylum Streptophyta; class Polypodiopsida; order Schizaeales; family Lygodiaceae; genus Lygodium; species Lygodium microphyllum. The sequence goes on along the minus strand of NC_141135.1, from coordinate 156,442,695 downwards.
CTTGCAAGAAAAGCTCAACTTTTTCAACATCCAATGCTCTTTGTTCAATGGCATCAAGCTGACTATACCTTTCTTCAAATTCTCGAATCAACTCCGAAGCAGCAAGACCTTTGTTTGGCATGTAGACCCACTCTCGGAATGACCGCCGAGTAGCCATACCAAAGTCCTCAAGGAAATATTCTTCTTTAAGAGCCTTCTTAAAATCTTGCCAATGTGTATTTTGAATAAACAAATCAGTCACTTTTGTTCTCAAAGCAGGTGTGACAAGACGAAGGAAGTACTTACTCATAAGTCTAGCAGGAACTCCAAAAAAACCCCATCTTGATCTCATATGTCTTCAAATATGCTGAAACATTACGCCCGTCAAATAGCTTCTTCTCACTCTCAACTGCTTCAATAGCCTTAGTCGCGCTGTTTGCATTCTCCTGCTCCGAATAGAGTTGCCTTTGCTGAGACAACTGCTGTTGATGCAATTGTTGTTGCTACTGCATATACATTTGTGTTTGCTGATTTTGGAGCTGCATATACATGGACATATTCTGCAAAATCTGTTTTAGATCCTCCGTTGAAGTACTTGACGTAGCAGTCATTGAGGGTGCTGAAGTAGAGGCAGCTGGAGTTGTAGAGGAAGCTGAAATAGAGGCTGAAGTGTCTCCCATCCTGAAATTTCTGCGACGCTTTCATGTCGGGTTCACCAAAGATGTCGAAGGGATTTCGAAAGCAAAGTCGCAACTTCAGAAGTCCTTGATAAATTTCAGGAAAGAAGATTCATCATGCAAGTAAGCAAGATGAGAAATTGATGCCAAGTCTTTGTTTAATTTCTCATAGATAGCTGACATAATTGTAACAGTAGGCGAAAGAACATTGTCTACAAGGATGAAGATTGTTTTCCTTGCATTTAATTTGATCCTCTTCCGAATAACATAGACAAATTGATCATCAGTAAGGTCAATTGGTACAAGGTACTTCTTCTTATCTATGTCTGAAATATCACTTCTTTTCAGCTTTCTCATCTATTACAGGAATCCTGTAAGGATACTTCTCACGAATCCTAGAGGCTTCAGCTCTTCTCTAGATCATGTTCCTCTTCAAAAGAGCTCTTGGCCGTTTCACTTCTAGACAGAGACCTCAATTCCCTTTTTAAACGCTTCTGAAAGAAGCCGAACAGGATGGAAATTCCTTCTGCAGCTCGTCTTACATAACATAGTCTAGTGCCTCGACTTTAGATTGCATCAAAATCATGGCAGATGTTTAACTCCCTTCCTCCAGCATTGTCCAATAGGCAGCTTGTACACGAATGAATTCTCGTAGCTGGCGTCTTGCAATTCTGTGTGCTCGCAAAAATGCAGCAAAGAGGTTTGATTGTCAGTGTCCATGGCATGCTGCCTACTGTTCTCGGAAGTAGTTATGATCAGAGGAGGACATGCCGGAGGAAGAAGGCATGATATTCATAGAGTTGAACAGACCACACTGCAAGAAATAGGGCAAAGTACGGCCGTAATATCAATCCATTGCAAGCGGGACGGTCAAGTATGGCCATTAGACAATGAAAAGCAATGTAGCAGGACGTTTATTCAGTACAATCCATGTGCTTAATAGCACGATTTTCATGGTCCACCTCCATCTAAGGCTCCAGTGCACAGGGAGTTAGACGACGATGTCGATGTAACGGTCCTTCGACTAGGTTGCGGAAGATCAGTGAGAGAGCGATGGAACGCTCAAGAACCAAGTTGCTGGCGTGCTCATCCCAGGGTGAACCGGCCCGCCGTCTATGAGCTAGAGAGGCGTGAGTGCGTAAGGATTGATTTCCTTCCTGTGTCTACACCGTTCCTCCTGATGTTTGTTTCTTTGTACTCAAATTTCGAGCATGGTACAATCCGATTCCAATTCAAGTCTCGGAGCCACACCCACAACGAAAAGCAGCATCTTTTGAATATGGTCTATGGTCCTGCTGCGTATATATCACAGAGGTGAATACCCTCTCCTTCGGTCTTATCACTCGGCATTTGGCCATCAAAACGAGGAAGCCTTGCAAGCCAGTGCAGTTGTCTGCAAGCTTCCTGATGCGGTCCAGGCACAGGTCTACTATCTCTTTTCCAATCGTATAGTGGCCACGGGCGAAGTTGTTCGCTGCATCTTCCTTTCCACTGATGAGCTGCTCAGGGTGAAAGAGCTGACGGTATGTGCCTGTGCCAACCTCGTCGATAACAGTCGGTTCCAGATCAAGGAACACAGCCCTGAGCCCCTGTTTCCCAGCGCCGGTCTCGCTGAAGAAAGTGTTGAAGGCCTCGTCTCCTCTTTAGAGCTTCTTCTTCCTTATCGTCGTCATTTTTCCTTCTTTCCTTCGAATACTCTGTTTCCCCCTCCTTCCCAGTTTGCAGAGAATTCCTAAATTCGCCTTCCGCTCAGAAAAGCGACCTCTATTTTTTAAAAAAAACCCAGAAAAGCAGCCCTTTCCTTCTATCAGAAAAGCGGCCCTTCTCACAATACCCCCATTTCATTACTTCACAGTCCAGCCATTGAACCATGTACTCGAGGTGCTGTAGCAAGTACAGTGAGAGCTTAGTTGATATTCGTCACGAACTTCCATTATCAATCTTCGCCAACGAAAATGTTGCTAAAGCAGCAGCAACAGCAAGCACAGCAATTAGAGAAAAAACTATGACAGACCAGAAAGTGTTCTCATAAGTTGACAAGATCCAAATTTCTGCATTCGCATCCTCAACATATCCTGATAATGCTTCACCCGATTCTCTAGTCACAAACACAGCATATATATGAATGCCTTGGGAACTTCCAGCCACTGAACAGAAAATTATCCACATGATGTCCATTATGTCTTCAGCATTTATCTAACTTGGATCTTCCTGACTGAGTGACTGGTCATACAGAGCAGGCAATTCCAGAGACAAAGCACTTGTCTCCTTACAAAACACACGAAGTTCATTTACACAAATGTCCAAGTAAAGCTTTCTGGTCTTCTGAATATCAGTATCAAACTTGATAAATGCATATGGTCTTGCAACTGTGTCAACAATGGTCCCCTGTTTGATCTCCCAAACATTCCTGTAAACTGCTTTCAAATCATCACGAATCTGCTGAACTTTCTGTATAGAGCCATCTTCAACTCTAAGTTCCAAAGTCCCATGTCAGTCAGATCATTCAGAAGATGCTTGTTCACAACCACAAATTCACCACTGAGTACTCTTCGGCTGTATATATTTGAGGTATATGATTCAAAACACTCATTATTGTCAAGTATCTGACTTGAAAACACATCCCAGAAATCATCACAACTAATAATCATAAACTTGTCTTCTTGATCCTGTTCAACATAGACTGAAAGCAATCCTTCATACTCGCTACTATATTCATACGCAGAAAAATATGTACAAAGTACCAAATCCCATGCACAACTTTTGGGTGGTTTACACACCTCGAATGCGCAGCAATACGACAGCGCACCACGATCCGCAAGAAGTAGCGGCTCCAAACATCTTGAGAAACCCCAAAAAACTTCATCTTTTCTTCATACAAATGCAGATAAGTGGACACTTGCTGGCCATTAAACTGCTTCAACTCCTGTTGGACAGCTTTCAAGGCATCCATAGCATCACTGTCTCGTTTTGCATGAGCTTGTTGCTGCATATACATGGTAAATGACTGAAACAGGTTCTTCATGACATTATCATCTGTCATCTCTTCTTGCGAGTCTCCTATCTTGCTGAAAAATGACGCAGCACTTTCACGTCAGGTTCACCAGAAATGTCGTAGAGTTCACACAAGGGCTGCAGAACACGGGGTTCTAGATACAGCAATGGAAGAGACTACCAAGAAGAAACTTTGAAATGTTGATGCCAAAATACATTATATTTCAGGTCAAATGAGTTACATGAAACTCAGAATGATAATGGTCTGAATGAACATAGTAATCTGCTTTATCAAAACAACATAACCATACACTTGATAAGTCCCTCCTTTTTGTCTCAGGAAAATCTGATTTATTTTCTCTTTAGCTAATGCATGTGAGCTTCTTTCATAATCATGATAAGACCTCTGAAGAGTGCAATATGCTGTCAATCACACCCAGAAATAACAGCAATCCAATGTTGTGTTTTAGGATTTTCAAAATAAACCAGGATCAGTAGCCAGCACACTTGAAGAAGCCTGTTCTGCAAAGCTACTATGGAGCTTAAAGCACCGTCAAAAGCATCAAACTTTCTTCCTTAGCAGCGCAAACAGCAACATTGTTGTCTTCTCTCCTTCTACCAATGTTCAAGGCTGACTGAATGAAGGCATGCACTGTTTGGTTGATTAATTCTCCTACTGGTGGACAGTATGTTGTCGGTTTTAGGACACGACATAGTTCCACCCACAATATTATCTAGTTTGCACATTCAACATCACATCAGACCACGAAAGATCTGCCTGCGGTGCCTTCACTCTGCACTATCTTAATCACTGTAATACAATCCCCATAACAAGACATCTAAGTGAAGCTATACAATCCTTACAGACTCATAACTTTTCCAGACTCCCAAACTCTTCTTCCGTACACGCACAGTGAAAGCTTAAGTTTCTGGAAAGGGTGAAGTTCTGACAGCCGAGGACGAAGGGAACATGTAAAAGTCCGGGTTAAGAGCTCAGAAGATGCCGTGGATGACGACGTGCTCATCGAAGTAAAGGTCAGGGGCGACGATGGTCTGCTGATCAACGGAAACATGGGCAGAGCCAGGAAGATCTAGCCGTGGGACTTCCCATAGGGCTGGAGAAGCCGAACGTACAGGAAGAGCTCGAGGACGCCATCTCTATCAGTGCTATTCTTTTGTCTGTCTCCTCCTCGGCTTTCTTCATCTACAGCGAATACTGGCCACAGCATCTGTCAATGATATATTCCTCCAGGCTCGCCTTCGTTGACTTCAAGTTTGCACATCGTGCCCATATTTCTGGATACATTCTCGTAAAACCTCCACAAATTGCACATTGCCAGGATCAATCTTCAAGACATCCACGACTTCTTTTCCTGTGTCACTCGTTCGTGTCTCTCGTTCTGATGAAGGGGGAGCAAAAAAAATTCGCACTTTGTCCAAGGAGATGCTTTCTCCTTCAATTGCTTGTTTAAAGAGTTGACCTGCTACTCAAGCTTATTCCACACCCTGGGGAGCGATCCCAAGCTCTTCTAGGATACCGTTTCTCAGATGTGACTCAATCAGGTTCTGATTGGGAATGCTCCGACCGTGATGAAGCATCCAATACTTGTTTTGAAGGTCCATTCAGGTCTATCGAGTATTTTTCCTAAGGCGAAGAGAACAGATGTCTCGCCCAATTCCGTTGATGCCGCAGAGTTTTGTAATCACCAAAATCTCCTGGTGCACTGCTAGAAATAGAATAGAGTCGAAGTTTGTGAGGCTTTTCATTGGCATCAACACCAGGGGGTATAATACCGATTGATTGCCCCTCTCGGTATTTCACTAGACCTGCGCAAACCGTAATGATTCATGAGCAAAGCAATGCCGCCTTCGAGAGAGAAGATATCCTGCCAAAAATATTTGGATTTTTCCTCCCACGATCAAAAGATTCCCTCCCTCTTCTCTCCAAGACTCTGTTTTTTTTGAATTGGATATATTGCCCGCTATTTTTTTCTGCTAGCCTCCATCTTTTTCTCCGTGTAATGAAAAGAAGGATTGTTGAATATAGCTTTTCCCAATAAGTTGAGCACTTTTCGCCTCCCCTTTTGCTCGAACAATGGCCCTTCTTTTATCTTGTTCCGCTTTCTCCACTCTGAATTTAGCTCTCTCAGCTTTCTGAGCAGCCACCTATTTTGCTTCAATAGCAGTTGTAAACTCTTTACTAAAAGTAAGGTTAATAATTGAAACATCATCAAGTGCAATATTGAAATTTGCAGCCCGCTGGGTAAGAATTTTCCTTATCTCTCTGCTAACAGCCTCACGCTGTGTTATGAGCTGGCTGCATTACACTGTGCTATAGCTGCCTTCAAGGTCTCATAAATTATGGACGGAAAAACTCTTTCATTGTAATTGGTACCCAAGGTCTCTGACATCAAAGATAATCAGTCTGTCGACCCAAAGAATCATCAAATGGATTCCTTCGGGATAAACCTTCTCTTTGATTCCATAATTCCTTGCACTTTTCTTAGAGATCATTATCCTTTGGCATCAGTTTTTCATCTTTTTCTAACACACACACATTATGCATCCAAACAAAATCGAACACTTGCACTAAGAGAATATATACATTGGATGCGGATTATCGAAATGCATCACACACACAATGAATCACACGCAGAAAATAACACAAATGCACAACAAAAGAAATGGAGGTATATACGACTCGGATGCGCAGCAGCACGACAACGTTAGTACTACCTTCAGCACCATGTGTATGAAGCACAGTTTGTAGAGAAAAAATTTAGGTGGCATGATGGGAGTAGGTGGCACAGTTTGTAGAGAAAAAATTGAGGTAGTACTAATAGGCACAGTTTGTAGAGAAAAAATTTAGGTGGCATGATGCCCTGTGACCTCCAGCACCATGTGTGTTGAATAATGTTCAATGAAGCAATTACATATTGAATACACAATCATCATTAAGACAAGTGCATCATGAGATATTGAAAAAAAAGGTCACTAATTCAATATTTAAGTAAGTACATTGATTCAATATTTAAATAAGTACAAGATTGATTATGACAAATCATAGAACTACATGGAACCATAGAGAGGAGAGTCCAAAACAAACATGGAAATGTATCTATAAATATCACCAAATGCAAGTTTATATAAAGGATGAGAAATCATATCTAAGAAATGATACATGGAAAGAGCCTGCATGGATCATGGGGCCCAAAAAGAAAACGATGTGCACTCCATGAATCCAAGCAAATCTTATAGCTCCTCACTATTTGAAAGCTTGTCCTGATGCAATGGAGCATTGAATATATTGTACAATATAAACAACCAAAGATTAATCCACAATACATAATGCATCATAAAAAAGCTAATGAATGCAAACAAGAAAGTGGCTTAACTTACTAGGATGTTGTGCTCATACAATTTATCGATAAGTGCAGTGAGACCGTATCTCTTTGCATACAGAATCTCCAAACCTGTAGAATCGTGGTTTGTAGCGGAGTATTGCAAATCAAACAAAGTAGCATTGTTAGAAATAAGGTTGTTAGTACAAGTGATATTCCAAATAAGAAAGTGAGAAGAACCAAAAGAAAACTTACAAAATCCTCTAAATAAGTGCTATAAAATCATATTGGGGAATATGGGAATTTTCCATAAGTTTGGGACACGTGGTCAAATCTTTGGATTTGTCATAACTTGAACACTTAACTCCAAATCAAGTATTCCATAGCTCAATAGATTCCATTTTTCAACCAATGATAGGTCACGTCATATGATTTTGAGAAACTTATGGGCATGTTATCAAGGTGCCATATTTTTAGTATTCAAAAAATGGGAACTGGGAGATACCCAAACTCACTAATATTGTGTTCTATGGTCGCCACTCCCCAGATGATATATGACCCTTGCCTCCAATCATACCCTCACTGCCTCTCGTCTGCTGTCACCATTGTCTTGGAGAGTCTATGGCCTCTCCCATAGTCTCCACTAATCCTCTGTGTCTAACTACTCAGGCTTTGAGGTGCCACTCTTGATTGCCTTGCATGCATTAGTTTGTCTATGTGACATATATGCACACATACAATCCATCATCCATTCCGTGGAAAACCTCTGTCATCGTAGGTATTGAAAACTCCTTATGCAAGGATGCTACAATATAGTCCTTGCTCCCCTTTGGTATATTCTTTCAATAGTCTAAAAATTTGTGCCTAAATACTTGTTGGTGTAACTCTCGGGTAAGTTACTCATGAATATATGTGTGCATCACGTGGGTTCAAAATAAGGTGTTTTTCAAATACCATTTTTATACATTTTTTATATACAAAAGGATGTAATATAAAGGGGCTATTCACATATTTAATAAAAATGGTTATATTTTCTTTAGAAAAATTTCATATATAAGGATATCTATAAATAGGCCTTGAACGTACGTGATGTAGAGGATATACATATAGTAACTTCCCCGAGGCGCAACTTTATCATGCAAGCCATTATCCTTCTCCCCTCAACATTCATGATTACAACACTTTGTTTTCTCATCTATGAGGTATCTGTACCCTACTGAGATATGTCTAAGGTACACTCTCTTTCACCTACAACCATGCTCTTGGGCATAGCCATGGGATTCTTATATATCTTACATACCTGGAGGGGTGGTATCTCTCCGAATAGCACCCGTAAGGGGTACCACAAGTGCTGGGCGATTGGGCAAAACCTGGAGTCATGAGAATAGATATCCTTACATGTGTGACAAACCCTAGAGGTAACAAGTATTCACTAGACCAAGGAGGCAGGGAAACTGTATCGGTGCCTCCACAACACCCACACGAGCCTTTCTCTTACAAGAGTGAGGAGTAGCAACCACCGGTCACAAATCTGCATCTTCGTAGTACATCCTAGAACCACTCCCTCCCTTCGGGGCCAGACTAGAGCATTGACTCTATCTAGTGGAGATCAAAGCATCATAGCATATTAAGGTAGACCATGTACAATGACTGGATGATGACAAAGACAACTCATGGCCTACCATATCTTTAAAGTAGACCATTTATTCTAGAGATATACATGTGAAGATATCTTATAGCTCCTCATCTATCATCCCTCAACTCATCCTACTCTTTTTTGTGGATATCATCAAAGGTAACTTGCAAAGTTAGAAAATGATGTTAGAATAATCAATATAAGGATTTAGGTAAAGCACAATAATATAACTATGCAAAAAAGTATGTTAATTAAAACACATACACTAAATAATCCTTAAAAGCAAATTATCAATGAATTGAGCAAGTGAATGCAAATAGGACTGGACCTATGGCTCCATGTCAAACTCTTGGCATCGCTCGCCGTACACTAGAAAGTCTATATATAGGTCTCCAAAGAAAGAGGAGTCTACTTCATTCTCAAATTATTCTTGGCATGTTGTCTCTTCATCTGCATTACCCGTGCTTGTCTCATTTGCATGCTCTAAGCCCTCCTTGCCGTCCACCCCCTGCAACACCAATCCCTCTACCTTCATACTCTCCTTGTCCATGCTGGGGACATTGATTTCATCATACACTCGTGCACTTTGAGGTGTTGATGGCACAACATGCCACCATCAAGGTTGCCAAGGATTTGGATAGAAGACTACAAGTTCAATATCACATATAAGTGTGTTACAAAGACTGAATCAACATTTGTGACTATTCCATACAATGAAAAAATTAATAAAAAATGTAATGCACATGCTCACAACGACTCAATAGGACAAACATGTTGTATAGATCATTCCATATTTTCTCAAAATCTACCTCTAGAAATCTAGATGGACCTCACTGTACAATTGCCCCAACTCCTTCTAATACCACTTAAAACCATTGTACATCGAATATGATCATGGAGAAGCTATGGTAATCCACTAAGATAATACTTTACAAGTTGCCAAAATACTCCATCTCATCTACTAGAGTATTCAGATTCGTGGTCTGTAGCTGGCTCTCTTGCTCAAACTTTGTCCTGACACCACAGTCCATTGTGGAGGAGCATATTTTGTCGATGTGCTCAACTTGAAAATATTGCCCATGCCACCTTGCTACACTATAGATTTTGTAATGTATCTCAAAATAGTTAGGTTAGTTATTGTGTATAAAATCTAGATATAAGGACAAAGAATGCATACGGTCATCTTTGGATTACATCCCCTCGAGAATTTTAGCTCCTCCCTAGAGACCTCTACCCCTTTGCATGTGCGTAAGTACTATGGTCAAAGATTTATGCAACCACCTCATAGGCATAAACCATGGTATATCCTCCATGCCCTTGGAATATCAAACAAGTCGATGGTGTGTACTATGTCAAAATTTTGATCATGCTCCCTCTCCCTCTCTTTTTCCCTGCTCATACTTACTGAGCCACTTCTCCATGGATGCATGATGCAAATTACAGAAACAATTCACTTTCTCCTTCATAGCATTGTCCATCCACTTTTCTATCTCATTTCCAATCACCACATCTCTTGCCAATCTATCATCATCATTCATTGTCTATAGCATACTGTTATTTGAATCTACCATTGGTGGTGGCCACTCTGAAATATGCACTAATGCCTTCGATAGTACTAGTCAAAACTTTAGCCATGCTACCTTTTCGCCGCGATGGTTTTCATGAAAAGCACTCCAAGAAGAATATCCATGGCATATGGATAGGTCCTACAATGTCCACTTCATCCAAGAGATGTACCAGGAGGTAAGTTTGTATCATGATTATGCTTGTGAGTAAGTACTTCTCAAGGAGAGAGACCATCTCCATCACTCCTCACCTTGCAGATTCAATAGAGGATATCTTGATCTCCTTCTCTGAGATTCATTGCATTAAATTTGACAAATTATAAATTGCCAAGCGTATTTCTAGAGTAAAAACTATCAAACTTACATGAGTCCTTGATATATCATGAGTTCTTCATGGTTTGTGACCTTCGAGAGTCTAAATGTTGCCTACACAATGGACATGCATGATAACTTGAGGTAACTAGACGTGTCACAATATCCCTATCTAGTCAACACAAACTTGAACAAGCTATATTAGATATCAGAAACAAGAATGGAAGTCCACTTACCTGAGCACTCCCTGAATCCTGGAAATTCATGCATGGTCCACATAAGAATGGCTCGTATATTAGCAGACCACCGACCGTTATGCTTACTAGTGTCTTCCACAATGACCCCCTCCTCTCACAAAATCATGAGCTTATCAACTAATGGATGGAGATAGATGTCCATGTTCTTGACTTTATAGCACCTCTAGGAATGAGCAAGCTAATGATTAGGTATTCTTTCTTCATAGAAAGCCATGGTGAGATGTAGTTTACAAGGACTATAGGCCACAAACTGTAAGACATTGAGCAGAGACCAAATGCATTCACACATCCATAGCAAGATCGAGCCAAAGATTTCTCGGCTCTCAAACAAAGAGTGGAAAGGTGGAGTCAATGTGGCTCCATGCACATGAATGTGATGATATTCATTGGACTCAATGTGTGGATCTATTTTGTGTATGTCATATTGTTAAGCTTACCATGCCTAATATACAAAACATGTGACATATATGCAGTATAAGTGAAAAGTGTCTGAGAACCTTCTGAGAGATGGTTTGCCCTTACAAGTCCTATCGATGGTAGCTGTGAGCACCACACTTTGGGCATGTCTCCATAGTCTCATAGTCTCCTCAAAACAACACACAATCATTGACACATGCATGGATGTTGTTGTAGTCTATACCAATAATTCGTAAGTAGCACCAATCGTGCATCTTCACGAGAGTCAAGCATTGCATTTCTAGGTGGCAACATGTCATGTTTTAGCAACTTGAAAAAAAAATCAAGTACCTTTGAAGAGCATGAAATTTTTTTAATAATGAAGTCAAAGATAAAGGACCATAGTATATACCTGAACAACTCGGTCACACTCGCATTGCGTCATCCATACTTTGCCTATACACTTAGGATTGCAAGTAGCATCCTTAAGTGAGATATCGGCACCCATCATATAATGGTAGGGGCACCTCCTCTCTCAATAGATTAGATAACTCCACATCCATGGGAAGTAATGTATCGATCATTGTCTCCATCTCAAGCTCCAAGATTCGAGAAAGGTTTGAAAGGCCCACCATGTCTTTTGGTATCGAGGGCGTAGTTAGTAGCATGCCTTCCAATGGGTTTATCGACCTAAATAGAAAAAATAAAAAGCTTTCGAAACAAAGAAATGTGAAGCAAGGTCTCCCTCCCTCTCTTTATCTTGCTCTTTATCTCCATCTCTCTTTCCCTGTCCCTCCCTCCCTCCCTCTATCTCTTATTGTTTTTGTTTTTCCTTTCCATCTCTCTTTTTCTATCTCCTTTCATCTCTCTATAACTCTCTTTCCCCCTTCTCTCTCTCTCTCTCTCTCTATATATATATATATATATATATATATATATATATTCTCTTTTCCTCCATCTCTCTACTTTCCTCTTTCTCTTCCCTCTCTCTATTTTTATCTCTCCTATCTCTCTACTCTCTCCCTCTTTTTCTTTCTTTGTTTCTCTCTCCTCTTCTCTCTCCTTTCCTTCTCCCCTCTCTCACTCAACGCATCTCTCCATAAACAAAATTAAAGAGCGAAAACAAGAAACTTAAAAAACAAAAAAATGAAAAGTAATGTCTCCTTTCCTCTCTTGATCTCTCTCCCCCCTTTTCCTCTACTTTTCTCTCTTTCCCCTTTCTCTCATTTTCTCATTGTTTTTAGTATTTCTCTCTCCCTCTCTCTCTCTCTCTTTCTCTCTATTTTTATTGTTTCTTACATGTGTGTGTGTGTGTGTCTTTATTTTTCTCTCCCTCTTCCTCTCTTCTTTTCACTCCCCTTCCTCTCTTTCCCTTGCCCTTCTTTTTACCACCTCCCTCTCTCTTCCTTCCTTGTCTCTCCCTTCCCTCTGTCTCACTTCCTTTTCTCTCCTCCTCTCTATTTTTATCTCGCCTCCCTCTCTATCTCTCCCCACCCCTCTATTTCTCTCTTTTTCGCTTTGTTTCCTCTCTCTTTATTTCTACCTCCCCCCTCTCTCTCCCTCATTGTTTCTATTACTCACCCTCCTCTCTCCCTCTCTTCATCTCTCCATTTCTCTCTTCCCCTCCCTCTTTGAATCATTTCTCCCCTTTCTCTCTCTCTTCCTCTCCTTTCCTTATTCTCCCTCTCTCCTTTCCTCTCTTCCTCTCTCTCAATGCATCTCTCCACAAACAAAAACAAAGAGAGAAAAGAAGAAAACACAAAAACAAAGCAGGAAGAGGTAATGTGCCTATCTCAAAGACTCAAAGATGAAACCCTTTGTGCCTCCCTTTTGTGGCTTCCCTCACTTCTCCTTCTTCTTCACGTATCTTACTGGTGTCGGTAGCAGTGGCGATGAGCTCTCTCTCTCTCTCTCTCTCTCTCTATATATATATATATATATATATGCTGTGCTTGGATTTTTGTTGCATTTCTTTCTTAGAGAGGCGTCGCTATTAACATGGCTAGCAACACAAATAGTGACTCTATTAGGGATGCTAATAGTGACATCACTAATTTTTGGTCAGTGTTAGCCATCACTATCGCCCCATTCCCTTGTAGTGGTTGCACATCATTGTTATGAAAAGATCAAGTTTTACCTTACTTTGCACTATGGCCATCGCATCTTGATATCGCTAGTACATATGCCTTGGTCCATCAATAAATGGAACATGGTAAAACCACCCTTTTATCCACAAAGGCACCAATAAAATGTGTTTTTTGGTTATCCATCACTCTACTATATCTATCAAGCCTTTATATACTTATGTATATAATACGACTTGATTTTGAAGACACCAAGCCAACCTACACTACTTTATGCTACAATAAACATCAACAATAAATAGTTGTAGTGGTCAACCACCATGTAATATACACAATGTCTTCATGGACTTGAAGTTGAAATGCATGAAATTGCATTTGAGTAACATAATATTTATTCGGCATTTCATATGCATGCACAAAAATATCCACATAACTATAAGGAATTTTGATATGCTACCCATCATCACCTTAGGGGAAAAGAAAGACATATAACATTAGCATATATGTTCTATGCAAGTTTGAAATGAAACACAATGACCTTTTGAAGTATAAACATGAATATCTCAATGATTAAAAATATCCTCATCACCTTGACCTAGCATGATAGCTGCAACCTCAATTCCTATTGGAATTGAGTATTGCATATTGTTAGTTTGTAAAACAATAAAGATGGCTACTCTCAATTCTGGTTAAAGAACTATGTTGCAATTGCATACATACAGATCTAAAAGCTCCCCAAGTGATTAGATAGCTTAGATCATGCTCGATGTCATAAACATAAAGTTGTGCCAACTTTGGCTTTTCTTGCCACTACATATTTGGTAAGACAAAACCTATACGATGATAAATGAAGCCATGCACTCTAAAGGTATAAGTAGTTCTAGCAACACTTAAAAGCTCATCAATATTGGCACCAAGAAACACAAATACAAGAGCACTATTATATGCTCGATATATTATTTTTGAACACTTTACTCTGAGGGTGCACACCATGCAATAGATCATGCAGGGGTTGCAATGGATGCTGCAATGGTTCTAACATTACTTTTCCATTTTGATAACAATATTTTCCATACAAAAATAATTAATGCATTTGTGTTTTACATCTCCAAGGTTTGGCTAAGCATCGCTAACAAAACTCAGAAAGACCCCCCCAATGGAATGCACATTCAGGTCTTAAAATAATAATGTTACATTTGCAGGATGAAAATCCATTGCAGGTAGAGCATATAAAATGGAGAAAAATCCACCATTTTGAGGGTTAAATGTAAGAGAAATATGGAAGCCATTTACTAAAAGATTCTCTTGAATCTACCCATTTCCACCATTGCCATCTATCAATCACGTTGGAGCTTCATGCATAAGGACATCTACTTTGTTATTTCCATTAGAAATTTTCACATGAGAAATAACATTTTGAACATTTTTCCCCAAATAAGTAACTACCATATGATATTGAGTGGTAGAAAAAGGAATCATAAAAACCATTCTATCATGTCTCATTGAAGAAGCTTCTCTTCTTTGTGAAATGTTATTTTGAGCAATGGTAGCAAAAGAGTTCTTTGCTTGCTTACACTTGGCATTTTCTATTTGCAATCTAACCATTTGAGACCCTAAGTCTAGCAATTTGTCTTTGTCTAAACCTTGTAGGATTGAGCACTTGTTTATGGACATGCAACATATATATACTCTCTACAAGTTCTTTGATATGGTAATCCCATATTGATTGGAGTTTGAGGAAATCTTAAGACAATGCATTCATTTCATTTTAAAATTCCATTAAACATTTTATTATTGATAGCTATTGATAATGAATCTACAAAATCATCTTTAAAAAAGTAGAGATACCACAATGACATACAAATGGATTAAAAATTGCCATGGTGGATACGTGAGTACTTAAGACCTCAAAGGACATAGTGGACTTCAAAACTCATGTACAACATTGAGTGACAAAAAAAGGCATTAGACAAACCATCCTGTCATGTCTCATAAAATAAGCACACAATGGCATGCAACAAGATATTATAGAGAGGAGCACACTAAGAGTTTGCAATGGTGGATAGCATTAGGCTTTCATGTTGCCATGGTTGGTAGTATGAGTAGTTAAGGCTTGGAGGGGCATGGTTTAGTTGATGAGATATCAAAGTATTAGATAAGGTTTTAAGAAACAAGCTTCTAAGAGCTTCATAACTAGGGTTTAGAATATTAGGATTAAGGCCAAAGAGTTTGTTCTAGGGAGGCACAGGCTTAGGATTTTGAAAAGGTAGGCCTATAGTATGACATAAGAATAACAAAATCAAAATGGGATTATTTTAGAGAGAAGCAATCTAAAATTTTGCAACATTGGATAGCATTAGGACCTAAGGTTGGCCACTATAGGTAGCATGGGCACTTAAGGCTTTAGACACCACAATGACTTGCAAATGGATTAAAGTTTGCCATTGTGGATACATGACTGCTTAAGACCTCGAAGGACATAGTGGATTCAAAACTCTCATACAACATTGAGTGACCAGAAAAGGCATCAAACAAGCCACCCTATCATGTCTTACAAAAGAAGCTTCTATTTTTTGTGAAATGTTATGATGAACAACTAAAGTAGAAGAATTCTTTGCTTCCTTGCAAGTCATGGTGGGTAGCATGAGCACTACCCTATCATGTCTCACAAAGGGGTGCCTCAATCACTAGTTTCTTACTTGAGGGTGCTCATAGGTAGATCTTGCAAGTGATTCTCCTTAGTTTGATGGTCAATAGGTGGCTCACCTTCCTTCTTTGAGGCTGTAAGCCTAGATAAGAGTTTACAACTTGATTTTTTGACATGATAAAGTCCCTTGGTGAGTGAGGGGCTTAGTTTTGAGTGCAACGTATGGGCTTTAAAATTAATTCAGAGTCCCATCATGAAAAAAGTAAAAGTATAAGTACTAGAAGATACTTGTCAGCTTGTGAGGGCTAGGTAGGTTTCCAGGTTTGAGTGATGAGGTCCCTTGTTGATGCATTGCCCTCTTGGGATGAAACCTAGCGGTGGGATATCAAGCAAATAAAAAATGAGAAATAAAATGCAAGGTTCTAATAGGTTATTGGGTATGAGTGGTGATGCCTTGATCTCCTTAGGGCATTATAGAAAAGAAATGGTCAACGAACCACCCCCACTAATAAATACAAGTGACTATATCACTTAATGGACTGGAAAAATTAAAGGGTATAATAGTCTTACTATCTTTTGCACTAGGGGTTTCTAAGTGGCAGGGTGTTGGCCTGGGACCATTTCTTGTGCTCATGAGTCTTATGAGAGGGTGGGTTCTTCCCTAAGTGTATGTCCAACTAGGCTAGGATATCCTTAGGTCACGTCGTGATCATTTGATAGTAAAGATAGTTATTCGATATGATTGCCTTAGGGGAACCCTCATTTCTTAGTTCTAGTCTTGGATTTTAAATCTATATTGTGGGGATGAGTGTTTCATTTTCTATTTGATTTATAGCCCTATTCCTTCTGTCAGTATACTTTACGTAGCATTTTCTTTTGGCATATTTTGATTATAGATTTGATAGGTTGGGTCACCCTATCTTGTGATTGCCAATGAGAGTAGAGTTTAAAGGCACATTTTGTAGGATTTTAGCATTTCAAGCAGATTTGTAAGCCATTTGATGGGAAAAATGAAGATTTAAGGCTCAAATGTAACTCGTTTTGCAAGGTGACTAAGGCACAAGATATAATGGGACATTTTAAAGCTAAAGACAAAGCAAGCATAAAGTTTACATTAGGAGAAGTCTTGGGTAGTCCAATCATCAATTTTGAGTCAAAGCCTATTTTTTAGATCAAAGTTGATGCTAAAATAACCTTCATTTATGGGAAAAGCAATGGGATAGCCTATAGGACATTTAAATTCCCAATTTTGGCCAAAATTGAAAAGGAATAGGACTAAAGGAGTACCTAAAAAGAGGAAGAATGGCATGAGGAAGAAGAGGAATAGCAAGATAAATAACATGAAAGAGAAAAAGAGAGAGATCATATTTCACTTCTTCTCCTCCAATACTATACAAATCAAGCATGTGAATATAGAAATGTAGTCAACTTGTCACCCTCTATGCAATGATACCACTGTTATGGGTTGTTTTTTAGTATTTTCAAATCTAAAATTTCAATCATTCTCTCTCCAAAAATGCAATCTTTCTTTCTCCTCCATGGCCATTAACATATATTCTTATGACAGAAGGGGAATGGGAGTGTGAGTGGGAGAGGTGAAGACTATGTGGCAAAGAGGCATCACAACATGGTGCTAGAGCATAGTGCCATGCCTAATGAAGCAGCTCGCCATATTCGTCACCTACTACTCGACGTTATCCTTGTTTCCTTTCATCCTAAAGTCTAAACTTTAGGTTGAAAAAAAAAACCCTAGCCTTAAAGTCCATTCACACTAGCTCATCCTTTCTCTCCCACACTTACTTATTCACACCTGCAGTTCTCCAAAATCCATTGCCATGTCAAGCCCTTTCAGTGATTGTCTATCCATTAAAATCCAAGAAATTCATGTATCCCGAACTTCAATGTATGAAAGTTTGTCAAACCAAGCCCATATACCCATCAGTGTATCCATTTGTAAAAGCATGAAGCAGAAAGAACGTGTCAAGAAGACTGGAGTAAAAAGCACGTACCACACATCGACAAAAGGGATAAGGAGCACAACAAAAGCCAAGGAGCATGAAGATAAAGAAGTCCAAAAAGACGAAGAAGATCAAAGGTTGCCAAAGAAGCAACAAAACAAAAATAATGAAGAAAATATTTTCTGCTGCTACAAACCAACAAAATGTTTTACAAAAATTTCCCATAGAGGATCTCGAATTCCCTGAGTGGATCTGCTTCCCATAGTGGATGTAAAAACCCTACCAAGATGTAAAGTTTCAAGCCTTAACTTGACTAGGCTGCCAAAGAGCTAGTCTCCTGGTCCATGTTCACATGAAGGGGGGGAAAAAGCCAGCAAGGATAGAGACTCATCATTTCAGGGGGGGTGTTGAGAATAGCAAATGATGATCTCCCATAGAGGCTAGATGTATGCCTTGAAGAGGCTAGAAGATAGAAAAATGATGTATGCCCTAGGAAGAGGGTTCAGAATCCCATATGCACAGTGAGGAGGGTGGTACTATTCAAAAGGCTATAAAGGCATGTACTTGACACTCATTTCAACGTAATGGTACTATCAATTGAGTCCCTCAAGATTGTGTTTATGAGTCCAAGCTAATCTATCTTGGAACCTAATTCACTTGAGTTACAATTCCTTATTTTGATAATGTATCATGTGTTTGACTTGCATCCACCATAGCCGATCTAGTTCTAGGTCCGTGTTTCTCAACAGATCAGTCCTAAAGGCAGTCTTGATTTTATCACCCTCTTGCATACATATTAGATGATACCTTGACCTCAAATCAATCTTTGTAAAAAATCTAGCCCCCTTGAGCTCATCAAGCAAATCATCAATTTTGGATATTAGGTACCTATTTTTCAGTATGATATTGTTTAGATCCCTGTAATCAATACACATCTTGAAAGCTCAATCTTTCTTCTTCACTAATAAGACTGAGATGCATAAGGTGAAGAACTAGGTTCAACTCAAAATCTATAGGATGTATTATTAATTAAATGACTTTGAGTTGGGCTCCAAATCATTCGGATGATCTACTGCTCTCTTAGGAGGCAATGAAGTAGGTACTTCAAACAAATCCATGTACTCATTAAGAAGATCTTTCAAAGATGGATGATTTATTGAATTTTTGGATAGATCTTCAACCTCTTTATTCAGGTGCAAAACAAAAATTTGTGAGTGCCTCTTGTACTCCTTCTTGAGTTGTTGAATGGTGATAAGCTAAAAATTTAATTTACTAGAGTTTCCATGTAAATGGATGAGCTATCCATCAAAGATAAACTCCATATATAGTAGTGAGAAATCTGCAATAATTTTGCCCAATGTCATCATGATGCCAATCACACCCAAGTATAATATCTATGGGTCCCAATCCAAAAGTTATCAGTTGCTTCATAATTTTCAGCCAGGTGAGTAAAGAAACATGTGGGCATATTTGAGTGTTGATTTCTTCTTCACCATTAGCTACTTGAACTCTTATGGACTATTGTAAATCAATGGGAAGACAATTCAATTTATCCATAATGGAGTGAATGAAAATTGTGTACTATCACTATCTATCAAGATAAAAACATCCTTCCCACCATGAATATTGCCCTTTATACAAAGTGTATTAGGGCTCTTAGAACCTATCCAAGCATTTATGAAAATGGAACAATTAAAAGTAGCAGGAAGCAGCTCATCATGAGTTTCTCAAAGATCAAAAGGAACACTACTGCCTAGATCAAAAGGGAAAGTGTCGACAGAATCATAAAAGCGTTCTTGCCTAGCTTCCTCCTCAATATCCTCATTTTCAATGGTAGTCACAAACGCATTGTCCTCATCAATGTCATCGTCTGAATCTTTAAGGACTAACATACTATGAATCTTGGCTTTTGCATTTTTATATACACACTTTCTTGCATGATCAGCTATATACTTTTCTCCACATTTGATGCATAAGTCCTTTTTCTTCCTTTCTTTGTAGAGGTCCATAGGAATAGACTTTAGATTTACATTTGCAAAAGTGAATTTAAACATGTTGTCCCCTTGTTTAAGATCAACTCTTAGATTGTTTGCTATCTTGAAATTGCTTTGAGGTCTTGAGGCATTGAATGATGGATAAGGTACTCTTAGGCTCCCACTTGGTGCATGATTGTTGCCAAAAATATTGCCAGTCTGTCCTTGGTTATCCATAACTAGGCTGAAATAAGGACTCCTTTCTACACTTCCTTCCATAATGTTCCACAAGCTCAATAGCTTTGAAAAGACTGGTAGGGTTTTGTGGCATCACATCAATGGATAAAGAAGATTCTAAACCATGCATATACTTGTGGAGTTTAGCTTCATCATTAATGCTCTCTACATACATGGTAATGTTGAGAAATTGGTATATATAATCCCATACACTTAGGCCTCTTTGCTCTAATCCATACCATCTATGTGCCAATTTCTCCTTTTCAAGAGGTGAGACAAAGACCTTAGCCATAAGTGTCTTAAATACATCTAAGTTCTCTACAAGTATGTTTTCTTTCTTTATGTATCTCCACCAAGTATACACAAGTCCTTTCAAATGTAAAGATACAAAATAAATCTTCATATCATTTGTTTTAGGGAATATATCAAAATAGGATTCTAATTTTGAAATCCATCCCTCTAGATCAGATAGTAAAGATGAAAGCCCGTTGTACTTTGCCCAAATGATCTTATTCTTCAACTCCCTCTCATGACAGGGTTGTTGTCCCAAAATAGGCTACTCATGGTTAGTAAGTATGGAATCTCCAAAATAAGATTGTACTCCTCCAAATAGGTGATTGAGAACTAGTATGAAATCTTCTCGATGGTAGAGGACCTTAGGGGGTTGGGAATTCAGCCCATAAGCTTGGGAATCAGCACCATTCAAGCCTGCCAAATAGTCATCATGCCTTTGTGGAGTCTCACCTAATTTATATTGATTATTTTGAATACCCCTTTGTCCAATGATACCATAACCTTGTCATTTTGTTTAGGTAGCTGAAATGGAACTTGAAGGATCACTATTTGAATGAGCTTTCTCCTTAGCTTCCTTGGTTCCCATTTGCCTTTTCATCCATTGGGATAATTGAGCCATTATTTGAGCATTGGATTCTACTAATTTGTCAATTGAAGTCTTTCTTTGGGTAGTGGAATCTACCAATTTCTCAATGGAAGACTTTGTTTGATTAGTAGACAATAGCAGTTGTTCCACTCTAGATAATAGCTCCATATGTCTTTGAGTATTGATATTCTCATGTTCACACATGGTATTATTTAGTGCATTGATTTCTACTTGCATTTGAGGCTTTTCAAGACTCTCTTGAGGTGTATTTTCTAGTATAGATCCTCTGATTTGCCGAGCATACTCATCCTAGGCCTTATTCTTTCCCTTATGACCTAGCATAGTAGTGTAGTCTTGCATTATTCCATATCAAAAAATTGGCTATAACTTGAGCTAGGAAACCATGATTCCTAAATTTTTAAATTCAAATTGGAGCCAAAAATGCCCTCTTCAAGATAAGCTATAGTACATCATAACAAGTTTAGGACATAAAATTTTCCAATTCAATATTTAAGGCTGAATTGTCTAGGCCTGCACCCTGTTTAAAATTATAAGTATCATGTTTCCACTTGTGATAGCAAAATGGTAGTGCTTAATGGCTGTCAAACCCTTTAAAAAGCTAGATAGGATCGTTGGGCACCCTGTAGTATCTACATCTATACTTCAGTGATGAAGATGGTACTTGTAATAACCTGTATATACCCTTCAGTGTCTTGTAAATTTCCTATTTCACCCTATTTTGATCTTTAAGGTACCTAAGACTTTGAAAGTGCTTCAATAGTCAATTCTCCACTCATTGTACCTTGTAGTACATATGCACCTATACTTAAGTGATGAAGATGGTACTTGTTATAACTTGTATATACCCTATAGTATCCTGTAAATCCCTTGTTTCACGTTGTTTTGATCTTCAAGATACTGAGTCTTTGAAAGTGCTTCAATCTTCAATTCTCCACTCATTGTACTTGTGTGAGGGATAAAATGGTAGGACAAGCTCACTATATGGGCTGGGAATCACCGGAAGGTGGGCAAAGTTTCTCTTGGGTTAGTTGGTTGTACCCCTTTGGGATCTTTAATAGTGGGGGAGGGTCACTTCTCTATTGTCCCACTATCTTCCCTGGCATCTACTTTTTTTCTCAATGGGAATATCAACATGGTAGTGGCATGATACTCTAAACAATCAACACAATATGCATTACTAAAAAATTTCATTGTCCTTTACATGAAATGCAAGAAAATTGAGATTTGGCAAAATGAATGGGAAGAGGGTCTTACCATGTAGTGACTCACTACGGACTTACCCTCTTAGAATGATTATGATATGTCTTTGCCATGAATGAATAGTCATCGGAAAATCAGTGAATTAGAGTAAGTAATATTATAAATCAATTGGGTTGAATCAATTATATTGAATGTAATGCTGAAACTTCAATCAAAAGCTTCTAATTCACTGATTGGATCCAATATGCATCAAGTAAACAATGCATTCCATGAATTGGTGGATTTAAACAATGATTGGCTAAAATTTGATAGAAATTTTACAATTCTTTAACCTCTCAATGAACTGGAAGAAGGTTAGAAATTGGATGGATGAGAGAGATTAAGAATTGAAGAGGAATGCTTTTTGTTTGTTTGATGAAGGCTTGAATGTGACATTGAAGGGCGTTCACATGAAAAAAAGGAAAAATTTTGGCTTGTAAATACACATGAAAACTAATACTGGAAAATATGTCGACCAAAACGAAGGATAGTTAGAAGGAAAAATATTCGAAATGATATGTCGATAGGCCTGGCACATCAGAACACAATTCTGACAAAGGGATAAGGCCCATTTGCATGGGAAAAAGGGACAAAACACACCTGAAAATGGACAAAAAAATTAATATAAAAAAATTAGGTAGTCAAATAGAAGAAGAATGAAAAAAAAAAGTCTGTAGGGAGGACAGGATGGGTGGGTAGTAGAGCGCACTTGCATGGAAAAAACGACAAAAATACCAATGAAAACAGATATTCAAATTAATACGAGAAGATCCGTAAATTAGAATGGGAGGCAAAAAAAAGAAAAATGTCATGGGAAATCTGTGGGATAGGGCTATCAGATTAGAATGCATTTTTGGTGGCATTAGGGAGGGTTCACATGGAAAAATAGAAAAAATTAGCATGAAAACACACATAAAATTATTAACATAAAATCGGTGGGATAGATCAAGATGGAGAAAAAGAAAATTGTGAAAGAGAGCAAGTTGAACAAGGCTATCTAATGAGAATTGAATTTCAGGTGAATCGCGCAAGTTTACATGGAAAAAGAACCAAAATCATGTATGAAAATACCCGAAGATACATAAAAATTAACAATGGACAAATTGTACATCAGAATGATGAATAGTAAAAAGAAAAAATATCAAGGGAAAGATGTGGGTCAGGTCTCTCATATCAGATCATTGTTTTTAAGTGAAAAAGAACATTCACATGGAAACACGTTAAATTGGGAGAAAATTCTTCAAAAATTAATAACTCATGATCTATGGCTTGAAACTCAAGGTTGTAAAAAGGAATAGTGGCTAATTTGAAGGGACAAATAAGGCTATAAGGTTAGATTTTAATTATAGGGAATGTAGGATGCATTCACATGGAAAAGCGACAAAATAAAGGATAAAGACAAACAAACAAGGAACGGACCTAGGACGTGGTGAAAATAGGATGGGTGGGTGGGAAGGGACCCCATCAAGGCAAGATCAAGACCTTAATAGATGTAATATTTCCACCTCAAAATATTGAAGACCCGTAATCCGTGCAAAGAGAAAACTAAAATAATCCCCCCACATCGATAAATGTGGTGGTTAAGTTCTTACTCCACGCATATTGATAAATTCTGGCTCCGTGACGTGCATAAGAGGCTATAGCTTGAAGCCCGTAAGCCCACACATGAACACCCTCCACGGGGAAAAAAAAGGGAAAACGGTTAAAGTTGTGGAAATTTTTTTAATTAATAACCCCTCCCCCTCAGTCGATGCATGGCAGGGGAGAGGAGTGTGAGAGGGAGTGAAGCTAGAGTGGTGGAGTGCATGAGGGAGGGAGGAGGCATGTGAAGCCACGTGGGTGGCTATCTCCCCCCCCTCTAACTATATGAACCCCCTCTCTCTAGCTTGAGAAGGGGAGAGAAGAGAGAGAAGGAAGTTGTCGTGCTGCCTGCCATCGCCGCCTTCACGTCGTGCTGCTATCACCCCCAGCCCATTGCCGTCAGGCGCCACGCCGCCTTCATCGCTATGACCACCATCATCATCATTATTATCATCATCTCCATCATTATCCTCATCATCATCTCCTCATTCTCTGTTCACGTTTTCTAACAGAGACAGAAGCTTAGAAGCTTCTAATCTTAAGGCTCCATAGGCCTGGTTTCCCCGTGCTTCCGCGGGAAATTTAAAACTAAGTCTCCAAGGCCCCAATCCTGCACGGGAGAGGGAGATAACGGAGAGACGTCGATTTGATACATGGAGTGACTCAGAGGAGAGTTGCTGGAACGAAATTACTATGTCACATGGCCCCCAAACAAAAGACGCGAGGCACACACGCGGGAGCTTCTACTCCGAGTTCGCGTGTGGATAACACCCTGAACCTCAATGCCCAGGTTCTTAAAAATTTTTTCACATGGGATAATGCACTAGGAATATCCAATTCTCATAGGTAAGTTTAATCATGTGTGGAAATTTTAATTGGTCGTTGATGTACAAGAATTAGTTGTATGATGTGCATTTTGAAATTGGTTGCATTTCCAAGTGCAATACTATTGCATAGGTTAAAAGGTGGACTTGTCTAAATGCATCCTTGATTACCTCATGAAAAAGAAAAGCGTATAATGCATCTAGGCAATAATTTCCTAGTTGTGATTCATATGAGTTAATCATTGACGTCCATTAAATGTTGTCTAAGTAGTCACATTGCATGAAGGGGATTTAAGTACCTTGCAAATGGCATGCGGTGATAATTACATCCTAGGTTGGGCTGAGTGTCAAAGGATGAATTGAATTGATAATGGTCTCATGGTATTCGTTCATGCATGGAGTCTTTCCATCAAAGATTGTATTTTAGGAAAGAATGCAATTTCATATTAAAGCTTGAATTCAATGCAGTAAGCGAAGGGTTATGAGCTTAGTTCTTGATGAAATTTAACATAGGTTTTATACAAGTTAGCCATAAATTGACAATCATTATAGTTTAGGTAAGGAAAAGAAATGGTCATTTTACATTTTATAGTTGCATAGAAGGAAAAAGTCCCTGAATCGCATATTTGCACGTAATCTTATGTCTTGCAACTATTTACACCTTTTTGGACAAATATTAGCGTCTCTAAGAAAAGATCGTTTCTTATCGCAAGACAAGTAGATCAATTTAGGTAAATCACTTGTAACAGCATAATCCACATGGGATTCATAAAATCATAAATAGTTAGTACGACGAACACCTCAAAGTTCTAGGCAGGGTTAGTTACGTCAAAAATTCTGCCTAGTATCGCACTTGGGATGCCAAGTCAAGACTTCCAATTCCTAAGGATCCTACCCACATTCATGGAATATTAGGGTTAGCTAAATGCAAGAACGATCTAGGGTTCTTACCCTAAGGATCGATTGGCCAAATACTAGACTTCCATTTGAAATTAGAAACCCTAGGGCCAAACGTCGTCGGCCGAGTATGGTTAGGGTTGCGTTGGGTCAAGAAGACATCCCAACCCCTACATCTTGACCAAATGTATTTCTTGACCAAGGAATGCCATTTGATGGGAGAAATGATCCCACAAGTTAGGTGCAATATTTGTCTTATGCAACAAGTTGCAACGTCGCATGGCTTTGTTTTTAAAACACAAGATAGATTTGCCACCCCTTGGAACAAGGTTAGCAGGTTCTAAGTACAAGCTTAATTTGCAAGAGGATGAGTAGTCATCCTCTTACATCACCCTTCTGTGAGGCTGAGTTGCCAAGTTAGGGTAACTATGAATTGCCTAGCAAGCAATTGACCAATCAAGTTAGGGCCACGAGGTTGCCCAAGATATACTGTCTTAGTGTAAGGAAGATAAGGTGTTTGTTAATTTGGGTTAACATGGTATAACCCCTAACCCAAGGATAAAAGGGTAAACAAACAACAAAACCCTTGGGGAACTTGCCAAGTCACAATTGATCCCGAATTGAATGTTGGATGCATTCGGAGAAGAAGATTCACACCTTACCAGTTGGTCACTGGATTGATTGTGTTTGTATAGTTAGGAGTACTATTTGTACTTCTTTGCTCAAGGAATTAAAGCTGAAAAAATAATTAATGCTTCAGGTTGAAGGCCTGGAGGGAGAGGCAGCCTCAGTTACCCCGGACTATCTGCCTGACCCTATCCAAGGGGGTTGTTAGCCGCGCCAAGTACATGGACCGAACCCACCGCGAGAGGTCTCTCCATGGGTGCTACTTGAAGCAGAAGGAAGCTTGGGTGCTAGGGGGGGCTCTGGCCATAAATCCCTTGCCTCCGGATCCTGCACAAGAGGCCAACGTGACTCGGGATTGGATCTCAAGGCCCACATACTAGTCTACAGGCGGAAACTTGGATTAGTAATCCCTGAGGATTGCTGGATTGACTTTGGGCAGATTATGAATTGCCTTCAAGCGGATTATGGATTAGCCTTCAGGCTGGATTATATGATGTATTTCAAAGACTGATAAATAAGATCAATTGTTGAAAAGAAACTTGTTTGACATTGTTTTTCTATGTCAGTGCTAAGATTAAGTGAAGGAGCTGGTGAATAATTGGCTAATTAAAGAAGTTATTTTTGCGTATCAAACTTATTGTGATAGGTAATTAGATAACTAAAGCAACCCCGAGGAAAGTGCAGTGGATGTGACCATGGGTCCGTCCTACGAAAGGGTGGTCCAAGCTGGCCAGGAATTTTTCTCGAAGGAAATTGACAGCAACGTACAATGACCTAGAATCTAGAGTACTAGAGTCCCAATTTATGCTATTTTAGGGGAATGGAATGGGACCATGCCTTATGGGCAGAGAGGTCGAGCTTTGCATTCCTCTTGTTTTCCATTCTGCTTGAACGAAGTGCATCATGGATCCGCTTTGACCCTGACATTTCTGCGTAAAGTAGTTCTCGACGCAAGCTATCGTTCTAGGAATTTGACCACTAGAGAAACCCTGATTCAGGTTGGTCCTAAGTGGGAACGGATGGAATGCTTCTGCTTCGTGGTAGACTCGGGAAGACCTAGATCGTAAACACCGTGACATTCCGTGGGAGTGCTGGGCAGCGCTTTCTGGACTCTCTTCTCAATGGGCTACTAAGACGTGTCCTACAAGTGAACAGGTGGACACGTTACAGTTGGTATCAGAGCGAACCAATGAAGGATTTTTCTTTTACAAGGAAACTTAATAAGGAGAAATAGAGCAAATGTTGTTATTAAGAACATTTCCTTACTTACTTATCGATGCTGACCTATAGAGTCGCGAAGCATGGAACATATTTTTGGTGCTCCAAGTTATGTTTATGACTGCGATGCGTGCTTGGAATTATCGATGAAGGCTCAATATGATGAATATCCTAGACCATATCTACAATCCTTCACCCCTCTACGTGGAATAGAGATGGACGAGTGATTCAGGAATTTACTACATAGTTGCCCCACGGACTTGCGTACCTTCAGACCAACTTGAAGAGTATCCAGTGGATGGAAGACTTAAAGATCGTGAAGTTGTTCATCTTTGTTGAGGCTCACGCAAACACAACACTACATGTCGGCGGTCGAAAGGTCAAGCAGAAGACGTATGTGTACAAGGAAGTGACTCGAATAATCCCTGTCGACAGAATCAAGGTGTTGGGATGCTATGAAAAGAACGGGCATCAAAGGAAAGGATACCCTAATCTTCCTATGACCTATCGATTCCTGAAAATCCATGATCCCAATCCATATTATTACTCAGTTCCCATAGCTAAATGTAACACAATATTATTCTCCCCAAATTAATGTATTAGCTTGTTCCATTTTCCCAAAAAAATAATTGTATTCGAAAGGGCTATGCCCATATGAATGAAATAGACTTTTTATCAATGATTGTCTTGACTCTGAGTATTGATAAAGAAGTTAAGTGATTAGGTCACTTGGCTGAAAGCTGAACTGGGCATGTAAAGTAGTGTGGGAAACGTTTAGCAAGTTTTTAATGTAAAGAATTTTAAATACCCAGGCACAACCTCAAGTGCAAATTCCTAGTTCGACCCCTACACCAAGTATGGCCGTGATTCAGGAGAAGAAGTTTCTTCTCAAGCAAATCAAGCCACCAGAATTTGATGGCAAGGGAAGGACCGTCCAAACTGATACTACGATTTGGATCGAATCCATGGAGGATTATTTCAAAGCAGCAGGTACTGCACCCGCTAATCAAGTGATGCTCACCAAATTGAAGCTTACCGGCGAAGCAAGACTTTGGTGGAAGCAATGGTGCAGAGACCAAGGAATCTCGGAAGGGTCTATTACTTGGGAGAAGCTAAAAAGAGCTGTGCGAGGAAGATATCTACCACCTGCCTACCGCACGCAGAAGATGAACAAGTTCTGTGATTTGAAGCAGCTTGGTCTATCTCTTGATGCTTACTATTCAAAATTCATCTCTCTTTTGAAATGCGTCACAAATGCATATGACACAACATGTGTCGAAGTTTTGTGCCGGATTAAACCCACCTATAAACACCTACCTCGAATCAATGTGCCCAATATACCTTCAGGATGCGCTCATTCGAGCTACACCCATAATATAGGAGGTGCAAACCAGGCCAACAAATAACAAGACTTGGTCTTATAAGGATCAAAACAAGGGAGAGTATAGGTCCCAAGCGAAGAGAGTGCAAGGCCAAAATCCGGGACAAAGGAAGAAAGCCAGGGCTAACACTGTCAACAATTTTGTTCCTACCCAAGGTAATGGCCGCAATCTCTGTTTCTTCCATTGCAACGAGCCCGGTCATTTTAAAAGGTAGTGTCCCAAGATTAACGAAGGACAACGTCAAGGACCATCCCAGGAAACCGTCCGTGGCCAAGGAGCCGCCGTCATGGCTAGAGGAAGAACCTCCAGCGTTGCCAACAAGGAACTGTATGATGGAGAAGACCCAACCATGGAAGCTAACTTTGAGAGGGCAACAATTCATGCCGCTCTTCACAAGAAAGGCCCGAATTGCCAATTTTCGGTGATTCAAATCCCATCGGATTATCAAGATAAAAGCTTCAAAACCTTGATTGATTGTGGGAGTACACATTCCTTTATTTCACCAGCTTGTGAAAAAAGATTAGGAATAGCCACAATAGATGCACCTACCTTACTTGTGGAATTAGCGAATGGTCGTGAGGTCACTTGTACCAGGCAAAGTGCTAAGGTGAGTCGACTTTCGTCAGATTCAGGGTTATGAACCTAGGTATCCACGAGTGTTTGCTCAGAATGGATTCGCTTAAACCTAATGATGCCCACATTCACTGTGGAAAGGGCCAAGTTTCCTTTCAAAATTCTGAAGGGGAATTGGTCACAACTCAAGGAGAGGCTGGGAAGCCAAAAATTCAACTAGCCAAAGCATCTCGGATAATAAAAGGAGTTAGGAAGGGGCTACCTGTCTATTTGATTAAGCTAAATAAGCTAGATAAGAATCACGAGTCTAGGGAAGAACCTTCATGGCTAAAGGAGTATGCAGACGTATTTCCTGAAGAGCTGACAGAACTTCCTCCTCAAAGGGAAGTTGATCATGAAATCAAGCTAGCGCCAGGACCTGCACCAATCGCAAAGAGGCCATATAGAATGTCCATCCCGAAAGAGATTGAGCTGAAGGAGCAACTCAAGACACTGTTAGATCAAGGCTACATCCATCCTAGCAATTCACCATGGGGAGCTCCAGTGCTATTCCAGAAGAAGAAAGATGGGATGCTTCGTCTATGTATTGACTACAGAGGGTTGAATCAATCAACCATTAAGAACAAATACCCCATTCCAAGAATAGATGAACTTCTTGACCGTCTTTACCAGATAAGAATCAAGGAAAAAGATATCTCTAATACGGCATTCAGTACAAGGTATGGGCACTTTGAGTTCCTAGTCATGTCATTCCGGCTGACAAATGCACTTGCTACCTTCAATAGGCTAATGCAGGATATCTTTAGGCCATATCTTGATGACTTTATACTCGTCTTCTTTGACGTTACCCTAGTCTACTCGAAATAGGAAGAAGATCATGAACCCCATCTTTGCATTGTTCTTGAAACAATGAGGGCACACAAGCTTTATGCCAAGAAGAAGAAGTGTGCATTTTTCAAGCGACAGATTGAATATCTGGGATTCATCGTATCAGCAGAAGGAATCTTAGTGGATCCGACCAAGGTCAGAGATGTTCTTGAGTGGCCAACACCAAAAACTGTCAAAGAAATACGTAGTTTTCTTGGATTGACACGATGGTACAGGGTCTTTATAAAAAACTATGCCTTGATTGCAGCACCTCTGATGGATCTGCTGAAGAAGCAGACACGAATTGTATGGCCAACTACTGAACAATCTAGCTTTGATAAACTAAAGCAAAGCTTGGTATCAGCACCTATCCTAAAACTTTCAGACCTTAGTAAGAAGTCTGAAGCAATAACTGATGCTAGCACATTTGCCTTGGGATGTGTGCTTATGCAAGAAGGTCATCCTGTAGCATACTCTTCAAAGAAATTGAAGAGCCATGAAAGGAACTATGCTACCCATGATCTGGAGTTGTTAGATGTCATCCATGCTCTCAAGCTTTGGAGACACTACTTGCTGGGTAACAAGTTTACCTTAGTGATGGATCATAAAAGTCTCAAATGGATTTTTACCTAGAATGAGCTCAACATGAGGCAACGTGGATGGATTGAAGTGCTGGAGGAATATGATTTCGAAATCAAATACCAGCATGGAAAGGAAAATGTAGTTGCCAATGCACTCAATCGCAAGGCATTTCTGAATTCTGTGATTTTACAAGATCCATCAACAACTAGATCTTTAGCCACAAAGGTATCCATGCCAAACAACCCAATTATTGAGCTAGCTAGAGAAGAGGCATGCCATGATCCAACCTACGAGAAATTGCTAAGGGAGATCCCCATCAAGGATCAAGACCCGAAGCTACAGGCAAAGTATCAAGAATTCTTAATCAATAGTGGACTTGTCTACTATAGAAGGAGATTATGTATACCAGCAAGCTAGTCACTCAAGCAGAAGATACTTTGGGAAGCCCATGACTCCCCTATCTCAGGACATCCTGGCTATGCCAAGACCCTCAATGCAGTCAAAAAGAGCTATTATTGGGAGAGGCTTAAAGGTGACGTTCTCAAATATGTCACTAATTGTTTGTCTTGACAATGCATTAAGGTCGAACATGTCAAAATGCCAAGGAAGTTGTAACCACTTGACATTTCCCAAATGGAATGGGAATTCATTAGTGTGGACTTTGTTGTTGGCCTACACCAAGTTCAGGGAGATACAACTCCATTATGGTTGTGGTAGATATGCTTACCAAGGTTGCACATCTTATCCCTGTTAAGACAAACTATAAAGCCTCAGACATTGCAAGGTTATTCATCAAGGAGGTATTTAAACTACATGGGTTACCTAGAAGAATCATTAGTGATCGTGAATCTCTCTTCACATCACACTTCTGGACGGCTATCTTCGAAGCCATTCGGACTCAACTCTGTTTCAGTCCTTTAAACTTTTCGGATCCAACCTTGAGGGTTGAACCTTCAAAGCAGATGCTGGAAGATATGGATGACCAAATCAAGTCAATAAGACAGGGCATCCAAGCATCCAAGGATAGACAGAAGGCTTACGTGGATCTGAAACGTCAAGATAGATCCTTCGTTGAAGGTGACATGGTCTTCATTCGCGTACGTCCAAAGAAGAGTTCCCTATCCTTGGGTGAATGCAAAAAGCTAAGTCCAAGGTATTGTGGACCTTACAAGATTCTCAAGTGCTCAGGGCCTAATGCTTATAGACTGCAACTCCCTGAAAACCTAAAAATCCATAATGTATTCCATATCACTCTATTGAAAAAGTATGTGCCTAACCCTAGTCACATGCTTGATGATCAACAAGTTGTAATGCCTAGCCAAGGAGTCCTTAAGCTACGGCCTGACAGGATCTTAGATGTTAGGGAGAGGCATTTGAGATCCAGAACGTTGAAGGAATACCTTGTCCAGTGGAAAGATTATCCTGAAGAGGATGCCACTTGGATGGATGAAAGTACTCTCAACCAACAGTACCCCCAGCTCTTCTTGAGATGAGGACATCTTGATTCCTCTAAGGGGGAGAGAATGTAATATTTCCACCTCGAAATATTGAAGACACGTAATCTGCGCAAAGAGCAAACTAAAATAATTCCCCCGCATCGGTAAATGTGGTGGTTAAGTGCTTACTCTACTTGCATTGATAAAATCCGGCTTCGTGGCGTGCATAAGAGGCTGTGGTTTGAAGCCCGTAAGCCCATACACGAACACCCTCCATGGGGAAAAAAACGGAAAAATGGTTAAAGTTGTGGAAATTTTTATTATTAATAACCCCTCCCCCTTAGCCGATGCATGGCAGGGGAGAGGAGTGTGAGAGGGAGTGAAGCTAGAGTGGTGGAGTGCATGAGGGAGGGAGGAGGCATGTGAAGCCACGTGGGTAGCTATCTCCCCCCCTAACTATATGAACCCCCTCTCTCTAGCTTAAGAAGGGGAGAGAAGAGGGGGAAGGAAGCTGTCGTGCTGCCCACCATCGATGCCTTCATGCCGTGCTGCTGCTGCCCCCAGCCCATTGCCGCTAGAGGTGCCACGTCGCCTTCATCGCCACGACCACCATCATCATCATTATTATCATCATCTCCATCATTATCCTCATCATCATCTCCTCATTCTCTCTCCACGATTTCTGATAGAGACAGAAGCTTAGAAGCTTCTTTAGAAGCTTCTAATCTTAAGTCTCCATAGGCCTCGTTTCCCCGTGCTTCCCCGAGAAATTTAAAACTAAGTCTCCAAGGCCCTGATCTTGCGCGGGAGATGGAGATAATGGACAGACATCGATTCGATACACGGAGTGACTTAGAGGAGAGTTGCTGGAATGAAATTACTGTGTCACATGGCCCCCAAACAAAATATGCGAGGCGCACACGCAGGAGCTTCTACTCCGAGTTTGCGTGTGGATAACACCCTGAACCTCAATCCCCACGTTCTTAAAAATTGATTTTGCATGGGAAGAATACACTAGGCATATCCAATTCTCATAGGTAAGTTTAATCATGCGTGGAAATTTTAATTGGTCGCCGATGTACAAGAATTAGTTGCATGATATGCATTTTGAAATTACTTGCATTTCCAAGTGCAATCCTATTGCATAGGTTAAAAGGTGGACTTGTCTAAATGCATCCTTGATTGCCTCGTGAAAAAGAACAGCGCATAATGCATCTAGGCAATAATTTCCTAGTTGTGATTCGTATAAGCTAATCATTGACATCCATTAAATGTTGTCCAAGTACTCGCATTGCATGAAGGGGATTTCAGTACCTTGCAAATGGCATGCGGTGATAATTACATCCTAGGTTGGGCTAAGTGTCGAAGGATGAATTGAATTGATAATGGTCTCATGGTATTCTTTCATGCATTGAGCCTTTCCATCAAAGATTGTATTTTAGGAAAGAATGCAATTTCATATTAAAGCTTGAATTCAATGCATTAAGCGAAGGGTTATGAGCTTAGTTCTTGATGAAATTCAACATAGGTTTTATACAAGTTAGCCCTAAATTGACAATCATTATAGTTTAGGTAATGAAAAGAAATGGTCATTTTACATTTTATAGTTGCATAGAAGGAAAAAGTCAATGAATCGCATATTTGCATGTAATCTTATGTCTTGCAACTATTTACACCTTTTTGGACAAATATTAGCGTCTCTTAGAAAAGATCGTTTCTTGTCACAAGACAAGTAGATCAATTTAGGTAAATCACTTGTAATGGCATAATCCACATGGGATTCATAAAAGCATAAATAGTTAGTATGACGAACACCTCAAAGTGCTAGGTAGGGTTAGTTACGTCAAAAATTCTGCCTAGTATCGCACTTGGGATGCCAAGTCAAGACTTACAATTCCCAAGGATCCTACCCACATTCATGGAATGTTAGGGTTAGCTAAATGCAAGAATGATCTAGGGTTCCCTAAGGATCGATTGGCCAAATACTATACTTCCATTTGAAATTAGAAACCCTAGGGCCAAACGTCGTCGGCCGAGTATGGTTAGGGTTGGGTTGGGTCAAGAAGACATCCCAAACCCTATATCTTGACCAAACGTATTTCTTGACCAAGGAATGCCATTTGATGGGAGAAATGATCCCAGAAGTTAGGTGCGACACTTGTCTCGTGCAACAAGTTGCAAGGTCTCATGGCTTTGTGTTTTAAAAAACAAGATAGATTTGCCACCCCTTGGAACAAGGTTGGCAGGTTCTAAGTACAAGCTTAATTTGCAAGAGGATGAGTAGTCATCCTATTACATCACCCTTCTGTGAGGCTGAGTTCCCAAGTTAGGGTCATTATGAATTGCCTAGCAAGCAATTGACCAATCAAGTTAGGGAAACGAGGTTGCCCAGGATTTACTGTCTTAGTGTAAGGAACCTAAGGTGTTTGTTGATTTGGGTTAACAAGGTATAAACTCTAACCTAAGGATAAAAGAGTAAACAAACAACAAACCCTTGGGGATCTTTCCAAGTCATAATTGATCCCGGATCAAATGCTGGATGCATTCGGAGAAGACGATTCACACCTTAGCAGTTGGCCAAACAAACGACCACTGGATTGATTGTGTTTATATAGTTAGGAGCACTATTTGTACTTCTTTGCTCAAGGAATTAAAGCTGGAAAAATAATTAATGCTTCAGGTTGAAGGCCTGGAGGGAGAGGCAGCCTCAGTTACCCCGGACTGTTTGCCTAACCCTATCCAAGGGGGTTATTAGCCGCGTCGGGTACGTGGACCGAACCCACCGCGAGAGGTCTCTTCGTGGGTGCTACTTGGAGCAGGAGGACGCTTGGGTGCTAGGGGGGATCTGGCCCTAAGTCCCTTGCCTCCGGGTCCTGCACAAGAGGTCGACATGACTCGGGATTGGATCTCGAGGCCCACATACTAGTCTACAGGCGGAAACTTGGATTAGTAATCCTTGAGGATTGCTGGATTACCTTTGGGCGGATTATGGATTGCCTTCGGGCGGATTATGGATCAGCCTTCGGGCTGGATTATATGATGTATTCCAAAGACTGATAAGTAAGATCAATTGTTGAAAAGGAACTTGTTTGACATTGTTTCTCTATGTCAGTGCTAAGATTACGTGAAGGAATTGGTGAATAATTGGCTAATTAAAGAAGCTATTTTTGCATGTCAAACTAAATGTGATAGGTAATTAGATAACTAAAGCAACCCCGAGGAAAGTGCGGTGGATGTGACCATGGGTCTATTCTACAGAAGGGTGGTCCCAGTTGGCCGGGAACTTTTCTCGAAGGAAATTGACAACAAGGTACGATGACCTAGAATCTAGAGTACTAGAGTCCCGGTTTATGCTGTTTTAGGGGAACGGAATGGGACTATGCCTTATGGGCAGAGAGGTTGAGCTTTGCATCCCTCTCGTTTTCCATTCTCCTTGAACCAAGTACATCATGGATCTGC
Organism: Lygodium microphyllum; assembly: GCF_053477565.2. NCBI lineage: Eukaryota > Viridiplantae > Streptophyta > Polypodiopsida > Schizaeales > Lygodiaceae > Lygodium > Lygodium microphyllum. The sequence goes on along the minus strand of NC_141135.1, from coordinate 156,407,053 downwards.
TTCGACCCTGACGTTTCTACATAAAGTAGTTCTCGGCTGGGGTTCGACGCTAGCTACCGTTCTAGGAATTTGACCACTAGAAAAACCCTTCCTAAGTGGGAACGATCGGAATTCTTTTGCTTCATGGTAGACTCGGGAAGACCTAGATTGCAAACCCCGTGACATTCCGTGGTAGTGCCGGGCAACGCTTTTTGGACTCTCTTCCCGATGGGCTACTAAGTCGTGTCCTACAAGTGAACAGGTGGACACGTTACAATAGATTAGATTGACTAATCAATAGGGGCCTACACCATGCATACACATATATTCCCATATTTAAAACATGACCGATTCTTGTAAACAAAAGGGGTAGGATTAGAAAAACTTGGCATACCATAGCTCACCACATCACACTCATCCAACATGGCAAGGACCATGCAACATCACCTAGAGAGATAGCGTTGTTGATGAAGCATTGGTTAGATTGTCGGTAGTAGCACTTCATCTCGACAGCCACTCATGTAGGAGTGATGGACTCACTTCACTTGATGAATAATAATGGAAACCCATATCTCACACCCCATTTAGAAATCAACAAAAGAGATGGTTCAGAGGGAGTATGCCAATATGCACACTTGATGGTGCATCAGTGCATTCCAAGCCATTTGGAATATGAGCAAGGAGTAAGGCTACCGAGCCTTATTGTGCAGTGCGCAAACAAAATGATGTGTGTAGTGGTAAAGGAGGAGGCTCGTCTTGTGTGTGCATAGGGAAAGAAGAATGTACCCAACTCCAATGGTCATAGCATCCCTCAATCCTCTCCTCTTAGTTGATGAAAGGAAAATCAATCACGCTCAGCCCCTCCTCTGTCTCATGCTCTATTGAGGAGGGAAATCAAGTTCATCACATCCCTTAATGTAAGCCTCACTACCACTTGTGCGAACGTTGTATGCCTTATGTATGCAATTGTTGGTGCAATAGTGCATTCCACCCTCATGTACCAACATACATTGCGTGAAGGAAGGCTAGGGAGCCTTATAGTGCCATGCACATGAACAATTTGTGCTTTGTGCATTGACGTGCCCATCCCATATGTGCAACACTCCATTCACACATCACACCTCTCTGTTGGATATACTAGTCACTCACCCCACCCTCTATCTCACGCTCTGTTAAAATGAATACTGAGGATAGCCCATACTCACATCCCCATTCAGTTAGGATGATAGCTCACATCACTCAAGAGTTGTTGATGAAGATTGGCTTTGTATGGTTAATGATATCAACTTGGATTAATTGATGAAAAGGGGTACCAAGGGAGGTAGCCAATGAGTTTGGTACTTGAATTGCATGTTGGAAAAATTATCTATTATAGGATTCAGAAGCATGGATGAAGTCGCAAGGATACAACACACCAAGGGAGGTGACATTAGAACTTCTTTTGGAAGAGTTCTACTAGTGATTCAACTATCTTGGATGGTGGGATGTTACCATCTTTTCCACAACTAGCTTTCTATCCAAGGGTGTCTGCCACCTTTTCTTGGAACAAGGCCTGTTGTTATGACAGGGAATTTCTTTATTTTCTCCCATAACAGTTTTTTTTTCTCCTTTTTTTTTTTCCAAGGGTGTTTCCACCTTTTCTCCAAGAATAGGTCAGCGTGACAGGGACCGTAGTCCTTTGCTCCCAGGATATATATATATTTTTTTATTTTGAAAGATGAGAATGGCAAGGACACCACGTATCACAACCATCCATGGCACCTCTATGGGATCAGACGAAAAGGGAGCAAAGGAGGGGTAGAAGGCAACAATAAGGGGCTGATAGAAAAAAGTGAGGCCACCTTATTGGGATAAATAGAAGGGCTATCAGGAGCAATAGGTAAAGCCTTACTAATCGACGCACAAGGAATGAAGGAGCTATCGGCTATGATTGTCAAGATCCCCAAGAAAGGTAATGCTTTTTTAGGCAATAGCCCTTAATCAAGAAGGATCATAAGAAGCATTGACTATCTACACTTGGACAAAGCCATTAGGCTTAATAGCAAGTACCTTATAGGGGTCCATCCATCGCTATTGAATCTTGCCTAGAAACTTGCCAAATTTGGAGTCATACGCAAGGACTAAATCTCCTTCCTTGAACTCCTTATGCTTGATGAAGCTATTATGCTTGGGTAATTCACTATACGTATATCCTCTATATCACGTGCATTCAAGGCCTATTTATAAATATCCTTATCTTTAAATTTTTTCTTAATAAAGCATAATCCTTTTCTATTCAATTTATGAGTAACCCCTTTATATGCGATCCTTCTCTATGTAAAAAATGTGTAAAAAAGATATTTTAAAAATCCCTTATGTTGAATTCACATGATACATACATATATTTATAACTGGTCTCCCTAGGCTATCATGATAGGCCTTTCTTTGAGCTTGCATGGCTTCCATGTATTGTAGGGCTATCCTATGAGTCTCATCTAGATATTTCAAGTGCAAGAGATGGCGCTAGTGCATGGACTCCTCATCTCCCAAGTGCTCTTTGATAGCCACACAGAAAGAGGGAAACTCCAGTTCAATAGGAAAAATGGCTAATGTGCCATATACTAGTTGGAATGGGGTCTGTCTCATAGCAGCCTTATGGGAGATTTTCTTTGCCTAGAGGACCTCTGTAAGTATATAGTCCCAATCACGACAATGTGCAGCAATCATCCTTGTCGTCAAGATCAAGAAAAGGATGCGATTGGCAACTTTGACTTGGCCATTGGCTTTTTGGGATAGTAAGGTATAGACTTGTGATGGGGTGGATCTTCTATAACTCTATCAATTCTTCCATAATCTTTCTAAGGAAGTGAGTATCTTTGTCATTGACAAGCTACTCTAGGGGATTGCCATAATGCATAATGATATTCTCATATATAGGAACAGATCCATGCTATTACTATAATATCGCTTCAAGGCTTTGGCTTCACACCACTTTGTCACGTAGTTCCTAACAAACCAAAATGTATATGTTCTGCTTCCTTATGGTTGGAAGATCAATGGGGCCAAGAAAGTCAAATTTCCACTTCTCTAATGGCTTTAGGGGAAGGATGGGCTATAGTGGCATTGTGCTAGATTTGGTAGGCTTTCCCATTTGTTGACAAGCATTACAACGTTTGCAGTAGTCATAGGCATCCTTGTGGAGGGTTGGCCACCAATATCCCGCAAGCAAGGCCTTTCTGGTTGTTGCTTCTCCTCTGCAAAGTGTCCTCCATAGGTCTCATCATGGCATGCCTTCAGCACTATTCCAATATCATCTCCTGCAATACATCTACGCAATACTTTGTCTTTTCATTTCTTGTACAGAGAGCGCACCTAATAAGGTGTGGCAGGCTGATTTCAACAGAAGCTTCTTCTTCTCACGACTTAAGATACCAGGAGGATACATTGCATTGCCAAGAGGTTGGCTGTGTTTGCATACCATGGGGTTATAGTTTTGATTAGAAAGAGGGAAGCATCAAGATGGCCTGGGTCATCCTACTCCTCTTCATTGATCTGAGGGATTCGTGACAGATGATCAGTCTCAAGATATGGGAACGACTAGGTTTAGTAACCAGAACTAATCAAACAAAAGGAGCCATCTCATCATTCTTCCCTTCACATCTACTTTGTTCATCAAGAAAGATATGGCTACATGGTCCACATAGAATTTGAAGTGCATCGACAGTAGGTAGTGTCAAAACTTTTCCAAGGTGAACACCATTGCTAAGCACTCAAGCTCCGTCACTATGTAGTTTTTTTCTCTGTCAGTTACTTTCCAACTTGCATAATAGATAGGTCGATCCAAGTTTGAGGAGCCTTTTTTGCATGAGATTGTGCCTAGGCCTTCAACTGATGCATCAGTGTGCACATGAAATTCGTTTGTCCAATCAGGAAGTTGCAGAATGGGTGCTTCAATCAGACACTGTTTCGGAGTGTTGAATGCTTTGTCACACTCAATAGTCCATGTGAACTCTGCATCTTTCTGTGGAAGCTTATGCAAGGGAGCTACCTTTGTTACAAAGTGTGCAATGAATGTTCTATAATAGCCCAGATGGCTGAGAAATCCCCTCAATTATGTGAGGTTAGTTGGTGCTGTTAAGGCTATGATCTTCTCAATATTTGTAGGGTTTGTTGCTATCCCTTGTGCAGAGATGATGTGGCCCAAAAGAAACTTCTGAGGAGACTTCCAAGACACACTTGTTGGGGTTGAGAGAGTTCCCATACTCTCAACATCTATCAAAGCACTGTTCCAAGTGTCCCCAATGCTCACGGATTAGGCTACAGACACAAAAGTCATCTAGGTACACCTCAATGAAATCATGTAGATGGTTTTGGAATGCAACCATCATTACTTGTTGGAAGGTAGAGGGAGTGTTACACAGCGTGAATCTCCTCACTCTGTAAGCATAGGTTCCCCATTCTATTGTGAAGGTTGTTTTGGATTGATCTTCTTCTACGATCAAGAATCGGTTGTATCCACTGAATCCATCCAAGAGGGAATAGAGTTCATGGCCTGCCATTGTGTCCAATAGTTGGTTTATGAAAGGAATCGGAAATTGATACTTCTTAGTATTGGAATTCAGCTTTTGGAAGTCCACACATATTTGTAACTTTCTATTCTTCTTAGGTACTACCATGATGGGTGAAACTGATTCACTATCAGCCATTGGGTATATAAACTCAGCTTCAAGGAGTTTTAACAATTTAGATTTCACTAGGGTAGAGTAATTTGGATTCATGCATCTTTGTTTTTGCCTTACAAGCTTGGCATCAGGCTCTAGGTCGATGTGATGCTACCACATCATGGGATCAATCCCCTCCTTCAAATCTTTCTAGACCATGCAAATACGTCCAAGTTCTCTTTTAGTAAGTCATTCATGACAAAGAGCTCTTCTTCTAAAAGTGATTTCCACCTTCAAGTGACATTCAATACCATCAGCATCTTGGAAAGTTAATTTCTTTTCAACTAGACTCCTTCTGGGTACAAATCCGACTCTTTCAAGGGATTAGTTTCCTCTTTTGATACTCCACTAGAACAAACTTCCTCTTTCAATGAGGGCTCTACTTGCTCCTTGGGATGTTGCAAGGGTATTAGGGTTGTTTTAGGTTTGGTTTAAGGATGAGTTACTTCTTGGCTTGAGAACTCGTCTTCTGAGGATGCATCTAAGAGCATTACATAACATGAACCTCTTGAGTTTTGTTTGGGCTATTGAATTGGTGGTTGTTGGCATGGTACATCATCATCATCCTCTCTTGAGAAGGGTGGATTAGGGCAACAAGATCCACTGCTAAAGGAATAATTATTTTTCTTAATCCATTTCTTATGGATATTTTGTATATGATGTGACTCATTAGCCAGTCCAAAGGGTACCAAAGTCATTTTGTTTAATAGCGTGGGGGCTTCTACTTCTGGAACTTCTTCCTCATCTATGCCTTCTATGAGTAGGATAGATTCTCTCAACCCGCTTTCATAGTCTTCTTTTGCAATGTCCTCTTGAGACTCTATGTTATGTCCTCTACTTCTGCTTTTGTGTGTCTCTGGCTTTGTCTCTGGCTCTACTTTTGTCTCTATCTCTGTTATGGCCATGTAATAGGGAGAACAATACATCCATGCTTCTATCTCATTGTTAACGGTGATTTGAGAAGTCAATTTGGATTCAAGTAGGAAGTATTCACCCATTGACAAAGACTTTTCTTCTTTCGGGAATTGGCTTATAGTGCCCACTGTCAGGGACCGTGCCTATGTTTTCTTGGGAAAGATCTATTTGACAATTTCTCCATCTCTAGATGTGCCATCTATTACTTCATTTGAAGATTCTATTAAGACTTCAATAGAACATCCATTACCTTTTTTCAATCCATACAACTTCACCATCACCTTATTGGGTCCTCTACACCTAGGGTTAGGGTTCTTTTGAACCAATCTGTTTGTGCCCTTGCTTCAAAAATCCATGGTCTTCCTAGCCCAGCAGAGGGTATGAGGTCCCGTTGGAATTTGGTTTTGCCACTAGATAGGTTATCCAATAATCTTTTCTTGCGAGGGTTGTCTTCACATATGGGAGAACGCCCAAAGGCTTGATTTTGCTTTGGTCTGCCACTTTGATAAGCCACTACGTAGGATGCATTCCTTGCAAGCCTAGATCCTTCATTGTTGTCACATTCGTCATTACGTTCACTGATGAGCCTCCATCAATCAACACATCTGCTATAAAGCATCCTTCAATCCACATGCCAATCTCCAGGGTTTCAAGATCTAAGAAAGTGTTAGTTGCATCTACTTCTTTCACAAGCTCTGGGGCTTTGTTGGACTTGGTTGCTATTGAAGGATCAATCCTTAGGCCTCTTCTTTTGGTCAATATGCTTTTGTGTTTCTTCTTATAGCTAGGAGATAACATTAGTAATTGTCAGAATGTGAGATTTGGTTTGAAGGTGTCTAGCTCATCTTTGACCAAGTCATATTCTTTGATAGGATGCAGAGGCTTCTCTAATCAACTAGGAAATGGAGCCACGCCCACTTTTATCTTCCATTTTTCCTCTAGAAGCAAAAACATGTGTATTTCTTCTACTACTAGAGGTACTTCGACATCCTCTATCTCTTAGACTGCTGGCCCTATCTATACAACTATCTTTATGGCTCTATGTTGGCACATTACAGTGTTGTGTACTACATCATTATGCTTTGTACTATTTTGTTTCTCCTTGGAAAGATTGAACTTCATCATTTTGGTAGAGGGAATGTTCTCTTTTGAAATTGTGGGTTCTCTTTTCTTTGCATGCGTTAATGCGGCAAACTCCAGTTCCACCAAATTGGAAGCATGTTCTTGAGTCTTTTGTTGGGTATCAGGAGTAGCTTTTACAGGCCGACTAGGATAGTCTTTTACAGTGTGACCTTCTCCTTTGCATTAATTGCATAAGGGTTTGTAGTCCATAGACTTTCTAGGGTTTGGACAAATTGGTGAGATATATTCCTTTTCTTTGCATATGTAACACTCCACCTTTGATCTCTAGCCACCACTAGACTTTCGTCCTCTGTAACTCTGAGAGGGAAACCTCCTTGGACCAAAATTAGGACATAAATTCCTAGGCTTTGGTCGATGTCCTCGGTTGCCATCTTGGATTCCAACAAGTTGAATATTGCTTCATCGTCTTTCTTTCTTCGTTCATGCATCTCCTTTAGAGAGTTTATATCTTTTGTATTCTTCTTCCTCAAATACTAAAAAGAGAAGGCTCCAAGGATAGTCGATTTTCAAGTACATTTAGTGGCTAAATGTCCCACTTGATGGCACTTTTCACACCATGTATTAGATCGCATCATATCTCTTCCACCTCCTACAGGACTAGATATGTTGGCCATATATTCGCCTTCAGTATCTGCAACTATTATGTAATCACAACCATCAACTCCTTCTTGATGCTCGCGAGACTAAATTGGACAAGTAGTCCTTCATATTTTCACCTCCTGAATTTTTTGTGGGATGACTGTGTGGGACTGACTGTCTGCAATACCCTGCAAAGACTCCCTCAAGGAGCATACCTTATCCCAATGGTAAGGAGCTTATTCCAAACATCCAGGGCCTCAATGGTGGTCCTCAATGCCACATAGAGCCATACATCCTTTGCATTCATAGTTCTATTGCTGAGACCATTTCCATGACTGCATACCCTGCCCTTTTTGCATGCATCCACCATATATTTCCAAGTGATACATGACATTACCAATGCATATAGAGGGGTGCAGAATCAAATGATCAGGGCTCGGGCTATTCCATCAAATGTACCTGCACCTGCAATAATCTTTGGGCTCCGGATCATCGAGAGATGGGCAAAGTTCCCCTCGGTCTGGGTTATGCACCCCTTCAGGGTCTTTGATGGCAAGGGGGGGTCACCCCTCTTTTGTCTTGCCACCTCGCTTGGCATCGGGCTTTTCCTCACCTGGAATATACATGGCAAGCATTTATTATTAAGCAACCAGCATGATATGCATTTACAAATTGAGGATTGGGCTTTTCATGATATGCATGATCAATAAGGAAATGGGATGGGGAAGGGGATTACCTCTGCAATTTAATGACTCACTGATTGCATGACTTACCCTTCTTACAATTTTTTCATCAATAGGAATAAAAAAAGAGCACGGTTAAGGATTAGAGTAAAATCTTGATCAAGGGGAAAGAAATTGAAGATTATCCAGCTATGCATGCATTCCCATAGTGTGGGCTGAGGGTGGGAATCCCATTGGCAATCTCAACCCAAGCATTTCTTCCATCTCTCTCATCAAGTGGTTGAGCTCAATAATTGGATGTAAAAGAGAGAGGAAGAACTGATTGACGTACCTTGTTCAAACCTGGGAAAGAGTTATTGGCTGCCTCCTTCAAGAGCTCTATGGTGGTTGCCCCTCTTCTTGCTGCCCGTGTTTATATGGGGGTCTTCAATGTTGTATATCTTCACTTCTTGAAGCTTGTGGCTACTCCCAAGGCTCTCGGGAAGAGTAAATTGAAGGGGATTCAGAGTGTTATGAGTTGGTTTGAAGGTTCAATGGCTGCTGCCCACAGTAGGATTTGAGGTGCTGCCAAGAACTGATGGGGGGGTTCAATACCCATGCTTAATCTTGCCCAGGGTGTGCCAAAGCTCAGGAGTGAAGCAAGGGAGGGCTGAGACTCGGATGGAGCAGAGGGAATAGGCTAGGAAGACCAGCACAAAATGCACCGTGATTTTTGGGCTGCTCCCTGGAGGCTCCAGACAATGTAGGCCAGGCTCTATGCTGCTCTAGATGTTGCACAATATGAAGGGGAAGCAGTGGGACCAACCATTCCTGCTGAGGAAGAGGAGGGAGCAAGATCTCTGAGGTTCTTGGGCTGAAGGTTCCATGGCAGCTTGGAGGAAGGAGGAGAGAGAAGGTCCTCTTGAAAAGTAACTGTGCTTTTGGTCTTCTCTAACTGTGCTACACTCCTTTTTTCCCAAAACCCTCAAGAAACTTACATGAAAATTAGTGACGACCTGTCAAATTTTTATGCCTGCCTCCAGATGTATCCATGATTCTTGGGAAAGCTCCAAGAAAGGCTGCCATAGTCTTCAAGAGGGCTGACAGCCTGCCTGAGTACTCCTGTGTACCTGTGAGAGAGATGTAACTAGGGTTTTCTAACTCTGGGAAAACTGTGAGAGCCCTAAATCTATGGGAAAAGAGAAGGATCAAGGACAAAGCTCTGATACCACTTCTAATGAAAGAGACCTAACTGTCCTAACTAAGGGGAAGGAGAGAGAGAAGGACTGCAGGAGAAAAGGGAGAGGAGAGAGAAATACAAGAAGAAGTGAGAGAAAGAGGGGAAAGGGAAGAACAAGAAGAGGAAGACGAAGCCATGGAAGCTTTAGAAGGTGAAAAGAGATTTTCTTGATAATTTCTGTGATGCCTCCAAAATACCCTCTTACACCTCAGTGAGAACGGGGAATCGGCCTCAGGTCGTCTTGACTCGGTACCCAAGAACCTACCAAGCTCTTGTGAGGTGATACTTAATCCTTTTTTGTTTCACTCACTTTTATTTTTGCTCCAACCTTATTTCTTTATTTCAGCTAGCTGCTACCCCTAGGAAGACAAGGCATTGGCCCCGGTCTGACTCGTCCTCAAGAACCTACCAAGCCTCCGTAAGGTGATAATCAATTGCTTGTACGAATTTTTTCCCTTTCTTTTCCTTTTCTTATTGAGGGGTTAGAATCCCTTTCTTTTCCTTTTCTTATTGAGGGGTTACAATTTTTTCCCTTTCTTTTCCTTTTCTTATTGAGGGGTTAGAATCCCTTGTTACACACCTCTGTAACTTTTATCTTTAGATATATTCAGCACTTGCTATTCTTTGATATTTTAGCAAGCTTCTCTAACTGCCTCACACTATAGCAGGGACTCCTAGGATAGCTACCTAGCAAGTAGAAAGGACATGGTCACAAGGACTACACTCTATCATAGGTCTTTAATGCCTGAGGACGTCCTAAGAGGAGGTAGAGGACTACTCAAATCTCCCCCAAATATACATAACCAAACCCTAGGACTTCATACCTTGATTCGTGGTCCCCATAGAAAAAAAAACTCCCACATACACATATAACACTATTAGCTCAAGGGAAAACTCAAAAAGGTGTTGACACCGCTTGGAATGGCTAGAAGAAGCTCCCACGCAGCAAAGGCTCCCTCTAGGCACTTCATCCAACTTGTGTAATGCAATCACTAAAACAGAAAACCATTAAACGTACCTACACTAAATAGACATATGGCCCTCTTGGCCTAGAGAGGTATAAGAGCTCACAAAAGAAACGACCCTCTTGGCCTTACATAAATCATTTTGTTCTAACCAAATATGGTCTGCTTTGCATGTAAATTGTATCTTGTCAAACTATCCAAGCTAAAACAAAGTCACAGGTCCAAGCCTTCCTACTCATATAATCTCAGTATGGGCTATTCCTCTTTGTGTGCTATTAGTTGAATGAATTACCTCCTTAGGCTCGAGTATCTTATCATCCAAATAGATTTGTTGTTCTAGCTTTCCAAAGGCCTCTCCTATAGAGAGATCCATGTATTTTGGCAAATTTAACCCTTTCCTATTTGGATTTTTGAATGTGTCATTGTTACTACCCAAATTAGGTAGGGATTCAATCTTAGGCCCATCACAAAAATGCATCCCAGAGCGATGCACATTGCTAGATATATCATTATGGCCTCTCGTCTCATCTGCTTGGGAATTAACCATAGTATATCCACTTGGAACTCTTTGCTTGTGATCTAGCACACTAGCAACACTTTTAGAGATTTTGGGCATCCAAACCCATCTCTTTCTAATCTTTGCATGGCTTGATTGACTACCACCACTCCTATTTTGATATTCTTTCATGGTGATTGATCTATCTCGACTCACCTACTACCTATCACTTCTCTTAAAGAAGATCCTTCTACTAGATTCAACTCTAGGTGGATCTTTATCATTGTAAATCCCAAGTTCCCTATTACCCTAGTTCTCAATGGTTGTGACAACCTCCACATGGTAGCATATATTGGCTATGTTGTGAGGCATCATCTCATTGAAATGATTTTGTTTCAAACATAGACCATTGATGGGTTGCTTAACAACTCCACTTCCCCTATTAGGTCTACACCCATTTCTATCTAGCTCATGCCTTTAGAACATTGGATTGGCTACACTAGGATGCTAGGGTTCTTGGGCCTCAAGATCATTATAATTAATGCCAGGATTCTCCCTAGTAGACCTATCATTTGCACCTTCAGCATGATTAACATTCATTAAATGTTGCCAAACCTTATGGATTTCAAGAGTGTGTGGAAAACTCCAATAGCTCTCCTAGCATCTCATAATCTTCTGCTTGAACCTTTGCCTCCTTCAGTGACTTAGGGTTTCTCATCCTAACTTGGAACTGCGTATTTGTTTCCAAGCCACTGACAAAGAGTTCACCAAGCAAGTCTTCTAGTAATTGACTAGGCCAAAGCTTCAGAATGTCATCAAAGGCTCTCATGTACTCTTTGACAGAGGTATACAACTCTTGCCGAGTCTACATAAGTTATCCCAAGACCCGAGTCATGGAAACTTTCTTCTCATATTCATCCAAAAATCTATCACATAGTTCCTAGAATGATTTGATTCACCCTCTTGGAAGGCTCCAATACCATTTCCTGGCCTCTCCCTTTAGGGTATTTGAGAACACAAGCATTAGATGATGTAGATCGTCAAACCCACTTGCAAAGGTAAGTGAAGCCATATAACTCTTTCAAATGCAGCATCGGATCCTCATCTAGTAGCCCATGAAACACTAGGAGATCCCTGTAAGGAGAATGACTTTTAGTCCTCTTTTTTGGGATCAAGACGGGATCATCAAAATTTTCATATTCTTCTTGACTTAATACCCGTGTGTTAGGGTGTCTAATCTCTTCCGTTTCCACCTTTATCATTGCAGAAGAGTCACTAGTTCCCTGGGCGTCCCTTTTTGCTAGCTCATAGAGTGGTTTAGGGAGTCCAACATGATGCAATAGGGAATCTATCCCATCACTGACTAGTGGTACCCTAACTGCTATCGTGAATCTTGCGTTTGGTTTGAACTCTAGTCCAATTGTTAAGCCCCATACTCCTCAGAGGGAGTCCCGACATATATATTGATGTAAAAACACCTCGTAAGCACACATAGAAGAAGCTGGCACCTCTCCGATTGAATGTCATGGCCCCACAATGGCTCTTCTATACCTCGGGGATTTTTGGCCCCTCGATGCACCGCTAACACAAATAACACGTGTCAAAAACTCGACTCTTATTTATAAATGGCCTATATGGCATACACAAAAAAATAGATTAGAATTTCAAATGTCCTCAGCAACTAATCAGCATCAAAACCTCTCTTCTCTCCTACAGTTTAGGTTATGCATTGTTGATAGGTGTAAATAATAGATTTTTCATGAGTTTTCCTTGTAAAAAGTGGTAAAAATGGACTTTACCATAGAGACATAGCTGAATTGAGGTTTATCCCTCGTGCTACAGCTATGCCATACACACGAAAATAAATAATAATTTTTTCTTAATTTTCTAATGCAAAAAACTAAAATTTTCCATTTTTTCAATGTTTTTCTTCATTTATTTACATAAAATTCTAATACTTCTGATTTATGGATTGAGAATAATCACAATTACTGAACTTTGATTTTGTATTCATTTCTATTTCATATGAACCCCAAAATCACAACAAAACCCCCAAAATTTATCATTTTCATGAAAACCACATAATTGCGAGTTTTGCATGTTTTGATATAAATGATTAAAAAACTAATTTTTTTGGTTTTCTTCAAAATTTCTTATAAAGTTTAGTATTATCAATCAAAGGAATGCATTTATAAACAATTTATCAAACATCTTTCACAAAACGAATAAATCGAGTATTTACACATAGAAACCTAGTTTTGGAGGCACCTATTTAATAGTTAGAGACTGCTGTCACTCATTTTCTGCCATGGACGCTCTCTCCAACTCTAATCTACGATCTATTCTACTTCGGTGCAATTATTCCATCAGCATCTCGCATCCAACTCCTCTCCATAGATTCATGCGTGTGAACAGCCATCAAGAGAAGAGAGCAAGGAGGAGAGAGAAAGACTAGATTTCCATCTTTCTCATTAGGCAGCCATTCCACAATCTGAAGGCAGCAAAGAGAAGCGAACAATTGCTAAAGGTCATTCCAATCTCTATTTGGTGGCTTCTTTTCAAGCTGCCATGGCCCCTTCTCCAAAAAATGATGCAATATGGAGGGGTGTCATTTTTTTGTAGCCACCATTTCAAACCACCCCCCCCCCCCCCCCCCAATATCATGAATGTTTTTAAGTTTGGGGGTCATTGGCCCCCCAAAGGGCCATGCCTTATTTTGTTTTAAAATTTGGCCGTTTTACCTTGGCAATGTCTGAGCCTCCTGCCTCTCATCCTTGGCAATGTTCGTGCCTACTGCCTCTTGTCCGTTTGTGCCCAAGTTTAGATTTGAAAAATCTTGCTTGACTGACTCGACATCCCAAACAACCGAGAAGCTCTCTCCCTTCAATCCGACTATCAAAAAAATTACTAAAAATCTATCATCACCACAACAGCCAAAGATTTCCATTTCCGTCTTCCTTGGTCTCTAAAATTGTTGGATATTCATACTCTTCTTCCATCGAATTTAAATTCTCGCCTAAAATTTTCACTAATCTGCTCCTTTTTCGCACTTCACAGGTCTTTAAATACTACTTTCAGAGAGAGAGAGAGAGAGAGAGAGAGAGAGAGAGAGAGAGAGAGAGAGAGAGAGAGAGGGAGGGAGGGAGGGAGGGAGGGAGGGAGAGAAAGAGAGAAAAGGAAGAGAAACAAAGAGGGAGGGAGAGAGGGGGAGAGAGAAAAATAAAGAAAGGGAGGGAAAGGAGAGAGGGGAGGGAGGGACAGAGAGAAACAAAGAAAGAGGGGAAGGAGAGAGATAAGGAGAGGGAGGGAGGAGGAGAGAAATAGAGAGAGGGAGAGAAAGAGAGGTGTGAGAGTAACACACACACACACACATAGAGGTGAGAAACAAAGAGGGTGGAGAGAGGGGGAGAGAGAAACAAAGAGAGAGATAGGGAGGTGTAGAAATAAAGGGGAGAGAGAGGGAAGGAAGGAGTTAAAGAAATAAAAACAAAGAGAGGGGGGAAAGAGAAATAAATATATGAAGGAAGAGAGGATGGGTGAGAAAAATAGAGAGAGGGAGGGAGAGAAATAGAGAGATGAGGGAGAGGAAGAGAAACAAGAAAGATGAAAGAAGAGAGAGAGAAGGAGAGAGAGGAGAGAAACAAAGAGAAGGACATGGGAGATAGAGAAACAAAGAGGTAGAGAGGGGGAGAGAGAAAAATGAAGAGGTATAGGGAGGAAGAGAAACAAAGGGGAAGACATGGGAGATAGCGAAACAAAGAGGGTCGAGAGAGGGACGAAAGAGAAAAATAGAGGTGGAGGGAGGAAGAGAAAGACAGAAACAAAGAGAGATAAGGAAAAGAAATAAAGATGCAAAGGGAGAGAGAGTAGGGGAAGCGAGAAAGATAGAGAGAGGGAGGGAGAGAAAGAGAGAGAGGAGAGAGGGGGGAGGGAGAAACAAAGAAAGAGGGGGAGAGAAACAAAAGTACAGAGGGGAGAGAAAAATACAAAAATAAAAGGAGAGAGTGAAAAAAAGACATATAAAGATAAATAAAAATGAAAAATACAAGGGGAGAGGGGGGAGAGAAATAGAAATAGAGAAATAGAGAAAGAGAAATAAAAATAAATAAAAATAAAGATGGTGAGGGTAAATGAAGAGAGGGAGGAATATAAAGAGAAGAATGGAGAATAGAGAGAGAAAAGGAGATAGAGGGAGAGATGCAAAGAAAGAAGACAGGGAGGAGAAAGAGAAACAGAGAGAGAGAGAGAGAGAGAGAGAGAGAGAGAGGAGAGAGGAGAGAGAGAGAGAAACAAAGAGAGGGAGAGAGAGAAACAAAGAGAGGGATGGAGAGATAGTGAAATAAAGAAAGAGAGAGGGGGAGAGAGAGAGAGAGGGGAGAGATAGAGAAAAAATAGAGATATGGAGGGAGAGAGAGAGAGGGGAGAGAGAAAAAAAATAGAGATATGGAGGGAGAGAGAGAGAGAGGAATAGAAACAAAGAGAGGGATGGAGAGATAGTGAAATAGAGAGAGAGAGAGAGAGAGAGAGAGAGAGAGAGAGAGAGAGAGATGGAGGGAGCGAGATAGAGAAATAGAGACAAAGAGAGAGGGCGGAGAGAAATAGAGATGTAGATGAGGGAGAGAGAAACAAAGAGAGCAATGGAGAGAGTGAAATAGAGAGAGAGAGAGAGAGAGAGAGAGAGAGAGATTGACGTAGGGAGAGAGAGAAATAGAAACAAAGAGAGAGGGGGGAGAGAAATAGAGATGTGGATGAGGGAGAGAGAGAGGGGGCATATAGAGAAAAAGAGAGATGGAGCGAGGGAGTGAGGGAGAGAAATAAAAACAAAGAGAGGGAGGAGAGAAATAAAGATACGGAGGGAGAGAGAGAAAACAAGAAAGATAGGGAAAGAAAACAAAGAAAGAGGAAGAGAGAGAGAGAGACAGAAAAATGAAAGGACACTCAAAAAATGAATAGAGAGAGATAAGAGAAGGAGGGATAAAGAGAGTGGGAAAGGGATATATGTCTATCTAGGGAGGGACAAGTAGAAAGAGAACTACATAAAAATACAAAGGTAAGAAGGGAGGGTGAGGGAGGAAGAGAGAGACTAATGATTTGAGAGAGAGAGAGAGAGAGAGAGAGAGAGAGAGAGAGAGAGAGAGAGAGAGAAGCGTATTTCTCACTATGCCATTGAGAAAATGAACAATGATGAGGGGCCGCAACATTTGAGATTGAGAGATATATCTCAATTAGCATGTCTTATATCCTTGCACTTAGTGCAAACTTACAATTAGATAAAAACATCACTTGTTTATAGATCATGTGTGATGCTTCGAAGAATTTCAATGGAAAATCATTGATCTAGTGGTCTTGGACTTTGAGTTCATAGTGAGCAATGTGTGTATCAATCATGCTTTGCAATCAAACTCTAGTTGAAACAACTTCAATAAAATTAAATGTTTCCTAGAAATGTCCATAGAGAGGTATTGGTCCATCTCAAGCAATACACCCATTTTGGCCCATAAGAAGAGTTTGTTGCCATATAGTGGAAGGAGCACCCAAGCTAATAAACCCATTAGAGAGCAGTCCACTAATTACACCCTTGATACTAGAAGACATTGGGGATCATCGAGATCTTCCTCAAATATTAGAGCTTGAGATGAAGGCTATGATTGAAGCATTACTACCCATGGATACCACATCATCCAATCCATTAAGAGAGGAGATGCCCATACCATTATAGGTTGGATATCGGGTATCTCGCTGAAGGATGCTCCTTGTGCTCCTAAGTATATAGGAAAAATAAGGATGGAGTAATTCAAGTGTGATCGAGTTGTTTTGGTGCATACTATGCTCCTTTATCTTGATGTATAAATAAGAACAAGTTTTTATTTCTTCAAAGGTGTTTGAATTTTTTAAAGGCTACTAAAATATCACATACTATCATCTGAAAATACAATGTCCGAGTCTCATGATGATACACAACAAATGTTACAAAATCTTGGTATGGATTATAATAACATTCATGCATGTATCAATGATTGTGTACTCTTTCGAGGAGAGTATGAGTTTATAAAAACATGTCAAAAGGGTAGTTCTCACAAGTATTGGCAAGACTTGTAGGGGCAAATTATCTTAGAGAAGACTTTGAGACACTTTCCACTTATACTGCATATTCGTCATATGTTTTACATATCAGATATGGTGAGAATGTGACATGCATAAAATAGGTCCACAGATAGAATCCAACGAATACCAACAAACCCACAAGCATGGGGTGACATTGACTCCACCTTTCCAAGCTTTGTGGGAGAGCCAAGGAATCTTTGATTCAGTCTTTCTATGGATGACATTAATCCATTCAAACTCCATTCAACTTCTTATAGTGTGTGTCTAGTAGTCCTTGTGAGCTAAAATGTCCCACCATGGCTTTCTAGGAAGAAAGGACATGTGATCATTGCAGGTTGCTCGTTTCTAGTCACTAAAAAGTTAAGAATATGGTCATCTATCTTCGTCCATTAGTTAATGACCTAAAGATTTTGTGAGAGGAGGAGATTACATGTGGAAGATATGAGCAAGCATATTTGTAATATTTTTGCTAAAGATATATTACCAAGCCATGAGAATTCCTGGGCAAAAGACAAAGCTGGCATTGGGTCACGGATGGTGCGAATTTAAAACACGATGTATCATAATCTCCATTTGTAGAACCGAAACTATGGTTTATTGTAACCGCATATTTCCGTGGGGGAGGTCCTCTTGGGAGGAGGTCAAGAGGAAATTGAGAGAATTTATGGAAAAAAAATTCTTTTAATATTTTTATTCCTCCCCAGCCGAAGGTTGTGCTGGAGGAGGGAGAGTAAAGCATGAGCACGTAAGCTTGCGAAGGAGGTCATGGATGAGCGAATGTGGTTGATTCAGCATCACGCTGGATGCCAAGGAGGGAGGTGAATGCCATGCAAATGGCATGTGGAGGGAGGGAGGTACCTCTCCCTCTCCCTATAAAACCCTTCACCATGGGAGCTGGAAGGGGGGATCCATGAGCCGTGAGGCCGCCAGTTTCAGGGAGAAATCAGACGCCGCTAGGATTAAACGAGAGAGGGGGTGGAGTCGATGCTAAATGGCGTCTGCCAAAAGGGAGGGAGAGCTCGACGACCTCACACACCCACACGGCCGCCGCCTGCAGTTTGCTGATTGAGGGAGGAGCGCCACCGAGATCCATCACGACCACCAAATTTGCCCTGCCCACCAGCAAGCCGCCGTCAACACATCCTCTTTCTCCTCCACGTGTTATAATCCCACTTACAGAAGCTTCCTGGAAGCTTCTTGGAAGCTTCTAAGGGGAGGGATCTAAGCCCCCCTTCCTATACCTTTTATTTTTTCCCCCCCTCCCAGTTTCAATCCTTTTTAAGGGCCTTTCACCCCCCCTTGTGTCCCCATTTATTTCTTCCCCCCCCGCCTCCCGATTTTATCTTTTTAAGGGCCTTTCACCCCCTTGTGTTGCCCTTCATCTTTCCCCCCTGGGTTTAAAAATCCTAAGGCCTTTTACACCCCCCCGTGTCCTAAAATCCCTCCTTAATTCCCCCTTCCTATACCTTTCACTCCCATGCCCAAAAATCTCACAAGGCCCCCCTTCTTATGCCTTCGGAACCACACACACACACCCCCGTGTTTTAAGCCCCCTCATCCCATGGGTGTTGGAACCCCCGTAATGTAAACCTTTCTTCCCCTATATTTAACCCTTAAGCCCTTTCTTTTGGGCTTGTTACTCCCCCCCCCCACCCCCCCCCCCTCGCGTGTGTAAAACCCTATAGGGTCTTTTCCTTGGGCTTTGTAAGCCTTTCCCTCCCAAAATAATTAAGGCCTTAAAGGTCTTATTACCCCTTCCTTGTGGTTAAACCCTTAAAGGTTACTTGCCTTTCCAAAATACCCTTGGGACTTGGTTTCTCCCCTACTCGAAAAAATGAAGAAGAGTATTGACGTACAAGGGAGCGACGGTGGAATTCAGAAAAGGAGTGTAAAGCTGCTTCCACATTCGAAGGACTACAACTGTGATGCCTCCTAAGAAAGTCCAAGGAGTAGCTGCGGGAGGGTCATCTCCCGGTATCCATGTGGATATCTCATCCCAAACCCAGGTTTTTCCTTCTTAATTTTTTATCGGTTTTAATTCAATTGTGCAAGATGAATTGCTAGGGATAAGATATATTTTGTCCTAGTTATTCACGACAAAGGAATTTAGTTTAATGGAACATGCAAAATAAATAAAGTATAAACATAGTTTTTCTTCAAATAGCATTATGCATTGAAACGAATTATGAGCAAGATTATTTACCCACTAAATTAGTATACTTAGGTTAAGTCTAGAAGGTATAAAACTGCATCTTGCACTATTAATCCTTATTTCTTTTTACAACAAATCATCATGGAAAGTGCAAATCATGAAAGCATTCTTGCAATGCTTAAACTCTAGGAAGTTATCATTGCTAATTGTATAACTTAGCAAGGGAAAGATTGCTTATTTAGCATGAGTTTGTTCGCAAAGAAAAGGGAAGATTAGTTGGATTTAACCTAACCTCAATTCGATGAAGTATAGGATTGAAAAGTCAATTGACACGTAGATAACAAATCATACAGAAGTAATCTTGAAATTACCTTTTAGAGTTAACCAAATTAAAATGTTAAGAAATATTCGTTGGGAATGAATTAAAATTCCAAGAAACGTCTATACCTTAAATACTTGTCTACCTTCCTTGAATATAGGGTCAGTAAACTGTAACCGAAAAAAAAGAACTAGGGTTTGTCCTTGACTTTCTTAAAAGAAAATAATAAAGCTAGGAAACCCTAGGTCTGACAAACGTCAGCTTAAAGAAACTGAAAAAGGATTGTTTCATAACTCCATTATCGCATAGTACGATGCAGGACTTGCGCGGCAAGTACGAAGTCATATGGTCTTGTGATCGATTCACAAGAAGAAATGCTAAATTCCTGCAACAAGGATGGCTGATCCTTATGCAAGTTATCTTGCAAAAGAATGTATACTTTTATATCCTTCTAAGTAAGGAAGGTTAAAAACCGGAAATTGAAGTATCCAATGAACTTTAGGGTTTGACCAAGTTGGATTAATAGGGTATGCCCTAACCCAAAATATAAGGGATCTTGCCAAGTTGCAAGATACCCCGGATCGAGTGCTGAATGCATTCAAAAGGAAAGATTCCTTCCTTAGCAGTTTGCCATCAACAAAATCGATTAATGGAAATGTTTGTGCTTGCTAGAGATTTTAGAGCACTGTTTGACTTGTTTGACCAATGAATTACAAAATAAATAAGTATCTATACTTCAGGTTGAGGGCCTGAAGGGAGTGGCAGCTCCAGTTACCCCCAACTGCTTGCCTGACCGTAACCAAGGGGGTTGTTGACCGCGCCGGGAATGTGGACCGAACCCGCCGTGAGAGGTCTCTCCGTTGAGTGCTATTTGGAGCAGGAGGACGCTTGGGTGCCAGGGGGGCTCTGGCCGTAAATCCCTCGCCTTCTGGGTCCTGCACAAGAGGCTAACGTGACTCGGGATTGGATGTCGAGGCCCGCATACTAGCTTACGGGTGAAAACTTGGAATAGCGATCCTTGTGGGTTGCTAGATAGCCTTCGGGCGGATTGTGGATAAGCCTACGGGCAGAATTTTTGTATTTCAAAGATAAATATGATGATCTATTAATAAAGAACTTGTCTGAGATTGTTTTTCTATGTCAAGTGATAAGATTAGGTGAAGGAACCAGTGGTTAACGGGTAATTAAAGAAGCTGATTGTTACATGTCCAACTAATGTGTTAGTTAATTACATAATTAAAACAACACGAGGAAAGTACGGAGGATGGGCCATGGGTCCGTCCTACGGATGGGTAGTCTCGGTTGGCCGGGAACTTTTCTCAAATCATGAGGAACAGCAGGATGGTCGTCAAAAGACACGAATAACAAAAGCGTTGACCTAGATCGCAAATCCCGTAACATTCCATGGGAGTGCCGGGCGGAGCTTTCTAGACATCCTTTCTGATGGACTGCTAAGATGTGTCCTAGATGATACTAGTGGACACGTTATAGTTGGTATCAGAGCCGACCAACAACATAATTGTTTTTATGAAATTATAATAAAATGAAGCAAAGCAAATGCTGTTGTCCAAACATTTCCTTACCTTCAATGCTGTCTTGTAGAATTACGAAGCGTGGAACAAGTTTTTGGTACTTCGAGTCATGTTTATGACTACAATGCATTCTCCGCTTTATAAACAAAGGATTGGGATGATGAACATCCTGGAGCAGATCTATAATCCATCACCTTTGTACATGAAACGAAGATGGACGGGTGCTTCAAGAATCTATTATATAGCCGCCCATCAGTTTTCTTATCTACAGACCAACCTAAAGAGGATCAAGTGTTTGGAAGACCTGAAAGTTGTGAAGCTGTTCATTTTCGTGGAAGCTCATGTAAATTCAACTTTACATATTCGAGGTCGGAGGGTTGAGATGAACTCATATGTATATGATGAAGTAACCCGTGTAATTTCCGCCGACAAGATTAAAGTGTTGAGCCGCCATGAGAAGTATGGATTCCAACGGAAAGGATATCCTGAACTTCCAATGACTTATCGATTCCTGAAGATACATGACCCAAAACCTTACTATTACACAGTTCCTGTAGATAAATGCAATACAACGTTATTCTCCCCAAACTAAATGTAGCAGTTGGCTTATCATCGCATGAAACGTTGTATTCAAAAGAGCTATGCCCATATAAATACAAATAAAGACTTCTTTTTATCAAAGTCTGGTTATGCATAAGAGTTGATAAAAAGTTAAGTAGCTACATTGTTTACGAGATAGCTGAATTAAAGATGTAATATAAATCAATAATGATTATCGTATAATAACATTAAGAAACCTTTATCCACGCACAACCCCAAGTACAGGTTCCCAATTTGCCTCCTATATCAAGTACTGCTGTAATCCAGGAGAAGAAGTTCCTTCTCAAGTAGATTAAGCCACCCGAGTTTGACGGGAGAGGCAGATTCGTCCAAGCTGATGCTGAAATTTGGATTGAATCCATGGAGGATTACTTTGAAGCAGCCAATACTGCACCTGCCAATCAGGCTATGCTCGCCAAGCTAAAACTCATCGACGAAGCCAGGCTTTGTGAGAGCGGAATTTTGGTGCCGAGAAGTGCTTAAAAATAGCTAAAATTTATGAATATCAAGGAAAAAAAATTCAACGTCAAAGGCGACGGCTCAATCTAGGATGATTTTAAGCGCTAAAGTGCTTTAAAGGCCCCCGAGAGACACTTGTTGATTTTTCATAATATTTCAGACAGTCGTGCGGGTTGACACGAGTTATCGGCCAATGCGGGATGCCGAGCCAGATGCCCAGGATTTTTCAGAGCTCAATTGCGAGTCCGGATGGGGAAATGGCCAAGAATTGGTCAAGATTTGAAGAGGTGGACATGAGTTGGGCCAAGTGGTAAGTGACCCTTGGGGTCTTGGAAGCATTTTATGCCAAGAAAAATCATGGCATGAAAAAGAAGTGAAAAAAACGTGAAGAAGAAGGAGAGGAAACTGTGCCGAAAATTGCGCCTAATGGGGGAGAGATCAAGAATGCAGCCTACACATACCCTGCCTAATGGATTATGGGGCTTCATTCCCCTATGTCTGTGGAATCTATCGCCTGTTTTCGCTCCTCCATTGGTGACCTGATTGCTGAGATAGAAATCTAGTCTTTCTCTCTCCTCCCTCTCTCTCCCCAAAGGCAGATTCATGTGGTGAAGAGGAAGAAGAAGAATGGATGATGGATGCTTGTCCAATGAAGACCGGATTGCTCCATTGTGCAAGAAGATTGAAGATTCGTGAATGTGGGCTGTCATGAATAGTAATGGTGGCCGGAAATCAGTCCCAAGATATGGCAAATAAAAACCCACAACCTGTAAAGAACGGTAATCTCATTTTTATAAAGGAAAATGGTGTTTTTATGCAAATTGCTTCATGAATTCTTGTTCCCATGAGATGATAATGCATTATAATGTTGTCTTCAATGTCTTTCAATTGTTTATGCTTAGAAAATCAGAAAATCATAAGTGTTGTGGATGAAATTAGTAGTGAAAAACCCTTAAATATGCAAAATATGGGGAAATTGGGTGTTTTTGAGACATCAATGGAAAATATCATAAGACATACCAACTAAACTTGTCTTTTTGCTGCAAATGAGCCTAAGGGCCACAGCCCATAACCCATTTTGAATTTTCAGTCATTAAATATTAAAAAAATACAAGGAAAATAGGAAAAATAAGGGAAAAATAGAGAAAAAATAGATTTTGAATGCCGAAAATTAAGGAAAAATAAGAACCATGTTTGTGGATATATGGGGGGTGTGAAGTATGAGGTTTAGCCTCAGTTCAGCCCTACCTCTATATTCTAGTGAGTTTTTATGGCTTTTATGCAATAAAAATGTGAAAAATGAAACCTAAACCTATACAATATGCACAACCTAAACGGGTGAGAGGGGTTGGAGTGTATAAAAAGCGTGTAAATGTTGAATGAAATGATGAAAAGCTTGCTGGCTTTTTTTGCATACCATATAGATTGGACGATATTTCAAGATTAAGAACCTAGTAGCACGAGGGTTTTTCGGTGCTAGGTTCATGCAACGCTGTATACGAGCAATAGTCAAATTCATTGAAAGAATGCTTTTACACATGTGCACCAATGTTGATTTTCTTGATTGTTTGAGCACGTGGACATTCACAATTTGCATGAAGCATGAAATTTAAAAAGTATCAGATAATACCTCCTGGATGCATAGCAATTGCTTTTTAGAGGAATATGACCAACGTTGAGTGAGTAAGGTTGTCCAAGCTCTAGGCTAGGCGTTGGGTCTAAGGGAAAGTAAAGTGAGGAAGCATGGTATATCTCCTGGAAATATGCGGATCATAAAAGAGAGAAGTTTGTGTTCGTATGTGCTATATATGTTTAGCGACACATCGAGGGGCCAATCCCCAAGGTGTAGGAGAGTCGCAGTGAGGTAGCGGCATTCAGCCGTTGGAGGACCTCCTATGTTGGTACTTCGTGCTATTTGGCAATGTGTTGGGACTCCCTCTGAGGAGTATTAATTGGGTTAGAGTTGGACTATAAGATGTGACACAAACGCAATATGTTTAGGAAGATGATGTATATGTCATCCACGCTCCTGGCCGCGAGGCCGTGGGGTTGTTGAGCTCATGATAGAGATCCGGCTAGTGCATGAGCCAGTGCTGGCCCATTTTTGGTCCCATCAGTGGTGCGTCTGCTGGGAGCTGCTTAGAAGTGGCGGTCCTCGAATCCTGGTTGTCTAGGCACCAATTAGCAGTTTATGCCAAAGGATACTGAGATTGATCCATTATTTATCGATAAGCATCGTCTAGCAGAAATCCAAAAGCAAGAGAGAGATGAAAGAGCTAGGCGACGTGCTGAAATTTTTAGGAGATATTCCCCTAAGCGTAGTGGTGCTGAACCCTTACGAGGGAGTGGATCTAGTGGTCTTGGTGCCACAAGAAGTAAGCTAGGAGAAGGTGGAAGCTCAAGTGCTCCCCTTTCTTCCATAAGCCAGTCTACATCAAGTGCGGGAGGTGTAACCCCACCGTCCCCTATTCCTAGTGCAAATCCAATTCTTGTCATGGCGCAGCCTATTGCAATTCCTGTAGGAACGACGGATTTTCCGGCTCTAGGTTACCCGCTACCCATTTTTAATGGGCTAGTTGAGGAAGATGCGGAACTCCACATTAGGGAGTTTCAAAAGCTGATGTTTAACTATCGCATCCAAGAAGAAGGACATTTAATGATGTTCTTCAATATGACTCTCAAAGGAAGAGCTGCCATATGGTATCATGGTTTAGAAGCCGAAACCATATTGAATATTGATTCATTTTATGGAGCTTTTCGAAGGGAGTTTGCCCCTGAACGGGGTGGGCAATATTGGTTGCGTGTACTCAACGTAACCCGCCAAGAACCACACGAGGATATTCGTGCTTATGCGAAGAAAATAAAAGAGGTTTCCGTAAGTTGGACACCTCTACTCCTATCCCCGCAGCTGCTCAATTGCAATATTTCCTACATGGTTTGGACTTTAACATCCAATTGCAGTTGAGTAGTGTCCCTTTGGGAGATATAGATACTACCATTACACGAGCACAAGAAGTGGAATCCCGACTACAAGTAGCCTATGCCTCTCAAGGCAATTCGAATATGGGTCTAGCATTGGGAAATAATATGGCGACGGCCAATGGCAGTGGTAGCCAAGGGATAGGGATGGCTAATCCTAATGGGAGAGGGAACATGATGTAGAATGTGTTGTTATTACCAGCTCCCCCTAGCATGTCGACGCCTACGGGCAGTCAAATGGCTCCAAATGGTGGAGGCCAGGCAGTTAATTCTAATATCATGCCTGTGGCTCAACAACTAGTGCCTAATCGAATTGTTAGGCAGATGTAACGACAGGGTAATGATCAAGGCTACGAGTCGAGCGCTTCCAATGTTCTTGGCGAGGTTAAGGACATGATGAAGCATTATACCGATATGATTATGGAGCAGTATCGACAAATAGCCGTTGATATTAACTTCCTTAAAAAACAACAAAATTTGATAGGAAGTAGATACCCAGATGAGGGTGCACCTTTGAGGTTTAGCTGCAAATGGTGTGGTGGGCAACATTATCCACGAAACTGCCCAAATGTCAAGTGCGACATCTGTGGAAAATCCGGCCATTTAGCACCCACTTGCTGGAGTAAGATTAGCTCCCTCCAGCGAGGTAGTTAGCAACCAGGGCCTGTTAATTATCGTGCGCAAGGAAATGATTCCCAGCGAGAAGACGGGCCTAAACAAATACTCCAACGACCAAAGGCGGCAGTGGAGGAGCTACCTAGTGGTAGTGGGGTTAGTTTGATTGAGGCTGTACGCATTAATGATGCTGAAACCTCTAATCTGCGAGCTGTCCTTACAAGAGGTCAAAAGGGTAGAGAGACCAACAAGGATAAGCATGTGGACGAAAACCCTAAACAAGGCGACAAAGGAACACAAGTTTTGGATCCTGCCATGGAAGGGGGACCTTTGAAGCTCGTGGAGAGTAAAGCCGATGTTAAGAAGGATAAGGAACGACCAAAGAGGAAGGTGAAAGTTAAAAAAGAGGTAATAAAGCCGGTTCAGCGACCTAAAGAGCGGATGGTTTGGCATGAAAAGCGAACTCTATCGAACTATCATGAATTCGATTTGGCGAGCTCTCTTTGCGAAGTCAAGCCGGATGTGAATCTTTTACAGCTTATTGAGCTTTCCCCAGGAGTACGCAAGGAATTTAGAAAGATCCTGCGTATCGGGTATATCGTAGAACCTTTGGGTATTGCGCGAGTTGGTGATGACTGGTTCGAGCATGCTGAGAAGCATTGCCCAAGGGTTGCAGCCTATGTGGATGGGATATTAGTAGATTATGCCATTGTCGACACGGGATCATCTGTTAACATTATGATTTCTGAACTGATGGAAAGATTGGGTCTTGCAATCCAAAAAGATACCTCCACAATTCTTAGAATGGCGGATGATAGTTTGAGACAGCCGGAAGGCTGCATTACTAAGGTCCATGTCACTGTTGCAAATGTAGAATGCCTGTTGGACTTTAGGGTGATTCGTTTTGCAGGGCGTCCAAGTTACCAAGTATTACTTGGGCGACCTTGGATCTTGCAAGCGGACTGCCAAGTAGATATACCCGCCGGTCGACTAATATTCGGCAGAGGTGCCCAGCGTGTGGTGATTTATGCCTACCCTGAGTCTCCGCAGAGTGAGAGAGCTTCTCTATCTTCTACAGAATTGGATAGATTAGAAGATTTATCTGCTAGTGAGACATCATCGAGTGATGAGTCCAAAGAGGGATCCACCACAGAAGACATCTATTAGATCACTTTGAACGAGCCGATAGAGGCCCAAGATCGCATAAGAGATGCAGATATTATCGAGCTAGACCTTGGTATGCCTGATGATTCGCAACCAATCAAATTAGGTTCGATGCTCAGTTCAGCAGAAAGGGAGGACTATGTGTTCCTAATTCAAGAATTCCGCGACATCTTTGCTTGAGTTATGATGAGCTGAGAGGCATTCCTCCTAGTCTTGCTGTTCATACAATTCCGTTGAAAGAGGGCAGTCCACCTATACGACAGAAAGTAAGGCGTATGCCTTTCGAACTGAGGGATTGGCTGTTTGAAGAGTTACAGAAGCTTCGGAAAGCAGGTTTGATTTTTCTTGTGCAACACACGGAATGGTGTTCGCCAGTTGTGATCAGAAAGAAGAAGAATAATCAAATCCGATTATGTGTAGACTTTAGGGAGCTGAATAAGCAGATAGTTAAGGACTACTACCCATTGCCATTTATTGACCAGATTTTGGATCAATTAGCGGGTAGGGAGATATATTTGTTTATGGATTGCTTTGCAGGATATAACCAGATGGCAATTGCAGAAGAGGACAAGTTGAAAACAACTTTTATTACTGTCTTTGGTACTTTTGCGTACCATGTGATGGTCTTTGGTTTATGCAATGCGCCTGGTTCGTGGCAACGAACAGCAAATAAGACATTCGGTGACATATCCCCTAAAGAGTTGAAGGTGTTTATTGATGACTTAGGGGCCGGCCACCGTGAGAGGAAGGCAGTTGATCATTTTAAGAAAATGCTTTGAGCACTGTAGGCAATTTTGTATCGCTCTAAACCCACGAAAGTGTGTTTTCAGTGTACCTTATGAGCTCTTGTTGGGTCATGTGGTCAGTTCGGTAGGAATTGCAACAGATCCCGAGAAGGTCAAAGTCATAGTTGCCATGGGTCCACCACACACTTCGAAAGAAGTGCATAGCTTTCTGTCTTCGGTTGGTTATTACCGTAGATTCATAAACGCCTTGGCAGAAATAACGTTGCCGCTTACAAATCTATTGTCCTTTATCTGTTTGTTTGTATGGAGCGACCCTTGTAAGATAGCATTTGAGGATGTGAAGAAGGAGCTAGTAAAAGCACCTATTTTGAAAGCACCTAAAAGAGGTGAGGTGTTCTATATATTTTCAGCAGCCACCATGCATAGTATCAACTACTGTTTAGCCCAAATTTGGGAAGAAAAATGGTACCACCCAATTGCTTTTGCTAGCCGGAAGCTGGGGGTATCCGAAATCAATTATACCTACATGGAGAAGTTGTGTCTGGCGATGGTCTTTGGGACCAAGAAATTCAAGCATTATATTCTCTATGAGAAAGTTGTGCTTTATACGAAGGCGGAGGGACTTCGATTATTGATGAATAAGCTACAGCCGCCTGATCGTCTAGCAAAGTGGTTAATCACTTTGCAGGAATTTGATTATGAGATCAGGAGTAAGCCACCAAGGTTGCAAGGCATCATGGAATGTCTTGTGGACTTTGGGGAGCCGAAAGAATTTGTGGCTGAAGGTAGTGACATGGAGTTGTTATTTAAAATAGATACGGCGTCTATTCCCTCCTGGTACGCTGCAATAACGCATTATTTATCGACAGGAGAGGCTGGATCTGAATTATCTAAAGCTGAGAGAATGAAAATTAAGCAGCAAGCGTTAAAGTTTGCCTTGATCGCAAGTACATTATATCGGCAAGGGGTTGATGATATCTATCGCCGATGTGTGATGCCTGACAAGGTGCCATTCATTTTGGAAGAGTGCCATTATTCTGCCTGCGGAGGCCATTTTGCAGGACGGCTTACAGCACAAAAGGCTTTAAGAGCAGGTTACTGGTGGCCTGCCATCTTCCAGGATGCGTTTGCGTACATTAAGAGATGCGATATTTGTCAACGACATGATAGTCGAGAGAATAGGAAAAGACCACTCACCCCTATTATGGCGATACTTCCATTTGAGAAGTGGGGAATAGACTTTGTGGGTCCTATTACTCCGTCGTCGACTGGCAAAAGAGGTATATCATTGTACCAACTGACTACTTCACAAAGTGGTTAGAAGCACGTGCAACAAGGAAATATGATGGTAAAGAAACTACTAGTTTCCTTTTAGAGAAAATAATATGCCATTTTGGTCCGCCGAAAGAATTAATGTCGGACCGTGGAACCCATTTCCTGAATAAGGTGATCAAAAGCTTGACAGAGGCTTGGCAGAACAAGCACAACAAAATGACTCCTTATAATCCGCAGGCAAATGGGCAAGTTGAAAGCACCAACAAGCAGCTTGTGGGCATCCTATCGAAAGTCGTATCTAAAAAGAAACGCGACTGGGATAAGAAGCTGTATGTGGCAGTATGGGCATATAATACCACGTTCAAGCGAGCCACTGGCCACACGCCGTTCAAACTAGTTTATGGTAAAGAGTGTGTTTTACCCTTAGAAATTGAGTTACCAACTATTAGATTTGCAATAAACCATTCTTTGGGTAATGAGGATGCCCTATTAGAGCGATTTACGACATTAGCCCACCTAGATGAAATTAAGTTGCAAAGCCTATTACATCAGGAGGTGGCTAAACGTCGCATGAAACAGTTGTATGACCTAAAAGCGAAGGAGTACACCTTTAAGAAGGGGCAACTGGTTTTATATTATGATGCACGTAGGGAGCTTTTCCCAGGAAAATTAGAGCCTAAATGGGATGGACCCTACAAAATCGTTAGGTTAGGGAAGAATAAGTCTACAGCCCTATTAGCTGATTTACAGGGAGTGGAGTTTAAGAATAAGGTTAATCTTAATAAGATTAAACCTTACTATTTCTAAGTCTGCTAATACAAAGGAAATGCATTGCAGGTCCATGCTAGGAATGATTTGAGACCTGCGAACAAGCTTAAAACTTGGTTGATGGGTTGGTTAATCCCTTATTTGGAGCACCCATATCTGGAGCAAAGATACCATCAGGGGAAACTCATTTGGTGGAGCAAAGGATATAAGGTGATTGAGCAAGAGGACGGAACTTTTGTGTGGGAGATTAAAGTCTTTTGCCATCACTGTCTGTGACTGTTGACGAGTATCCCTGTTGAGTTCAATGAAGAAGGTGGGATGGAGCCGTCAGTTCATCCTCTCAACATGCTAAACTTTGATTATCATAACTACGAATAGAGGAGGTTGTGATGGCCGGCTGTGTAAACCCATTGTGGACATATACACTATATTTTGACGGAGCGTCCAGGGGCCCTAATAGAAAAGGAAGTGTGGGAGTAGTAATCCGAGACCCCCGACGAAGAGTTATGATGAAGTTAACTGCTTATCTCGCGGTAGGATTCACTAACAATATGGCGGAGTATAAAGCCTTGATTATGGGACTGTATATTGCCAAGCAAGGTGGTATTCGTCGATTGTTAATAAAAGGGGATTCCCAGTTGATCCTGAATCAGCTAGATGGGACATACACAGTGCGGAATCCCATTCTTTGTATGTATCATCGGACTGCTATGACCCTACTAGAAGAGTTTGAGGAAGTGTCTTTTCAATTGATTCCACGTTACTGGAATCAGTTTGCGGATTCATTATCAAATCTTGCTTATGAGGAAGACCTTTTCTTTAATTGTGGTCCTAGTTTGGATATTGTGATCAATGATGAAACAGGACCTGGCCGCTTGTGGGGGATGTTATCAGAACATGCAATATATGGCAGATGATGGTTGATATGGGTGATGCAAAGATTAGCCGAGACCAATGTACCGTTATTATCTGGGACCCATAGGTTGATTAGACATCATATTATGCATACGCCTCTTGCTATCTATGCAGGAGGGATGGGTCATAACCTCATGCATTTAGTTTAGGGCTACGAGCCTGTTTTTCCTCCTTGGAAAGGAGCTTATGATAGCATATTTGTGCTATTCCGAGGAAGGATGTGTAGGTGCTACTGTATTTTATTTCATTAGGCCAAGAGGGCCGATTTAGTTTGGTAGTGAAGTGTTTTATTTCGTTAGGCCAAGAGGGCTAGTTTTCTGTTTAGTACAGGTGCGTTTAATGGTTTCTTGTTTGAGTTCTGTGCTAGACAAGTTTGAAGAAAAGCTTGGAAGGAGCCTTTTTGTTGCATGGAATCTTCTCGTGGCCCTATCCAGGTGATATCCTTCCTTTATGAGTACTGTGGTTGTTTGTTATATGTGGTTGAGTACTTGTTAAGGGGGGTTTTTCGTTTCTTGTTGGGGACCGGCGTCCAAGGCATGAAGTCCCAAGGTTTCGGTTTGGTATGTTTGAGGGAGGTCTGAGTAGTCATTGCCTCCTGTAAAGACATTGTCATGCATCGAAAGACCTATTTTAGAAGGGAGTTCTAGTGACACTGTTCAGCTAGCCTGCTAGGCAGCTATTCTAGGCGCTCTTGTTAGTTGCGAGGCCGTTAGAGAAGCCTACTAGAAGAAAAATAATGATGATAAAGGGGAAACAAAAAACCCTGAATATCTGACAAGATAATAAATATAGATACAAAGGTATGTAAAAAGGGATTCTAACCCCTATCAAAGAAAAAAAAGAAAAATTTATAAGCAGTTGATCATCGCCTTGCGAAGGCCTGGTAGGTTCCTGGGGACGAGTCAGACCCGGGGCGGATGCCTTGTCTTCCTAGGGGTGGCATCATGCTGGAAAAGAAATAAGGAAGGTTGGAGCGAAAATAAAAGTGAGCGTTAGAAAAGGGTTAAGTGTCGCCTTGCGAGGGCTTGGTAGGTTCTTAGGTACCGAGACAGGTCCCGAGGCCAATGCCCTGTTCTCCTTGGGTCACTACGCTCAGCTCCCTCCTTTTTACATACCCGAGTATGTCACTTAAATAAAGCCCTAAAGGAGAAGGTGCTGCAAGAAAATACTCCTTGATCAGGCTATAGGAGTCCTCGCCTAGTAGGAGCTCCTAGTTGTGTTGTCCTTAGTTAGGTTGGTAGTTCAGACCACCACTTAGGGCAACCTCTTTGACAGTTCTTTTTAGTTTGGCCGTGTTGGAGCAGTTGGTTAGTGACTCGCTTCGGATCTTCTATTAGATGATGCTAGGCCTACTCCTTGTGGATGTCATGCCTTGGTTTGTCAAGGGGTAGGGGGAGCATTGTGCTGAGTTTTATCGCATATTTGTTTTGTATCAGCTTGATGCTTCTTTGGTTGATTATGTGCAGATATGTTCGTGGATTCGATGGGCTGAGTTGCCCTATCCTGTGGTCACCAATGAGAGTAGAATTTTGGTGCCGAGAAGTACTTAAAAATAGCTAAAAATTATGAATATCAAGGGAAAAATATTCAACGTCGAAGACAGCGGCTCGATCCAGGACAATTTTAAGTGTCAAAGTGCTTTAAAGGTGCCCGAGCGACACTTGTTGATTTTTCATAATTTTTCACACAGTCATGTGGGTTGACAAGAGTTATCGGCCAATGCAGGATGCCGAGACGGATGCCCAGGATTTTTCAGAGCTCAATTCCGAGTCCGGCCAGGGAAATGGCCAAGAATTGGTCAATATTTGAAGAGGTGGATATGAGTTGAGCCAAGTGGTTAGTGACCCTTGGGGTCTTAAAATCATTTTATGCCAAGCAAAATCGTGGCATGAAAAAGAAGTGAAAAAAACGTGAAGAAGAAGGAGAGGAAACTGCGCCGAAAATTGCGCATAATGGGGGAGAGATCAAGAATGCAGCCTACACATACCCTGCCTAACGGATTATGGGGCTTCATTCCCCTCTGTCTGTGGACTCTATCGCCTATTTTCGCTCCTTCATTGGTGGCCTAATTGCTGAGATAGAAATCTAGTATTTCTCTCTCCTCCCTCTCTCTCCCCTAAAGGCAGATTCATGTGGTGAAGAGGAAGAAGAAGAATGGATGATGGATGCTTGTCCAATGAAGACCGAATTGCTCCATTGTGTAAGAAGATTGAAGATTGCTGAATGTGGGCTGTCATGAACAGTAATGGTGGCTGGAAATCAGTCCCGAGATATGGCAAATAAAAACCCGCAACCCGCAAAGAACAGTAATCTCATTTTTATAAAGGAAAATTGTGTTTTTATGCAATTTACTTCATGAATTCTTGTTCCCATGAGATGATAATGCATCATAATGTTGTCTTCAATGTCTTTCAACTGTTTATGCTCAGAAAATCAGAAAATCATAAGTGTTGTGGATGAAATTAGTAGTGAAAAACCCGTAAATATGCAAAATATGGAAAAATTGGGCGTTTTTGAGACATCAATGGAAAATATAATAAGACACACCAACTAAACTTGTCTTTTTGCTACAAATGAGCCTAAGGGCCACAGCCCATAACCCATTGTGAATTTTCAGTCATTAAATATTGGAAAAATACAAGGAAAATAGGGAAAAAAAGAAAAAAATTGGGAAAAAATGGATTTTGAGTGCCAAAAATTAAGGAAAAATAAGAACCATGTTTGTGGATGTATGGGGGGTCTGAAATATGAGGTTTAGCCTTAGTTCAACCCTACCTCTATGTTCTAGTGAGTTTTTATGGCTTTTATGCAATAAAAATGTGAAAAATGAACCCTAAACCTATGCAATATGCACAATCTAAATGGGTGAGAGGGGTTGGAGTGTATAAAAAGCGTGTAAATATTGAATGAAATGATGAAAAGCTTGCTAGTTTTTTTTGCATACCATATAGATTGGACGATATTTCAAGATTAAGAACCTAGTAGCACGAGGGTTTCTCGGTGCTAGGTTCATGCAACGCCGCATACGAGCAATAGTCAAATTCATTGAAAGAATGCTTTTGCACATGTGCACCAATGCTGATTTTCTTGATTGTTTGAGCATGTGGACATTCACAATTTGCATGAAGCATGAAATTTAAAAAGTATCAGATAATACCTCCTGGATGCATAGCAATTGCTTTTTAGAGGAATATGACCAACGTTGAGTGAGTAAGGTTGTCCAAGCTTTAGGCTAGGCATTGGGTCTAAGGGAAAGTAAAGTGAGGAAGCATGGTATATCTCCTGGAAATACGCGGATCATAAAAGAGAGAAGTTTCTGTTCGTATGTGTTATATATGTTTAGCGATGCATCGAGGGGCAAATCCCCAAGGTGTAGGAGAGTCGCAATGAGGTAGCGGCATTCAGTCGTTGGAGGACCTCCTATGTTGGTACTTCGTGCTATTTGGCAATGTGTTGGGACTCCCTCTGAGGAGTGTTAATTGGGTTAGAGTTGGACTATAAGATGTGACACAAACACAATATGTTTAGGAAGATGATGTATATGTCATCCACGCTCCTGGCCGCGAGGCCGTGGGGTTGTTGAGCGCATGATAGAGGTCCGGCTAGTGCATGAGTGAGTGTTGGCCCGTTTTAGGTCCCATCACTTCGGTGGAAGCAATGGTGCAGGGATCGAGGGATCACAGAGGGATCCGTTACCTGGGAGAAGCTAAAGAAAGCTGTGCAAGGAAGATATTTACCACCTGCTTATCGCATGCAGAAAATCAATGAGTTCTACGAGCTAAAACAGTTGGGACTCACTCTTGACGCATACTACTCTAAATTCGTCTCACTTTTAAAGTATGCACCACAGATGGACATGACACAGCATGTGTCTAAATTTTGTGCGGGTTTAAATCCACCAGTAAATACCCGTCTCTAATCTATGCGTCCATCATATCTTCAGGATGCACTCATTCGAGCGGCGCCTATAATTCAGGAGGTGCAAGCTAGACCAAGGGATAACAAAACTTGGTCTTACAATGATCCGAACAGAGGAGCATTCAGACCTCAAATTAAGAGAGTTCAAGGTCATAATCAGGGACAAAGAAAGAAAGCAAGGACAAATAAGATCAACAACTTTGTTCCTACTCAAAGTAATGTCCCAAACTTGGTGGAGGACATCGTCAAGCGCCTTTCCAAGGAACATGCCGTGGTCAAGGAGCCGCTACCCGAGGAAGAGGAAGAACCGCCTGCATTTCCAATAGGCAAATGTGCGAAGAAGGAGAAGAAGAAGATCCGACCATGGAAGCGGAATTCGAAAGAGCGACTGTCCATGCCGCTTTACACAAGAAAGGGCCGAATTGCCAGTTCTCGGTGATTTAGACACCGTCGGACTATCAAGGTAAAGGTTTCAAGACCTTGATTGATTGTGGCAGTACACATTCCTTTATCTCACCAGCATGTGCAAAAAGATTAGGAATAGCCACAGTAGAAGCACCTACCCTACTTGTGGAATTGGCAAATGGTCGTGAGGTTACTTTTACCAGGCAAACTGCTAAGGTAGAATTCTTTCTGGGAGGAAAAAAGATTTCGGTTAAATTCAAAGTCATGAATTTAGGTATCCATGAGTGTCTACTCGGAATGGATTGGCTTAAGCCTAATGACGCCCACATTCACTGTGGAAAGGGTCAAGTTTCCTTTCGAAACTCTGAAAGGGAATTAGTCACAACTCAAGGCGAGGCTGGAGTGGCGAGAATCCAACTAGCCAAAGTATCTCGGATCATAAAAGGAGTCAGAAAAGGATTACGTGTTTACTTGATCAAACTCAACAAATTAGATCAGAAGTAAGAGTCTCATGAAGGACCTTTGTGGTTAAAGGAATACGCGGACGTATTTCCTAAAGAGTTGATAGAACTTCCGCCTCAATGAGAAGTGGATCATGAGATTAGGTTAGTACGAGGAGCTACGCCAATTGCAAAGAGACCTTATAGAATGTCCATACCAGAAGAAATTGAGCTCAAAGAACAACTCAAGCAACTGTTA
Source organism: Lygodium microphyllum (assembly GCF_053477565.2). NCBI lineage: Eukaryota > Viridiplantae > Streptophyta > Polypodiopsida > Schizaeales > Lygodiaceae > Lygodium > Lygodium microphyllum. The sequence continues at coordinate 156,371,723 of NC_141135.1, read as the reverse complement.
GATCAGCGGCCTAGCAATTCATCGTGGGGAGCTCCAGTACTATTCCAGAAAAAGAAAGATGGGACACTTTGACTATGTATTGATTACCGTGGGTTGAATCAATCAATAGTCAAGAATAAGTATCCTATTCCTAGAATAGATGAGCTTCTTGATCGTCTTCAAGGTGCAAAGATCTTCTCCAAAATCGATCTTAGGTCAGGTTACTATCAGATAAGGATCAAGGAAGAAGATATCCCAAAGACGGCCTTCAATACAAGATATGGGCACTTTGAGTTCCTAGTTATGTCATTCGGGCTTACGAATGCACCTGCCACCTTCAATAGGTTAATGCAGGATATCTTTAGGCCATATTTTGATGATTTCGTACTTGTCTTCTTCGATGACACTTAAGTCTACTCTAAACGGGAAGAAGATCATGAACCTCAACTTCGGATTTCCTTGAGACAATGAGGTCACATAAGCTGTATGCTAAAATGAAGAAGTGTGCATTCTTTAAGCATCAGATTGAATATCTGGGATTCATAGTATCCGAAGAAGGAATCTCAATGGACCCAGCCAAGGTCAGAGATGTGCTTGAGTGGACAACACCAGTATCCAGCAAAGAGATACCTAGTTTTCTTGGATTGACAGGATGGTATAGGGTCTTCATAAAAAACTATGCTTTGATTGTAGCACCTCTGACGGATTTACTGAAGAAGCAGACTTCCATTGCATGGTCAACTCACGAACAAAATAGCTTTGACAGATTGAAGCAAAGTTTGGTATCAGCACCTATTCTAAAACTTCCAGACCTCAATAAGGAGTTCGAGGTAGTAACTGATGCTAGCATTCTTGCCCTGGGGTGTGTACTTATGTAGGAAGGTCATCTAGTAGCATACTCTTCAAGGAAATTGAAGAGTCATGAAAGGAATTATGCTACGCATGATCTGGAATTGCTAGCTGTCATCCATGCTCTAAAGCTTTGGAGACATTACCTGTTGGGTAACAAGTTTACTCTAGTAACCAACCATAAGAGTCTCCAATGGATCTTTACCTAGAACGAGCTCAACATGAGGCAACGTCGGTGGATTGAAGTGTTGGAGGAATATGACTTTGAAATCAAGTACCGACCAAGGAAAGAGAATGTAGTTGTCGATGCACTTAGTCACAAGGCATTCCTAAATTCCCTAATCTTGCAGAATCCATCAACGGCCAGAACTCTAGCTACAAAAGTATCTATGCCAAGCAACCCTATACTTGAGTTAGCTAGAGAGGAAGCATGCCATGATTTGGCCTACCAGTCAATGCTAAAGGAGATCTCTATCAAGGATCACAGAATCAAAAGTTGCAGGCTAAGTATTAGGAATTTTCCATTAATGGTGGACTTGTCTACTACAGAACAAGGCTGTGTATTCCAGCAAGCAAGTCACTTAAGCAGAAGATATTGTGGGAAGCTCATGATTCTCCTTTTGCAAGACATCCTGGCTATGCTAAGACTCTTAATGCAGTTAGAAAGAGCTACCATTGGAAGAGGCTCAAAGATGACGTTGTCAAATATGTCACTGAGTGTTTGTCTTGCCAACGTATCAAAGCCGAACATGTCATGATGCCAAGGAAACTGCAATCGCTTGACATTCCCCAAATGAAATGGGAATTCATCAGTATGGATTTTGTTGTAGGCCTACCCCAAGTCCAGGGAGGATACAACTCCATCATGGTTGTGGTTGACATGCTTACTAAGGTTGCACACCTTATTCTAGTAAAGATAAGCTATAAAGCCTCAGACATTGCAAGATTGTTTATCAAGGAGATATTCAAGCTACATGGTTTACCCAGAAGAATCATTAATGATCGTGATTCTCTCTTCACATCACACTTTGGGAGAGCTATCTTTGAAGCTATTGGGACTCAACTCTGTTTTAGCACCACTTACTATCCCCAAACGGATGGCCAAACAGAACGAGTAAATCAAGTCATCGAGGATATACTTAGGGCATACTGCTGTCGTGAGCCGAGGAGGTGGATTCAATACTTACCTTTGGTTGAATTTGCCTACAATGCTTCTTACCAGCAGAGCATTCAGATGACCCCTTTCCAAGCATTGTATGGTCATGACTGTCGAAGTCCCCTAAACTTTTCTGATCCAACCTAAGGGTTGAAGCTTCAAGACAGATGTTGGAAGACATGGATGATCAAATAAAGTCAATAAGACAGGACATACAAGCGGCCAAGGATAGACAGAAGGCATACGCAGATTTGAAGCATCAAGAAAGGGTCTTTGAAGAAGGAGACATGGTCTTCATTCGCGTATGCCCTAAAAAGAGTTCTCTATCCTTAGGAGATTGCAAGAAGCTAAGTCCAAGGTATTGTGGGCCATACAAAATCCTGAAATACCTAGGACCTAAAGCTTATAAATTGCAACTTCTTGAGAACCTAAAGGTTCACAATGTATTCCACATTAGCCTATTGAAAAAGTATGTACCTAATCCTAACCATGTACTTGATGATCAACAAATTGTAATGCCTATTCAAGGAGTCCTTGAACTAAGGCGTGATATGATCTTAGATGTTAGGGAGAGAAAATTAAGATCGCGAACCCTAAGAGAATGCCTCGTCCAATGGAAGGATTATCCTGAAGAGGATGCCACTTGGATAGATAAAGGCACACTCAGCCGTCAATATCCCCAGTTTATCTCAAGATGAGGACATTTCGATTCCTCTAAGGAGGAGAGAATGAAATATTTCTGCTAAAGATATATTACAAAGCCATGAGAATTCCTGGGCAAAAGGCAAAAGACAAAGCTGCCATTCGGTCACGAACGGTGTGAATTTAAAACACAATGTATCATAATCTCCATTTGTAGAACCGAAACTATGGTTTATTGTAACCGCATATTTCCGTGGGGACCTCCTCTTGGGAGGAGGTCAAGAGAAAATTGAGAGAATTTATGGAAAAATTTTTCTTTTAATCTTTTTATTCCTCCCTAGCCGAAGGTTGTGTTGGAGGAGGGAGAGTAAAGCACGGGCACGTAAGCTTGCGAAGGAGGTCATGGATGAGCGAATGTGGTTGATTCAGCATCACGCTCGATGCCAAGGAGAAAGGTGAATGCCATGCAAATGGCGCGTGGAGGGAGGGAGGTACCTCTCCCTCTCCCTATAAAACCCTTCACCATGGGAGCTGGAAGGGGGGAGCCATGAGAAGTGAGGCCGCCAGTTTCAGGGAGAAATCATACGCCACCAGGATTAAACGAGAGAGGGGGTGGAGTCGATGCTAAACGCCGTCTGCCAAAAGGGAGGGAGAGCTCGACGACCTCACACACCCACACGGCCGCCGCCAGCAGTTGTTGCTGGTTGAGGGAGGAGCGCTACCGAGATCCATCATGGCCACCAAATTGGACCTGCCCGCCAGCAAGCTGCCGTCAAAACATCCTCTTTCTCCTCCACGTGTTATAAACCCACTTACGGAAGCTTCCAGGAAGCTTCTTGGAAGCTTCCAAGGGGAGGGATCTAAGCCCCCCTTCCTATACCTTTTATTCCCCCCCTCCCAGTTTTAATCCTTTTTAAGGGCCTTTTACCCCCCTCATGTCCCCATTTATTTCTTCCCCCCCTCCCGGTTTTATCTTTTTAAGGGCCTTTCACCCCCTTGTCTTTCCCTTCATCTTTCCCCCTGGGTTTTAAAACCCATAAGGCCTTTTACATCCACCCTGTGTCCTAAAATCCCTCCTTAATTCCCCCTTCCTGTACCTTTCACTCCTGTGCCCAAAAATCTCACAAGGCCCCCCTTCTTATGCCTTCGGAACCACACACACACACCCCCGTGTTTTAAGCCCCCTCATCCCATGGGTGTTGGAACCCCCGTAATGTAAACCTTTCTTCCCCCGTATTTAAAACTTAAGCCCTTTCTTTTGGGCTTGATACTTCCCCCCCCGTGTGCAAAACCCTATAGGGCCTTTTCCTTGGGCTTTGTAAGTCTTTCCCTCCCAAAAGAATTAAGGCCTTAAAGGTCTTATTACCCCCTCCTCATGGTTAAACCCTTAACGGTTGCTTGCCTTTCCAAAATACCCTTGGGACTTGGTTTCTCCCCTACTCGAAAAAGTGAAGAAGAGTATTGACGTACAAGGGAGCGACGGTGGAATTCTGAAAAGGAGTGTAAAGCTGCTTCCACATTCGAAGGACTATAACTGCGATGCCTCCTAAGAAAGTCCAATGAGTAGCTACGGGAGGGTCATCTCCCGGTATCCATGTGGATATCTCACCCCAAACCCAGGTTTTTCCTTCTTAATTTTATATTGGTTTTAATTCAATTGTGCAAGATGAATTGTTAGGGATAAGATATATTTTTTCCTAGTTATTCACGACAAAGGAATTTAGTTTAATGGAACATGCAAAATAAATAAAGTATAAACATAGTTTTTCTTCAAATAGCATTATGCATTGAAACGAATTATGAGCAAGATTATTTAACCACTAAAGTAGTATACTTAGGTTAAGTCTAGAAGGTATGAAACTGCATCTTGCACTATTAACCCCTATTCCTTTTTACAACAAATCATCATGGAAAGTGCAAATCATGAAAGGATTCTTGCGATGCTTAAACTCTAGGAAGTTATCATTGCTAACTGCATAACTTAGCAAGGGAAAGATTGCTTATTTAGCATGAGTTTGTTCGCAAAGAAAAGGGAAGATTAGCTGGATTTAACCTAACCTCAATTCGATGAAGTATAAGATTGAAAAGTCAATTGACACGTAAATAACAAATCATACGGACGTAATCTTGAAATTACCTTCTAGAGTTAACCACATTAAAATGCTGCGAAATATTCGTTGGGAATGAATTAAAATTCCAAGAAATGTCTATACCTTAAATACTTGTCTACCTTCCCTAAAAATAGGGCCAGTAAACTCTAACCGAAAAAAAAGAACTAGGGTTTGTCCCTGACTTTCTTAAAAGAAAATAATAAAGCTAGGAAACCCTAGGTCTAACAAACATCAGCTTAAAGAAACTGAAAATGGATTGTTGCGTAACTCCATTATCGCATAGTACGATGCAGGACTTGCGCGGCAAGTAGGAAGTCATATGGTCTTGTGATCGATTCACATGAAGAAAGGCTAAATTCGCGCAACAAGGATGGCAGATCCTTACGCAAGTTATCTTGCAAAAGGATGTATACTTTTATATCCTTCTAAGTAAGGAAGGTTAAAAACCGGAAATTGAAGTATCCAATGAACTTTAGGGTTTGACCAAGTTGGATTAATAGCGTATGCCCTAACCCAAAATATAAGGGAACTTGCCAAGTTGCAAGATACCGCGAATCGAGTGCTGGATGCATTCGAAAGGAAATATTCCTTCCTTAGCAGTTTGCCATCAACAAAATTAATGGAAATGTTTGTGCTTGCTAGAGATTTAAGAGCACTGTTTGACTTGTTTGACCAATGAATTACAAAATAAATAAGTATTTATACTTCAGGTTGAAGGCCTGAAGGGAGTGGCAGCTCCAGTTATCCCTGATTGCTTGCCTGACCCTAACCAAGGGGGTTTGTGATCGCGCCGGGAACGTGGACCGAACCCGCCGCGAGAGGTCTCTCCATTGAGTGCTACTTGGAGCAGGAGGACGCTTGGGTGCCAAGGGGGCTCTGGCCGTAAATCCCTCGCCTTCCAGGTCCTGCACAGGAGGCTAACATGACTCGGGATTGGATCTCGAGGCCCGCATAGTAGTCTACGGGCGAAAACTTGGAATAGTGATCCTTGTAGATTGCTAGATAGCCTTCGGGCGGATTGTGGATAAGCCTACGGGCAGAACTTTTGTATTTCAAAGATAAATATGATGATCTATTAATAAAGAACTTGTCTGAGATTGTTTTTCTATGTTAAGTGATAAGATTAGGTGAAGGAACCAGTGCTTAACGGGTTAATTAAAGAAGCTGATTGTTACATGTCCAACTAATGTGTTAGTTAATTACATAATTAAAACAACCCGAGGAAAGTGTGGAGGATGGGCCATGGGTCCGTCCTACGAATGGGTGGTCTCGGTTGGCCAGGAACTTTTCTCAAGTCATGAGGAACAGCAGGATGGTCGTCAAAAGACACGAATAACAAAAGCGTTGACCTAGATCGCAAATCCCGTAACATTCCATGGGAGTGCCGGGCGGAGCTTTCTAGACATCCTTTCTGATGGACTGCTAAGACATGTCCTGGATGATACTAGTGGACACATTACAATATTGGAAGGCAATCTATTAATATACGAGTCATTCTTATGTGGGCCATGCATGGCTTTTTGAGATTTAAAAAGTGCTAAAGTAAAAAAGCTTTCATGCTTGTTATTGATATCTCACATTGCTCATTTATATTTGACTAAGAGGAGATGTGGTGATCGAAAATGGAATAGAGAAGAGGATGGACGGCACCATGGAGGAGAAAGTGAATTGTTTTTGTATGTTGTACCATGCATGCATGGAGAAGCATCTTGATAGACATGAGCAACCTGAAAGAAAATGTGAGATAGCGCGATCAAATTTCAACCGAGTACATGCCAGGACCAGTTTCATTTTCCGAGGGCATAAAGGAGATGTCGTGGTTCATGTCTATGAGATAGTTTCATGATGAATTGATCGTGCCTTCATGCCAAGGGATGGCATTCTCTAGCAAGGAGTTGGAGTTCTCGAGGGGATGTAGTCCAAAGGTAACCACATGTTTTCTTTGTTGTTGTATTTATCAATTGTACATAGCAACTAACCACTAGGAATTTCAATGTATAGTACAAAATCTACTGTGTAGCATGGTCACATGGGCGACATTTTTGAGTTAAGTGCATTGACAAAATATGCTGCATGTCTGACTATGGTATCATGGTGAAGTTTGAGCAAGAAAGTCAACGACAGCCATAGATCCAAACATTATAGTCACAGATGAGATGGAGTATTTTTGGCAATATGTAAAGTATTATTTTAGTAGATTACCATAGTTTCTCCCATTATCAGGAGACTTTCTTTGATAGATCTACTCAAAGTGAAGGGTTTTCTTTCTCATGGAACTATTTGGATAAACTCTATCTCCATGCAAAATATGGAAGGGGGAAGTAGTACCCAAAGTTGCAATCTGCTCTTGTGTATTAGCATGGTGGATGAGATGCTAGTCGTCCCTCACTTTCTTACACATGTAATGAAAAAAAAAATCACATAACAATAACAAAGATCATTAGACTATAATAAAACAACGTAAAATCAACTAAAAATGTTATATTATATTTTTATTAGAAAATAATAGTATAAAAATACTTGGCTTACTAATCATTGACCATGTTGTAGGTGCTATGTCACCCTAATGCAAGGTTACGTAGTAACTTAGATCCTTAAATTTATACTTCTCCCAACTTATAGGTATCCTATCGATAAGACAACATCTAAACTTTTGATTCAGGTCACATGTAGCAAAGTCAACATGAAGTCAACATGAAAGTAGTGAGTATAGCCTAAATATACTATTTTAATAAACAATGGATCAAACAAAATGTCTATATTGTCTTCAAACTCTACACACTTAATAACTCTAGCTAATGTCCTTCTTATGATATCATATCTTATTATTGCATAAAAAGTATTTTGCAATTGGTTTTTTATACTTAGAAGCTAGATAGTATCCTTAAGCTCGGATAGGCATATGCAAAGGTCAAGTACTAAGAAAACTTGCTTCTCTCTACAATAAAAAGGCCATTTTTCAAACACATCAAAAAGGTAAAAAAATGCATGAGCCAAGTAATAGGAACATATGCACAAATTTATCCCCTTGAAAAAAAGATTTATATCATCACACTTTCTATAGTACTAGATCTGTATACATGATATTTCTAATGATATTTGTAGCCCCTTTAGTTTCTTTCAATAAAACTTTTACATCAGAAGAAGATTTTACCCTTGAAAATGCAACATACAATTGACCATATTGACTAAACACAAGTGCTTTAAAGTAAAAGCCAACAACAAAGTTTACCCTTGTGCCTTGTTAATTGTTATGGCAAACACTCAAATAGAAAATTGTCATTGTTTCATAAACGGAAAATACAATTTGTTAATCCTCAGACGAACAAGGTGGAAAATCTAGAAAATCTAAAGCAGAAGACAAGGCCAAGGCAAAAGTGAAACAGAAGACGAAGGCACGCTTAAAAGAATCTAGAAACATAAGAAGTGCAAAAAAGTCCTAAATCAAGGAGAGAGGTGCACAAGAAAAAGCGCAATTCAATACTTTGTAAAAGAGCGCAAGGCGTACCATGATTGATTTTAAGAGCGGCGTGGGTTCTCACCCGTGCAAATTGTAAAGATTGATGGGCGGTAGGAAGGAAGCTAGTAAGATAGGAGGACAATGGGAAAAAGGGCCTAGGCTACGGCCAGCCATGTAAAAAAGGGGATAAAGGGATGACCGCCCAAAAGGGATTTAGGATTTTGTATATAAAGTTGAAAAGTGAATGAGAAGCTCATTCTTGTGTGTGGCCAAAAGTAGCTCTCCTCTTCTTCTTCTTCTTCTTGCTTACATGAGTCTGTGCTTGAGAGAGGAAGTGTGAGAGTGTGAGGAAGTGAGTGTGTAAGGGTGAGGGATCATGGTGGTGGAGAAGCTCTCCATCTTCTCTTCTCTTTGCTCGCGGGGCAATGAGCTTAGAGCGTGGAGCTTGAGGATTGAGCTTGCTTGAAGCTTGCACTTAGATCGTGGAGCTATTGGAGTGCTCAGGAGAGGAGGCAACTCGATTAGGCATGGAGGTAAGCTCACTAAACTTGTAGAGAGAGATAGTGCGTTGGCTATGTGAGAGGTAGCCATTAGTGCTCGGCTTGAAACACTTGAAACAATAAGCAGTCTGTGGGTCTTGGCGGTTGATCTTGAGCTGGCCTCTACACAATTTGTTAGGAATGAAAGTAATTCTAAGAATAAAAACCCTTTCCCCTATATTTGTCCCTAATATTATTTTAGCATCTATCATCTTTTTGTTAAAAGCCTTGCATATATATTAGTCTTGTGCAATTACAAAAATCATAGTTTCTTAGATTCAAGTTTCTGAGAAGAATTATTAGTACATTTATCTTCAAGTGTAAAAGATGATTCCACCTCCAAGGTCATACTAGATAGTATGTGTAACTGGTCACAATCATTTGTAATGATAACTCCATCACCTATGCCTTGAATCTAGGCACTAAAATCACTGTTCTTTGTACCACTATTTGCAAATATATGCATATCCTTGGATAGCCATAATACCTTAATTACATATTGCCACAAATGAGAGTAGTAGAGAGTTACATTAAAAATATCCTTACAATAGCCCTTAATTACAATTGGCAATATCTATCTAAAATCTCCCCCAAACAAAAAAACATTTCTACCAAGTTGTCTATTGCATCTCATAATATGCCGCAGAGTTCTATCAACTGCCTCGAAGGTGTATCAATTCATCATAGCAGTCTCATCCCATAAAATAAGGCTAGATTGTCTCAACAATTGTGCCAAGTCACTTTAAACAAGAATATTACAAGTGGATCTATTATTTAATTCCAATGGAATTTTGAACCTCGAATGAGCAGTATGACCTCTAGGTAGGAGCAAGGTAGGAATACTAAATGATGTTGTTGCCAATGTTATATGACGACTATTTTGTAACTTAGCTAGTAAACACTTATAAAGAAAAGCCATTCTATATTCTCTCAATCCATCTAGAAATCATATATCTCCAGAGTTTGATTCCACAACATTCATTATTATACGATATGCAATTATTTGTTCATTATTCAACATGTTCTCCATAGAAACATAAACACTTTGCTGCTCTATGATATCATATGCATTTTTATGTTACAAAAGGGGATTGATATGCAATCGAGCTTCTGGTTTATGAATATTCAGCAACCCAAGAAACTTGCACTACGACAAAAAGGCCTCATAGACGCACATTTAGACGCGATTTTTGAATATAGAGAAATTCTTACGGGCGCGTCTATCTGCCCATCTATTTGCGCATCTACCATTTCGTGTCTATAATCGCATGTATCAACGAATTTACACGCACAAATAGACGTGCAATAGATGCACATATACACACGCATATAGACACGCTGGTAGACGCGCTTTTACAAGCACTGATAGATGTGAACGGAAAACAAAAAATGTCCTTTTGAAAAAAAAGATATTTAATTTATTTTTTTAATTTGAATTATGAAGTGCATGTATAAGTGCGTGTAGTCTGCATTATAGATGCGCGACGCGAATTATCTACAATTTAGACGCGCTGATAGACATGCAAAACAGAACTAGAAAAAAAAAACCAGAGAGCATGTGGTTGCTTTGTCTCTGGTTGTTTTTTCCCCTCCCATACATCTGATTGTGTATTTGGGAAAAAGACAATGTATCTTATGGGCACGAGAATTGAAAATAAAAGTCCATTTATTTATTATCTATCAAAGCATTTACAAGGGAGGTTTAAGTGCTTGCGACCTAAAGCGTGGCCGCAAGTAGTAGGCTCAAAGAGATATCATACATATACAAGAAAAGAAGGCCTCATGAGGAGGTATGGTGCTCCTCTACGCATCTGAAAAGGAAACATCCTCACTAGTACCACCATGGCAACTAGCGTCGCTATCCCCCTCCTCGCTATGCTCCACGTTTAAAGAAGGTTATCTACGACAATCATCATCGATTTCTTCCTATTGACCATCCCAAATATGTTCTCCCTACTAATGGAATGACTCCACAATCTCTAACCATTCGAGATTGGAAGGAGAGATGGATTAATGCCGACACCCACCCTCCACTCGACATGAGTCGATAAGAAGTGCATTTCTCTCGATTGACTTTAAAGTATTTAGCATGATGAATTGTTTACATAATATATTGTTTGTTTGTTAGGTTCTCTATATTTTTTCGTCTTCCGTACTAGACTGAACTCAAGATCAACCCCATGCACATATTCAAAAATGTTGTATCTACATTATGGGATCACTTGATAGGGGCTCGTGATTTAGTTAATGTAAGGGAGGATTTACGTAACATTGGTCGCATGAGACGAGCCTGGCCACGCATTGGACCCAGAGGAAAGATTGAGCTACCCCATGCACCTTGGATGTTGTCAAAGAACGAGAAAAAAATAGTGAAGGAATAAATATATAGCTTTCGAACACCCACAGGATGTATGAGATGTCTCAAGGGAGCCTTCATAAAGAAAAAGAAAAGAGGTGTGGAGCAACTATCTGGTTTGAAGTCCCACAATTGGCACAAAATGATTCAAGTAAGGGTATCTCTAACCATGAATATAGTAATTAGTGGAGTAACTATGTGTAAACTTTGGGGTATGATGACTTTTCCCTCAGCTAATCATTTGATCTATGAATATTGTTTACATTCAGTTCGTACTTCCTACTAGCATATCCCATTGTGCCTCCAAAGATGTATGTGATATCATTTACAAGATGGGAGAGCTTGTGAGGTGTGTATACATTGTATTTTTTCATTATATATCTTTGAATTTCTACACAAAAATAAACAATTCTCAAATACATCTTGACATATACGTGAGCTCGAAGGAAATTGATCCAAACACATTGCAAGATGCTCGAGTATTATCTGTTGAGGTGGTTTGTTTGGTGGAGGAAATTTTTCCTCAATCCATTTTGACTACTCAATTACATTTGCTCGTACATTTGATTGATGAGATTGCACTTTGTGGGGCAGTTCATGTAAGGTGGATGTTTTTTCTTGAGCGCTTCATGAAAACCTTGAAAGATTTTGTGAGGCAAAAAGCACGGCCTGAGGGAAGCATGGCTGAGGGTTGGTTAGTGCAATCATCCCTTGTTTATATCTCTGAATATCTTGCTGAAGTGGATCCCTCTCAACCACGACTATGGAAAGATGATGAAGACTTGAGGATGACCTCTATAGTACCTCAAGGAAAAGGAATGAGTAAAGTGCTAACAAAAGAAGAACTTCGTAAGTTAAATAGTTTTTGTGTGCTCAATAGTGATGTAATGAGCAAATGGGTGACACTATATAATGAAGCAAGGGCAAGAAGAAAAAGAAAAAGACAAGAATTTCGCACTAGATATGGACGTAATGTCTCATTCCAGATCATCTAAATGCGCTCCCACGTCATATTGATATAGATTGGTTACATGATGAAATGGAGAGAATGGAAAAAGAGGAGGAAATTAATATATCTCAAGAAGAGTGGGAATACGCATGAGGTTGCTTATCAAAGGTGAGACATACTATCAATTAATTTATTTCTATAAGTTTTATTTTATATAAATAATTGACATGTTTGATCTTTTATCTTTTACTACTAGTGCACATTATTCAATGCACTTTGGTGTGAGGGTAAACATCTTCGAACTCAACGTATAGATGAAAAGAGAAATACCCAAGATTGTGGTGTCTTTGCTTACTTCGAGGCTGCCAATGGTACCATGGAAGGTTATTGTGGCTTGATCCAAGATATTCTGAAGCTTGACTTCAGACGATTCTTTATATATGTACTGGATGTGAAGTGGGAACAAATGGTGAGCATTGCACAATCAGATGTTATCCAAGTGGTCTTGTAATCATTGAATCTACAAAATTTCACCAAAACAAGAATGACACATTAGTACTACCTCAACAATGCGAGCATGTATATATGCAAAGGCTAATTTTTTTATATGTATACATGTGATACATATACACAATATAATAAGTACTTAAGTTTTTTGCTTTTATTTTTCAAATATAAGTTATGTATCATCCAATGGTAAACAATAACCAATGGCGGTATGTCATCCCTATATCTAATTGTTCAAAACCAATATATGGTAATATTACCGACATGGAGATAGCAGATGACAATCCAACAATTAATGATGATGTGCATGATGACACCATAATGGATGATATGCGTGATATAGTACAAAATGAACCTCGCGAGGATGTTCAAGGAAACGCAGAGGAAGACAATAATGTGATTGTCGATGATATTGATGAAGTTATAGAGCAATATAGCAACACATCTGATAGAGGGATAGACTTATTTGTTTCGTTACCTCTTGGTAACATAGACCTAGAAGTAGATAGTTTAGCAAGGGCTGATCTCATTGAAGATGAGATGGATCATTCACTGTAACATACTTAATTTGCTTATTGATTCAATGTGTATTCCTAGTTCTATGCTTTTTATCATGTGCACACGTGCATACTCAAGAATCAATAGTCAATTTTAAAGCTAAATTGAATTTTCCATAATAAAAAAGAAGTATCTTTTATCATCTTCAAGTACGTAGAGAAATTACGAGATACATATTGCAATGCTTACTACTAATTGTAAGGTTTCTGTTGCTTGCTGTTAATTACTTATATCAGGTTGTCAACTGGAGGAACTGCTATTCATTAGAGAGCAATGAAAAAGTAATTATTAACTCTATTTTTTTAATTCAATGATTCAATGTGTATTCTTAATTCTATGGTTTTTATCATGCGCACATGTGCATGCTCAAGAATCAATTTCAAGTAGTTAAATAATTATTAACTTTGGTTTTTTAATTATGTGAATTGCTAATTTTAGGTGGTTAAATAATTGTGCGTCTGCTGGCGTGTCTATATTAGTATCTGTTTGCGCAGATATATAGACGCAAAATTCGCGTCTATTTACACGCACTTATAGACGCTCTGATAAATGCGCTCGACTTTGCGCGTCTAACATGTGCGTCTATGCCTCGTTTCTGTTGTAGTGTTAGACAATTTTTGTCCATGCTAATGTAATAAATATTTGAGATACAATAATGCTCTATTTGAATCCTCTTATTGTAGAATAGAATTGGAGACATACCCATACTATTAGTGTAATTTATATAAAACATCATATGTTTCATTGGTTCCAAAAACCTTTTCCAAAGTTGGCCAGGTTGAGTAGGCTCACAAAAGACCAAAATTACAACAAACAAAGCAGGAAGTTGAACACTAGTCTACATGGATGGAGCTTCTGCTAAGCATAGAGTCCACTCATCATCACTCTCCAACCTGCCTTTTGCAATGTAAGCCTCCTTAAAGTGTCATACATCACATTTTCAATAGTTCGCAAATCCTCAAAGGAAGTACAACCTTGAGATATTGTCAAAAGCATTAGTAAGTAGTAACACTTACCATAGCTGGGTACCACAACACATGTCTTGGCACATTTTCTCTTGATCCAAACCTTTCATTGTGTATTCCATACCCAATACATCGCGAATTCTTGAAAAATAATAGTTCTAGACTTTTGGATACTCTCTATTACATTTTTATATGTATCCTGAAACATCACATAATTCTCACCAAGCAAGTGCACTTGTAAAAATTCTATATCTAGTTTCTCATTATGCAATGGAAAATTAAATATTTGCCAACATGCCTCAAAAATAGAGTCATATCTTGCAACCTAATAGCTTTCTATTTTATCTGCTTCATGAGCACTTATCTAATTTGTAATTAAAGCCACCCCAGAAGAGAATTTAATCATTGCACATCATGTCCCTTGTATATATATTTATACAAATATTTAATATTAGCCACTATTTAGTAGACCCCTATGTATGCATTATATCACCTTGCCTTCTACAAATGGGATAGTTAGTATCATCAACAATCTTTGTATGAACAAATATTCAAGCAATTTTTTTAGTACATCAACACCACGCATGCAAGGACCGTTAGGATTCAATGCATGAAAATGGCCATGCATATTACATTTTGAAATTGTCTCAAGTATTGTTGGAAATTTTACTTTATCAAGTAACTCAACACAAACCCATTTGTCATAGTGAGACACTTTAGAGGGCTTGAAAGGGTGCTCGTAGATTAGCAAAGTATGAGAATGTGGTAACATTTACTTTTGAAACTCAATCACACTAACATAACCTATGATATTCCTAAAGGGTTTCTCTTTCCATAGTGTATGCATCATACTAGAATGTTTTTTATGGAAATTTGAGTTATTAAATCAGAACGATCATATGTACTTTGTCCAAGGAACAAATCATCAGTTATTATCTTTGACCAATTTGGGTTCACTACAAGATACATGCCACATATTGACATTTAAAGTGATGCAAATATTCATTTTGAAATATACCCCTATCATTGCTAAAAGCATCGGTATATACGTCTCTACAAATCCGAAATAACAATGCCAATAGTGACACATTTTGACACATATACCGATGCACATAGTGATACGTGCAGTAAATTAGCAACATGAATAGGCACAGTTTGTAGAGAAAAAAATTAGGTGGCATGATGCCCTGTGACCTCCCAGCACCATGTGTGTTGAATAATGTTCTATGAAGCAATTACATATTGAATACACAATCGTCATTAAGACAAGTGCATCATGAGATGTTGAAAAAAAAGGTCACTAATTCAATATTTAAGTAAGTACATTGATTCAATATTTAAATAAGTACTAGATTGATTATGACAAATCATAGAACTACATGGAACCATAGAGAGGAGAGTCCAAAACAAACATGGAAATGTATCTATAAATATCACCAAATGCAAGTTTATATAAAGGATGAGAAATCATATCTAAGAAATGATACATGGAAAGAGCCTGCATGGATCATGGGGCCAAAAAAGAAAATGATGTGCACTCCATGAATCCAAGCAACTCTTATAGCTCCTCACTATTCGAAAGCTTGTCCTGATGCAATGGAGCATTGAATATATTGTACAATATAAACAACCAAAGATTAATCCATAATACATAATGCATCATAAAAAAGCTAATGAATGCAAACAAGAAAGTGGCTTAACTTACTAGGATGTTGTGCTCATACAATTTATCGATAAGTGCAGTGAGATCGTATCTCTTTGCATACAGAGTCTCCAAACCTGTAGAATCGTGGTTTGTAGCGGAGTATTGCAAATAAAACAAAGTAGCATTGTTAGAAATAAGGTTGTTAGTACAAGTGATATTCCAAATAAGAAAGTGAGAAGAACCAAAAGAAAACTTACAAAATCCTCTAAATAAGTGCTATAAAATCATACTGGGGAATATGGGAATTTCCCATAAGTTTGGGACACGTGGTCAAATCTTTGGATTTCTCATAACTTGAACACTTAACTCCAAATCAAGTATTCCATAGCTCAATAGATTCCATTTTTCAACCAATGATAGGTCACGTCATATGATTTTGAGAAACTTATGGGCATGTTATCAAGGTGCCATATTTTTAGTATTCAAAAAATGGGAACTGGGAGATACCCAAACTCACTAATATTGTGTTCTATGGTCGCCACTCCCCAGATGATATATGACCCTTGCCTCCAATCGTACCCTCACTGCCTCTTGTCTGCTATCGCCATTGTCTTGGAGAGTCTATGGCCTCTCCCATAGTCTCCACTAATCCTTTGTGTCTAACTACTCAGGCTTTGAGGTGCCACTCTTGATTGCCTTGCATGCATCAGTTTGTCTATGTGACATATATGCACACATACAATCCATCATCCATACCGTGGAAAACCTCTGTCATCGTAGGTATTGAAAACTCCTTATGCAAGGACGCTACAATATAGTCCTTGCTCCCCTTTGGTATATTCTTTCAATAGTCTAAAAATTTGTGCCTAAATACTTGTTGGTGTAACTCTCGGGTAAGTTACTCATGAATATATGTGTGCATCACGTGGGTTCAAAATAAGGTGTTTTTCAAATACCATTTTTATACATTTTTTATATACAAAAGGATGTAATATAAAGGGGCTATTCACATATTTAATAAAAATGGTTATATTTTCTTTAGAAAATTTTCATATATAAGGATATCTATAAATAGGCCTTGAACGTACGTGATGTAGAGGATATACATATAGTAACTTCCCCGAGGCGCAACTTTATCATGCAAGCCATTATCCTTCTCCCCTCAACATTCATGATTACAACACTTGTTTTCTCATCTATGAGGTATCTGTACCCTACTGAGATATGTCTAAGGTACACTCTCTTTCACCTACAACCATGCTCTTGGGCATAGCCATGGGATTCTTATATATCTTACATACCTGGAGGGGTGGTATCTCTCCGAATAGCACCCGTAAGGGGTACCACCAGTGCTGGGCGATTGGGCAAAACTTGGAGTCACGAGAATAGATATCCTTACATGTGTGACAAACCCTAGAGGTAACAAGTATTCACTAGACCAAGGAGGCAGGGAAACTATATCGGTGCCTCCACAACACCCACACGAGCCTTTCTCTTACAAGAGTGAGGAGTAGCAACCACCGGTCACAAATCTGCATCTTCGTAGTACATCCTAGAACCACTCCCTCCCTTCGGGGTCAGACTAGAGCATTGACTCTATCTAGTGGAGATCAAAGCATCATAGCATATTAAGGTAGACCATGTACAATGATTGGATGATGACAAAGACAACTCCTGGCCTGCCATATCTTTAAAGTAGACCATTTAATCTAGAGATATACATGTGAAGATCTCTTATAGCTCCTCATCTATCATCCCTCAACTCATCCTACTCTTTTTTGTGGATATCATCAAAGGTAACTTGCAAAGTTAGAAAATGATGTTAGAATAATCAATATAAGGATTTAGGTAAAGCACAATAATATAACTATGCAAAAAAGTATGTTAATTAAAACACATACACTAAATAATCCTTAAAAGCAAATTATCAATGAATTGAGCAAGTGAATGCAAATAGGACTGGACCTATGGCTCCATGTCAAACTCTTGGCATCGCTCGGCGTACACTAGAAGGTCTATATATAGGTCTCCAAAGAAAGAGGAGTCTACTTCATTCTCAAATTATTCTTGGCATGTTGTCTCTTCATCTGCATTACCCGTGCTTGTCTCATTTGCATGCTCTAAGCCCTCCTTGCCATCCACCCCCTGCAACACCAACCCCTCTACCTTCATGCTCTCCTTGTCCATGCTGGGGACATTGATTTCATCATACACTCGTGCACTTTGAGGTGTTGATGGCACAACATGCCACCATCAAGGTTGCCAAGGATTTGGATAGAAGACTACAAGTTCAATATCACATATAAGTGTGTTACAAAGACTGAATCAACATTTGTGACTATTCCATACAATGAAAAAATTAATAAAAAATGTAATGCACCTGCTCACAACGACTCAATAGGACAAACATGTTGTATAGATCATTCCATATTTTCTCAAAATCTACCTCTAGAAATCTAGATGGACCTCACTGTACAATTGCCCCAACTCCTTCTAATACCACTTAAAACCATTGTACATCGAATATGATCATGGAGAAGCTATGGTAATCCACTGAGATAATACTTTACAAGTTGCCAAAATACTCCATCTCATCTACTAGAGTATTCAGATTCGTGGTCTGTAGTTGGCTCTCTTGCTCACACTTTGTCCTGACACAACAGTCCATTGTGGAGGAGCATATTTTGTCAATGTGCTCAACTTGAAAATATTGCCCATGCCACCCTGCTACACTATAGATTTTGTAATGTATCTCAAAATAGTTAGGTTAGTTATTGTGTATAAAATCTAGATATAAGGACAAAGAATGCATACGGTCATCTTTGGATTACATCCCCTCGAGAATTTTAGCTCCTCCCTAGAGACCTCTACCCCTTTGCGTGTGCGTAAGTACTACGGTCAAAGATTTATGCAATCACCTCATAGGCATAAACCATGGTATATCCTCCATGCCCTTGGAATATCAAACAAGTCGATGGTGTGTACTATGTCAAAATTTTGATCATGCTCCCTCTCCCTCTCTTTTTCCCTGCTCATACTTACTGAGCCACTTCTCCATGGATGCATGATGCAAATTACAGAAACAATTCACTTTCTCCTTCATAGCATTGTCCATCCACTTTTCTATCTCATTTCCAATCACCACATCTCTTGCCAATCTATCATCATAATTCATTGTCCATAGCATACTGTTATTTGAATCTACCATTGGTGGCGGCCACTCTGAAATATGCACTAATGCCTCCGATAGTACTAGTCAAAACTTTAGCCATGCTACCTTTTCGCCGCGATGGTTTTCATGAAAAGCACTCCAAGAAGAATATCCATGGCATATGGATAGGTCCTACAATGTCCACTTCATCCAAGAGATGTACCAGGAGGTAAGTTTGTATCATGAGTATGCTTGTGAGTAAGTACTTCTCAAGGAGAGAGACCATCTCCATCACTGCTCACCTTGCAGATTCAATAGAGGATATCTTGATCTCCTTCTCTGAGATTCATTGCATTAAATTTGACAATTTATAAATTGCCAAGCGTATTTCTAGAGTAAAAACTATCAAACTTACATGAGTCCTTGATATATCATGAGTTCTTCATGGTTTGTGACCTTCGAGAGTCTAAATGTTGCCTACACAATGGATATGCATGATAACTTGAGGTAACTAGACGTGTCACAATATCCCTATCTAGTCAACACAAACTTGAACAAGCTATATTAGATATCAGAAACAAGAATGGAAGTCCACTTACCTGAGCACTCCCTGAATCCTGGAAAGTCATGCATGGTCCACATAAGAATGGCTCGTATATTAGCAGACCACCGACCGTTATGCTTACTAGTGTCTTCCACAATGACCCCCTCCTCTCACAAAATCATGAGCTTATCAACTAATGGATGGAGATAGATGTCCATGTTCTTGACTTTATAGCACCTCTAGGAATGAGCAAGCTAATGATTAGGTATTCTTTCTTCATAGAAAGCCATGGTGAGATGTAGTTTACAAGGACTATAAGCCACAAACTGTAAGACATTGAGCAGAGACCAAATGCATTCACACATCCATAGCAAGATCGAGCCAAAGATTTCTCGGCTCTCAAACAAAGAGTGGAAAGGTGGAGTCAATGTGGCTCCATGCACATGAATGTGCTGATATTCATTGCACTCGATGTGTGGATCTATTTTGTGTATGTCATATTGTTAAGCTTACCATGCCTAATATACAAAACATGTGACATATATGCAGTATAAGTGAAAAGTGTCTGAGAACCTTCTGAGAGATGGTTTGACCTTACAAGTCCTATCGACGGTAGCTGTGAGCACCACACTTTGGGCATGTCTCCATAGTCTCATAGTCTCCTCAAAACAACATACAATCATTGACACATGCATGGATGTTGTTGTAGTCTATACCAATAATTCGTAAGTAGCACCAATCGTGCATCTTCACGAGAGTCAAGCATTGCATTTCTAGGTGGCAACATGTCATGTTTTAGCAACTTGAAAAAAAAATCAAGTACCTTTGAAGAGCATGAATTTTTTTAAATAATGAAGTCAAAGATAAAGGACCATAGTATATACCTGAACAACTCGGTCACACTCGCATTGCCTCATCCATACTTTACCTATACACTTAGGATTGCAAGTAGCATCCTTAAGTGAGATATCGGCACCCATCATATAATGGTAGGGGCACCTCCTCTCTCAATAGATTAGATAACTCCACATCCATGGGAAGTAATGCATCGATCATTATCTCCATCTCAAGCTCCAAGATTCGAGAAAGGTTTGAAAGGCCCACCATGTCTTTTGGTATCGAGGGCGTAGTTAGTAGCATGCCTTCCAATGGGTTTATCGACCTAAATAGGAAAAATAAAAAGCTTTCGAAACAAAGAAATGTGAAGCAAGGTCTCCCTCCCTCTCTTTATCTTGCTCTTTATCTCCATCTCTCTTTCCCTGTCCCTCCCTCCCTCCCTCTATCTCTTATTATTTTTGTTTTTCCTTTCCATCTCTCTTTTTCTATCTCCTTTCATCTCTCTATAACTCTCTTTCCCCCTTCTCTCTCTCTCTCTATATATATATATATATTCTCTTTTCCTCCATCTCTCTACTTTCCTCTTTCTCTTCCCTCTCTCTATTTTTATCTCTCCTATCTCTCTACTCTCTCCCTCTTTTTCTTTCTTTGTTTCTCTCTCCTCTTCTCTCTCCTTTCCTTCTCCCCTCTCTCACTCAACGCATCTCTCCATAAACAAAATTAAAGAGCGAAAACAAGAAACTTAAAAAACAAAAAAATGAAAAGTAATGTCTCCTTTCCTCTCTTGATCTCTCTCCCCCCTTTTCCTCTACTTTTCTCTCTTTCCCCTTTCTCTCATTTTCTCATTGTTTTTAGTATTTCTCTCTCCCTCTCTCTCTCTCTCTCTTTCTCTCTATTTTTATTGTTTCTTACATGTGTGTGTGTGTGTGTCTTTATTTTTCTCTCCCTCTTCCTCTCTTCTTTTCACTCCCCTTCCTCTCTTTCCCTTGCCCTTATTTTTACCACCTCCTTCTCTCTTCCTTCCTTGCCTCTCCCTTCCCTCTGTCTCACTTCCTTTTCTCTCCTCCTCTCTATTTTTATCTCGCCTCCCTCTCTATCTCTCCCCACCCCTCTATTTCTCTCTTTTTCGCTTTGTTTCCTCTCTCTTTATTTCTACCTCCCCCCTCTCTCTCCCTCATTGTTTCTATTACTCACCCTCCTCTCTCCCTCTCTTCATCTCTCTATTTCTCTCTTCCCCTCCCTCTTTGAATCATTTCTCCCCTTTCTCTCTCTCTTCCTCTCTCTCAATGCATCTCTCCACAAACAAAAACAAAGAGAGAAAAGAAGAAAACACAAAAACAAAGCAGGAAGAGGTAATGTGCCTATCTCAAAGACTCAAAGATGAAACCCTTTGTGCCTCCCTTTTGTGGCTTCCCTCCCTTCTCCTTCTTCTTCACGTATCGTACTGGTGTCGGTAGCAGCGGCGATGAGCTCTCTCTCTCTCTCTCTCTATATATATATATATATATATATATATATATATATATATAGATATATATGTTGTGCTTGGATTTTTGTTGCATTTCTTTCTTAGAGAGGCGTCGCTATTAACATGGCTAGCAACACAAATAGTGACTCTATTAGGGATGCTAATAGTGACATCACTATTTTTGGTCAGTGTCAGCCATCACTATCGCCCCATTCCCTTGTAGTGGTTGCACATCATTGTTATGAAAAGATCAAGTTTTACCTTACTTTGCACTATGGCCATCGCATCTTGATATCGCTAGTACATATGCCTTGGTCCATCAATAAATGGAGCATGGTAAAACCACCCTTTTATCCACAAAGGCACCAATAAAATGTGTTTTTTGGTTATCCATCACTCTACTATATCTATCAACCCTTTATATACTTATGTATATAATACGACTTGATTTTGAAGACACCAAGCCAACCTACACTACTTTATGCTACAATAAACATCAACAATAAATAGTTGTAGTGGTCAACCACCATGTAATATACACAATGTCTTCATGCACTTGAAGTTGAAATGCATGAAATTGCATTTGAGTAACATAATATTTATTCGGCATTTCATATGCATGCACAAAAATATCCACATAACTATAAGGAATTTTGATATGCTACCCATCATCACCTTAGGGGAAAAGAAAGACATATAACATTAGCATATATGTCCTATGCAAGTTTGAAATGAAACACAATGACCTTTTGAAGTATAAACATGAATATCTCAATGATTAAAAATATCCTCATCACCTTGACCTAGCATGATAGCTGCAACCTCAATTCCTATTGGAATTGAGTATTGCATATTGTTAGTTTGTAAAACAATAAAGATGGCTACTCTCAATTCTGGTTGAAGAACTATGTTGCAATTGCATACATACAGATCTAAAAGCTCCCCAAGTGATTAGATAGCTTAGATCATGCTCGATGTCATAAACATAAAGTTGTGCCAACTTTGGCTTTTCTTGCCACTACATATTTGGTAAGACAAAACCTATACGATGATAAATGAAGCCATGCACTCTAAAGGTATAAGTAGTTCTAGCAACACTTAAAAGCTCATCAATATTGGCACCAAGAAACACAAATACAAGAGCACTATTATATGCTCGATATATTATTTTTGAACACTTTACTCTGAGGGTGCACACCATGCAATAGATCATGCAGGGGTTGCAATGGATGCTGCAATGGTTCTAACATTACTTTTCCATTTTGATAACAATATTTTCCATACAAAAGTAATTAATGCATTTGTGTTTTACATCTCCATGGTTTGGCTAAGCATTGCTAACAAAACTCAGAAAGACCCCCCCAATGGAATGCACATTCAGGTCTTAAAATAATAATGTTACATTTGCAGGATGAAAATCCATTGCAGGTAGAGCATATAAAATAGAGAAAAATCCACCATTTTGAGGGTTAAATGTAAGAGAAATATGGAAGCCATTTACTAAAAGATTCTCTTGAATCTACCCATTTCCACCATTGCCATCTATCAATCATGTTGGAGCTTCATGCATAATGACATCTACTTTGTTATTTCCATTAGAAATTTTCACAAGAGAAATAGCATTTTGAACATTTTTCCCCAAATAAGTAACTACCATATGATATTGAGTGGTAGAAAAAGGCATCATAAAAACCATTCTATCATGTCTCATAGAAGAAGCTTCTCTTCTTTGTGAAATGTTATTTTGAGCAATGGTAGCAAAAGAGTTCTTTGCTTGCTTACAGTTGCCATTTTCTATTTGCAATCTAACCATTTGAGACCCTAAGTCTAGCAATTTGTCTTTGTCTAAACCTTGTAGGATTGAGCACTTGTTTATGGACATGCAACATATATATACTCTCTACAAGTTCTTTGATATGGTAATCCCATATTGATTGGAGTTTGAGGAAATATTAAGACAATGCATTCATTTCATTTTAAAATTCCATTAAACATTTTATTATTGATAGCTATTGATAATGAATCTACAAAATCATCTTTAAAAAAGTAGAGATACCACAATGACATACAAATGGATTAAAAATTGCCATGGTGGATACGTGAGTACTTAAGACCTCAAAGGACATAGTGGACTTCAAAACTCATGTACAACATTGAGTGACAAAAAAAGGCATTAGACAAACCATCCTGTCATGTCTCATAAAATAAGCACACAATGGCATGCAACAAGATATTATAGAGAGGAGCACACTAATAGTTTGCAATGGTGGATAGCATTAGGCTTTCATGTTGCCATGGTTGGTAGTATGAGTAGTTAAGGCTTGGAGGGGCATGGTTTAGTTGACGAGATATCAAAGTATTAGATAAGGTTTTAAGAAACAAGCTTCTAAGAGCTTCATAACTAGGGTTTAGAATATTAGGATTAAGGCCAAAGAGTTTGTTCTAGGGAGGCACAGGCTTAGGATTTTCAAAAGGTAGGCCTATAGTATGACATAAGAATAACAAAATCAAAATGGGATTATTTTAGAGAGAAGCACGCTAAAAGTTTGCAACATTGGATAGCATTAGGACCTAAGATTGGCCACTATAGGTAGCATGGGCACTTAAGGCTTTAGACACCACAATGACTTGCAAATGGATTAAAGTTTGCCATTGTGGATACATGAATGCTTAAGACCTCGAAGGACATAGTGGATTCAAAACTCTCATACAACATTGAGTGACCAGAAAAGGCATCAAACAAGCCACCCTATCATGTCTTACAAAAGAAGCTTCTATTTTTTGTGAAATGTTATGATGAACAACTAAAGTAGAAGAATTCTTTGCTTGCCTGCAAGTCATGGTGGGTAGCATGAGCACTACCCTATCATGTCTCACAAAGGGGTGCCTCAATCACTAGTTTCTTACTTGAGGGTGCTCATAGGTAGATCTTGCAAGTCATTCTCCTTAGTTTGATGGTCAATAGGTGGCTCACCTTCCTTCTTTGAGGCTGTAAGCCTAGATAAGAGTTTACAACTTGATTTTTTGACATGATAAAGTCCCTTGGTGAGTGAGGGGCTTAGTTTTGAGTGCAACGTATGGGCTTTAAAATTAATTCAGAGTCCCATCATGAAAAAAGTAAAAGTATAAGTACTAGAAGATACTTGTCAGCTTGTGAGGGCTAGGTAGGTTTCCAGGTTCGAGTGATGAGGTCCCTTGTTGATGCATTGCCCTCTTGGGATGAAACCTAGCGGTGGGATATCAAGCAAATAAAAAATGAGAAATAAAATGCAAGGTTCTAATAGGTTATTGGGTATGAGTGGTGATGCCTTGATCTCCTTAGGGCATTATAGAAAAGAAATGGTCAACGAACCACCTCCACTAATAAATACAAGTGACTATATCGCTTGATGGACTGGAAAAATTAAAGGGTATAATAGTCTTACTATCTTTTGCACTAGGGGTTTCTAAGTGGCAGGGTGTTGGCCTGGGACCATTTCTTGTGCTCATGAGTCTTATGAGAGGGTGGGTTCTTCCCTAAGTGTATGTCCAACTAGGCTAGATATCCTTGGGTCACGTCATGATCATTTGATAGTAAAGATAGTTATTCGGTATGATTGCCTTAGGGGAACCCTCATTTCTTAGTTCTAGTCTTGGATTTTGAATCTATATTGTGGGGATGAGTGTTTCATTTTCTATTTGATTTATAGCCCTATTCCTTCTGTCAGTATACTTTACGTAGCATTTTCTTTTGGCATATTTTGATTATAGATTTGATAGGTTGGGTCACCCTATCTTGTGATTGCCAATGAGAGTAGAGTTTAAAGGCACATTTTGTAGGATTTTAGCATTTCAAGCAGATTTGTAAGCCATTTGAAGGGAAAATTGAAGATTTAAGGCTCAAATGTAACTTGTTTTGCAAGTGACTAAGGCACAAGATATAATGGGACATTTT
The DNA here is from genome assembly GCF_053477565.2 of Lygodium microphyllum. Classification (NCBI taxonomy): domain Eukaryota; kingdom Viridiplantae; phylum Streptophyta; class Polypodiopsida; order Schizaeales; family Lygodiaceae; genus Lygodium; species Lygodium microphyllum. The sequence continues at coordinate 156,346,073 of NC_141135.1, read as the reverse complement.
AAAGCTAAAGACAAAGCAAGCATAAAGTTTACATTAGGAGAAGTCTTGGGTAGTCCAATCATCAATTTTGAGTCAAAGCCTATTTTTTAGATCAAAGATGATGCTAAAATAACCTTCATTTATGGGAAAAGCAATGGGATAGCCTATAGGACATTTAAATTCCCAATTTTGGCCAAAATTGAAAAGGAATAGGACTAAAGGAGTACCTAAAAAGAGGAAGAATGGCATGAAGAAGAAGAGGAATAGCAAGATAAATAACATGAAAGAGAAAAAGAGAGAGATCATATTTCACTTCTTCTCCTCCAATACTATACAAATCAAGCATGTGAATATAGAAATGTAGTCAACTTGTCACCCTCTATGCAATGATACCACTGTTATGGGTTGTTTTTTAGTATTTTCAAATCTAAAATTTCAATCATTCTCTCTCCAAAAATGCAATATTTCTCTCTCATCCATAGCCATTAACATATATTCTTATGAGAGAAGGGGAATGGGAGTGTGAGTGGGAGAGGTGAAGACTATGTGGCAAAGAGGCATCACAACATGGTGCTAGAGCACATGGGAGCATGTCCAAGAGAGTTTGTGGCTTTAAGGATCGTCATTAACATTGGATCTTGCACAATGCAACATAGCATTATGGTTTCATAGTGGTTTGCAAGTAAGTATGAGTAATTTAATGGCAAATGATATTGAAATGAAAAATGTTTTAGAAGGAGATAAATGAAGAAAAACAATGAATTGTTAGCACCTTGGATTTTATCTTTGTTATTTTTTTGACTTTTTGTACAATAAATATCACAACATGGTGCTAGAGCACGTGGGAGCATGTCCAAGAGAGTTTGTGGCTTTAAGGATCGTCATTAACATTGGATCTTGCACAACGCAAGATAGCATTATGCTTTCATAGTGGTTTGCAAGTAAGTATGAGTAATTTAATGGCAAATGATATTGAAATGAAAAATGTTTTAGAAGGAGATAAATGAAGAAAAACAATGAATTGTTAGCACCTTGGATTTTATCTTTGTTATTTTTTTGACTTTTTGTACAATAAATATCACAACATGGTGCTAGAGCACGTGGGAGCATGTCCAAGAGAGTTTGTGGCTTTAAGGATCGTCATTAACATTGGATCTTGCACAACGCAAGATAGCATTATGCTTTCATAGTGGTTTGCAAGTAAGTATGAGTAATTTAATGGCAAATGATATTGAAATGAAAAATGTTTTAGAAGGAGATAAATGAAGAAAAACAATGAATTGTTAGCACCTTGGATTTTATCTTTGTTATTTTTTTGACTTTTTGTACAATAAATAGGTAAAAATAGTAAAAATAAAGGACAAAGATAAAAATACTCCAAGGTAGCTTGCTAGCCTAAAAATACTCTATCCTAAAAATACTAGTATGTAGGATAAAAATACCAACATGTATTTGTGTGAAGTTAGCTTGCTAGCCTACATACTAGTTTGTCATGGCCGTATGGCTATGGGGGTTGGGTGTTTGAGATCCAGGGTATGCTTCATGTGAGAGAGCCATTGTCGAGCCCATTTTAGGTCCCAATATAATTTCAATCTTAAAAAATCCATTTAAAAACATGTGGATATTCCATCTTTTAATGTAACAGGTTAAACATTTTTCAATTTCACTTGTAGTAAATAACATTTAAATGTGCAAATATGTCAAGAATTTACATTTCATTGATGAAATTACTTATTTAACATTTCTTGAGCATTGATTAACTTGTTTTGAAATGTACCTTGTTTATTGACTTGCATTGTGTAATGGGGACATTATAACAAGAGTGTTTTAACTTGTGCATATGAATGAGTGCATTTAACAATAATATACATAAGTCTAAATTCTTTGTGTGTATGCCCTAGTGGTATGGTGCTTAGTTTTGAGGGACACGAGTGCTATGTTTGAGGTGTGAACAAGTGCTTAAACTCATTAAGAAGTGAGCTAACACATTATGTTCATGAGTGCATGTGAAAGTATGTGCACTAGTGTATGTGCATTGAAGTGAACAAATCATGATTACCATATGTTGTATGCATGAGTGCATAATAGAAGTATACAAACGTGTGATTCATCGAATGTGCACTAGTGCAATAATTACCATGTGCTCGAGTGCATCAATATGTGCATGAGTGAGATGAAACAAACATATGGATGAATCAATTGGAAGCTATGGGAAAAGGTTGATGAATAAGAATACTCATGTGCACAACTACAAGTTATTGTGTGCTTGTGTATGAGTCAAAACTAGCATGTGTGTACGATTAGCATGGGTAGCATGTGCACAAACAAAGATCAATGGCCTAAACCAAGTCGAGGCCACTTGAGCACATGAGATGAATTAGTACCAAAATGGAGTGATCATGAGCCTATGCAGTCAAGAGCACATGATGGGGTGGCATGATGCAAAATCCCTCAAAGTATGTAGCTCAAGGCCAAGGATGGTTGGTCCATCTAGCTCAATAAAACCCTAATTATCCTAATCATCACAATCTAACATATAACTAGCCTTACCAAAATGACTATGCCACCTATTGAAACCTTACTAAGATGCCTACAAATGCTACCAATATTTAGGCTGATGTAGAGTTAAACATAAAATTGCATCTAATGCTTTCAACAATGATTCAACATGTATGGAAACCATTAAGCAATTACTACAAGGAGAATCACAAAAATAGCATACATGATTGATGAAGATGATGATGAGGTTGAGCAGAGATGGTAAGACTTTGCAATTGTAGCATGATGGAGGTCACAATATTGATTATCAACATTTGGCCATTATGACAATCCTCCTTCTTGCCACAAAAACAATTGTTTTGTTGCTTCAATGTTTGTTATTCTACTTATCACAAGAACTTAGAAAAAACAACAAAAGTTGTAAGGATGAGTTGCTTTTTCTTTCTCTTTATCTTTTCAACCAATATAGTAAACTCATAATTTTGTGCATTTATTTAGGAGGCCTTATGTATGTGGGTTTTTTTTAAATTCTTTTTGTGTTTTTTAAGTTTCCTCTTGTGTTTTTTGTACTTTTTTTGTTTCTTCTAATCTAATATTGTGATTTTAAAAAATATTCAAAACTATTTATTTTCACTTCCACAAATTAAATCCCTCCTAAGATATGTTCATGCACATTTTAGATCATGCATGCTATGGATACCGAGTGATCAATTCTTTCATTAATCCAATCCATAATCTAATGTTAAGCCTTTTAGTCTACCATATTAAGATAGGAATGTGAGGACCTTAGTGATTGGACCATTCTTTGTCTTAGTACGAAACCCAAAATATTGGGTAAGTGCACAATGGTTGGGACATTTGGTGGAATTCCATTATTTTAGAAACTATAACTCACATTGTTCAATTACTCTGAATTTATCATATTAGCAATCCAAACTCTGAGAAACCATGCATCCTTCTCTCTAACCCTAGAAAATGAGAATGTAAGACTAGCTTCGAAGTGTAGTAAACTCATTGACTTATCTCCCCATATTATAGTCTAATAGCTTGAAGGCTCCATGATGGTTCCACAATCCTAAGCACTACAATCCAAAGCCTTTGCTTTTTCATGTCTACAACACTAAGTATACCCACTCTAAGAGAAGAAAAAAGAGAAGGAAAAAGAGAAGAAGAAGATGGAGAAGAGCTTCATCTCCTCAAATTCTTCACTCTCTCATAATCTCATAATTGCACACAAAATGTCAAAATCACAACTCTTACTAAGAATGAAAAGAAGAAGAAAATTAAGAAAATAGTGAAGAACTCTAGTATCCCTAGTCTTTTACTCAAATACAAACACTTATTTTCTTCCCCCCTCATTGTTAACAACGGTGATACGAGATGATAGAATAGAAGAAGATAATGATTGCTCAAAATTTGCAATGGTACAACTTCAGTAGCATGGATGTATCAACATGGAAGATTACAACTAACATCTCCTACCCTTATATATACCAATAATAGGGTTAGGGTTAGGTCCTTTGTGAAGGTTTACACTTCACTTTTGAATTTTTAGGGTTTCCACCACTTTTTGGGCACCTTGTCCACTTTGTGGGATCTCAATTGATCCTCTTCTATCCAGAAAGCAATTGGAGATGCCTCAAATATAGTTGAAAGAAATATTAAAATGTGCACATGTATGAGCTAGCTCTCATGAAATAATATTGTAATGAATATGATGTATCCATGAAGTAATACAAATACCCAAAATAATGCCTTGAATCTCCAAAATCTAACACTTTGACTTTGAATTTTCCTTTTACATTTACTATTAATACTAACATGGCTCAAGTCCATCTAATTGAGATTGACACTTTCCTACCATTGGGAAGTCTCAAGCCCTACCCATTTGGTGCACCTAGAATCAATCATATCCATACTCAAGATAGTGTACCACTACAACAATGTACCCACCTCTTGACTTACCAATCAAGATTGCTTGATCTTGAGCTTGCTTATACCTAGACAAATGCTATACATAAGCTTGCATAAGACTAACTTAAGACACTTAGACTTGAGCTTACTTAGGCTAGCCAAAGAGTGCTTCAAGATTACTAGTCCTCAATTAGGCAAGCTTACTTACACAACCACTTACCCTAAAAAGCTTCCCATGACTATTTACTATCTATATATTGTTTTATAGCAATCCATGAATCTTATAAATTTTACTATTTTCATGATTATTTGAACAATAGTGCATTGTTGTTGTTTACTTAAGTTTACCCACTAATAAGTATGCTTACCTCAAGATCTTTCCCACTTAGGCCTTTTTACTATTTAGAAGTTCCAAGTCTATCCCATCTCATCTATTTGAGGCAAGCCTAGACCATGTTTGCATTAATACGAATAAAATATTCATAGAATACAAAAATATAGGACTATTAAATAATGACCCCCAAGGATATGGGATATAACATAAAGATACATCAACAAATACAATTACCATATTAGATTAAGAGAATGATTAGTGAAAGAAAAGTTTTACATGAAAAAACATTTCATACAAAACAATCTACAACAAAATATTTCTTACAAAAAATTCTTTCATATGAAATTTTTTTAAATCAATATTTGTTCATAAAAAAGAAAATTTCCCTACAAAAATGGGGGCTATATCATACTTCCATTTCTATTGATCACTCTCTATAATTAAGGGATTGTAATGCAAAGATTAAAAAATTAAACAAATAAGTTACAATGTGCTATTTCAATATAAAATTTAGCCCAAATATCTCTTATGGGGTTAAATTTAAGAAATTAATATGATTAACTGAAATTTTTAAATCTTACATTAACAAGTCATTTAATGGAATGAATGAATAATTAAAAATGTTAAAATATAAATAAATATTAAATAGAAAATAAGCTCTAGCTGTAACGTGTCCACCTGTCATCTTGTAGGACACGTCTTAGCACCCCATCAGGAAGAGAGTCCAGGAATCGCCGCTTGGCACTCCCACGAAATGTCACTGGGTTTGCAATCTAGGTCTTCCCGAGTCTGCCACGAAGCAGAAGCATTCCGGCCATTCCCACTTAGGATCAACCTGAATCAGGGTTTCCCTAGTGGTCAAGTTTCTCAGAGGTAACTAGCGTCGAGCCCAGACGAACTACTTTACGCAGAAACGTCAGGGTCGAAGTGGATTTATACTGCACTTGGTTCAAGGAGAATGGGAAACGAGAGGGATGCAAAGCTCAACCTCTCTGCCCATAAGGCAAAGTCCCATTCTATTCCCCTAAAATAGTATAAATCGAGACTCTAACTTCTTAGATTCAAGGTCATCGTTTACCTTGTTGTCAACTTCTTTGAGAAAAGTTCCCAGCCAACCAGGACCACCCTTCCATAGGACAGACCCATGGTCACATCCATCGCACTTTCCTCAAGGTTGCTTTAGTTATCTAATTACCTACCACATTTAGTTTGACATGCAAAAACAGCTTCCTTAATTAGCCAATTAATCACTGGTTCCTTCACGTAACTTAGGCCGCACTAACATAGAAAAACAATGTCAAACAAGTTCCTTTTCAACATTTGATCTTTATTTATCAGTCTTTGGAATACATCATATAATCCAGCTTGAAGGCTATTCCATAATCCGCCTGAAGGCAATTCCATAATCCGCTCGAAGGCAATTCCAGCAATCCTCAGGGATCGCTATTCCAAGTTTTCACCCGTAGACTAGTATGCGGGCCTCAAGATCCAATCTCAAGTCACATCGACCTCTTGTGTAGGACCCAGAGGCAAGGGATTTACGGCCAGATCCTGGTGCACAGATCGGACGCCGTATGCGCGTGTAGTGAGCGCCAAAAGGTCCCCAAGAACAAAAGAACTCTACTTTTTACACAAAAACCAATGAATAAAGCTTGCACGACATGAATAAGAGACCAATTGGGTGCAATCTCCCCCCATGCCTTGTGTAAGCACTCCACAAAGCATGTATTTAATATATTATTCATCTTCAAGCTCAAATAATAGTTCAATTTACAAAATAGCATGCTTTAGCTTTTGAGTTTGCTTTTGTGCCAATAAAGAATTAAAGCTAATGGGCGCCCAAGAAGTCAGGTGGTAACCAAATACAATGTACAATACAAGTATTTAAATCGTACGCCCATGCGCATATAAAAATAATAAATAAATATCAAGCGTGACAAAATATGGGCGCCATGCCTAAGATACGCGCCCATAAAAAATTGATGATAATTTGAATACACGCTATCCTCCAATGCTTCCCACTGCGACCTCTACTTGCTCTACACATCAACTGAAGCATTCACAATTGTTAGAAAAATAATACGATTAAACCCACAAAAGTGAATACCTAGTAGTCTTCAACTACAAAAATAAATTGGTTAGAAATCAATCCTAACCTTAATTTATTACGAGTGCGCACTCTAAACTCATAAATGTTTATTAATTTAAATATGTATTTTGCGGAATCACCCGCTATGGAATCACCCATGTACACATAAAATTAACAAAATGCCCAAAAAGGATAGGCGTCCCCATCGACTTTTCGCACAAAGAATCCACTTTGTGTATGAGCCCCGGTAATAATAAAATTTTATGAAATCCACTGCAAAACCTCACGGAATCCACCGTGGAATATGCCTCCTGGCATCAGATCCCCCCTGGCACCCAAGCATCCTCCTGCTCCAAGTAGTACCCACGGAGAGACCTCTCGCGGCAGGTTCGGTCCACGTACCCGGCGCGGCTATCAACCCCCTTGGATAGGGTTAGGCAGATAGTTGGGGGTAACTGATGCTGCCTCTCCCTCCAGGCCTTCAACCTGAAGCATTAATTATTTTTCCAACATTAATCCCTTGAGCAAAGAAGTACAAACAGTGCTCCTAAGTGTACAAACACAATCAATCCAGTGGTCGTTTGTTTGGCCAACTGCTAAGGTGTGAATCCTTCTCTCCGAATGCATCCAGCATTCGATCCGGGGTTAATTTTGAATTGGCAAGATCCCCAAGGGGTTTTTGTTGTTTGTTTACTCTTTTATCCTTGGGTTAGGGTTTATACCCTATTTACCCAAATTAACAAATACCTTAGGTTTCCTTACATTAAGGTCAATAATTCCTGGTGGACAACCTCGTTGTCCTATCTTGATTGGTCAATTTCTTGCTAGACAATCCACAACTTCCCTAACTTGGCAAATCAGCCTCAAGGAAGGGTGATGTAGCAGGATGACTACTTATCCTCAAGATAATTTGACCTGTACTTAGGACTTGCCAACCTTGTTCCAAGGAGTGGCAATTCTACTTTGTGATTTAAACACAAAACCATGCAACGTTGCAACTTGCTGCATAGGGGTCGCATGTGACTTGCGGGATTAGTTCTCTCATCAAATGGTATTCCTTGGTCGAGAATACCTTTGGTCAAGATGTAGGGTTTGGGAGTCCTCTTGACCCAACCCAACCCTAACCATACTAGGCCGACAATGTTTGGCCCTAAGGTTTCTAAATTCAAATAGAGGACTAGTATTGGCCAATTGATCCTTAGGGTGAGGACCCTAGATCGTTCTTGCATGAGTGTTTAGCTAACCCTAACATTCTATGAATGTGGGTAGGATCTCTTGGGATTGGAAGACTTGACTTGGTATCCCAAGTGCGATACTAGGCAAAATTTTTATCGTAACTGAACCCTACCTAGCACTTTGGGGTTTTCATCATACTAACTATTTATGCTTTTATGAATCCGGTGTGGGTTATGCCATTACAAGCGATTTACCTAAATCGATCTAATTGTCTTGCGACAAGAGGTGATCTTTCCTTAGAAGAGATGCAAATGCTTTTCCTAAGAGATGTAAATAAATTCAAAATACAACATTCCATGCAAATATGCGATTCATAGACTTTCTCCTTCTATGCAACTATAAGCTTTACAATGACCATTTCTTTTTCCTTGTGTAAGCTATAATGATTGACAATTTAGGGCTACTCGTATAAACCCTACGTTGATTTACATCAAGAACTATACCTATAAACCCTTTGTCTAATGCATTGAATTCAAGCTTTAATATGAAATGCATCCTTTCTAAATACAAACTTCAATAAAAGAACTTCATGCATGAGGGAATACCATGAGTCTGACGTTTAATTAATCCTTCCTTCAGCACTTAACTAACTTAAAATGCAAGCATCCTCACATGCAACTGGCAAAGTTCATAGTTTCCTTTCCATGCATTTGCGATTCTTTGGACAACGTTCAATGGGCATCCACGATGATTTTATACGTGAAACACGGCTAGGAAATTATTACCTAAATGCATTATGCACTGTTCTTTTTCACGAGGCAATCAGGGATGCATTTAGACAACTCCACCTTTTAACTCATGCAATATGCGTTTAGGATTGCAAGTTGGAAGTGCAAGAAATTTCAAATGCACATCATGCAACTAAATCTTGAAAAACTGGGCGATCAATTAAAATTTCCAAGTGTAATTAAACTTGCTTACGAGAATTGGACATGCCTAGTGCATTCTTTTCATGCGGAATCAATTTTTTAAGAACTTGGGCATTGGGGTTCGAGGTGATAACCACACGCGAACTCGGAGTGGAAGCTCTTGCGTGTACACCTCGCGTCTTTTGTTTGGGGGCCATTTGACGCAGTAATTTTGTTCCAGCAATTCTCCTTGCCCTTGTTCTCGATCACTGCCTATTAGGCTGATAATTCTCTCCTATGCAGAAACTGGGGCCTTTCAATTACGGTTTTGAAAACCAGAAAGCATGGGGTGACCAAGGATTATGGAAAGCTTCAATAGAAGCTTCCAAGGAAGCTTCCAAGCTTCTGTGTCAGGCTGAAGTCATGGAGAGAGAGTGATGATGAATAGGAGAGGGTGATGACGCTGATGACAGTGATGATGATTATGACGAAGATGGAGATGGGGACCGCAGGGGCCGTAGCCTGGCGGCAGCAATATGGCATTGTGAAGGAGCACGGCGTCCTCCTCAGGCGGTAGCAGTCCGTCTCTCTCTCTTTCTCTCCCCTCCCTCAAGCTTGGGGAGGGGATGGTCTTATAGGTGGAAGGGCGAGGGATAGCCATACACATGGCTAATTGCATGCTTTCTCCTCCCCCTGTGCTCTCCCACTCCACACCACTCCTCTCACACTCCCTTTCCCCCCGCCATGCAATGGCTGAAGGGGAGGGGTTAATAGTAAAAAAAATTGCACTAAATTATCCATTATCCTTTTGCCTTTCCCGTGAAGGGTGTTCCCGTGTGGGCTTGTGGGTTTTTAGCCTCGGCCTCTTTTGCACAACGCAGGCTAGATTTTGATGATGCACGTGGAGTAAGTGCTTAGCCAAGGTCTTTTTGTCACGGGGAGGTCACTTGAAATTGCTCACTACGCGACATGAGTGGGGTCTAAAATTATTAATATTTTGTGCAAAAATATTACACTAGGTTAATAATTCAATAACTTAAATTAACATTTTATTAACTAAATTAAAGTTATTGTTAAGTAAAATAAGAATTAAGTAAAATAGATTTAAAAATTAAAAATTTATTTCTTATTTGAAGTAAATAATTTTGATATACATTTAAATTTAACAAAAATTGTGAGTAGACTAATATAGAGACTGTTAACTTTTCCTTAACCAATGTGCCCTTGACTTTGAATAGCATTGTAATGTCAAGGAGAGGATTGGAGAGAGAGAAAGAGGAGAGAGAAGACTACAGAAGAGATAGAAGGAGTGCAAAAGGGAGAGAAAAAGAGTGACAAGGAGAGGGAAAGACTAGAAAATGAGAGAGAAAGACTGAAAAAGAAGAGAAGCCATAGAAGTTGTGAGCAAGGTGATGAGAAAAGAGACAGTAATGTATTTATGTTTTCAAAAGATGTGAAAAATTACATGTTTCTCCCTTTTATACCTATGTCAAAGTGACATGGTATTACTATTATTTCCACACTAGACATCTCTTCTATCCAGCTCTTTATAATCCATCCTGTCCCAAACGTTTTTGCCTTTAAAAACAAACTTTAAAAAGTTGGAAAGGATGGATGAAATAGAGTATTGCTTTGTTTTCAACTATACAAGTAGGGAATTGAATGAAAGATTGAAGACATATGGATTGAAATGAAGAAATGAAAGTAAGTCTCAGCTATATACATGATTAGGAGTGCTTTAAAAGTATTTGGAGCCTTAAAGTCTTCAAGAAATGGGCTCAAAATTAAGAAGAGAGCTTGTTGTAAGAAGAGACTTGTTGGGACCAAAAATGGGCCTGACACTAGCTATCTAGCACTAGTCGGACCTCTAAGACACAGAAGACACCCCACACGGCCTCGCGGCCAAGAGTGTCTAAGGGACACACTATACTAAACTCTAATATCGATCTTGCATCTGTAATAGGACACAGTCCAACGTTTTCCCTCCCCTACTCCTCAAAGGGAGATTCCATACACATTGGTATAATATACCATGTATCACATGCATAGGAGGCAACCTCTCGGTTGAAACACCGCGGCCCCACTGCAGCTCTCCTACATCTCGTAGATTAGGCCCTTGATGTACTGCTCTAACATAGAGAACAAACGTACAAGCTCCACTCTTTTTTATATTGAACGATCCATGAATTGATATTTCCTCACTAGACTTACCCCAAAGAACCACTCATCTATCCTACAGCCTAGGAATCCTCACACACTCCACATTGGTCATTTATTTAGACAATCAAGTGCTATGCATCTAGGTTTTCATACCATGTGGCATGCAAAATGCAGAAGTGTATGAACATTGTGCGAAACCATTTTATGATTAGAAATCATCCATGTGGTGTGCAAAACAATCCTTGAATAATTTTCGATCTACTCGTTGTTGCTGTGTTGCCAGAGACTAGCATCGAGTTTCCTCGTGCTACTAGTCTCTTTAAACTTAAATGATTATCAGCCTATATCCTATGCATAAACTAAATAAATCAGACTTTTATGTATTTCCAACAACTAAACACACTCACAAATGCTCTCTCCCCCCTACTGTTTAGGTTTTTGCAATGTTGCATAGGTGTAGGGTTTATTTTTATATCTTTTCATACAGAAAGTAATAAAAACCGCACTAAAACATACAAACAAGGATGAGTTGAGGCTTAATCCTCATGTCTCAACCTTGTCACACATCCACAAACATGGATCCTATTTTTTCTTTTTTATTTATCATGAAAAACCTAAATTTCTCCATTTTTCTCTATTTATTTCTTAAAAAATTATGAAAAATTAGGATTGTGAGCTCTCATTGATCAAAAGTACTCAGTCCCATTTTTATATTCATTCTTATTTCACGAGAACTCAAAACACTCACTAAAATCCCCAATTTTCATGATTTCTTCAGAAACCGCACTTTGCAGGTTTTACGTGTTTTAAGAAAAAATTACTATATCATTAAAATTTTTGGTTTTTCCTTTCATTTAAGAGATAATTCAGCGTATGCAACCAAGATCAATCATCATTAGTCATTTCCTTCAATTATCTTTCATCAAACAAAGAAAAAAAACACTCACTCATAGAAATCGGCGTGTTCAAGGCGTGTATCCCGAGATTGAGAGGCCGCTGATGCTTCCCTCTTGCCATTGAGGTGCTCTCTAGCCTGGATCTATGTCCTCTACCGCTCCATCAGCATTTTTTTCTTCAAAATCATCATCAATCCCTCCACCCCCTTCTCTCTTTCATTAATGCATATGAACAACCCACAAGAGGAGAGAGGAGAGAGAAATATTGAAAAAATAAAAATTTTAAATCCTCCATTAAAATGGGCGAGCTTATAGCCATCTCTTTCCCCTCTTTGTCCTGATCGAGAATCTCTCTCTCTCTCTCTCTCTCTCTCTCTCTCTCTCTCTCTCTCTCTCTCTCTGTGAGTGTGTATTGGAGAGACATCGATCAGATTTTGAGAGGGCATTGACATTTCCCTCTCTATTCGATAGTTTTTGCATTAATTTGAGGCTTCTTATTAAGCCTAATGTCTAAAACATTAAAATAACTGGATCAACCTTTTGTGTTCACATTGTCCCGCAAGTGGATATTTCGGTTTTGAGAGGGCAAACGTACTCCGATTCACGATCCAAATAGACGACTGGCTTTGTGATGTCAAAATCTAACAAGTTGGGCCCCGTTGCGCACTTTTTGGCTCCCGAATCTAGTAGCTGCTTTATAATGCCAAACCTTGCAGGGATTGAATGGGGGGTCAAATGACCTCTAATCGACAAATTGAGACTTGCATTGGGTTCTTGACATCAAAATGCATCTAGGAAAACTCTACCTCAACTATCCGCCATCGTTTGAATTTTCATAAAAATTTTCCCTTCAATGCCTCTCGGCTCCAAAAACGGCCTCAAATGCTTCAAGCCCGTCGGCTCCTAAAATCTAGCTCTCAAGACCCTGCTAAACCAAATCTCCCATAACTTTTGGTAAAAGTGTCCAAACGAAATGTGCCACATGTCAAAATGTAGCTCTTGAAGAGTACATTGATCTTATGTAGGTAACATAATTTTGAAAATTGGGCAGAATAAAAACTATTATGAAACAGTCTATTATCAAGACCCTATTTGCACCATAACTAGCTCCATAATCATTATGCTTCAGCCCCATCAATGTCTCATAGGTAAGGAAACACATCTGGTATAGAATCAGGCCTCCAAGAAGCTTCTTTATATGACAAACCTCTCCATTTAATCAAATATTCAATGATAGAGTGAGAGTGAAGCTTGTTCTCACATTGATCTATGATAGTCTCAGGAATATATTGAATAAGACCTTCCTCATCAATAGGTGGTAGCTCATAAACTATATCAACAGGAGCACCATAGAAAGGCTTGAGCTAACTAACATGTATAACATTATGAATCTTAGTGGAAGAGGGTTGTTCCAATCTATATGCCAAGTCTCCAGTGCACTTCAAGGCACTTCAAGATTCTGTAGGGTCCATTAAACCTGTGAGAAAGCTTATTACTGGATCCATCATTCAAGGTAGAATAATGAGACTTGGATGCCTTCAACAAAACTAACTCTTCTTCTTGCCAACTGTAAGGATCGTCTCTTCTCATATGCATACATCTTTATCTGAACTTGAGCTTTCTTAACATTCATCTTACACTACTGAAGAAGGGTTTGGATTCTTTCAAATTCTTCTTTCCCATGAGGATTGATTTTCTCATTGAAAATGACTGTGGGTAAGGGCACCTTATAACCATACATAGCCTCAAAGGGTGAATCTCCAAAGCTAGTATGAGTGGATTTATAGTAGGCAAACTCAGCCAAGTGCAACCAAGAATCCTATGAATTCAGTACACCATGACAGAAATGGTGAAGATAAGTCTCCAACCACTTGTTTACGCTTTCTATCTATCCATCAGTTTGTGGATGACATGTTATAGAAGGAGCCAATTTATTGCCCATGGATGTGAATACCACCTGCCAAGAGTTACTCATGCACTTTGAATCTATGTCATAAATAATCACTTACAATAATCCATGTAATCTAAAAATATGCTCCGTAAACTGACTAGCCACTTGCGAATGAGTAAACTGGGTCTTGGTTGGAATGAAATGGGATGCCTTGTTGAGTCTTTCCATGACCACATATATACTATTCCATTCAATTTTGGCACTAGGCAAGCCAATAATGATGTCCATGGTAATGTGCATCCATTCGCCTATAGGAATAGGTAATGGCTGCAACAAACCACCTAGCTTATGGGTATTTTCCTTCTCTGTTGACAAGGAATGTACTTCATGACAAAATCTTTGACATATTTCCATAGTCCCTTCCAATAAAAACTTTTATTGATCTTATCATAGGTTTAAGAAAGACTAAGGTGTCCAGTGTAAAAGAAGAAGTAGAGGGAATAACAATCTTGCCATTTAACCTGATTAGTCCATTTTTAAGCTGACAATGGGGAGTATCCTCCATCAAACCTTGATGTGATTTATGAAAAACATGTCCAAGCTCTTCTTTCATAGGTTAGGCTTCCTGTAATTCTTCAATCGAGTCATCACTATGTAGCTCAATCATAGTTGAAACTTTACATCCCCACATATGATAAAGAGAATTGGCCACTACATTGTATTTTCCCCTCATATGAGTGATGCTAAAATCATAATTTGGCAACATAGCTACTCACCTATGCCACTTAGGAGTAAGGTTGGATTGAGTGAGAAAAAACTTTAGGACCCTATGATCACTTTGGGCTGCCATACAAATAATGGTGTCCTTTCTTTATTGCATGTAAGATAGCCAATATCTCTTGGTCATAGACATTCATAGTCATTTTGGTATCTATAAGCTTGCAAATTTCAAAGGCAATCATTCCATGCTCCTATAACAAAACAACCCCTATGCCTCAACCACTAGCATCACACTATATTGTAAACTCCTTCAAAAAATCTGGGCATACTAGAATAGGAGAAAAAGAAAGGAGTTCCTTTAATTGGTTGAAGCTATTATCTGCAACTATATCCCAAAGGAAAGTTTTCTTCTTCAATCTGTCAGTTAAAGGCTGCAACAGTCACATAATGCTTAATGAATCAGTGATAAAATGAGAATGGACCAAGAAACCCTCTAAGTGAAGTAGTGTGAGTAGGTGTTGGGCAATCTTAAGCACACTACACCTTCTTGGGGTCAACCTCGATCCCTTTTTCACTGACAATATGTCCCAATTACTCCATCTCAGTTTGCATAAAATGGCATTTCTTCTCCTTAGCAAAGAGTCTATGATGCCTCAAAACATCAAAAGCCTTTCTCATGTGTGATAAATTATCATGAAGAATCCTACTCTAAATCAAAATATCATCAAAGAAGACTAGGAAAAAATAAAAGAGGAAAGGATGCAAAATCTTATTCATCAGACTTTGGAAGGTAGCTAGAGCATTAGTAAGCCCAAATGACATCACTAGAAAATAGTATAGCTATCGATCATGTTGAGAATAGCAAATGATGATTTCCCATAGAGGCTAGATGTATTCCCTGAAGAGGCTAGAAGATAGAAAAATGATGTATGCTCTAGGAAGAGGGTTCAGAATCCCATATGCACAGTGAGGAGAGTGGTACTATTCAAAAGGCTATAAAGGCATGTACTTGACACTCATTTCAATGTAATGGTACTATCAATTGAATCCCTCAAGATTGTGTTTACGAGTCCAAGCTAATCTATCTTGGAACCTAATTCACTTGAGTTACAATTCCTTATTATGATAATGTATCGTGTGTTTGACTTGCGTCCACCATAGCCGATCTAGTTCTAGGTCCGTGTTTCTCAACATGTTATTAGAGCCATGGCTGAGCTAGATAGCTAGTGGACGCATCTCACTTCTTCCTTGCATACTTTAAATCCTTCCTATTTCGATTTTTCTCCTTGTACATGCCATCAAACTCCTATTTCCATGTCAATTTATTTTCCACACATCCATTGTCTTGTACCGGGTGAAGGATCTCAAGGAAGGAGGTGCTACTCAAGAAACTTGGTTCCAGGTTCACATTGGAGGTGCTAAGTAAGGGGGAAGCTTATTGACAAGCTAAGGGCCTGCTTGTGAAAGAAGTTGGGGGATAGCTTAGTCCAGCAAGTAGAGGAAAAAGACAAGCAATCTTCACCTCTCAAAGGCCAAAGGAAAAGATTGATCAGATCGATCACTTCTCAAAGAGGATAGGCTGGTAGTTGTTGCTTCGAGGTCTTCTGATCATAATAATCACTCAAAACTTATAGAATTCAAGGTACTTAGAAGGCCTGCTCAGAACCAGGAAGCTGCTCGTAAAAGCCGTCTGAGTCAAGCCTATGTCCAACAAGTAGATTCAAGCTGAATGAAGCTAAATCAGATTGAAGAAGAGCTTGATCGGGCTAGATAACATGGAGTTTATGTTGGTGGATATGCATGTGGAGATGTGTGGGGATCTGTGAATTCAAGGGGCTGTTGCATTCAATATGGATTATGCAAGGTGGATATAAGATCATAACAGACTTTTTGTTTTTACGATATTTCGGTTTGACGTCCGAATTGGGAGTTATTAATATTTCTTTATTTTTGTGTTTTTACGCGCCCGTCCCGGGCGTGAACGCGCCTGTTTTCGATTTTGCGCGTCTTGACGCGCCCCGGTCGCATCCGCGTGCCTCGTCCCCGCATCCGGGCGCCCTTTCAATCCCGTCACTGCAAATTTTTTTACCCCCGCCCCGCGCACGCGGGACGGGGGGGTAGGCCTCCTTTTTGGGGCCGCCCCCTACCCCACCCCTTGGGCACCCCCCCTATGACCTAACCACTAACCCTAACTCTAACCCTAACCTCTAACCCTACCCCTAACTCTACCCCGCCCACTAACCCCTACCCCTCACCCGTTTCCCTATCCCTCCTCCCCTCTCACGACCCCTCCCTACCCCAACCGTCTCCTTCCTCTTCTTCTCCCTCCCTGTCGTGCCCCTCCCATCCCTCTCCTCCATCTTCATCCTTGCCCCCCTCCCCTCCTCTTCTTCTCTTCTTCCCCCCTTCTCCCTTCATCAGCGCCGCTAGGCCTTCCGTTAGCCGCCAGCCCCCGTCCTCTGCAGTGCCCGCAGCCCCACCGTGCAGCGCCCCCCCTCGCCTCTGAGTGCTCTGTACCTGCCGTGGCCGCCTCGTCCTCGCTGCTCGCACACGCCGTCAGCCGCCTCTACGCACACGTCAATCGCCCTCCAGCCCACCACTTCGCCCGACGCCGCGTCCTCCAGCCCGCCCCTCTTCTAGTCGCCCGCCGTAGTGCCCCTCGAGCCCGCCCTTTGCTCGACGACGCCACCACTGCTGCCGCCTGTGGTCGCCGACGCCCCTGTGCCCCCGCCACCATCCTCTTGCAGCGCCTTCTTCGCCCGTTGACCTCCCGCCTCGACCGCCTCCCGCCTTCCCACCCCCATTCAAACACACTCCCCCCCCCCCCCCCCACCTCACACAAGTCACCCATTCACACCCCCAGAAAACACACTCCCCCCCACCCCCAACCTAGCCCCCATTCCCCCCACTAAGCATACCCCCATCTAAACCCCCCTTCCCCCCCCCACAAACACACTACCCCCTAACCCCCCCTTCCCCCCCACCTTTGCACAAACCCACCACTCCTACTCCCTCTAAGCCCCTCTTCCCCCCCTTCCCCCATTGCATCCCAAAACCCCACAACCCCCATCTCAGCCCCCCTTCCCCCCAATCACACATTCCCAACTCCTCCCCCCACCTAAGCCCCCCTCCCCCCCACAGGCACACCTGCAGACAACCCCCCCTCCTAGCCCCTGTTCCCTCGTAGATAACCCACCCATGCACTGTTCACACCAGCCGACCCTCCCCCCTCCATACGCCCCTTTCACACCCGCCGAAATCGCCGATTCCAGCAGCAACCTACAACCCCCATTTTCTGTCCATTCTCCCCTGCAAAGGGTGTATACGTACGTGGCTGATCGTGATTGCTCGTGTACGTGCCTGATCGTGACACGCAGCTGCCACGCAACTTATTTCTGGGTATTTTCCCAGATTTTTAATTCAAACACCCGAAACCTTTAAACCACTTTAAAAAAAAACAAAACCATAAAAACAAAAAAATAAAAATTACACACAAAACAACCTTTAAAATTTTGAAAAAATTCCAGAAAAATCTAGAAAATTTCCTATTATTTCTGCAACCCATGGCCATATTTTTCTAAACCTGTAAATTTCAGAAAAAAACATTTTTGACCATTTTAAAATTCCAAAATCTTTTAAAAATACCCAAAAATGTGAAAAAAATCACTAAAAATGCTAACAAATTCTAAATTAATTTTTGAAAAATTCCTAAC
The DNA here is from genome assembly GCF_053477565.2 of Lygodium microphyllum. NCBI lineage: Eukaryota > Viridiplantae > Streptophyta > Polypodiopsida > Schizaeales > Lygodiaceae > Lygodium > Lygodium microphyllum. The sequence continues at coordinate 156,327,794 of NC_141135.1, read as the reverse complement.
ACTTCCATTAACATTTTTATTTATTTTTGGCATATTTTTCTAAGCTGTCACAATATTTCATTTCACACCTAAATTCCTTAAAAATACAAAAAAAAACAAATGATAAAAACCTTTTTTCTTTCATCCAAACACGAACTAAACATCTAGAAAAAAAATCGAGATATTTTTGGATTGAGAAGAGCGCATTCTTTGCATTTACATACACCCACTACCAGGTATTTTTCCTTTTATTTGTTGTTTTTTCAGCTACCCCAAAACCCACGGTTAATATTAAAAAAAACAAACAAAAACAAACAAATAAACAAATAATAAAAAAACTGAACCCTAAACACCACCATGGCACGCGCATTCATGCTAAACACACCATTTTTTTAAATAAAAATAAACCCAACGTTCACTTCACACGCGCTAAGTGCGCTTAACAGGCACTTTAATATTTTTAATTCAAATGAACCAGCTGTCACAAAAGCACGAGCTGGCAAAAAAGCGCTCCACATCACCTTAATTTGTAATCAATGAACTTGCATTTAGAGACCCAGTCTGGGTATCGAAGTCCGGGATTCGAATTAAACTACCGTTTTCACCTAATAATTGGTAATTAAATTTTTAAGAAGGAACCGCTGTTTTCTTGCTAAGGTTTATCACTTAATAAAACTTCACCCATTTCTTAATAATTTATTAAAATGAACCTTTCTTTAAATTAATTCCCCCTCACTGCACTTAATTTCCCCTTTTTAACGAACCCGTTTCGTGGGATGGGTATGCGCAATCTTTGGAGTTATTTCCATGGTCAACCACCAGTTTATCACAAGTTGTGGTCTTGGTATGTGTCGGTTGTGGTAATGTTTTGGTTTAGTGTCTTTGTTACGGTTAAGGGTACGGTGTGTAGTTTTTTCTTTATTGCTTGATACGGGGATTTGGGTGTTTGTATGTTGTATAGCATGAAGCTTTCGGTCGCATATGTCTAGAGGTCATGTCGAGTTTTTTCTAGGCTGTGGTTTGCTTGGGGATAGTTGGTCGAGTCATGTTTTATCGTTTTGGTTGTTCTCTTATCCTTGGTTTTTTGTTTGTTGCTTTGCAGGCATTCTACTTGATTGTTTGTGTTTGTGGTGTGTGTAACCATCTGAATGGCGCCTTCTCATGCTCCTCCCCCTATCCAGTATGTCCCACTAGTTAGTAGGGATTACTCTTCCCTACTCACTTTTGAGCCTCTCACGAAGACGGGACTTGCTGCTTTTGTGACTACCTCATTTCCATTGCTTCTAGAGGATCCATCGTTATGTGATGAGTTTCTGGCCTCCTACAGCAAGAAGTCGGGACTGGTCCAGGATATTTCTATGACTTTGACACCTCGAGGCCTAGAGAAGGCTCTGTCTCTTCCCTCCAAAGGTGAACCCTTTGTTACCACTCGTCAGCTTTTCTCTAATGAAGAGATTCTGAAGCTGTTACAAAAGCAGACAAGGGAAATGCTGGATGTTAAGAAGGTGATCAACTCTTCAGGAGTTTCCTTTTCCATGATCATTGATCCTGTGTGGAAGATGGTCTGTCAGTTTCTCCAGGACAGGTTTATGCCTGCCAAAATGCCATCCCAGTACTTGTCTAAAGAGATTTTCACAGCTTCAAGGATGGTGTTGAAAGGAGTCGCTATTGATTGGAGCACTTACCTCCTCACTAAAATGGATCAACATTTCGTCAAAGTCACCAGGGGCAATGTTACCAATGTCACCTATGGATCGTACTTGTCTACCTTCTTGACCTACTCAGGTTTACAGAAGAGTGTGCTTCCACCTCCTCCATCATATCCACTACCTCCTCCTCCACCTTCAGATGAGTCAGAACCCATTGATATAGAGGATGATGATTCTCTGCCTCCCCTAGTCATCCAGCGCAAACGCTTGAAGCGGGTAGCGGATAAAGCTCCTTTGGTTCTTCCTTCAATCAATGCCCATTTCTGCTACCTCTGGCAGTGATCTCCCTGGGTATCTCACTTGTAATAACCTGTTCAGAGCACATCGCGAAGGTTCGTTGGATATATCAGTCCCCTCACTGAACAGTCTAGTCTCAGGAGATGCAATTCCTTTCCTCTGTAAAGAAATTCAGAGTTCCATTGAATTGTCAGTGACAACCTATGTTCAACAGCTGTACGCTTCCTTTTATGAAGAACTCATGCAGTCTAAGGACCAGTTGCATAAGGCAACATCCGAGTTAGCCTCTGCTAAGGATACCCTAGCAGATTTGTTTAAGCAGATGGAGCAACAAACCCAACTGGTTGCAACCCAACGAGATAAGATCTCTTCTTTGAAGATCCCGTTTACTAGAGGCTCATTCAGAGGTTACTAGCCTTTCAGAGGAGAAGGAGAGGATGTCCAAAGAAGCGCAAGAGTTCCAAACTCTTTTAGATGTCAAACTTTCAACCTTACAGAGTGCTAATGACACAGTGGAATCCCAAGCCTCCCAAATCAAGTAGTTGCAAGATCAACTGGCAAAGTCACGGTCTGTTCCTCCAAGCGCTAATGTTCCCTTGATTCCTTCTCTCTCACAGCAGGACTTGGCTGCTCTTCAGAGACAGGCTACCTTGTGTCCTCTATTCCAAGATAAAGTGGAAAGATTGCAATCCAGAATGGACTTGTTATGGTCTACATTTGAGCAGTTTCAGGAATATGTTTCTCCAGACCATTCTTTCTTTGTCTACTACCACTTACAGAAGTTGGCCTTCTACATGAAGCTTTCCACGATGGATTTACCTCTTCCAGAGGATGGATGGAGTGGGGCTTGGTCTGCTGAGTTGCTGATAGAGGTGGTAAGGATAGTGTTTGAAGATTCTGTCACGACAGATACCATGTTGATGTCATACATATATCTACGAGGAGACTTGTTAATTCCCGATGAACTGGATATGGCATGGTATGTGGGGGACGTGGTTCTACAAGCTGTTTTGTATGTCAACCATTTGGAGTTGCACATAGCTGATATGTTCTCGAGTTACTCCTCCAAAGTGGCTAATTGTCATGATAATTCCTGGCATACCATGATTGATTCTATGGTCCTGAATCAAAGACAGAACACAGCCCCTACCTATGCCCAGAGTACTAATCAACTGAGGGTGGATCTCTTAGCTTATCTTTTAAAACATAATCCGTTTGATTCTACCTTCTTTGATGCCTATCATAGAAGATCTCTCTTAGGACCTTCTGTTCCTACCCTCCTGTATTACCAACAAATGGCTCACCGATATCATATATATCTTTCCCTTTGTCAATCTAATTCCACAACCATTTTACCCCTTCTTTTCCAACCTTCCTCTTTCCCTCAAATTCCCATTTTTACATACTGTTCCTTTATTGAGGATAGAGTATTTTCCCCTTCTCCATCCATTCATGTACCTTCCACCTTTCCTATTTATCAGTTAACACCCTTTTTAACTGATTCCATACAAATTTCTTCCACTCCTTCTTTAAATCATTCTTCCTTTTATGATTTTGCCTACCCCTCACTTCATCCACTTTTCCTTATTCCACTTCCCTCTCCTAACACTTCTATATCTCAACCACCTCAGTTGGTTAGTGACTATGACGGGTTTGATCATCAGATTTCCAGAAGAAGGGGATGGAACTCAAATGATTCCCTTACAGGACCTCAGATAAATTGGCCAGTAATTCCAGGAGAATGGACAGCTACCAGTCAAGCTTATCAAAACTATATTCATTTTGCTCAACAGTATTCACAGTCTGCAAATCCTTCAGTGAGATTAACTACTCACTTTGCTTGGTACTTGGCGTATATGCATAGGCACTCTCATAATGATTCAAAGCCTATTCCAAAGTTGTGCATGAATGTCAATGTGAGCATTGATTCCCAGCAGGTAGATATATTGTATTTTCATGCCCTTTTTTTGCCTAGCAGATACCTGGTCCTATTGGAAAGGATGTGCTGTCTTCAGTTTTTTCAAAATCCTCCCAAAACATTTGTAGATAAATCCTTGTCTATGGATCGTTTCCGAAATCATCAATGTTTCAAGAGGGATCATCTTCATTGATAGCCTTTCCAATGTATGGTGGATGCTTTTTAATGAAAATCTCTCTTTTTGGAGGAGTCATTCAGATGGTTGTGTTGTGTGTAGTGTTTGTGTTGTGGGTTAATTTATGTAAAAAGAACGTGGTGATTGTCTATTGGATTGGATTTTGTGCGAGCTACATTTTGAAGAATTGTGGTGATGGGGTCATGGTTGGAGAGTTGAAGATGCTGATGAAGAAGAAAAAAACTCTTATATCCTTTACAAGTTTGTTGTGATTTTCTAGTTTGATAAGAAGTGTTAATATATAAAGGGTTTTCCTTTCGTTGTATTTTTATATTAGATACAGGTGATAAGATGGGGTCGTGGTTGGCTGGACTGTTTTTGAAGCGATATTGAAGATCAAAGTTGAGCTTTTAAATGAACTTGTATTCCCTTTTTCCTGGGTCGCGAGGATGCTTCCTTATTAAGTGTGGGGATATGTTGACTGTTGAAATGACTTGTTTTTTTGGCTGATTTTTGTTGTTTTTGAGAGCTGAATGGTTGATTTTATGAGATGATTGATTGGTTTGAAAGTGGTTTGAGAGTGTTTTGGATGATATTGATTGTGTTTTGGAAGTTCATGATGTTTATCAGTGGTTCTGTGATGTTCTGATAGGTTTTGATTGGTTCTGTATACCTTCTGTATGGCTTCTGTTTTGTTCTGATTGTCTTCTGTAAGGAGGGATGGAGTATTGATTGATGAAGATTGAGATCTTGTGAAAGATTATTGAATAGTTTGTGAGAGTTTGGAATGGTTTGAGTATGAGTTATGTGGTTTTGATGACCTTCTGTAGGTCTTCTGTAGAGCTTCTGTCTCTGTTCTATTATGTACTGTAGCTGTTCTGGTACTGTTCTGTGACTGTTTTGTATGCTTCTGTATGTGTTCTATTGGATGAGAGTGTAGCTTGGGAAAGTTTTCTAGCCTTGGAAAGAGGTGAATACAAGTGCAAAGGAGCTGAAAGAAGTGAAAGAAGTAGCTGCCAAAGACTCAAGTGAAGACTGGAGTGAAGTGACAATAGTGAGCTATGAAAAGACACTGTAGTGGCTCTTGTGACTCTTCATATCAGAAATACCTCTTGGGAGGGGTATCCACGACCTAAGAAGGATTATTGAGAGTGATTATGAGAGATTGTAGTGAGGATATGATGTATTATTGATGGAGAGAGAGAGAGAGAGTCAGAGATAGCCAATTCTACTAAGACAGAGTGATTGTATGTGAAAGATTGAGAGAGAAGACTATGAAGATATTGAAGATGAATACTATGTGATGTATTTCCATTCAAATATGGTGTATTTCTTTGCTTTCTTTGTTATATGGATGGATTTTGTGAAGATATTGAAGAATATGGTTGATTCTATCAAATCCATGGGAGATCTACATGATGCTGAATGAAGATTTGTTGTGCATGGTGTTCTTTTCTTCATTGTGATCATATGAAACATAATAAACAAGCTTGTTGATGTTACAAGATAGATTTTCTTGCAAGAGAATTCCTTTTCCTTGGTATTCCTCTTGGGGCTCTAGCCATTGGGTAGATAAACTCAGCTTCAAGGAGTTTTAACAATTTAGATTTCACTAGGGTAGAGTAATTTGGATTCATGCATCTTTGTTTTTGCCTTACAAGCTTGGCATCAGGCTCTAGGTCGATTTGATGCTAACACACCGTGGGATCAATCCCCTCCAAATCTTTCTAGACCATGCAAATACGTCCAAGTTCTCTTTTAGTAAGTCATGCATGACAAAGAGCTCTTCTTCTAAAAGTGATTTCCACCTTCAAGTGACATTCAATACTATCAGCATCTTGGAAAGTTAATTTCTTTTCAACTAGACTCCTTCTGGGTACAAATCCGACTCTTTCAAGGGAGTAGTTTTCTCTTTTGATACTCCACTAGAACAAACTTCCTCTTTCAATGAGGGCTCTACTTGCTCCTTGGGATGTTGCAAGGGTATTAGGGTTGTTTTAGGTTTGGTTTAAGGATGAGTTACTTCTTGGCTTGAGAACTCGTCTTCTGAGGATGCATCTAAGAGCATTACATAACATGAACCTCCTGAGTTTTGTTTGGGCTATTGAATTGGTGGTTGTTGGCATGGTACATCATCATCATCCTCTCTTGAGAAGGGTGGATTAGGGCGACAAGATCCACTGCTAAAGGAAGACTTATTTTTCTTAATCCATTTCTTATGGATATTTTGTATATGATGTGACTCATTAGCCAGTCCAAAGGGTACCAAAGTCATTTTGTTTAATAGCATGGGGGCTTCTACTTCTGGAACTTCTTCCTCATCTGTGCCTTCTATGAGTAGGATAGATTCTCTTAACCCACTTTCATAGTCTTCTTTTGCAATGTCCTCTTCAGACTCTATGTTATGTCCTCTACTTCTGCTTTTGTGTGTCTCTGGCTTTGTCTCTGGCTCTACTTTTGTCTCTATCTCTATTATGGCCATGCAATAGTGAGAACAGTACATCCATGCTTCTATCTCATTGTTAACGGTTATTTGAGAAGTCAATTTGGATTCAAGTAGGAAGTATTCACCCATTGACAAAGACTTTTCTTCTTTCGGGAATTGGCTTATAGTGCCCACTATTAGGGACCGTGCCTCTGTTTTCTTGGGAAAGATCTATTTGACAATTTCTCCATCTCTAGATGTGCCATCTATTACTTCATTTGAAGATTCTACTAAGACTTCAATAGAAGTGGATCCATTACCTTTTTTCAATCCATACAACTTCACCATCACCTTATTGGGTCCTCTACACCTAGGGTTAGGGTTCTTTTGAACCAATCTGTTTGTGCCCTTGCTTCAAAAATCCATGGTCTTCCTAGCCCAGTAGAGGGTATGAGGTCCCATTGGAATTTGGTTTTGCCACTAGATAGGTTATCCATTAATCTTTTCTTGCGAGGGTTGTCTTCACATATGGGAGAACGCCCAAAGGCTTGATTTTGCTTTGGTATGCCACTTTGATAAGCCACTACGTAGGATGCATTCCTTGCAAGCCTAGATCCTTCATTGTTGTCACATTCGTCATTACATTCACTGAGGAGCCTCCATCAATCAACACATCTGCTATAAAGCATCCTTCAATTCACATGCCAATCTCCAGGGTTTCAAGATCTAAGAAAGTGTTAGTTGCATCTACTTCTTTCACAAGATCTGGGGCTTTGTTGGACTTGGTTGCTATTGAAGGATCAATCCTTAGGCCTCTTCTTTTGGTCAATATGCTTTTGAGTTTCTTCTTATAGCTAGGAGATAACATTAGTAATTGTCAGAATGTGAGATTTGGTTTGAAGGTGTTTAGCTCATCTTTGACCAAGTCATATTCTTTGATAGGATGTAGAGGCTTCTCCAATCAACTAGGAAATGGAGCCACGCCCACTTTTATCTTCCATTTTTCCTCTAGAAGCAAAAACATGTGTATTTCTTCTACTACTAGAGGTACTTCGACATCCTCTATCTCTTAGACTGCTGGCCCTATCTCTACAACTATCTTTATGGCTCTATGTTGGCACATTACAGTGTTGTGTACTACATCATTATGCTTTGTACTGTTTTGTTTCTCCTTGGAAAGATTGAACTTCATCATTTTGGTAGAGGGAATGTTCTCTTTTGAAATTGCGGGTTCTCTTTTCTTTGCATGCATTAATGCGGCAAACTCCAGTTCCACCAAATTGGAAGCATGTTCTTGAGTCTTTTGTTGGGTATCAGGAGTAGCTTTTACAGGCCGACTAGGATAGTCTTTTACAGTGTGACCTTCTCCTTTGCATTAATTGCATAAGGGTTTGTAGTCCATAGACTTTCTAGGGTTTGGACAAATTGGTGAGATATATTCCTTTTCTTTGCATCTGTAACACTCCACCTTTGATCTGTTGCCACCACTAGACTTTCGTCCTCTGTAACTCTGAGAGGGAAACCTCCTTGGACCAAAATTAGGACATAAATTCCTAGGCTTTGGTCGATATCCTCGGTTGCCATCTTGGATTCCAACAAGTTGAATATTGCTTCATCGTCTTTCTTTCTTCGTTCATGCATCTCCTTTAGAGAGTTTATATCTTTTGTATTGTTCTTCCTCAAATACTAAAAACAGAAGGCTCCAAGGATAGTCAATTTTCAAGTACATTTAGTGGCTAAATATTGGCTACCTCCTTCAAGAGCTCTGTGGTGGTTGCCCCTCTTCTTGCTGCCCGTGGTTGTATGGGGGTCTTCAATGTTGTATATCTTCACTTCTTGAAGCTTGTGGCTACTCCCAAGGCTCTCGAGAAGAGTAAATTGAAGGGGATTCAGAGTGTTATGAGTTGGGCTGAAGGTTCAATGGCTGCTGCTGCCCACAGTAGGATTTGAGGTGCTGCCAAGAACTGATGGGGGGGTTCAATACCCGTGCTTAATCTTGCCCAGGGTGTGCCAAAGCTCAGGAGTGAAGCAAGGGAGGGCTGAGACTCAGCTGGAGTAGAGGGAGTAGGCTAGGAAGACCAGCACAAAATGCATCGTGATTTTCGGGCTGCTCCCTGCAGACTCCAGACAATGTAGGCCAGGCTCTATGCTGCTCTAGATGTTGCACAAGATGAAGAGGAAGCACTGGGACCAACCATTCTTGCTGAGGAAGAGGAGGGAGCAAGATCTCTGAGGCTCTTGGGCTGAAGGTTCCACGCCAACTTGGAGGAAGGAGGAGAGAGAAGGTCCTCTTGAAAAGTAACTGTGCTTTTGGTCTTCTCTAACTGTGCTACACTACTTTTTTCCCAAAACCCTCAAGAAACTTACATGAAAATTAGTGAGGACCTATCAAAATTTTCTGCCTGCCTCCAGATGTATCCATGATTCTTGGGAAAGCTCCAGGAAAGGCTGCCATAGTCTTCAAGAGGGCTGACAGTCTGCATGAGTACTCCTGTGTACCTGTGAGAGAGATGTAACTGGGGTTTTCTAACTCTGGGAAAACTGTGAGAGCCCTAAATCTATGGGAAATGAGAAGGATCAAGGACAAAGCTCTGATACCACTTGTAATGAAAGAGACCTAACTGTCCTAACTAAGGGGAAGGAGAGAGAGAAGGACTGCAGGAGAAAAGGGAGAGGAGAGAGAAATACAAGAAGAAGTGAGAGAAAGAGGGGAAAGGGAAGAAGAAGAAGAGGAAGAAGAAGCCATGGAAGCTTGAGAAGGTGAAAAGAGAGTTTCTTGATAATTTCTGTGATGCCTCCAAAATACCCTCTTACACCTCAGTGAGAACGGGAAATCGGCCTTAGGTCGTCTTGACTCGGTACCCAAGAACCTACCAAGCTCTTGTGAGGTGATACTTAATCCTTTTTTGTTTCACTCACTTTTATTTTTGCTCCAACCTTATTTCTTTATTTCAGCTAGCTGCTACCCCTAGGAAGACAAGGCATTGGCCCCGGTCTGACTCGTCCCCAAGAACCTACCAAGCCTCCGTAAGGTGATAATCAACTGCTTGTACGAATTTTTTCCCTTTCTTTTCCTTTTCTTATTGAGGGGTTAGAATCCCTTTCTTTTCCTTTCTTTTCCTTTTCTTATTGAGGGGTTAGAAATTTTTCCCTTTCTTTTCCTTTTCTTATTCAGGGGTTAGAATCCCTTGTTACACACCTCTGTAACTTTTATCTTTAGATATATTCAGCACTTGCTATTACTTGCTATTTTAGCAAGCTTCTCTAACTGCCTCACACTAGCAGGGACTCCTAGGATAGCTACCTAGCAAGTAGAAAGGACATGGTCACAAGGACTACACTTTATCATAGGTCTATAATGCCTGAGGACGTCCTAAGAGGAGGTAGAGAACTACTCAAATCTCCCCCAGATATACATAACCAAACCCTAGGACTTCATACCTTGATTCGTGGTCCCCATAGAAAAAAAAACTCCCACATACACATATAACACTATTAGCTCAAGGGAAAACTCAAAAAGGTGTTGACGCCACTTGGAATGGCTAGAAGAAGCTCCCACACAGCAAAGGCTCCCTCTAGGCACTTCATCCAACTTGTGTAATGCAATCACTAAAACAGAAAACCATTAAACGTACCTACACTAATTAGACATATGGCCCTCTTGGCCTAGAGAGGTATAAGAGCTCACAAAAGAAACGACCCTCTTGGCCTTACATAAATCATTTTGTTCTAACCAAATATGGTCTGCTTTGCATGTAAATTGTATCTTGTCAAACTATCCAAGCTAAAACAAAATCACAGGTCCAAGCCTTCCTACTCATATAATCTCAGTATGGGCTATTCCTCTTTGTGTGCTATTAGTTGAATGAATTACCTCCTTAGGCTCGAGTGTCTTATCATCCAAATAGATTTGTTGTTCTAGCTTTCCAAAGGCCTCTCCTATAGAGAGATCCATGTATTTTGGCGAATTTAACCCTTTCCTATTTGGATTTTTGAATGTGTCATTGTTACTACCCAAATTAGGTAGGGATTCAATCTTAGGCCCATCACAAAAATGCATCCCAAAGCGATGCACATTGCTAGATATATCATTATGGCCTCTCGTCTCATCCGCTTGGGAATTAACCACAGTATATCCACTTGGAACTCTTTGCTTGTGATCTAGCGCACTAGCAACACTTTTAGAGATTTTGGGCATCCAAACCCATCTCTTTCTAATCTTTGCATGGCTTGATTGACTACCACCACTCCTATTTTGATATTCTTTCATGGTGATTGATCTATCTCGTCTCACCTACTACCTATCACTTCTCTTAAAGAAGATCCTTCTACTAGATTCAACTCTAGGTGAATCTTTATCATTGTAAATCCCAGGTTCCCTATTACCCTAGTTCTCAATGGTTGTGACAACCTCCACATGGTAGCATATATTGGCTATGTTGTGAGGCATCATCTCATTGAAATGATTTTGTTTCAAACATAGACCATTGATGGGTTGCTTAACAACTCCACTTCCCCTATTAGGTCTACACCCATTTCTATCTAGCTCATGCCTTTAGAACATTGGATTGGCTACACTAGGATGCTAGGGTTCTTGGGCCTCAAGATCATTATAATTAATGCCAGGATTCTCCCTAGTAGACCTATCATTTGCACCTTCAGCATGATTAACATTCATTAAATGTTGCCAAACCTTATGGATTTCAAGAGTGTGTGGAAAACTCCAATAGCTCTCCTAGCATCTCATAATCTTCTGCTTGAACCTTTGCCTCCTTCAGTGACTTAGGGTTTCTCATCCTAACTTGGAACTGCGTATTTGTTTCCAAGCCACTGACAAAGAGTTCACCAAGCAAGTCTTCTAGTAATTGACTAGGCCAAAGCTTCAGAATGTCATCAAAGGCTCTCGTGTACTCTTTGACAGAGGTATACAACTCTTGCCGAGTCTGCATAAGTTATCCCAAGACCCGAGTCATGGAAACTTTCTTCTCATATTCATCCAAAAATCTATCACATAGTTCCTAGAATGATTTGATTCACCCTCTTGGAAGGCTCCAATACCATTTCCTAGCCTCTCCCTTTAGGGTATTTGAGAACACAAGCATCAGATGATGTAGATTGTCAAACCCACTTGCAAAGGCAAGTGAAGCCATATAACTCTTTCAAATGCAACATTGGATCCTCATCTAGTAGCCCATGAAACACTAGGAGATCCCTGTAAGGAGAAGGACTTTTAGTCCTCTTCTTTGGGATCAAGACGGGATCATCAAAATTTTCATATTCTTCTTGACTTAATACCCGTGTGTTAGGGTCTCTAATCTCTTCCGTTTCCACCTTTACCATTGCAGAAGAGTCACTAATTCCCTGGGCGTCCCTTTCTGCCAACTCATAGAGTGGTTTAGGGAGTCCAACATGATGCAATAGGGAATCTATCCCATCACTGACTAATGGTACTTTAGCAAGGCTATTCTCATCTACCACCACTTTGCTAGAACCTAGGACAGGCCCCAATAAAACCTTTCTTGCTAACAATGGTTTCCCATACACATACACATCATCCAATGCTTTATGGATCTTGGCAATTACACTATGGTACCCAACTATGTCAGGTACTAGCATCGGATGTATTCTCGGATCGAAGTCTTGTATTATTGTGTACATAAACCATTGTTATCAGTCTTTTCATCTAAAGAGTCATCAACCTTAGTGGATGATTGTGCCCTCCTAGCTCACTTTTGCTTTCTAATGTTTTCTCTAACTCCCATGGCCTATTAATCTCAAATTTCGCTCCATGGGTACTTTCCCATAGTGGTCCAAACTCAAGCATGGTATCACTTTCGGGGCAAATGATAAGATAGTCACTAACCAAAGATCCCACTAAACGAGTTAGGATGGACAAAGTATATTTTGGGTTATTGGGAATCCTTGGATTAAGCGTCATGCTGATGACCGAAGTATTAATCAACTTGCATTTAATATCCATCACTTCAAGGTGGCTCCCAATTAGAAACTAGGAAAAATAATAGGTCCCTTATAGCCAAGATATTCGAAAGCTGCCACTTATTAGTGGCTCTTGGTAGACACACCACTTGTCGGGACCTAAAACGGGCCCGATAGGGGCTATTATGCTAAAAAAACACAACCCCCCTAGCCTTGCGGTCACAGGAGCATTTAAGGGACACACTGCCCTAACTGCTATCGTGAATCTTGCGTTTGGTTTGAATTGTAGTCCAACTGTTAAGCCCCATACTCCTCAGAGGGAGTCCCGACATATATATCGATGTAAAAACACCTCGTAAGCACACATAGAAGAAGCTGGCACCTCTCCGATTGAATGTCATGGCCCCACAATGGCTCTTCTACACCTCGGGGATTTTTGGCCCCTCGATGCGCTGCTAACACAAATAACACGTGTCAAAAACTCCACTCTTATTTATAAATGGCCTATATGGCATACACAAACAAATAGATTAGAATTTCAAATGTCCTCAGCAACTAATCAGCATCAAAACCTCTCTTCTCTCCTACCGTTTAGGTTATGCATTGTTGATAGGTGTAAATAGTAGATTTTTCATGAGTTTTCCTTGTAAAAAGTGGTAAAAATGGACTTTACCATAGAGACATAGCTGAATTGAGGTTTATCCATTGTGCTACAGCTATGACATACACATGAAAATATATAATATTTTTTTCTTAATTTTTTAATGTAAAAAACTAAAATTTCCCATTTTTTCACTGTTTTTCTTCATTTATTTACATAAAATTATAATACTTTTGATTTATGGATTGAGAATAATCACAATTACTGAACTTTGATTTTGTATTCATTTCTATTTCATATGAACCCCAAAATCACAACAAAACCCCCAAAATTTATCATTTTCATGAAAACCACATAATTGCGAGTTTTGCATGTTTTGATATAAATTATTAAAAAACTAAAATTTTTGGTTTTCTTCAAAATTTCTTATAAAGTTTAGTATTGTCAATCAAAGGAATGCATTTATAAACAATTAAAACGAATAAATCGAGTATTTACACATAGAAACCCAGTTTTGGAGGCACCTATTTAATAGTTAGAGACTGATGTCACTCATTTTCTGCCATGAACGCTCTCTCCAACTCTAATCTATGATCTATTCTACTTCGGTGCAATTATTCCATCAGCATCTCCCATCCAACTCCTCTCCATAGATTCATGCATGTGAATAGCCATCAAGAGAAGAGAGCAAGGAGGAGAGAGAAAGACTAGATTTTCATCTTCCTCATCAGGCAGCCATTCCACAATCTGAAGGCAGCAAAGAGAAGCGAACAATTGCTAAAGGTCATTCCCAATCTCTATTTGGTGGCTTCTTTTCAAGCTGCCATGGCCCCTTCTCCAAAATATGATGCAATATGGAGGGGTGCCTTTTTTTTGCAGCTGCCATTTCAAACCCCCCCCCCCCCCCCCTTATATCATGAATGTTTTTAAGTTTGGGGGTCATTGGCCCCCCAAAGGGCCATGCCTTATTTTGTTTTAAACTTTGGCCGTTTTACCTTGGCAATGTCTGAGCCTCTTGCCTCTCATCCTTGGCAATGTCCGGGCCTCCTGCCTCTTGTCCGTTTGTGCCCAAGTTTAGATTTGAAAAATCTTGATTGACTGACTCGACATCCCAAACAACCGGGAAGCTCTCTCCCTTCAATCCGGCTATCAAAAAAATTACTAAAAATCTATCATCACCACAACAGCCAAAGATTTCCATTTCCGTCTTCCTTGGTCTCTAAAATTGTTGGATATTCATACTCTTCTTCCATCGAATTTAAATTCTCGCCTAAAATTTTCACTAATCTGCTCCTTTTTCGCACTTCACAGGTCTTTAAATACTACTTTCAAAGAGAGAGAGAGAGAGAGAGAGAGAGAGAGAGAGAGAGAGAGAGAGAGAGAGAGAGAGAGAGAGAGAGAGAGAGAGGGAGGGAGGGAGAGAAAGAGAGAAAAGGAAGAGAAACAAAGAGGGAGGGAGAGAGGGGGGAGAGAGAAAAATAAAGAGAGGGAGGGAAAGAAGGAGAGAGGGGAGGGAGGGAGAGAGAGAAACAAAGAAAGAGGGGAAGGAGAGAGATAAGGAGAGGGAGGGAGGAGGAGAGAAATAGAGAGAGGTGTGAGAGTAACACACACACACACACACAGAGGTGAGAAACAAAGAGGGTAGAGAGAGGGGGAGAGAGAAACAAAGAGAGAGATAGGGAGGTGTAGAAATAAAGGGAGAGAGAGAGGGAAGGAAGGAGTGAAAGAAATAAAAACAAAGAGAGGGGGGGAAAGAGAAATAAAGATATGAAGGAAGAGAGGATGGGTGAGAAAAATAGAGAGAGGGAGGGAGAGAAATAGAGAGATGAGGGAGAGGAAGAGAAACAAAAAAGATGAAAGAAGAGAGAGAGAAGGAGAGAGAGGAGAGAAACAAAGAGAAGGATATGGGAGATAGAGAAACAAAGAGGTAGAGAGGGGGAGAGAGAAAAATGAAGAGATATAGGGAGGAAGAGAAACAAAGGGGAAGACATGGTAGATAGCAAAACAAAGAGGGTCGAGAGAGGGAGGAAAGAGAAAAATAGAGGTGGAGGGAGGAAGAGAAAGACAGAAACAAAGAGAGATAAGGAAAATAAATAAAGATGCAAAGGGAGAGAGAGTAGGGGAAGCGAGAAAGATAGAGAGAGGGAGGGAGAGAAAGAGAGAGAGGAGAGAGGGGGGAGGGAGAAACAAAGAAAGAGGGGGAGAGAAACAAAAGTACAGAGGGGAGAGAAAAATACAAAAATAAAAGAAGAGAGTGAAAAAAAGAGACATATAAAGATAAATAAAAATGAAAAATACAAGGGGGGAGGGGGGAGAGAAATAGAAATAGAGAAATAGAGAAAGAGAAATAAAAATAGATAAAAATAAAGATGGTGAGGGTAAATGAAGAGAGGGAGAAATATAAAGAGAAGAATGGAGAATAGAGAGAGAAAAGGAGATAGAGGGAGAGATGCAAAGAAAGAAGAGAGGGAGGAGAAAGAGAAACAAAGAGAGAGAGTGAGAGAGAGAGAGAGAGAGAGGAGAGAGAGAGGAGAGAGGAGAGAGAGAAACAAAGAGAGGGAGAGAGAGAAACAAAGAGAGGGATGGAGAGATAGTGAAATAAAGAAAGAGAGAGGGGGAGAGAGAGAGAGAGAGAGGGGAGAGATAGAGAAAAAATAGAGATATGGAGGGAGAGAGAGAGAGGGGAGAGAGAGAAAAAAAATAGAGATATGGAGGGAGAGAGAGAGAGGAATAGAAACAAAGAGAGAGAAACAAAGAGAGGGATGGAGAGAGAGAGAGAGAGATATATATATATGGAGGGAGTGAGATAGAGAAATAGAGACAAAGAGAGAGGGGGGAGAGAAATAGAGATGTAGATGAGGGAGAGAGAAACAAAGAGAGCAATGGAGAGAGAGAGAGAGAGAGAGAGAGAGAGAGAGAGAGAGAGAGAGAGAGATAGAGATATTGACGGAGGGAGAGAGAGAAATAGAAACAAAGAGAGAGGGGGAGAGAAATAGAGATGTGGATGAGGGAGAGAGAGAGGGGGCATATAGAGAAAAAGAGAGATGAAGTGAGGGAGTGAGGGAGAGAAATAAAAACAAAGAGAGAGGGAGGAGAGAAATAAAGATACGGAGGGAGAGAGAGAAAACAAGAAAGATAGGGAAAGAAAACAAAGAAAGAGGAAGAGAGAGAGAGGGAGACAGAAAAATGAAAGAACACTCAAAAAATGAATAGAGAGAGATAAGAGAAGGAGGGATAAAGAGAGTGGGAAAGGGATATATGTCTATCTAGGGAGGGACAAGTAGAAAGAGAACTACATAAAAAAACAAAGGTAAGAAGGGAGGGTGAGGGAGGAAGAGAGA
This sequence comes from Lygodium microphyllum, assembly GCF_053477565.2. NCBI lineage: Eukaryota > Viridiplantae > Streptophyta > Polypodiopsida > Schizaeales > Lygodiaceae > Lygodium > Lygodium microphyllum. The sequence goes on along the minus strand of NC_141135.1, from coordinate 156,311,472 downwards.
GACTAATGATTTGAGAGAGAGAGAGAGAGAGAGAGAGAGAGAGAGAGAGAAGCGTATTTCTCACTATGCCATTGAGAAAATGAACAATGATGAGGGGCCCGGGCCGCAACATTTGAGATTGAGAGATATATCTCAATTAGCATGTCTTATATCCTTGCACTTAGTGCAAACTTACAATTAGATAAAAACGTCACTTGTTTATAGATCATGTGTGATGCTTCGAAGAATTTCAATGGAAAATCATTGATCTAGTGGTCTTGGACTTTGAGTTCATAGTGAGCAATGTGTGTATCAATCATGCTTTGCAATCAAAATCTAGTTGAAACAACTTCAATAAAATTAAATGTTTCCTAGAAATGTCCATAGAGAGGTATTGGTCCATCTCAAGCAATACACCCATTTTGGCCCATAAGAAGAGTTTGTTGCCATATAGTGGAAGGAGCACCCAAGCTAATAAACCCATTAGAGAGCAGTCCACTAATTACACCCTTGATACTAGAAGACATTAGGGATCATCGAGATCTTCCTCAAATATTGGAGCCTGAGATGAAGGCTATGATTGAAGCATTACTACCCATGGATACCACATCATCCAATCCATTAAGAGAGGAGATGTCCATACCATTATAGGTTGGATATCGGGTATCTCGCTGAAGGATGCTCCTTGTGCTCCTAAGTATATAGGAAAAATAAGGATGGAGTAATTCAAGTGTGATCGAGTTGTTTTGGTGCATACTATGCTCCTTTATCTTGATGTATAAATAAGAACAATTTTTTATTTCTTCAAAGGTGTTTGAATTTTTTAAAGGCTACTAAAATATCACATACTATCATCTGAAAATATAATGTCTGAGTCTCATGATGATACACAACAAATGTTACAAAATCTTGGTATGGATTATAATAACATTCATGCATGTATCAATGATTGTGTACTCTTTCGAGGAGAGTATGAGTTTATAAAAACATGTCAAAAGGGTAGTTCTCACAAGTATTGGCAAGACTTGTAGGGGCAAATTATCTTAGAGAAGACTTTGAGACACTTTCCACTTATACTGCATATTCATCATATGTTTTACATATCAGATATGGTGAGAATGTGACATGCATAAAATAGGTCCACAGATAGAATCCAACGAATACCAACAAACCCACAAGCATGGGGTGACATTGACTCCACCTTTCCAAGTTTTGTGGGAGAGCCAAGGAATCTTTGATTCAATCTTTCTATGGATGACATTAATCCATTCAAACTCCATTCAACTTCTTATAGTGTGTGTCTAGTAGTCTTTGTGAGCTACAATGTCCCACCATGGCTTTCTAGGAAGAAAGGACATGTGATCATTGCAGGTTGCTCGTTTCTAGTCACTAAAAAGTTAAGAATATGGTCATCTATCTTCGTCCATTAGTTAATGACCTAAAGATTTTGTGAGAGAAGGAGATTACATGTGGAAGATATGAGCAAGCATATTTGTAATATTTCTGCTAAAGATATATTACGAAGCCACGAGAATTCCTAGGCAAAAGACAAAGCTGGCATTGGGTCACAGACGGTGCGAATTTAAAACACGATGTATCATAATCTCCATTTGTAGAACCAAAACTATGGTGTAACCGCATATTTCCGTGGGGACCTCCTCCTGGGAGGAGGTCAAGAGGAAATTGAGAGAATTTATGGAAAAAAATTTCTTTTAATCTTTTTATTCCTCCCCAGTCGAAGGTTGTGCTGGAGGAGGGAGAGTAAAGCATGAGCACGTAAGCTTGCGAAGGAGGTCATGGATGAGCAAATGTGGTTGATTCAGCATCACGCTGGATGCCAAGGAGGCAGGTGAATGCCATGCAAATGGTGTGTGGAGGGAGGGAGGTACCTCTCCCTCTCCCTATAAAACCCTTCACCATGGGAGCTGGAAGGGGGGAGCCATGAGCCGTGAGGACTGCCAGTTTCAGGGAGAAATCAGACGCCGCCAGGATTAAACGAGAGAGGGGGTGGAGTCGATGCTAAACGCCGTCTGCCAAAAGGGAGGGAGAGCTCGACGACCTCACACACCCACACGGCCGCCGCCTGCAGTTGCTGGTTGAGGGAGGAGCGCCGCCGAGATCCATCACGACCACCAAATTGGCCCTGCTCACCAGCAAGCCGCCGTCAACACATCCTCTTTCTCCTCCACGTGTTATAAACCCACTTATAGAAGCTTCCAGGAAGCTTCTTAGAAGCTTCTAAGGGGAGGGATCTAAGCCCCCCTTCCTATACCTTTTATTCCCCCCCCCTCTTGGTTTCAATCCTTTTTTAGGGCCTTTCACCCCCCTCATCTCCCCATTTATTTCTTCCCCCCTGCCTCCCGGTTTTATCTTTTTAAGGGCCTTTCACCCCCTTTTGTTGCCCTTCATCTTTCCCCCCTGGGTTTAAAAATCCTAAGGCCTTTTACACCCCCCCATGTCCTAAAATCCCTCCTTAATTCCCCCTTCCTATACCTTTCACTCCCGTGCCCAAAAATCTCCCAAGGCCCCCCTTCTTATGCCTTCAGAACCACACACACACCCCTGTGTTTTAAGCCCCCTCATCCCATGGGTGTTGGAACCCCCGTAATGTAAACCTTTCTTCCCCTGTATTTAACCCTTAAGCCCTTTCTTTTGGGCTTGTTACTCCCCCCCCCCCTCGCATGTGTAAAACCCTATAGGGCCTTTTCCTTGGGCTTTGTAAGCCTTTCCCTCCCAAAAGAATTAAGGCCTTAAAGGTCTTATTACCCCTTCCTTGTGGTTAAACCCTTAAAGGTTACTTGCCTTTCCAAAATACCCTTGGGACTTGGTTTCTCCCCTACTCGAAAAAGTGAAGAAGAGTATTGACGTACAAGGGAGTGACGGTGGAATTCTGAAAAGGAGTGTAAAGCTGCTTCCACATTCGAAGGACTACAACTGCGATGCCTCCTAAGAAAGTCCAAGGAGTAGCTGCGGGACGGTCATCTCCCGGTATCCATGTGGATATCTCATCCCAAACCCAGGTTTTTCCTTCTTAATTTTATATCGGTTTTAATTCAATTGTGCAAGATGAATTGTTAGGGATAAGATATATTTTTTCCTAGTTATTCACGACGAAGGAATTTAGTTTAATGGAACATGCAAAATAAATAAAGTATAAACATAGTTTTTCTTCAAATAGCATTATGCATTGAAACGAATTATGAGCAAGATTATTTAAAACGAATTATGAGCAAGATTATTTACCCACTAAATTAGTATACTTAGGTTAAGCCTAGAAGGTATAAAACTGCATCTTGCACTATTAACCCCTATTATTTTTTACAACAAATCATCATGGAAAGTGCAAATCATGAAAGGATTCTTGCGATGCTTAAACTCTAGGAAGTTATCATTGCTAACTGCATAACTTAACAAGGGAAAGATTGCTTATTTAGCATGAGTTTGTTCGCAAAGAAAAGGGAAGATTAGTTGGATTTAACCTAACCTCAATTCGATGAAGTATAAGATTGAAAAGTCAATTGACACGTAGATAACAAATCATACGGAAGTTATCTTGAAATTACCTTCTAGAGTTAACCAAATTAAAATGTTAAGAAATATTCGTTGGGAATGAATTAAAATTCCAAGAAACGTCTATACCTTAAATACTTGTCTACCTTCCCTGAATATAGGGTCAGTAAACTGTAACCGAAAAAAAAGAACTAGGGTTTGTCCTTGACTTTCTTAAAAGAAAATAATAAAGCTAGGAAACCCTAGGTCTGACAAGTGTCAGCTTAAAGAAACTGAAAAAGGATTGTTTCGTAACTCCATTATCGCATAGTACGATGCAGGACTTGCGCGGCAAGTACGAAGTCATATGGTCTTGTGATCGATTCACAAGAAGAAAGGCTAAATTCCCGCAACAAGGATGGCTAATCCTTACACAAGTTATCTTGCAAAAGGATGTATACTTTGATATCCTTCTAAGTAAGGAAGGTTAAAAACCAGAAATTGAAGTATCCAATGAACTTTAGGGTTTGACCAAGTTGGATTAATAGGGTACGCCCTAACCCAGAATATAAGGGATCTTGCCAAGTTGCAAGACACCCCGGATCGAGTGCTGGATGCATTTGAAAGGAAAGATTTCTTCCTTAGTAGTTTGCCATCAACAAAATCAATCAATGGAAATGTTTGTGCTTGCTAGAGATTTTAGAGCACTGTTTGACTTGTTTGACAAATGAATTACAAAATAAATAAGTATCTATACTTCAGGTTGAAGGCCTAAAGGGAGTGGCAGCTCCAGTTACCCCCGACTGCCTGCCTGACCCTAACCAAGGGGGTTGTTGACCGCACCGGGAACGTGGACCGAACCCACCGTGAGAGGTCTCTCCATTGAGTGCTACTTGGAGCAGGAGGACGCTTGGGTGCCAGGGGGGGCTCTGGCTGTAAATCCCTCGCCTTCCGGGTCCTGCACAAGAGGCTAACGTGACTCGGGATTGGATCTCGAGACCCGCATACTAGTCTACGGGCGGAAACTTGGAATAGTGATCCTTGTGGATTGCTAGATAGCCTTCGGGCGGATTGTGGATAAGCCTACGTGCAGAACTTTTGTATTTCAAAGATAAATATGATGATCTGTTAATAAAGAACTTGTCTAAGATTGTTTTTCTATGTCAAGTGATAAGATTAGGTGAAAGAACCAGTGCTTAACGGGTTAATTAAAGAAGTTGATTGTTACATGTCCAACTAATGTGTTAGTTAATTACATAATTAAAACAACCCGAGGAAAGTGCGGAGGATGGGCCATGGGTCCGTCCTACGGATGGGTGGTCTCGATTGGCCGGGAACTTTTCTCAAATCATGAGGAACAGCAGGATGGTCGTCAAAAGACACGAATAACAAAAGCGTTGACCTAGATCGCAAATCCCGTAACATTCCATGGGAGTGCCAGGCGGAGCTTTCTAGATATCCTTTCCGATGGACTGCTAAGACGTGTCCTGGATGATACTAGTGGACACGTTATAGTTGGTATCAGAGCCGACCAACAACAGAATTGTTTTTATGAAATTATAATAAAATGAAGCAAAGCAAATGCTGCTGTCCAAACATTTCCTTACCTTCAATGCTGTCTTGCAGAATTACAAAGTGTGGAACAAGTTTTTGGTACTTCGAGTCATGTTTATGATGACTGCAATGCATTCTCCACTTTATAGATAAAGGATTGGGATGATGAACATCCTGGAGCAAATCTATAATCCGTCACCTTTGTACATGGAACGAAGATGAACGGGTGCTTCAGGAATCTATTATATAGCCGCCCATTGGTTTGCTCATCTACAGACCAACCTAAAGAGGATCAAGTGGTTGGAAGACCTGAAAGTTGTGAAGCTGTTCGTTTTCGTGGAAGCTCACGTAAATTCAACTTTACATATTCGAGGTTAGAGGGTTGAGATGAACTCATATGTATATGAGGAAGTAACCCGTGTAATTCCCGTCGACAAGATTAAAGTGTTGGGCCGCCATGAGAAGTATGGATTCCAACGGAAAGGATATCCTGAACTTCCAATGACTTATCGATTCCTGAAGATACATGATCCAAAACCTTACTATTACACAGTTCCTGTAGATAAATGCAGTACAACGTTGTTCTCCCCAAACTAAATGTAGCAATTGGCTTATCATCGTATGAAACGTTGTATTCAAAAGAGCTATGCCCATATAAATACAAATAAAGACTTCTTTTTATCAATGTCTGGTTATGCATAAGAGTTGATAAAAAGTTAAGTAGCTACATTGTTTACGAGATAACTGAATTAAAGATGTAATATAAATCAATAATGATTATCGTATAATAACGTTAAGAAACCTTTATCCATGCACAACCCCAGGTACAGGTTCCCAATTCGCCTCCTACATCAAGTACTACTGTAATCCAGGAGAATAAGTTCATTCTCAAGCAGATTAAGCCACCCGAGTTTGACGGGAGAGGCAGATTCGTCCAAGCTGATGCTGAAATTTAGATTGAATCCATGGAGGATTACTTTGAAGCAACCAATACTGCACCTGCCAATCAGGCTATGCTCACCAAGCTAAAACTCACTGGCGAAGCCAGGCTTTGTGAGAGCGGAATTTTGGTGCCGAGAAGTGCTTAAAAATAGCTAAAAATTATGAATATCAAGGGAAAAATATTCAACGTTGAAGGCGGCGGCTTGATCTAGGACGATTTTAAGCGCCAAAGTGCTTTAAAGGCGCCCGAGCGACACTTGTTGATTTTTCATAATTTTTCAGATAGTCGTGCGGGTTGACACGAGTTACCGGCCAATGTGGGATGCCGAGCCGGACGCCCAGGATTTTTCAGAGCTCAATTCCGAGTCCGGACGGGAAAATGGCCAAGAATTGGTCAAGATTTGAAGAGGTGGTGGACATGAGTTGGGCCAAGTGGTAAGTGACCCTTGGGGTCTTGGAAGAATTTTATACCAAGAAAAATCGTGGCATGAAAAAGAAGTGAAAAAAACGTGAAGAAGAAGGAGAGGAAACTACGCCGAAAATTGCACCTAATGAGGGAGAGATCAAGAATGCAGCCTACACATACCCTGCCTAATGGATTATGGGGCTTCATTCCCCTCTGTTTGTGGACTCTATCGCCTATTTTCGCTCCTCCATTGGTGGCCTGATTGCTGAGATAGAAATCTAGTCTTTCTCTCTCCTCCCTCTCTCTCCCCTAAAGGGAGATTCATGTGGTGAAGAGGAGGAAGAAGAATTGATGATGGATGCTTGTCCAATGAAGACCGGATTGCTCCATTGTGTAAGAAGATTGAAGATTGCTGAATGTGGGCTATCATGAACAGTAATGATGGCTGGAAATCAGTCCCGAGATATGGCAAATGAAAACCTGCAACCCGCAAAGAATGGTAATCTCATTTTTATAAAGGAAAATTGTGTTTTTATGCAATTTGCTTTATGAATTCTTGTTCCCATGAGATGATAATGCATTATAATGGTGTCTTCAATGTCTTTCAATTGTTTATGCTCAGAAAATCAGAAAATCATAAGTGTTGTGGATGAAATTAGTAGTGAAAAACCCATAAATATGCAAAATATGGGAAAATTGGGTGTTTTTGAGACATCAATGGAAAATATCATAAGACATACCAACTAAACTTGTCTTTTTGCTGCAAATGAACCTAAGGGCCATAGCCCATAACCCATTTTGAATTTTCAGTCATTAAATATTGAAAAAATACAAGGAAAATAAGGAAAATAAGAGAAAAATAGAGAAAAAATAGATTTTGAGTGCCGAAAATTAAGGAAAAATAAGAACCATGTTTGTGGATGTATGGGGGGTCTGAAGTACGAGTTTTAGCCTCAGTTCAGCCCTACCTCTATGTTCTAGTGAGTTTTTATGGCTTTTATGCAATAAAAATGTGGAAAATGAACCCTAAACCTATGCAATATGCACAACCTAAACGGGTGAGAGGGGTTGGAGTGTATAAAAAGCGTGTAAATGTTGAATGAAATGATGAAAAGCTTGCTGGTTTTTTTTGCATACCATATAGATTGGACGATATTTCAAGATTAAGAACCTAGTAGCATGAGGGTTTCTCGGTGCTAGGTTCATGCAACACCGCATACGAGCAATAGTCAAATTCATTGAAAGAATGCTTTTGCACATGTGCACCAATGCTGATTTTCTTGATTGTTTGAGCACGTGGACATTCACAATTTGCATGAAGCATGAAATTTAAAAAGTATCAGATAATATCTCTTGGATGCATAGCAATTGCTTTTTAGAGGAATATGACCAACGTTGAGTGAGTCAGGTTGTCCAAGCTGTAGGCTAGGCATTGGGTCTAAGGGAAAGTAAAGTGAGGATGCATGGTATATCTCCTAGAAATATGCGGATCATAAAAGAGAGAAGTTTGTGTTCGTATGTGCTATATATGTTTAGCGACGCATCGAGGGGCCAATCCCCAAGGTGTAGGAGAGTTGCAATGAGGTAGCGGCATTCAGCCGTTGGAGGACCTCCTATGTTGGTACTTCGTGCTATTTGGCAATGTGTTGGGACTCCCTCTGAGGAGTGTTAATTGGGTTAGAGTTGGACTATAAGACGTGACACAAACGCAATATGTTTAGGAAGATGATGTATATGCCATCCACGCTCCGCGAGGCCGTGGGGTTGTTGAGCGCATGATAGAGGTTCGGCTAGTGCATGAGCCAGTGCCGGCCCATTTTAGGTCCCATCAGTGGTGCGTCTGTCGGGAGCCGCTTAGAAGTGGCGGTCCTCGAATCCTGGTTGTCTAGGGACCAATTAGCAGTTTATGCCAAAGGATACTGAGATTGATCCGTTATTTATCGATAAGCATCGTCTAGCAGAAATCCAAAAGCAAGAGAGAGACAAGAGCTAGGCGACGTGCTAAAATTTTTAGGAGATATTCCCCTAAGCGTAGCGATGCTGAACCCTTACGAGGGAGTGGATCTAGTGGTCTTGGTGCCACAAGCAGTAAGTTAGGAGAAGGTGGAAGCTCAAGTGCTCCCCTTTCTTCCATAAGCTAGTCTACATCAAGTGCGGGAGGTGTAACCCCACCGTCCCCTATTCCTAGTGCAAATCCAATTCTCGTCATGGCGCAGCCTATTGCAATTCCTGTAGGAACGACGGATTTTCCGGCTCTAGGTTACCCGCTACCCATTTTTAATTTACTAGTTAAGGAATATGCGGAACTCCACATTAGGGAGTTTCAAAAGCTGATGTTTAACTGTCGCATCCAAGAAGAAGGACATTTAATGATGTTCTTCAATATGACTCTCAAAGGAAGAGCTTCCATATGGTATCATGGTTTAGAAGCCGGAACCATATTGAATATTGATTCATTTTATGGAGCTTTTCGAAGGGAGTTTGCCCCTGAACGGGGTGGGCATTATTGGTTGCGTGTACTCAACGTAACCCGCCAAGAACCACACGAGGATATTCGTGCTTATGAGAAGAAAATAAAAGAGGTTTTCCGTAAGTTGGACACCTCTATTCCTATCCCCGCAGCTACCCAATTGCAATATTTCCTACATGGTTTGGACTTTAACATCCAATTGCAGTTGAGTAGTGTCCCTTTGGGAGATATAGATACTGCCATTACATGAGCACAAGAAGTGGAATCCCGACTACAAGCAGTCTATGCCTCTCGAGGCAATTCGAATATGGGTCTAGCATTGGAAAATAATATGGTGATGGCCAATGGCAGTGGTAGCCAAGGGATAGGGATGGATAATCCTAATGGGAGAGGGAACATGATGCAGAATGTGCCGTTATTACCAGCTCCCCCTAGCATATCGACGCCTACGGGCAGTCAAATGGCTCCAAATGGTGGAGGCTAGGCAGTTAATTCTAATATCATGCCTGTGGCTCAACAACCAGTGCCTAATCGAATTGTTAGGCCGATGGAACGACAGGGTAATGATCAAGGCTACGAGTCGAGCGCTTCCAATGTTATTGGCGAGGTTAAGGACATGATGAAGCATTATACCGACATGATTACGGAGCAGTATCGACAAATAGCCGTTGATGTTAACTTCCTTAAAAAACAACAAAATTTGATAGGAAGTAGATACCCAGATGAGGGTGCACCTTTGAGGTTTAGATGCAAATGGTGTGGTGGACAACATTATCCACAAAACTGCCCAAATGTCAAGTGCGACATCTGTGGACAATCTGGCCATTTAGCAGCCACTTGCTGGAGTAAGTTTAGCTCCCTCCAATGAGGTAGTTGGCAACCAGGGCCTGTTAATCATCGTGCGCAAGGAAATGATTCCCAGCGAGAAGACGGGCCTAAACAAATACTCCAACGACCAAAGGCGGCAGTGGAGGAGCTACCTAGTGGTAGTGGGGTTAGTTTGATTGAGGTTGTGCGCATTAATGACGCTGAAACCTCTAATCTACGAGCTATCCTTACAAGAGGTCAAAAGGGTAAAGAGACCGACAAGGATAAGCCTGTCCGACGAAAACCCTAAACAAGGCGACAAAGGAACGCAAGTTTTGGATCCTGCCATGGAAGGGGGACCTTTGAAGCCCGTCGAGAGTAAAGCCGATGTTAAGAAGGATAAGGAACCACCAAAGAAGAAGGTGAAAGTTAAAAAAGAGGCAATAAAGCCGGTTTAGCGACCTAAAGAGCGGATGGTTTGGCGTGAAAAGCGAATTCTATCGAACTATCATGAATTCGATTTGGCGAGCTCTCTTTGCGAAGTCAAGCTGGATGTGAATCTTTTACAGCTTATTAAGCTTTCCCCAGGAGTACGCAAGGAATTTAGAAAGATCCTGCGTACCGGGTATATCGTAGAACCTTTGGGTATTGTGCGAGTTGGTGATGACTGGTTCGAGCATGCTGAGAAGCATTGCCCAAGGGTTGCAGCCTATGTCGATGGGATATTAGTAGATTATGCCATTGTCGACACGGGATTATCTGTTAACATTATGAGTTCTGAACTGATGGAAAGGTTGGGTCTTGCGATCCAAAAAGATACCTCCACAATTCTCAGAATGGCGGATGATAGTTTGAGATAGCCGGAAGGCTGCATTACTAAGGTCCATGTCACTGTTGCAAATGTACAATGCATGTTGGACTTTAGGGTGATTCATTTTGCAGGGCGTCCAAGTTACCAAGTATTACTTGAGAGACCTTGGATCTTGCAAGTGGACTGCCAAGTAGATATACCCGTCGGTCGGCTAATATTTGGTAGAGGTGCCCAGCGTGTGGTGGTTGATGCCTACCCTAAGTCTCTGCAGAGTGAGAGAGCTCCTCTATCTTCTACAGAATTGGAGACATTAGAAGATTTATCTGCCAGTGAGACATCATCGAGTGATGAGTCCAAAGAGGGATCCACCACGGAAGACATCTATTAGATCACTTTGAACAAGCCGATAGAGGCCCGAGATTGCATAAGATATGCAGATGTTATCGAGCTAGACCTTGGTACGCCTGATGATTCGCAACCAATCAAATTAGGTTCGATGCTCAGTTCAGCAGAAAGGGAGGACTATGTGTCCCTAATTCAAGAATTCCGCGACATCTTTGCCTGAGTTATGATGAGCTGAGAGGCATTCCTCCTAGTCTTGCTGTTCATAAAATTCCATTGAAAGAGGGCAGTTGTCCTGTATGACAGAAAGTAAGGCGTATGCCTTTCGAACTGAGGGACGGGCTGTTTGAAGAGTTACAGAAGCTTCGAAAAGCGGGTTTGATTTTTCCTATGCAACACACAGAATGGTGTTCGCCAGTTGTGATCAGAAAGAAGAAGAATAATCAAATCCGATTATGTGTAGACTTTAGGGAGCTGAATAAGCAGACAGTTAAGGACTACTACCCGTTGCCATTTATTGACCAGATTTTGGATCAATTAGCGGGTAGGGAGATATATTCATTTATGGATTGCTTTGCAGGATATAACCAGATGGCAATTGCAGAAGAGGACAAGTTAATGGCCTTTGGTTTATGCAATGCGCCTGGTTCATGGCAACAAACAGCAGATAAGACATTCGGTGACATATCCCCTGAAGAATTGAAGGTGTTTATTGATGACTTAGGGGCCGCCACCATGAGAGGAAGGCAGTTGATCATTTTAAGAAAATGCTTTGAGTACTATAGACAATTTTGTATCGCTCTAAACCCACGAAAGTGTGTTTTCAGTGTACCTTATGGGCTCTTGTTGGGTCATGTGGTCAGTTCGGTAGGAATTGCGACAGATCCCGAGAAGGTCAAAGTCATAGTTGCCATAGGTCCACCACGCACTTCGAAAGAAGTGCATAGCTTTCTGTCTTCAGTTGGTTATTACCGTAGATTCATAAATGCCTTGGCAGAAAGAACGTTGCCGCTTACAAATCTATTTCCTTTAGCTGTTTGTTTGTATGGAGCGACCCTTGTAAGATAGCATTTGAGGTTGTGAAGCAGGAGCTAGTAAAAGCACCTGTTTTGAAAGCACCTAAAAGAGGTGAGGTGTTCTATATATTTTCAGCAACCACCATGCATAGTATCAGCTCTGCTGTTTAGCCCAAATTTGGGAAGAAAAATGGTACCACCCAATTGCTTTTGCTAGTCGGAAGCTGGGGGTATCCGAAATCAATTATACCTACATGGAGAAGTTGTGTCTGGCGATGGTCTTTGGGACCAAGAAATTCAGGCATTATATTCTCTATGAGAAAGTTGTGCTTTATACGAAGGCGGAGGGACTTCGATTATTGATGAATAAGCTACAGCCGCCTGATCGTCTAGCAAAGTGGTTAATCACTTTCCAGGAATTTGATTATGAGATCAGGAGTAAGCCACCAAGGTTGCAAGGCATCATGGAATGTCTTGTGGACTTTGGGGAGCCGAAAGAATCTGTGGCTGAAGGTAGTGACATGGAGTTGTTATTTAAAATAGATACGGCATATATTTCCTCCTGGTACGCTGCAATAACGCATTATTTATCGACAGGAGAGGTTGGATCTGAATTATCTAAAGCTGAGAGAAGGAAAATTAAGCAGCAAGCGTTAAAGTTTGCCTTGATCGCAGGTACATTATATCGGCAATGGGTTGATGACATCTATTGTCGATGTGTGATGCCTGACGAGGTGCCATTCATTTTGGAAGAGTGCCATGATTCTGCTTGCGGAGCCCATTTTGCAGGACGGCTTACAACACAAAAGGCTTTAAGAGTAGGTTACTGGTGGCCTGCCATCTTCCAGGATGCGTTTGCGTACGTTAAGAGATGCGATATTTGTCAACGACATGATAGTCGAGAGAATAGGAAAAGACCACTCACCCCTATTATGGAGATACTTCCATTTGAGAAGTGGGGAATAGACTTTGTGGGTCCTATTACTCCGACTGGCAAAAGAGGTATATCATTGTAGCAACTGACTACTTCACAAAGTGGTCAGAAGCACGTGCAACAAGGAAAGATGATGCTAAAGAAACTGCTAGTTTCCTTTTAGAGCAGATAATATGCCGTTTTGGTCCGCCGAAAGAATAAATGTCGGACCGCGGAACCCATTTCTTGAATAAGGTGATCAAAAGCTTGAGAGAGGCTTGGTAGATCAAGCACAACAAAATAACTCCTTATAATCCGCAGGCGAATGGGCAGGTTGAAAGCACCAACAAGCAGCTTGTGGGCATCCTATCGAAAGTCATATCTGAAAAGAAACGTGACTAGGATAAGAAGCTGTATGTGGTAGTATGGGCATATAATACCACGTTCAAGCGAGCCACTGGCCACACACCGTTCAAACTAGTTTATGGTGAAGAGTGCGTTTTACCCTTAGAAATTGAGTTATCGACTATTAGATTCGCAATAAACCATTCTTTGGGTAATGAGGATGCCCTATTAGAGCGATTTACGACCTTAGCCCACCTAGATGAAATTAAGTTGCAAAGCCTATTACATCAGGAGGTGGCTAAACATCGCATGAAATAGTTGCATGACCTAAAAGTGAAGAAGTACACCTTTAAGAAGGGGCAACTGGTTTTATATTATGATGCGCGTAGGGAGCTTTTCCCAGGAAAATTAGAGCCTAAATGGGATGGACCCTACAAAATCGTTAGGTTAGGGAAGAATAAGTCTACAGCCCTATTAGCTGATTTACAGGGAGTGGAGTTTAAGAATAAGGTTAATCTTAATAAGATTAAACCTTACTATTTCTAAGTCTGCTAATACAAAGGAAATGCATTGCAGGTCCATGCTAGGAATGATTTGAGACCTGCTGACGAGCTTAAAACTTGGTTGATGGGTTGGTTAATCCCTTATTTGGAGCATCCATATCTGGAGCAAAGATACCATCAGGGGAAACTCATTTGGTGGAGCAAAGGATATAAGGTGATTGAGCAAGAGGACAGAACTTTTGTGTGGGAGATTAAAGTCTTCTGCCATCACTGTCTGCGACTGTTGACGAGTATCCCTGTTGAGTTCAATGAAGAAGGTGGGATGGAGCTGTCAGTTCATCCTCTCAACATGCTAAACTTTGATTATCATAACTACGAATAGAGGAGGTTGTGATGGCCGGCTGTGTAAACCCATTATGGACGTATACACTATATTTTGACGGAGCGTCCAGGGGCCCTAATAGAAAAGGAAGTGTGGGAGTAGTAATTCGAGACCCCCGACGAAGAGTTACAATGAAGTTAGCTGCTTATCTCGGGGTAGGATTCACTAACAATATGGCGGAGTATAAAGCCTTGATTATGGGACTGTATATTGCCAAGCAAGGTGGTATTCGTCGATTGTTAATAAAAGGGGATTCCCAGTTGATCCTGAATCAGCTAGATGGGACATACACAGTGCGGAATCCCATTCTTTGTATGTATCATCGGACTGCTATGACCCTACTAGAAGATTTTGAGGGAGTGTCTTTTCAGCTGATTCCACGTTACTGGAATCAGTTTGCGGATTCATTAGCAAATCTTGCTTATGAGGAAGACCTCTTCTTTAATTGTGGTCCTAGTTTGGATATTGTGATCAATGATGAAACAGGACCCGACCGCTTGTGGGGGATGTTATCAGAACATGCAATATATGGCAGATGATGGTTGATATGGGTGATGCAAAGAGTAGCCAAGACCAATCTACCGTTATTATCTAGGACCCATAGGTTGATTAGACATCATATTATGCATACGCCTCTTTCTATCTATGCAGGAGGGATGGGTCATAACCTCATGCATTTAGTTTAGGGCTACGAGCCTGTTTTTCCTCCTTGGAACGGAGCTTATGATTGCATATCTGTGCTATTCCGAGAAAGGATGTGTAGGTGCTACTGTGTTTTATTTCATTAGACCAAGAGGACTGATTTAGTTTGGTAGTGAAGTGTTTTATTTCGTTAGGCCAAGAGGGCTAGTTGTCTGTTTAGTGCAGGTGCGTTTAATGGTTTCTTGTTTGAGTTCTGTGCTAGACAGGTTTGAAGAAGAACTTGGAAGGAGCCTTTTTGTTGCATGGAAGCTTCTCGTGGCCCTATCCAGGTGATATCCTTCCTTTATGAGTACTGTGGTTGTTTGTTATATGTGGTTGAGTACTTGTTAAGGGGGGCTTTTCGTTTCTTGTTGGGCACCGGTGTCCAAGGCATGAAGTCCCAAGGTGTACTGAGTTTTATCGCATATTTGTTTTGTATCAGCTTGATGCTTCTTTGGTTGTTTATGTGCAGATATGTTCGTGGATTCGACGGGCTGAGTTGCCCTATCTCGTGGTTGCCAATGAGAGCGGAATTTTGGTGCCGAGAAGTGCTTAAAAATAGCTAAAAATTATGAATATTAAGGGAAAAATATTCAACGTCGAAGGCGGCGGCTCGATCTAGGATGATTTTAAGTGCCAAAGTGCTTTAAAGGTGCCCGAGTGACACTTGTTGATTTTTCATAATTTTTCAGACAGTCGTGCGGGTTGACATGAGTTACCGGCCAATGCGCGATGCCGACCCGGACGCCCAGGATTTTTCAGAGCTCAATTCCGAGTTCGGATGGGGAAATGACCAAGAATTGGTCAAGATTTGAAGAGGTGGTGGACATGAGTTGGGCCAAGTGATAAGTGACCATTGGGGTCTTGGAACCATTTTATGGCAAGCAAAATCGTGGCATGAAAAAGAAGTGAAAAAAACGTGAAGAAGAAGGAGAGGAAACTGCGCCGAAAATTGCGCCTCATGGGGGAGAGATCAAGAATGCATCCTACACATACCCTGCCTAATGGATTATGGGGCTTCATTCCCCTCTGTCTGTGGACTCTATCGCTTGTTTTCGCTCCTCCATTGGTGGCCTGATTGCTGAGATAGAAATCTAGTCTTTCTCTCTCCTCCCTCTCTCTCCCCTAAAGGCAGATTCATGTGGTGAAGAGGAAGAAGAAGAATGGATGATGGATGCTTGTCCAATGAAGACCGGATTGCTCCATTGTGCAAGAAGATTGAAGATTGCTGAATGTGGGCTGTCATGAACAGTAATGGTGGCTGGAAATCAGTCCTGAGATATAGCAAATAAAAACCCGCAACCCGCAAAGAACAGTAATCTCATTTTTTAAAAGGAAAATTGTGTTTTTATGCAATTTGCTTTATGAATTCTTGTTTCCATGAGATGATAATGCATTATAATGTTGTCTTCAATGCCTTTCAACTATTTATGCTCAGAAAATCAGAAAATCATAAGTGTTGTGGATGAAATTAGTAGTGAAAAGCCCGTAAATATGCAAAATATGGGAAAATTGGGTGTTTTTGAGACATCAATGGAAAATATCATAAGACAAACCAACTAAACTTGTCTTTTTGCTGCAAATGAACCTAAGGGCCATAGCCCATAACCCATTTTGAATTTTCAGTCATTAAATATTGGAAAAATACAAGGAAAATAGGGAAAATAAGGGAAAAATAGGGAAAATAAGGAAAAAATAGGGGAAAAATGGATTTTGAGTGCCGAAAATTAAGGAAAAATGAGAACCATGTTTGTGGATGTATGGGGGGTCTGAAGTATGAGGTTTAGCCTCAGTTCAGCCCTATCTCTATGTTCTAGTGAGTTTTTATGGCTTTTATGCAATAAAAATGTGGAAAATGAACCCTAAACCTATGCAATATGCACAACCTAAACGGGTGAGAGGGGTTGGAGTGTATAAAAAGCGTGTAAATGTTGAATGAAATGATGAAAAGCTTGCTAGTTTTTTTTGCATACCATATAGATTGGACGATATTTCAAGATTAAGAACCTAGTAGCACGAGGGTTTCTCGGTGCTAGGTTCATGCAACACCGCATACGAGCAATAGTCAAATTCATTGAAAGAATGCTTTTGCACATGTGCACCAATGCTGATTTTCTTGATTGTTTGAGCACGTGGACATTCACAATTTGCATGAAGCATGAAATTTAAAAAGTATCAGATAATACCTCCTGGATACATAGCAATTGCTTTTTAGAGGAATATGACCAACGTTGAGTGAGTAAGGTTGTCCAAGCTGTAGGCTAGGCGTTGGGTCTAAGGGAAAGTAAAGTGAGGAAGCATGGTATATCTCCTAGAAATACGCGGATCATAAAAGAGAGAAGTTTGTGTTCATATGTGTTATATATGTTTAGCGATGTATCGAGGGGCCAATCCCCAAGGTGTAGGAGAGTTGCAGTGAGGTAGCGGCATTCAGCCGTTGGAGGACCTCCTATGTTGGTACTTTGTGCTATTTGGCAATGTGTTGGGACTTCCTCTGAGGAGTGTTAATTGGGTTAGAGTTGGACTATAAGACGTGACACAAACACAATATATTTAGGAAGATGATGTATATATCATCCACGCTCCTGGCCGCGAGGCCGTGGGGTTGTTGAGCGCATGATAGAGGTTTGGCTAGTGCGTGAGCCAGTGTCGGCCCGTTTTAGGTCCCATCACTTTGGTGGAAGCAATGGTGCAGGGATCGAGGGATCACAGAGAGATCCGTTACCTGGGAGAAGCTAAAGAAAGCTGTGCAAGGAAGATATTTACCACCTGCTTATCGCATGCAGAAAATGAATGAGTTCTACGAGCTAAAACAGTTGGGACTCACTCTTGACACATACTACTCTAAATTCGTCTCACTTTTAAAGTATGCACCATAGATGGACATGACACAGCATGTGTCCAAATTTTGTCCGGGTTTAAATCCACTAGTAAATACCCGTCTCGAATCTATGCGTCCATCAGATCTTCAGGATGCACTCATTCGAGCGGCGCCTATAATTCAGGAGGTGCAAGCTAGACCAAGGGATAACAAAACTTGGTCTTACAATGATCCAAACAGAGGAGCATTTAGACCTCAAATTAAGAGAGTTCAAGGTCATAATCAGGGACAAAGAAAGAAAGCAAGAACGAATAATGTCAATAACTTTGTTCCTACTCAAAGTAATGGCCGAAACCTCCGTTGTTTCCACTGCAACGAACTCGGTCACTTCAAGCGGCAATGTCCCAAACTTGGTGGAGGACATCGCCAAGCGCCTTTCCAAGGAACAGACAGTGGTCAAGGAGCCGCTACCCGAGGAAGAGGAAGAACCGCCTGCATTGCCAATAGGCAAATGTGAGAAGAAGGAGAAGAAGAAGATCAGACCATGGAAGCGGAATTCGAAAGAGCGACTGTCCATGCCACTTTACACAAGAAAGGGCCGAATCTCCAGTTCTCAGTGATTTAGACACCGTCGAACTATCAAGGTAAAGGCTTCAAGACCTTGATTGATTGTGGCAGTACACATTCCTTTATCTCACCAGCATGTGGAAAAAGATTAGGAATAGCCACAGTAGAAGCAGCTACCCTGCTTGTGGAATTGGCAAATGGTCGTGAGGTTACTTATACCAGGCAAACTGCTAAGGTAGAATTCTTTCTGGGAGGAAAGAAGACTTCGGTTAAATTCAGAGTCATGAATTTAGGTATCCATGAGTGTCTACTCGAAATGGATTGGCTTAAGCCTAATGACGCCCACATTCACTGTGGAAAGGGTCAAGTTTCCTTTTGAAACTCTGAAAGGGAATTAGTCACAACTCAAGGAGAGGCTAGAGTGCCGAGAATCCAACTGGCCAAAGTATCTCGGATCATAAAAGGAGTCAAAAAAGGATTACCTGTTTACTTGATCAAACTCAACAAATTAGATCAGAAGCAAGAGTCTCATGAAGGGCCTTCGTGGTTAAAGGAATATGCGGACGTATTCCCTGAAGAGTTGACAAAACTTCCGCCTCAACGAGAAGTGGATCATGAGATTAGGTTAGTACCAGGAGCTACGCCAATTGCAAAGAGACCTTATAGAATGTCCATACCAGAAGCAATTGAGCTCAAAGAACAACTCAAGCAACTGTTAGATCAGGGCTACATCCGGCCTAGCAATTCACCGTGGGGAGCTCTAGTACTATTCCAGAAAAAGAAAGATAGGACACTTCGACTATGTATTGATTACCGTGGGTTGAATCAATCAATAGTCAAGAATAAGTATCCTATTCCTAGAATAGATGAGCTTCTTGATCGTCTTCACGGTGCAAAGATCTTCTCCAAAATCTATCTCAGGTCAGGTTACTATCAGATAAGGATCAAGGAAGAAGATATCCCAAAGACGGCCTTCAATACAAGATATGGGCACTTTGAGTTCCTCGTTATGTCATTTGGGCTTACGAATGCACCTGCCACCTTCAATAGGTTAATGCATGATATCTTTAGGCCATATCTTGAAGATTTCGTACTTATCTTCTTTGATGACACTTTAGTCTACTCTAAACGGGAAGAAGATCATGAACCTCAACTTCGGATTGTCCTTGAGACAATGAGGTCACATAAGCTGTATGCTAAAATGAAGAAGTGTGCATTCTTCAAGCATCAGATTGAATATTTGGGATTCATAGTATCAGCAGAAGGAATCTCAGTGGACCCAGCCAAGGTCAGAGATGTGCTTGAGTGGACAACACCAATATCCATCAAAGAGATACCTAGTTTTCTTGGATTGACAGGATGGTATAGGGTCTTCATAAAAAACTATGCTTTGATTGTAGCACCTCTGATGGATTTACTGAAGAAGCAGACTTCCATTGCATGGTCAACTCACGAACAAAATAGCTTCGACAGATTGAAGCAAAGTTTGGTATCAGCACCTATTCTAAAACTTCTAGACCTCAATAAGGAGTTCGAGGTAGTAACTGATGCTAGCATTCTTGCCCTAGGGTGTGTACTTATGCAGGAAGGTCATCTAGTAGCGTACTCTTCAAGGAAATTGAAGAGTCATGAAAGGAATTATGCTACGCATGATCTGGAATTGCTAGCTGTCATCCATGCTCTAAAGCTTTGGAGACATTACCTGTTGGGTAACAAGTTTACTCTAGTAACCGACCATAAGAGTCTCCAATGGATCTTTACCCAGAACGAGCTCAACATGAGGCAACGTCGGTGGATTGAAGTGTTGGAGGAATATGACTTTGAAATCAAGTACCGACCAGGGAAAGAGAATGTAGTTACCGATGCACTTAGTTGCAAGGCATTCCTAAATTCCCTAATCTTGCAGAATCCATCAATGGCCAGATCTGTAGCTACAAAAGTATCTATGCCAAGCAACCCTATACTTGAGTTAGCTAGAGAGGAAGCATGCCATGATTTGGCCTACCAATCAATGCTAAAGGAGATCTCTATCAAGGATCAGAATCAAAAGTTGTAGGCTAAGTATCAGGAATTTTCCATTAATGGTGGACTTGTCTACTATAGAACAATGCTGTGTATTCCAACAAGCAAGTCACTTAAGCAGAAGATATTGTGGGAAGCTCATGATTCTCCTTTTGCAGGACATCCTGGCTATGCTAAGACTCTTAATGCAGTTAGAAAGAGCTACCATTGGAAGAGGCTCAAAGGTGACGTTCTCAAATATGTCATTGAGTGTTTGTCTTGCCAACGTATCAAAGCCGAACATGTCATGATGCCAAGGAAACTGCAACCGCTTGACATTCCCCAAATGAAATGGGAATTCATCAGTATGGATTTTGTTGTAGGCCTACCCCAAGTCCAGGGAGGATACAACTCCATCATGGTTATGGTTGACATGCTTACTAAGGTTGCACATCTTATTCCAGTAAAGATAAGCTATAAAGCCTCAGACATTGCAAGATTGTTTATCAAGGAGATATTCAAGCTACATGGTTTACCCAGAAGAATCATTAGTGATCGTGATTCTCTCTTCACATCACACTTCGAGAGAGCTATCTTTGAAGCTATTGGGACTCAACTCTGTTTTAGCACCGCTTACCATCCCCAAACAGATGGCCAAATAGAATGAGTAAATCAAGTCATCGAGGATATACTTAGGGCATACTGCTGTCTTGAGCCGAGGAGGTGGATTCAATACTTACCTTTGGTTGAATTTGCCTACAATGCTTCTTACCAGCAGATCATTCAGATGACCCCTTTCCAAGCATTGTATGGTCATGATTGTCGAAGTCCCCTAAACTTTTCTGATCCAACCTTAAGGGTTGAAGCTTCAAGACAGATGTTGGAAGACATGGATGATCAAATAAAGTCAATAAGATAGGACATACAAGCGGCCAAGTATAGACAGAAGGCATACACAGATTTGAAGCATCAAGAAAGGGTCTTCGAAGAAGGAGACATGGTGTTCATTCGCGTACGCCCTAAAAAGAGCTCTCTATCCTTAGGAGATTGCAAGAAGCTAAGTCCAAGGTATTGTGGGCCATACAAAATCCTGAAATGCCTAGGACCTAATGCTTATAAATTGCAACTTCCTGAGAACCTAAAGGTTCACAATGTATTCCACATTAACCTATTGAAAAAGTATGTACCTAATCCTAACCATGTGCTTGACGATCAACAAATTGTAATGCCTATTCAAGGAGTCCTTGAACTAAGGCCTGATAGGATCTTAGATGTTAGGGAGAGAAAATTAAGATCCAGAACCCTGAGAGAATGCCTCGTCCAATGGAAGGATTATCCTCAGAGGATGCCACTTGGATAGATAAAGGCACACTCAGCCGTCAATATCCCCAATTTATCTCGAGATGAGGACATTTCGATTCCTCTAAGGAGGAGAGAATGAAATATTTCTGCTAAAGATATATTACGAAGCCATGAGAATTCCTGGACAAAAGGCAAAAGACAAAGCTGGCATTGGGTCACGGACGGTGCGAATTTAAAACATGATGTATCATAATCTCCATTTGTAGAACCGAAACTATGGTTTATTGTAACCGCATATTTCCGTGGGGACCTCCTCTTGGGAGGAGGTTAAGAGGAAATTGAGAGAATTTATGGAAAACATTTTCTTTTAATCTTTTTATTCCTCCCCAGCCAAAGGTTGTGTTAGAGGAGGGAGAGTAAAGCACGGGCACGTAAGCTTGCAAAGGAGGTCATGGATGAGCGAATGTGGTTGATTCAGCATCACGCTGGATGCCAAGGAGGAAGATGAATGCCATGCAAATGGCGTGTGGAGGGAGGGAGGTACCTCTCCCTCTCCCTATAAAACCCTTCACCATGGGAGTTGGAAGGGGGGAGCCATGAGAAGTGAGGCCGCCAGTTTCAGGGAGAAATCATACGCCACCAGGATTAAACGAGAGAGGGGGTGGAGTCGACGCTAAACGCCGTCTGCCAAAAGGGAGGGAGAGCTCGATGACCTCACACACCCACATGGCCACCGCCTGTAGTTGTTGCTGGTTTAGGGAGGAGCGCCACCGAGATCCATCACGGCCACCAAATTGGCCCTGCCCGCTAGCAAGCCGCCGTCAAAACATCCTCTTTCTCCTCCACGTGTTATAAACCCACTTATAGAAGCTTCCAGGAAGCTTCTTGGAAGCTTCCAAGGGGAGGGATCTAAGCCCCCCTTCCTATACCTTTTATTCCCCCCCTCCCGGTTTTAATCCTTTTTAAGGGCCTTTTACTCCCCTCATCTCCCCATTTATTTCTTCCCCCCCTCCCGGTTTTATCTTTTTAAGGGCCTTTCACCCCGTTGTGTTGCCCTTCATCTTTCCCCCCTGGGTTTTAAAACCCCTAAGGCCTTTTACACCCCCATGTGTCCTAAAATCCCTCCTTAATTCCCCCTTCCTATATCTTTCACTCCCGTGCCCAAAAATCTCACAAGGCCCCCCTTCTTATGCCTTCAGAACCACACACACACACCCCCGTGTTTTAAGCCCCCTCATCCCATGGGTGTTGGAACCCCCGTAATGTAAACCTTTCTTCCCCCGTATTTAACCCTTAAGCCCTTTCTTTTGGGCTTGATACTTCCCCCCCCCTGTGTGTAAAACCCTATAGGGCCTTTTCCTTGGGCTTTGTAAGCCTTTCCCTCCCAAAAGAATTAAGGCCTTAAAGGTCTTATTACCCCCTCCTCGTGGTTAAACCCTTAACGGTTACTTGCCTTTCCAAAATACCCTTGGGACTTGGTTTCTCCCCTACTCGAAAAAGTGAAGAAGAGTATTGACGTACAAGGGAGCGACGGTGGAATTCTGAAAAGGAGTGTAAAGCTGCTTCCACATTCGAAGGACTATAACTACGATGCCTCCTAAGAAAGTCCAAGGAGTAGCTGCAAGAGGGTTATCTCCCGGTATCCATGTGGATATCTCACCCCAAACCTAGGTTTTTCCTTCTTAATTTTATATTGGTTTTAATTCAATTGTGCAAGATGAATTGTTAGGGATAAGATATATTTTGTCCTAGTTATTCACGACGAATGAATTTAGTTTAATAGAACATGCAAAATAAATAAAGTATAAACATAGTTTTTCTTCAAATAGCATTATGCATTGAAACGAATTATGAGCAAGATTATTTAACCACTAAAGTAGTATACTTCGGTTAAGTCTAGAAGGTATAAAATTGCATCTTGCACTATTAACCCCTATTCCTTTTTACAACAAATCATCATGGAAAGTGCAAATCATGAAAGGATTCTTGCGACGCTTAAACTCTAGGAAGTTATCATTGCTAACTGCATAACTTAGCAAGGGAAAGATTGCTTATTTAGCATGAGTTTGTTCGCAAAGAAAAGGGAAGATTAGTTGGATTTAACCTAACCTCAATTCGATGAAGTATAAGATTGAAAAGTCAATTGACACGTAAATAACAAATCATACGAAAGTAATCTTGAAATTACCTTCTAGAGTTAACTAAATTAAAATGCTGCGAAATATTCGCTGGGAGTGAATTAAAATTCCAAGAAACGTCTATACCTTAAATACTTGTCTACCTTCCCTGAAAATAGGGTCAGTAAACTGTAACCGAAAAAAAAGAACTAGGGTTTGTCCCTGACTTTCTTAAAAGAAAATAATAAAGCTAGGAAACCCTAGGTCTGACAACATCAGCTTAAAGAAATTGAAAATGGATTGTTTCGTAACTCCATTATCACATAGTACGATGCAGGACTTGCGCGGCAAGTAGGAAGTCATATGGTCTTGTGATCGATTCACAAGAAGAAAGGTTAAATTCCCACAACAAGGATGGCGGATCCTTACGCAAGTTATCTTGCAAAGGATGTATACTTTGATATCCTTCTAAGTAAGGAAGATTAAAAACCGGAAACTGAAGTATCCAATGAACTTTAGGGTTTGACCAAGTTGGATTAATAGGGTACGCCCTAACACAGAATATAAGGGATATTGCCAAGTTGCAAGACACCCCGGATCGAGTGCTGGATGCATTCGAAAGGAAAGATTCCTTCCTTAGCAGTTTGCCATCAACAAAATTGATCAATGGAAATGTTTGTGCTTGCTAGAGATCTTAGAGCACTGTTTGACTTGTTTGACCAATGAATTACAAAATAAATAAGTATCTATACTTCAGGTTGAAGGCCTGAAGGGAGTGGCAGCTCCAGTTACCCCCGACTGCCTGCCTGACCCTAACGAAGGGGTTGTTGACCCCGCTAGGAACATGGACCGAACCCGCCGCGAGAGGTCTCTCCGTTGAGCGCTACTTGGAGCAGGAGGACGCTTGGGTGCCAGGGGGGGATCTGGCCGTAAGTCCCTCACCTTCCGGGTCCTACACAAGAGGCTAACATGACTCGAGATTGGATCTCGAGGCCCGCATACTAGTCTACGGGCAAAAACTTGGAATAGTGATCCCTGTGGATTGCTAGATAGCCTTCGGGCGGATTGTGGATAAGCCTACGGGCAGAACTTTTGTATTTCAAAGATAAATATGTTGATCTGTTAATAAAGAACTTGCCTGAGATTGTTTTTCTATGTCAAGTGATAAGATTAGGTGAAGGAACCAATGCTTAACGGGTTAATTAAAGAAGATGATTGTTACATGTCCAACTAATGTGTTAGTTAATTACATAATTAAAACAACCCGAGGAAAGTGCGGAGGATGGGCCATGGGTCCGTCCTACGGATGGGTGGTTCCGGTTGGCCGGGAACTTTTCTTAAATCATGAGGAACAGCAGGATGGTCGTCAAAAGACAGGAATAACAAAAGCGTTGACTTAGATCGCAAATCTTGTAACATTCCATGGGAGTGCCGTGCGGAGCTTTCTAGACATCCTTTCCAATGGACTGCTAAGACGTGTCCTGGATGATACTAGTGGACATGTTACAATATTGGAAGGCAATCTATTAATATACGAGTCATTATTATGTGGGCCATGCATAGCTTTTTGATATTTAAAAAGTGCTAAGGTAAAAAAGCTTTCATGCTTGTTATTGATATCTCACATTGCTCATTTATATTTGACTAAGAGGAGATGTGGTGATTGAAAATGGAATAGAGAAGAGGATGGACGGCACCATGGAGGAGAAAGTGAATTGTTTTTGTATGTTGAACCATGCATGCATGGAGAAGCATCTTAATAGACATGAGTAACCTGAAAGAAAATGTGAGATAGCGCAATCAAATTTCAACCGAGTACATGCCAGGACAAGTTCCATATTCCGAGGGCATAGAGGAGATGTCGTGGTTCATGTCTATGAGATAGTTTCATGATGAATTGATCGTGCCTTCATGCCAAGGGATGGCATTCTCTAGCAAGGAGTTGGAGTTCTCGAGGGGATGTAGTCCAAAGGTAACCACATGTTTTCTTTGTTGTTGTATTTATCAATTGTACATAGCAACTAACCACTAGGAATTTCAATGTATAGTACAAAATCTATTGTGTAGCATGGTCACATGGGCGACATTTTTGAGTTAAGTGCATTGAAAAAATATGCTCCACGTCTGACTATGGTATCATGGTGAAGTTTGAGCAAGAAAGTCAACGACCGCCATAGATCCAAACATTATAGTCACACATGAGATGGAGTATTTTTGGCAATATGTAAAGTATTATTTTAGTAGATTACCATAGTTTCTCCCATTATCACATTTGATATATAATGATTTAAAGTGTTATTGGAAGGAGGAGAGGCAATCCTTTGGTAAGGACACTTTGGATTCTTGGAGGTGACTCCGGGAAAAGATGAAACAATCTATGTGACACATTTTTCTTGTCAGGTCACTATGAACAGGTGCATGATCTTTTTGTTAAAATTTCCACAATACAAAATAGCCACAAATACTTTTTAATTCTTTGTGATAGGCTCTTATTTGATATTATTGAAATCTTCTACCCAAATCCACAACAATCTGGTTGGTGATATATTGTGTTATCAACACCTCAGAGCACTCGAGTATATGATGAAAGAAATATCCCTAGCATACAAAAGGAGAGTATGCAAGTAGGGAAGTTGCTATTGTGGGGGTTGGAGGATGAGGAGGGCTTGGAGTGTGTGGAGGAAACAATCATGGGCAATGTTGGCAAAGAGACTAGCATATAAAATACTTTGAGAATGAAGCAGACTCCTCTTTTTGTGGGGATCTATGCAAAGACCTTTCAATCTGTGTTGAGATATGTCAAGAGCTTTTCATGGAGTTGTAGAACCAGTCATATTTGCATCCACTTGTCAAGTTCATTAACTATTCACTTATATTGATACTTTATTACATATTTTTAAATTAACATCCTCCTTTGCAAATATATATTATCGTGCTTCTCCTTCACTCTTCTATTGATTATACTAATATCATTTTTTGGATGTGCAAGTCTTAATAGACAATCCAAAGCAGGGTAAGCTAAGGGACGATAGATGAGGAGCTCTAGGAGAACTTTAGGGGTTTGCCTCTGAATCAGATTGGCACACTTCATAGATATGGTAGACTAAAAGTTTTTTAAAAGCACTTTTTCTCCCTATTTCTTATAGATAAGGCCTAACATAGTCCTATATTAAATAAATATATTGTAAAATTACAAAATGATAAATTTTCAAGTAAACATATATACACTACTAATTTTTATAGACTCAATGTCAAAGAGTCCATTTTAAGATAATATGTGGATTTTCTTATATTTTAACATTATAGGTTAAATTTACTTTAATTTTTCTCATAGTTAATAATATCAAAATATGCCAATGTTTCAAGAATTTACATTTCATTGATGAGTCTACTTATTTAATATTTCTTGAGCATTTATTAACTTGGTGGCATGAGGCAACCTCATGCGAAATTTCTCAAAGCATGCACCTCAAGGTTGGAGAGGGTTCTCACATCTAGCTTGACAAAACCCTAATTATCCTAATCATTACAATCCAACATGCAAATAACTTTATCCAAATGATTGTGCCACGTATTGAGTCCCTACTAAGATGCCTACATATTCTACCAATATTTAGGCTAGTATAAAGCAAACACAAAACCTACATCTAATTCTTCCAACAATGATGAAACATGCATGGAAACCATTAAGAAATGATTACAAAGAGGAGCACAAAAGTAGCATTCATGATTAATGAAGAAGATGATGAGATTGGGTGAAGATGGTAAGACCTTGTGATTGTAGCATGATGGAGGTCACAATATTGATGATCAACATTTGGCCATTACAACAATTCTCATTCTTGCCACAACAATAATTGTTTTGTTACTTCAATTACCATCCTTCTATTTACAATAATTTCTTAGAAAAATAAACAAAATTTGTGGTGCGTTATAAGGATGAGTTGATTTTTGTTTCTATTTTCAGAGGCGCATGATTTTTTTTGTGTTCTTATTGTTTCCTCTTGTGGTTTATTTATTAACTTTTTGTGTTTTTTCTAACCTAGTATTTTGTCCTTAAAAGTTGGACAAAATTGTTTCTTTATTCTTCTACAAATTAAATCCCTCCTAACCTAGTCATACACATTTTGGATCATGCAAGCTATGAGTGCCAAGTGAGTGATCCTTTGGCTAATCCAATCCACACTCAGTCCACACTCCAATGTTAATCTGCTTAGTTTGTCACATGATAGGAGTGTGAGGACCTGAGCAATTGCACCACCCTTTGTCTCGATAGTAGCAAGAGAAAATACTAGGATAAGCGTACATCAGTTGGGACCTTCACTAACCAACCTTGTATCTTTCCCTTTGACTATAGAAAGCTAGAACACAAGTCTAGCTTTGAGGTATACTGAACTCATTAACTTATCTTCCCACATTGTAGTTCAATGGCTTGAAGGCTCAAATATGGTTCCAGGATCCAAAGCACTACAATCCAAAGCCTTCGCTCCTTCATGTCCACACCACTAAGTATACCACATCGAGAGAAGAAAACAGAGAATAAAAAGGAGAAGAAGAAGATGGTGAAGAGCTTTATCTCGTCACATTCCTCACTCTCTTATAATCTCACAACTACACACATAACCTCAAACTCACACCTCTTATTAAGAATGGAAAGAAGAAGAAGAAGAAACACAAGAAGATGGTGAAGAGCTTTACTATCCCCAATCCCTTACTCAAATACAAGCTCTCAATCTCTCCCCTTCCTCACTCTTAAACAATGGTGATACAAGATGATAGAATAGAAGAAGAGAATGATTGCTCAAAACTTGCACTGGTAGATCTTCAGTAGCATAGATATATCAACATGGGTGATTACAACTGATCTCTCCTATCCTTATATATACCAAAATTAGGGTTAGCGTTGGGCCCCTTGTAAATTAGGTTTGCACTTCACTTTTGCATTTTCAGGGTTTCCACAACCTTTTGGACACCCGGTGTTCCACTTTTTGGAACTAGGTTTACACTTCACTTTTGCATTTTTAGGATTCAATTTCTAATTAACACTTTATCATAAGTTCAATTGGACCTATTTTAGAGTATGAAGATTATCTACACAACAATCAAAAGTGCTTTAGATATAGTTGCAGGAAATATATATGAGCCTAGCTTTCATGAAATAATATCATAATGAATAAATTGATGTATCCACCATATGAAGTAAAATAAATACCCAAAAATAATATCTTGAAGCTTCAAAATCTAACACTTTGACTTTGACTTTTCTTTGACCTTGTTTTGACATTTTTTTCCACATTTATTGTTCACATCGATAGGACTCAAGTCCACCTAATTTGATGCCAGGAGGTATATTCCATGGTGAATTTCATGCCACGATGGATTTTATGCCACGGTGGATTCCGTGAGGTTTTGTAGTGGATTCTGTAAAATTATTATTACCAAGGCTCATACACAAATTGGATTCTTTGTGCGAAAAGTTGATGGGGACGCCTATCCTTTTTGGGCTTTTTGTTAATTTAATGTGTACATGGGTGATTCCATAGCGGGTGATTCCGCAAAATACATATTTAAATTGATAAACGTTTATGAGTTTAGAGTGCGCACTCGTAATAAAATAAGGTTAGGATTGATTTCTGGCCAATTTATTTTTGTAGCTGAAGACTGCTAGGTATTTACTTTTGTCGATTTAATTGTATTATTTTTCTAACAATTGTGAATGCTTCAGTTGATGTGTAGAGCGAGCAGTGGTGGCATTGGGAAGCATTGGAGGATAGCGTGTATTCAAATTATCATCAATTTTTGATGGGTGTGTATCTTAGGCATGGCGCCTATATTTTGTCACGCTTATTTATTAAAGCATTTGATATTTATTTATTATTTTTATATGCGCATCGGTGCACGATTTAAATACTTGTATTGGACATTGTATTTGGATACCGCGTGACTTCTTGGGCGCCCAATAGCTTTAATTCATTAGTGGCACAAAAGCAAACTCAAAAGCAAAAGCATGCTATTTTGTAAATTGGGCTATTATTTGAGCTTGAAGATGAATAATATATTAAATACATGCTTTGTGGAGCACTCACACAAGGCATGGGGGGAGATTGCACCCAATTGGTCTCTTGTTCATGTCGTGCAAGCTTTCTTCGTTGGCTTTTGTGTAAAAAGTAGAGTTCTTTTGTTCTTGGGGACCTTCTGACGCTCACTACACGCACATACGGCGACTGATCTGTGGTGGTATCAGAGCGAAGCTGAGATTGAGAGCTTCCAATCGCTTACTATCTCACGTGAAGGCGGAGCTCTTGGAACGATCCAGCTCTACAGTCCGTCTCGTGGCAAACGGTTGATAGCAGCGTGTTCCTGGCAATCAAGAACCCCCTTCTGTACCCTCTGATCGTGAAGGACCTCTCTCGATAGGCGAAGGACCGAGGGGAAGGACCGGCGGTAAAGCTTCTATATCAAGTCGTTTTGTTACAGAGAAGAAAGAAGAGAATTTTTAAAACAATTAAAGTGTTAAGCTTAAGGCTTAAGATTTAAAAGCTTAGGGCCTTTCAAATCGTCGATTTGCTACCGCGGTATGCCGTCGTCAGAATCGACGGTGTGAAAAACACCCCCCCTAAAAAAAACGAAACGGTGACACAACTTAAGCTTCATAAAGCTTAAGTCCATTAATCACCTAAGTCACACTAAGCTTTCAACTTACTCAATCAACAAAACTTATCTTCTTAGTGGCCATTCATACTGCGTGTAAGCTGAACTAGTTTTGGAGCTTCGAGAAGTCCCTATTCACACTTGTAGTCTTGCTGAACCAGTTTCAGCAAAAGCAAAAGTTCACACGCAGACTATACGCAGTCTATATGTAACACTATTCTCTTGGAAGACGGTTGTGACAATGAATACTGCAATCGTAAAGGAGAGATACTACAAAAGCCAAACAAAATATATACAAGCCTTGTAAACCCGCCTTTGAGCTACGCTCATCCTGCTAACAAGATTTCGAGTGTGTGAGGTCTTTTGGAATTTTGCAGGATGACTGAACAAAACATGGTTGATTTTATGGCTGAAGGTGATTTACCCAAACAAAAAATGAAGCAAAAGTTGGATTTGATTATGATGTAGCTTCAAGAGGAATGAAGAGCCCGACAAGCTTTGCAAGTTCAATTGGCCAATCTGTAATGATCTACCACCAACCAAGATGAATCGCAACCTGAAGATCTTATACGACGTACCATCGATGCAACACTTGAAGCCCAATCCATTCGCAAAGAAACAAAGATAAGTAAAAGAAACTTCAAATTTCATACTTGCAATGGATCACGCGATGGAAAGATTGTACTTGCTTTTATCAGTCAATTTGATGATTACTTCCATGAAGAAACATGTGTTGAGAATGATGCGCAGATCGGTCGCAGATAGCTCACGTGGTGAATCCCGGAAGGTCCCCAAGAACAAAGTACTCTACTTTTTAGTACAAAAACCCATGTAAAAGCAAGCACGACAAGAGGCAAGAGACAAATTGGGTTCAATCTCCCCCATGCCTTGTGTGAGCGCTTCACAAAGCATGTATTTTATGTATATTTCCAATCTTCATGCTCAATAATAGCCCAATTACAAAAATATGACAAGCTTTTAGCTTTTGAGTTTGCTTTCTACAAAAATAGTAAAATAAAGCTAATGGACGGTGCCCATAGTGTCTGGCACGCCCAATCTCAATGTCCAAATAGAAATAACATATCCAGGCGCATAAGCGCATACAAAATAATAATAAATAATCGATGTCTCAATAGACATAACAAAATATAGGCGTGGCGCCTATCAAAATCTAGTCCAAGAGTCAAAAACCCGCTAGACTCCAATTCTTTCCTCCGCCACTGCTGCTATCTCTACACATCAACTGAAGCATTCACAATTGTTAGTAAAATAACACAATTAAACCGACAAAAGTGAATACCTAGCAGTCTTTAGCTACATAAATAAATCAACTGGTTAGAAATAAATCCTAACCTTAATTTACTACGAGTGCGCACTCTAAACTCATAACGTTTATTAATTTAATATGCATTTTGCGGAATCACCCGCTATGGAATCACCCATGTACACACTAAATTAATGAAACGCCCGAAAAGGATAGGCATCCCCATCAACTTCTTGCACAAAGAATCCTCTTTGTGTATGAGCCCCGGTCATCTAAGTTTACGGAATCCATCGTAAAACCTCACGGAATCCACCGTGGATTCCACCGTAAAACCTCACGGAATCCACCGTGGATTCCACCGTAAAACCTCACGGAATCCACCGTGGAATATGCCTCTTGGCATCATACCCCCCGGGTGGGATAGCAATTGACCTCAATTGCTATTAGCTCAATGTGGAGCTAACAGAGTGGGGAAAGCATTTAGGTATCTAGCGTGCATCCATTGTGCTTCCTCTACAGGATGGTTCTTAAATTTGACTAGATATCTAGAATACCTTCGGCTAGTTCTAGTGGTCATGTAGTCAGTGTCTATGATGGCTTCTGGTTCAAGTATTTCAGTCTCTTCTTCTAATAAAGGTGGGTTTTCATAGACAGGGTGGATAGGTAATTGGCCTCTAAATGGTCTCAATAAACTAATATGAAATGTATTATGAATTTTCCAATGAGATGGCAGTTCTAACTTGAATGCATTGTCATTAATCTTATGAATGATTCTAAATGGTCCGTAGAATCTAGGAGCTAATTTGACAACTGGATGTCTATCTACACTTTGCAGTCTACGCTTTTCTATTCTAAGCCAAACATAATCATCAACTTTGAAATTCATGGCTTGTCTTTTCTTGTTGGCTTGTTTGGTATATGATTGTTGGGCTTTAGCAATCATATCCTTTACCTCATCAAAAATAGTGTTATGCATAACAGCAATATCATCAGCACTTTGTATTCTATTAGACAAAGATGCAACAGGTGTAGATAATCTATGTCCATAAATAACTTCAAAAGGTGCTTTCTTTGTAGATGTGTGCGGTGTATTGTTATATGCAAACTGTAATAAATGCAAATGAGTATCCCATGTTTGAGGTTTAGAGATAGTGTATGCACGTAAAAGATCTAAAATGGTGCTATTTGTGGCTTCTGTTTGTCCATTTGTTTCTGGATGAAATGCAGATGAGAAATCAATCTTTGTGCCTAGATTTGCAAACAGTGTAATCCAAAAATTATTACAAAATCTAGAATCTCTATCTGAAATAATCACTTTCGGCAATCCATGGTTAGTAAAAACAGTTTTCAAAAATAACTGTGCTGCTTGTGATGCTGTTAAAGTTTTCTTACATGCAATGAAATATGCTTGCTTACTAAATCTATCTACAATTGTCCAAATCATGTCATGGTTAGATTTAATATTTGGTAAACCAGTAATGAAATCCATAGATATATGTTCCCAAGGTTTAGATGGAATAGACAAAGGCATTAATAGTCCATACTGTTTACCATGATGTCTCTTTATTCTTTCACAAATCAAACATTCAGAAACAAAATTAGATACATCTGCATCCATATGCGGCCAATAAAAATCTTCAGTTAACATGCGTAATGTAGAAATGATACCTCTATGACCTTGATATGGGGGACAATGAATTTCATTCAAAACAAAAGATCGGAATGGAATAGTAACACACAGTCTCTTTTCAAAGAACATGAATCCATCATTATATGACAATGAATCAACAGGAATGAAATTATTTTGAACTAATTTTTGCCAATCAGAATGAAAAGTAATATCCTGGTGATATGTGTCTTTCATAGCAATCAAAGAATCAAAAGATATGATAGAAATGTTATGAATTGCAGGTCTTCTACTCAATGCATCAGCAACTACATTTTCTTTTCCAGGTTGGTATTGAATGATAGGATGGAAACTTTGAATGAATGAAGCCCATTTGATATGACGGTCAGAAATTTGGGATTGGCTAAGTAGATGTCTAATGCTTTGCTGGTCGGTCTTTATCATGAATTCTGAACCCATTAAATAATGCTTCCATTGTTTTAATGCTTGGACAACTACTAAGAGTTCCTTGTCATAAGTGGAATATTTAAGCTCAGAGGGTTTCAGCTTAGAACTAGAATATGCTATTGGATGGTTGTCTTGCATTAGCACGGCTCCTATTCCTGATCCACTAGCATCGGTCACAACTAAAAAGAATGATCTGTTAAAGTCAGGCAAT
Organism: Lygodium microphyllum; assembly: GCF_053477565.2. Taxonomy (NCBI): domain Eukaryota; kingdom Viridiplantae; phylum Streptophyta; class Polypodiopsida; order Schizaeales; family Lygodiaceae; genus Lygodium; species Lygodium microphyllum. The sequence continues at coordinate 156,277,824 of NC_141135.1, read as the reverse complement.
TGTAGAACAGGGGCATTGGTTAATGCACGTTTGAGTAAGTCAAAGGATTTCTGCTGATTTTCAGTCCATTGATAAACAAGGCCTTTCTTAAGAAGTTTGGTCAATGGTAAAGCAAGTAATGAGAAATTACGTACAAACTTCCTATAGAAACTAGCAAGACCAAGGAATGAGCATAATTCATGTACATTTTTAGGAACAGGCCAATGCAATATTGCGTCAATTTTCTTAGGATCAACTTTTATTCCTTCTTTTGATACAATATGACCTAGATATTCTATTTCTGTCTTAAAGAATTCACTCTTGTCAGGATTTGCAAACAATTGATTTTCTTTCAGTAATTGAAAAAACTAATGATAAATGCTCATAATGCTCTTTTTCACTTTGACTGAACACTAAAATATCATCAAAGAAAACAATCACACAATATTCATATTTTAGAAAAATAAGGTTCATCATTCTACTGAAAGTGGCAGGTGCATTAGTTAATCCGAATGGCATGACTAAGAATTCGTAATGGCCAAATTGTGTCCTGAATGCGGTCTTAAATATGTCGGATCTATCTAGCCTCACCTGATGATATCCAGACTTAAGGTCAATTTTACTAAATATAGAAGATCCTTGCAGTTTGTCCATAAGGTCATCAACTCTAGGTATAGGATACCTATTCTTTACAGTGATCTTGTTTAATGCTCGGTAGTCAATACACATCCGATAAGTATTATTCTTTTTCTTGACTAAGAGCACATGTGCACCGAATGGAGAACTGCTAGGTCGAATTAAGCCTCTATTTAGTAATTCTTCAACTTGACTCTGGATTTCTTTTTGCTCTATTTGATTGTGCCTATATGGTGCTTTGCAAGGTGGTTGTGTGCCAGGTATTAGGTCAATCTTATGGTCTTCTGGACGTGATGGAGGTAAACCTGGTGGTAGGTCTTCTGCAAAACAGTCTTTAAAATATGCGAGAAATTCCTTATGCCTAGGGTGCATATGATTTTCCTTTGCATACAATTCATTTACCCAAATGAGATATGATTTAGTATTTTTGCATAGTGCACGTTTTGCTTGAGTATGCGAAAGCAGTGGAAAAATATGAGATGCATGCATACCAAATAATGTAATAGATTTTCCTTGAAAATTTATATTCATTGTGTGTGTGGAATAATCTATATTGGGATTATGTTGGTGTCTCCATGGCATTCCTAGAATAATGTCGCTAGACTGTAATGGGACAACTAAGAAATTTCTTCTTTCAATATATGGACCAATTTGAATTTCTAAATCTTGAACTTCTTGTGTGCCATTGTACCTAGTGCCTAAAAATGCAGCTTTTATGCGATAGTGCATAGGTACAGTATGCAGTTTCAATTCCTTTACCAATTTTGCTGAAATAAAGTCATGGGTACTACCGTCATCATGCAATATAGTTCTTTCTTTTCCATGCACCATACATTTCATAGTCAACAATGAATGTGAAGTAGGCATACCTGGTAAAGTGTCGGAAGTAGTAGTAGGATCATCTTCTTCTTCAGTGAAATCCGGCATATCCTCATGCTCGTCTTCGTCCATAGCTCCAAGGTAGTTGATATGTGCTGATGGCTTCTTTGAATGACAATTTGCTGCGAGATGCCCTGGCTGGTGACACTTGTAGCATACTATTGGCTTGGCTTTGGTCACATTATTTGCAATGGCTGGGAGTTTGGGTATATTTGGATTTGCTTGTGGAATAGGCTTAGAATTTGAATTGACAGTGGATGGTAATGCAGGTGGTTTAGGCCAATTCTTGAGGAAAGATGGTGATGAAAAACGACCTGGATTAAACCTTCTGAAATTGGAATTGAATTGTTTAGATCCATAATTACCGTTTGCTTGGAATGGCTGTGGTCGTCGATCTCTTCCGCGTAACTTATCTTCAGTGTCGTGGGCTAAGGAGATGGCGTCTTCAAGGGTAGCAGGCTTGAACATGTTCACTTCAGCGTAGTAATGTCCAAGAAGTCCAGACATATACTTCCGCTTATGTGTCGTCTCTGGTACGTCTTCAAGCATGCGTAGCTGTAGGAGTGCATTCCAAAAACGCTCTGTATACTGTGGAATAGGCTCAGATCGCGCTGTTGAAGTAAATCCCATTGCTTGATAGCCTTTTCATGAAATTGCGGTGGTAGGAAATTTTGCATGAACTTCTTCTTGAAATCTTCCCATGTAGCAGGACATTCTATGCTCTTGCGGACTACAGTCCACCAAAGTGATGCTCTGTCTATCAGATGATTAGTAACACACTTGATTTTATCTTTCTCGGGATAAGTTTCCTCATGGAAATAGTCATCAAACTGACTAATGAATGATAAAACAGTCTTTCCTTCTCTTATGCCATTGAAAGTGCGAAACTTGAAACTTCGTTTACTTATCTTGGATTCCTTGCGAATGGTTTGTGCTTCAAGAGTGGCGTCGATGGTACGGCGAATCAAATCTTCAGCTTGAGGTTCTTCTTTGTCAGTGGACGCTCCTTGTAGCTTTGTCAATTGCGCTTGCAAGGCTTGCCTAGCTCTTCGCTCTTCTTCCAATTGCAGCATGATAAGATCCAGCTTTTGTTCCATGGTAGGCTCGGGTAGATCGTCTTCAGCCATAGGATCATCCATATGTGGGGTAGTCGTCCTGTAAAACTCAACAAACCTTTCTCACTCAAAATCAGTTAGCAGGATGAGCGTAGCTCAAATTTGGGGTTACAAGGCTATGTATTTTTGGGTATTTTCTTCTTCAATTTTCAGAAATTCTGCAATATTTCTATCTCCGTTTGCTGAAAGTACTTCAACGAACTTGTAGATAGGTAGAATTGCTTGCTGCGAACAACTTTCCAGTTCAGAGTTTTTGCATACGAACAAGTCTTCTATGAGTTTTAAGCACTAATCAGTTCTGATTTAGTCTGACTTGCAGAGTTGCAGACTTAATAGACTTGCAGAGTTGTTGACTTGCTGGACTTAGGCCGACTTGCAGAACTTGCAGAACTTGATTACCGTCGACTTACGGAACTTGACTTCAGAAGTGCGAGACCCGGAGTTTATCGACTTCTCTGCCCTGTGTGACTTGATAAGAGTTGAGTGACTTAAGCTTAATAGCTTAAGGTATGGAAGGAGGAATTAATGGGCAGCAACGACGTCAATTTTCGTTGAGGGGGGGACGTTTTTGCCTGCGCGGAATTTTCCGGGGTACTTCCTGATATGACGACTCAAATTTGTGGAGTTTGAAGCTTTTTTAAAGCTTCTAAGCTTAAGATTAAGCTTTAATAGAATAATTAAGTTGGATTTGAGAAGAGCTTATCTCTGTAACTCCACGACTTGATGATGGAAGTGTTTGAGTGGTCCTCCGCCTGCAGAGCTTGGTCCTTCGCGATCTGACAGTGGAAACAGGGGTTCTTGATCGCCAGAAGTCTGCCTGTATCGACGGTTCGCGACGAGGTTGACTGTAGAGGCCGTTTGTTCCTGGAGCTCCGCCTTCGCCCGAGATTGGTAGCGATTGGAAGCTCTTGATCTCTGCTCCGCTCTGATACCACTGATGCGCAGATCGGTCGCAGATAGCTCACGTGGTGAATCCCGGAAGGTCCCCAAGAACAAACTACTCTACTTTTTAGCACAAAAACCCATGTTAAAGCAAGCACGACAAGAGGCAAGAGACAAATTGGGTTCAATCTCCCCCATGCCTTGTGTGAGCGCTTCACAAAGCATGTATTTTATGTATATTTCCAATCTTCATGCTCAATAATAGCCCAATTACAAAAATATGACAAGCTTTTAGCTTTTGAGTTTGCTTTCTACAAAAATAGTAAAATAAAGCTAATGGACGGTGCCCATAGTGTCTGGCACGCCCAATCTCAATGTCCAAATAGAAATAACATATCCAGGCGCATAAGCGCATACAAAATAATAATAAATAATCGATGTCTCAATAGACATAACAAAATATAGGCGTGGTGCCTATCAAAATCTAGTCCAAGAGTAAAAAACCCGCTAGACTCCAATGCTTTCCTCCGCCACTGCTGCTATCTCTACACATCAACTGAAGCATTCACAATTGTTAGTAAAATAACATAATTAAACCGACAAAAGTGAATACCTAGCAGTCTTCAGCTACATAAATAAATCAACTGGTTAGAAATAAATCCTAACCTTAATTTATTACGAGTGCGCACTCTAAACTCATAAACGTTTATTAATTTAATATGCATTTTGCGGAATCACCCGCTATGGAATCACCCATGTACACACTAAATTAATGAAACGCCCGAAAAGGATAGGCGTCCCTATCAACTTCTCGCATAAAGAATCCTCTTTGTGTATGAGCCCCGGTCATCTAAGTTTACGGAATCCACCGTAAAACCTCACGAAATCCACTGTGGATTCCACCGTAAAACCTCACAGAATCCACCGTGGAATATGCCTCCTGGCATCAGAGAAAGACAAAATTAAATGTGTCACTAACCATTTAGTTGACCGAGTATCTTTATGGTGGACTGTGGTCCACAAGAGCGTTGATTGTCCCACTACTTGGGAGACTTTCCAAAGTAAATTTTTGCAGAATTTCCTTCCTCCTCAATTCCATGAAAAAGCCATCAAGCAATGGGATCTTCTACAACAAAGACATCGCAAGCCTATTTCCCAATACACTGAACGTTTCTGGAATGCTCTACTACAACTACGTATGCTTGAAGATGTACATGAAGCAACTCATAAATGCAAGTTTATGTCTAGCCTACTTGGACATTTCTATGCGGAAGTCAATATGTTCAAGCCAACAACACTTGAAGATGCAATTTCCTTGGCCCATGACACTGAAGACAAAATTCGCAGACAAGACAAGCGACCACAAAAATTTCCAACTAATGGTAACTATGGTTTCAAACAATTCAATTCAAATTTTTGAAGATTCAAACAAAGTCGTTTTCTTCCATCTTCATTCCATAAATCTTGAACACGACCACTTGCCTTGCCATCAAACACAAATCCAAACCCTAAGCCATCCCCACAGTCAAATCCCAACATTCCTAAACTTCCTACCATTACCAATAATGTATCCAAAGCAAAACCCATAGTTTGTTACAAATGCCATCAACCTGGATATCTAGCAGCCAATTGTCAATCCAAAAAGCCATCTGTTCATATCAATTATCTGGGAGCAATAGAAGACGAAGAACATGAGAAAATGCTGGACTTTACGGAAGATGATGATGATATTGGTAGTACTTCGGATACTTTGCCAGGTATGCCAACTCCCCAATTTTTTATTAACAATGAAATGTTTTGTGCATGGTAAAGAAAAGACTACTTTATATGATGACGGGAGCACACGACTTTATTTCCGCAAAATTAGTCAAAGAAATTAATTTACAAACTGTTTCTACACATTATCGCATCAAGGCTGCATTTCTAGGTACGAGATATAATGGAACAGAAGAGGTGCATAATTTAGAAATTAAAATTGGTGATTATACTGAACGAAGAGATTTCTTAGTTGTACCTTTGTAGTCTAGTGACATTATCTTGGGAATGCCTTGGCGTCATCAATACAATCCTGATACAGATTATTCTACGCATTCAATTAAAATTTATTTTCAAGGAAAACAAATCACATTGCATGGTATGCACGCTTCCAATAATTTTCCACTGCTTACTCATACTCAGGCTAAACGTGCATTACATAAAAGTAGCAAATCCTATTTAATATGGGTGAATGAAATTCAAGCTTAAAAAATAGATGCATCCTAGATATACACAATTTCTTGTCCAATTTCCAGATTATTTTGCTGCTGATTTACCACCTGGATTACACCTTCACGTCCTAAAGATCACAAAATAGATTTAATTCCTGGAACACAACCACCATGTAAAGCACCATATAGACATAACCAAATTGAACAGAAAGAAATTCAAAATCAAATAGAAGAATTGCTTAATAGAGGATTAATTCGACCTAGTAGTTCTCCATTTGGTGCACCTGTCTTATTAGTGAAGAAGAAAAATAATACCTATCACATGTACATTGATTATCGTGCCCTAAATAAAATTACTGTTAAAAATAGATATCTGATTCCTAGGATAGATGATCTTCCTGGCATATTCCACGGTGGATTCCGTGAGGTTTTGCGGTGAATTCCGTAAAATTATTATTATCGGGGCTCATACACAAAGTGGATTCTTTGTGCGAAAAGTTGATGGAGATGCCTATCCTTTTCGGGTGTTTTGTTAATTTAATGTGTACATGGGTGATTCCATAGCGGGTGATTCCACAAAATACATATTTAAATTAATAAATATTTATGAGTTTAGAGTGCACACTCGTAATAAATTAAGGTTAGGATTGATTTCTAACCAATTTATTTTTGTAGCTGAAGACTACTAGGTATTCACTTTTGTCGATTTAATTGTACTATTTTTCTAACAATTGTGAATGGTTCAGTTGATGTGTAGAGCGAGCAGTGGTGACATTGGGAAGCATTGGAGGATAGCGTGCATTCAAATTATCATCAATTTTTTATGGGCGTGTATCTTAGGCATGGCGTCTATATTTTGTCGCGCTTATTTATTAAAGCGTTTGATATTTATTTATTATTTTTGTATGCGCATGGACGCACGATTTAAATACTTGTATTGGACATTGTATTTGGGTACCGCCTGACTTCTTGGGCGCCCAATAGCTTTAATTCTTTAGTGGCACAAAAGCAAACTCAAAAGCAAAAGCATGCTATTTTGTAAATTGGGCTATTATTTGAGCTTGAAGATGAATAATATATTAAATACATGCTTTGTGGAGCGCTCACACAAGGCATGGGGGGAGATTGCACCCAATTGGTCTCTTATTCATGTCGTGCAAGCTTTCTTCATTGGTTTTTGTGTAAAAAGTAGAGTTTTGTTCTTGGGGACCTTCTGACGCTCACTACGCACGCATACGGCGACCGATCTATGCACCATAATTGATCTCAAGGCTTTCCTACCATTGAGCCTACCCATCTCGTCCACCTAGAATCAAACCTATCCATACTCAAGAATGAACATGAGCTTTCCTATACATACAATCTGCTATACATGAGCTTGCATAAGACTAAGTTAACACACTTAGACTTTATCTTACTCAAGCTAGCAAAAGAGTGCTTCGAGAGACTACTAGCCCTCAATTAGGCAAGCTTATTTGCACAAAGGCTTATCCTAAAAAGTTTCCCATGACTATTTACTACCTATAATTGTCTTACACCAATCCATGACTCCTTTAAGTTTTACTATTTCCATGATTATTTGATCAACAATGCATTATTGTTGTCTATGTAAGGTTACACACTACCAAGTAGGCCTAACTCAATGTCTTCCCCTCTTAGGCATGTCTACTATTTAGAAGTTCCAAGTCTACCCAATCTCGTCTATCGGAGCCAAGCCTAGACCATGGTTGCATTAATATGAAAATGAGATTTATACAATATGTAAAATATGGGACTACTATATATTGACCCCCAAAAATATGGGGTACACATTGGCAAATATGGTGATTACTATATTGGATTAAGAGAATGATTAGTTGAAGAAAAATTTTACATGAAAAATATTTCATATGAAAAAATGAACAAAAAAGTGATTCTTACAAAACATTCTTTCATATGAAAGAGCTTTTCTTATGAATATTTGTTTATATATAAAAACTCCATGTAAAAGTGGGGGTTGTATTACACTTCCATTTCTAATGATCACCCTCTCTATAACCAAGGAATTGTAATGAAAATGATAAAGAAATGAAATAAATAAGCTACAATGTGCTATTTCAATATAAAATATAGCTCAAGCATCTCTTATGGGATCAAGTTTAAGAAATCCAAATGATTAAGTATATTTTTATATCTCATATCAAATAATATAAGTGAAATAATGAATAAATAAAACCATTAAATATAAATAAATATTAAATATAATATAATACTTAAGTTAAAATTTAATAAATTAAATTTCAATTTTATTAAGTAAAATGATTTTAACATTAAGTAAAATAATCTTAAATAAAATAAAATATAACTTTAAGTAAAATAGACTTTAAGTAAAAATATCTTTATTTGTCATTTGAGATAAGGAATTTCGAAATATATTTAAGTGAATGAAATTTGTGAGTGGGAAAATATAGAGGCTATTAACTCGTCCTCCCTTAACTAAGGTACCCTTGACCTAGAATAGCATTGTAATGTTCCCAACCTCACAGTACTCGTACTCATGGGACATATGAACAAGGGTTAAGAATAATCAAATCCTTATAAGGATAAAAGCACCTTCAAATTTATCACAAATCTAACTGAATCATACCATGTCCATTGAAAATATGGCAATCATTGTAATCCTCACCCATATTAGTTATCATCATAATCATCATTGAATGCAACTACTAATTAGCCACCTCCCTTGAAGAGATGAACCCAAGTGGTTGAGGAGAAAGAAGTTTAGTTATGGCTATGATTTGCTATGGTCATCACCATATAAAGAGAGAGAAAAAAGGATTGTTCAAGTGCCTAGCCAAGGTGCCCATGCCATATAAGAATGGATGTAGTAGGTTAGAGCCTTGAAAATCATATAAAGAGGACTTGCTAGCAAGCCAAACAGGGCTGGTTTGTACATGTTGCTACCATTGGGGGAGAGTAAGGAAGAGACACATAAGATAGAAGGAGATATAGGGAGGAATAGAATAGGAAGGGGTAGAGAGGAAGAAAGAGAGACACATGTAACATGCCTATCTGACAAATTTCTCATAGCACTTTCTAACTAGTGCATTAAGGGATGCATCTAGGTAACTCTATCTAAAACTATCGAGGAATATTTTAACTTTGTGACCTAGAATCACTTGAATCTACCCTCACAAAAAGGAATGTCTAGGCCACATGCATCAATGTGAAAAGGGGGTTCTAATTAACTTGTAAGGTCTCCTAATAGAATTTTGAACTTTAGTCCATGGTAGCTACTTATATAAAACATCTTAAACCAAAGAAAACTAGTGTCACACTTGGTTCAATGAGAGTGAGAAATGAGGGGGAGTTGAATGCATCAACCCCTTTGCCCATATAGTAAACTCTCACTTCGATGTCCTAAAAACATGTTAAGTTAGGTTCTATGATGATGATCTCGGACAGCCAAACATTTAGCTCTTCCTAAACTTGCTAGTCTAATGTAATATCCCCAACCTCATTCGTGAGTTTATGGGATATATGAATACGGGTTAAGAATAATCGAATCCTTATAAGGATAAAAGCACCTTAAAATTTATGAATTTGATTGGGGAGGAATCAAATTGAATCAGACCACGATACCAATAAAGTTGGCAATCTTGCAGCAATCACCCACATCATCAATGTAATCATCATGAGTGCAACTACTAATTAACCATCTCCCCTCAAACATATGAATGTAGTGGATGAGGAGTAAGAATCATATTTATGGGTGTGTAGTTGTCACCGTGTAAAACGAGAGAAAGGGATAGTTTAGGTGCCTAGTAGGTAGCCCATGCCATATAAGAATGGACGAGGTAGATTAGAGCCTTGAAAAGGTTATAAAGGGGTCATATTAACAAGCAAAAAAGGGCTAATTTTGGATATGTTGCTACTCTCTAGGGAGACTAATTAGGAAGAGATAAACAAGATAGAATGAGAGATAGAGAGTTGGAGAGGGTCGTACTCTTGATGATCTACCATATATGCCTCAATCTTGGATTTTTTTCCATAGCTTCCTAAGTAACTTGTAGGCCCATAATGGGTGAATTACATTGACTTCAAATCCCAAACACAAAAGATAGTGTTTATCAAGATGCATCCAACCAATGATCTCATCTTCGGTAGGTATTTTGAGTTTTTTGACTGTGATAATTCTCTGAGAAAAAGATGGTGCCTAGCAAGTGAAGTAGCATTCCAAGAGGCTAAGACTAAACTCTTGAACTTCTTAATGGAAAAGGGGTGATTGGATTTGTTCCAAAAACAATGCACTTTAAGGATCCAATCTTCCTTCTGAAATGAAGGTAGATTCTTTGTTTTAGTCAAAGGAACATCATTCAAGAAAGAAAATTCCATGTAAAGGTTGATATGGTAATTGGGGAGAAGTTGGCCAATTGTCCTTAATCTTGGTGGAGAGAAGGAAGGAAATTTCCATGTAAAGCTAGTTGTCCTTAATCTCGGTGGAGATAAGGATTAACCATTCTGAGATAAGGATTAACCATTCTTTCTCCTTGTTAGAAAGAGAATAACTCCTTGCTACATCATCTGCAAGAATCCATTTCAAATCATAAGGATTCCACAAGTCTTCCCAAGTCGAGATGCCTTTGCTTATATGCAAGTTGTGTCCATTCTTGGGACCAAGAAAGAATATTTCTTTGTTATCAACTATAGCATATGGGCAGAACCGCACAAACATCTTCAAGGATGTATCTCCCTTATCTGTAAGAGTCCATTTTAACATATTCATGATCTAACTATCTTGATTGAGGTATAGAATCAATATTGTAGAAGTCACATATATATTAGACAAAATTAGTAATTATGATCAAAACGTTTGTCCTTATATTAGTACAACTACAGTGCATGGCATAATTGAGAGAGAATTAAAGAGAGACGACACCCAACATTACAACATATGTAGCAAATAGGTGCACAAATATTCGAAGTAAAGTTGTTGGTCATAGAAGTAAAGTTTTGATCTTACAAGTGTTTTAAGTGTGAACCATAAATCTTGAAAAACCTTTATGTGTGCCAAGTTCGTTAAAAAACCACTACATGTTTGTGAAAAAGCCACCTTCAATATTACCATGCCGCTATAAAATTGATTAGCTTTGGTGCTTCAAGCGGTAAATAGCACATTTTATATATATTTGAGGAAATACAGGCTGAGTCGTGAGAAACTAACTGATCTGCAAGCCGGATTTTAGTATGTCCAGCATGTGATCACATTGACGCAACGTCGAGTTCTCTTCCCCAAACGTATATGACAGAGAAATAGTGATGCATGCAGATTATAGACTTCAAACATTTCGACCACTACGACACTACTACACAGTGGCATCCGGATTCCGGAAGCTCTATGGCAGCCTTATACTAATAATACATTCATTACAGCCTAGATTGATCACGACTTAATATGAGAGGAGCAGTTGGAGTCTGGCGGCGGCGGGGGCGATGCCGGGGGACGCGTCATCGTCGTCATCACCGTCGCCCTGCCGGGACTTTGTCACTAATTCATGGAAACCCATGATAGAAGTATAACACTGATCATTATCATAGTAGTTATGCTGGCCGCATGCTGATGATGATGTTAACCAGATGGCGTCATTATGATGATACACCATTATGATACGTCTACCGATGATCGACCACAGCAGCTCGAAGTGGAAGCAGCAGCTGTCGCGCCTGCAGGCACTATGAATGTAGAGTTCTGTATACTTAGCTAGCTAGCTAGCTATTGCCAGTTATACCTAAGACGGAGCTAGGCAGCGGTTCTTATAAGGAGGGAGGGAAAGAGTGAGGGAGGGAGGTGGGTGGGTCTGAGAGAGGGAGGTGGGTGTGTGTGCCGAGCTGACAGTTCGCGTGTAAGCCCGCGGCCTTCCACAGGGTAGCCTCAGTCAGCCATGCGCTTGCCTCCTCCATCGCCTTTTCCTCTCTCGCTCTCTCATATCATGAGTTAGTACTGTCGGGCGCAGTGCGCAGCTATTCTTGAGTCGTTTTCAAGTCGCGAATGTCGACATCCTTCAATACAGAATGAGTTAGTACTCATCGTTGGCATATGCAACGTAACTTCACTTTCCTCTCTCCCTCTTCTTTCCTTCTCTCTCTCTCTCCTCTTTTTTCTTTATTTCTCTTTTCTCTTTCCTATTTTATCCTTCTCTGTGTCTCTACTTCGTTTCTTCTCATTTCTCTTTTGCCTCCTCTCTCTCTCTCCCTCTCTTTTATATATTTTTCTCTCTCTTCTCTTTCCTTCCCTCCTCTCTCTTCTCACCCTCTCTCTCTTTTTACATTATTTAAATTTTCTCTCTTCTCATCTCTCTTTCCCTTCAAATTCTTCTCTCTCCTCTCACTTTCTCTTTTTATTTTTATTCTCTCTTCTCACCTCTCTCCCCCCTCTTTTTTTTCTTCTCACCTCTCTCTCCCCCCTCTTTTTTTTGTGTAGTTTCACACTCTTCTAATCATTATCCCTCCTCTCTCTCTCTCTCTCTCTCTCTTCTTGCCCTTCCTTCACCAATAGAGACAGAAAGAGAGAGACGTTGCCCTTCCTCCACTACATAGAGAGAGAGAGAGAGAGAGAGAGAGAAAGCAACGGCTCTTAGCCCTACTTCCATTGTGACGCCGTGAGAGAGTATGTGTGTTCTGGTATGGCTACTTGCACAACATAGAGAGAGAGAGAGAGAGAGAGAGAGAGAGAGAGAGAGAGAACCCACGAGCAAGAAGCATTTATTAGTTAGCTCTTTCTTGGGGAATATTAAATTATGTTCAGGAATCAAGCTTGGCATCATTTTGGCGCTTCTCGCACATTAACAAACTATGGCCAAAATAAAAAATATAGATATTTTTACTAATATTAATACATATATTATTTATATGCAACAATTGTTAGGCCTCTTTGCGACAGCTTCAAAGGTGTATCACGTGAAGCTATCATGAAGCGGTATTTTGAAAGAAGTAATGTAAGTCTATACCTCTCTCTCTCTACACACACACACACACACACACACACACACACACACACATATAGAGTCAAAACTATATCACTTGAATTACTTGCATGCAAATCTAACCATATGATACACATAAGGGTATATTAAAGCGAGAACGTTAAAACATGTAGACAAACTCTTGGCATCAACAATAAAATATAGTAAAAACTATATCCAAGTGATACAAAAGAGATTCAATGTCAAAAAGATGAAGGAGACTTTCTTTGATAGATCTACTCAAAGTGAAGGGTTTTCTTTCTCATGGAACTATTTGGATAAACTCTATCTCCATGCAAAATATGGAAGGGAGAAGTAGTACCCAAAGTTGCAATCTGCTCTTGTGTATTAGCATGGTGGATGAGATGCTAGTCGTCCCTCACTTTCTTACACATGTAATGAAAAAAAAAATCACGTAACAATAACAAAGATCATTAGACTATAATAAAACAAAGTAAAATCAACTAAAAATGTTATATTATATTTTGATTAGAAAATAATAGTATAAAAATACTTGGCTTACTAATCATTGACCATGTTGTAGGTGCTATGTCACCCTAATGCAAGGTTACGTAGTAACTTAGATCCTTAAATTTATACTTCTCCCCGGCAATGAGCTTAGAGCGTGGAGCTTGAGGATTGAGCTTGCTTGAAGCTTGCACTTAGATCGTGGAGCTATTGGAGTGATCAGGAGAGGAGGCAACTCGATTAGGCATGGAGGTAAGCTCACTAAACTTGTAGAGAGAGATAGTGCGTTGGCTATGTGAGAGGTAGCCATTAGTGCTCGGCTTGAAACACTTGAAACAATAAGCAGTCCATGGGTCTTGGGGGTTGATCTTGAGCTGGCCTCTACACAATTTGTTAGGAATGAAAATAATTCTAAGAATAAAAACCCTTTCCCCTATATTTGTCCCTAATATTATTTTAGCATCTATTATCTTTTTGTTAAAAGCCTTGCCTATATATTAGTCTTGTGCAATTACAAAAATCATAGTTTCTTAGATTCAAGTTTCTGAGAAGAATTATTAGTACATTTATCTTCAAGTGTAAAAGATGATTCCACCTCCAAGGTCATACTAGATAGTATGTGTAACTGGTCACAATCATTTGTAATGATAACTCCATCACCTATGCCTTGAATCTAGGCACTAAAATCACTGTTCTTTGTACCACTATTTGCAAATATATGCATATCCTTGGATAGCCTTAATACCTTAATTACATATTGCCACAAATGAG